>NC_053038.3:429530136-430147636 GCF_002575655.3 Aegilops tauschii subsp. strangulata
GAAGAAGAAGAAGAAGAAGAAGAGAGGAGGAGGAGGAGGAGAACAAATCAAGAAGAAGAAGAAGAAGAAGAAGAAGAGGAGGAGGAGGAGGAGAACAAATCAAGAAGAAGAAGAAGAAGAAGAAGAAGAAAAGACGTCGACGGAACCCTGAATGACATCTATATAGGTTAGGGGTGCATCGGTGCCGACGGAACCGGGTCGAGGATCGCCGGTCGCCAAAACTAGGGTCGAGGGTTAGGAACGAGGGTCGAGGATTGCCAGTCGTCGAGGGGTCGAGGGTCGGGGCAGAGGGTCGAGGATCACCGGTCGCCGAGGGGATAGATGGTGGAGCCGGTGGGTCCCGCCGGTCCCGGGGTCGTCGCCCAGACCGAGAATCCCCCCGGTCCGAGTGCTGACCCGTCGACGTGCGTAGCCATATGTGATGCCCGGATAATTAAGCTACAGTAAACCTCTGTTAATGATGCCACGTCACCACGGTTACTGTTGCTAATCTCGCGTTAGTTCGAAACCGATTCAAATTCAAATTCAAAATCAAGTCAAACGGTAAAGATTTCAAACAATAAACTAAAATGTTTGGGTTGTGCCAAATAATGCATAGGTATTTATGGTGAAGAAACCACACTTTTTATAAAATGTTTGAATACTCTAAAATGATTTAAACGGTAGCAAAAACAATTATGTAAATGCTTTGAAAATATTAAAACAAATGAAAAGTATTTTATTTAAAGTTCCCGATTGAATGTGGTTGTGGTATAATTGGAAATACCAATTTAGGATCTATTGTTATAGTTAATAAAACTAAATAAACTTAAGAGATAAGTGAAGACAGAAAAGAAACAAAAAAAGTATACGAGAAAACTACTAGCACTTAAGGCCCGCGACTATAGGAGCCGGGCCAGCCCATCAAGGTCCCTCACCCCTACCTCTCTGTTCGCCACACCCCGTGGACACAGAGGGCTCGTCCATGGTTGGGGATCGCCACACGGCGTGCATCCAGCCCCCTCGGCCTCCTACTTGACTCCCCTCGATGCCCTGCGAAGCCTAGCCTCTCCACTTCTTCCCCCTCGCGCCGCTTTCTTCCATGCGCAGCCGCCCGCTGCTGTCGCTGCCATGAACGCCGTCGTCCTCCTCGTCTCCGCCGCCCTCTGCCTCGACCTCCCCCGTCCTCGACCGCCCCTCGTCAACCGCTGCTTCCTTGTCTTCGTCATCACCGTCGCCATCGCCGCCTCGAGCTCAATCTCGCACACCTGCAGGGCCAAGTGAGCCACCACCCCTCCCTTTGTCCTCTGCCCTCTCATCGCGTCTCTCCCCATCGCCACTCACCGTCCGATCGCGCCCCGACCGCGGTCACCCAACGCTGGCCGCACCCAGCGTGCGCGCCCGGCCACGCGACCCGCGTGCCCGCGCCTCATCAGCTCCACCCGCTGCAGCCGCTCACGTCGCTGCTCACCTCCGTTGCCCCCTGCTCGGTTTCTCACCCCGTCGTGCGCCTGCACGTGCGTGCTCCCCGCGCCGAGTGCCGCCCGCGCGTGCCCAGGGCGCACCCCTGCCTTGGTTGGTCGCCCACCTCCGCCCCTGGCCGCGGCCACGCGCACGCACGCCCGCGGCTCCCGCCGCCTCTGCTCGCGTTGCCGCCTCCGTGCTATGGCCCGCGTCGGCGCTCGTCGCTGCCTGCGACCGTGCTTCGCTCAGCCCCGCGCAGCCTCACGACTCGTTGCCGAGCACCCGCCCCGTCGCCTCAGGTCCGCCCCAACGGGCGATGCGCCCGCTGCCCGCACGCCCGTTCGGGCCACGCCCGATAGGCCCCCTGGGGCCTATGACAAGTGGGCCCCACGTCCAGAATGTTTTTAGAAATAAAAATAAAAATAAAAATAATAATATTAATATTAATATTAATTAATTAATTAAAGAGTTAATTAACTTAATTAATTGTGTTTAATTAACTTAATCAACTAGCTAAACTAATTAAAACTGTTCGGTTAATCTCAAACAATGACGAACGGGACCCACACGTCTGTTAACCCAGTCAACAGGCGGTTGACTGCTGACATCACCTTGATGTCATGCCAACATCATGCTGACATCATAATTACCTTTTCTAATTAAATTAATTCTGTCAATTCTAGAAAAGGATAAAATCCTTTTTAAATTAATATAAAATAAACCGTAGCTCGGATGGAAAAACTTTGTATATGGAATTTGCTCAAAACGACGAGACGAATCTGGATACGCAGCCCGTTCGTCCGCCACACATCCCTAGCACAACGATCGTGCAACATTTCACCTCTGGTTCATCTATCCGAAAACGTGAAACACCGGGAATACTTTCCCGGATGTTTCCCCCCTTCGCCGGTATTACCTACTACCGCGGCAGGGCACACCTAGCGCTGTTACTTGTCATGTCATGCATCGATATGCATCTGTTTGCATTTTATTCATTGTTTCTTCCCCCTCTTCTCTCCGGTAGACCCCGAGACCAGCGTTGATGCGATTGAGTACGACTACGGTGTTGACGACCCCTCCTTGCCAGAGCAACCAGGCAAGCCCCCCCATGATTACCAGATATCGCCTATTCCTTCTCTCTACTGCTTTCATTAGACTAGTGTAGCATGTTACTGCTTTCGTTAATCATATTCTGCTGCATAGCCTGTCATTGTTGCTATAGTTGTTACCCTTACCTGCAATCCTAAATGCTTAGTATAGGATGCTAGTATTCCATCAGTGGCCCTACACTCTTGTCCGTCTGCCATGCTATACTACTGGGCCGTGATCACTTTGGGAGGTGATCACGGGCATATGCTATATACTTTATACTGTTACATTACTTATGATACTGTTCGGAGATGGGGTTGAAAGGGCAGGTGGCTCCATCCCGGTAGAGGTGGGCCTGGGTTCCCGATGGCCCCCGACTGTTACTTTGTGGCGGAGCGACAGGGCAGGTTGAGACCACCTAGGTGAGAGGTGGGTCTGGCCCTGGTCGGCGTCCGCGGTTACTTCATAATAACACGCTTAACGAGATCTTGGTATTTGATCCAAGTTGGATCGTTGACCTTATACGCACTAACCACCACGTGGGACAAGATATGGGCAACCGGCGTCGTGGTATCAGCCGAAGCCTTCTTGACGTCAGCGACTGAGCGGCGCACGGCGGGTTGGACCACGTAACGCAACTTCCTTTGTAATGGAGGTTGCTAGGTCTGCTCTCCGGCCGCGTACGCAACGTGCAGGTGTGCAATGGGCGATGGGCCCAGACCCCTACGCGCATAAGATTTAGACCGGCGTGCTGACCTCTCTGTTGTGCCTAGGTGGGGCTGCGACGTGTTGATCTTCCGAGGCCGGGCATGACCCAGGAAAGTGTGTCCGGCCAAATGGGATCGAACGTGTTGGGTTATGTGGTGCACCCCTGCAGGGAAGTTTATCTATTCGAATAGCAGTGATCTTCGGTAACAGGACGACTTGGAGTTGTACCTTGACCTTATGACAACTAGAACTGGATACCTAATAAAACACACCCTTCCAAGTGCCAGATACCCCCCGGTGATTGCTCTCTCACAGGTCGACGAGGAGAGGATCGTTGGGTTAGGATTATGCTATGCGATGATACTTGGTGAACTTACCATCTACTCTCTTCTACATGCTGCAAGATGGAGGCTGCCAGAAGCGTAGTCTTCGGGACTAGCTATCCCCCTCTTATTCCGGCATTCTGCAGTTCAGTCCACCGATATTGCCCCTTTACATAGATACCCATGCATAAGTAGTGTAGATCCTTGCTTGCGAGTACTTTGGATGAGTACTCACGGTTGCTTTTCTCCCTCTTTTCCCCCTTTGCATTCTTCTCGGTTGTCGCAACCAGATGCTGGAGTCCAGGAGCTAGAGATCCTGAGGATGATTCTACGTGGAGTCCAGCTTCGAGGAGTAGTTAGGATCCCAGGCAGGAGGCCTGCGCCTCTTTCGATCTGTATCCCAGTTTGTGCTAGCCATCTTATGGCAACTTGTTTAACTTATGTCTGTACTCAGATATTGTTGCTTCCGCTGACTCGTCTATGATCGAGCACTTGTATTCGAGCCCTCGAGGCCCCTGGCTTGTATTATGATGCTTGTATGACTTATTTTATTTTTAGAGTTGTGTTGTGATATCTTCCAGTGAGTCCCTGATCTTGATCGTACACGTTTGCGTGCATGGTTAGTGTACGGTCAAATCGGGGGTGTCACACCAAACCTGAGGGCGCCCGGGGACGAACGGGTTAGGGGGTTCCTCGGCGTCGATGGAACACTAAATGACGGCTTTTTAGGTTAGGGGATGCTTTGGTGTCGACGAAAGCCCAAATGACATCTATATAGGTTAGGGGTGCCTCGACATCGACGGAACCCTGAATGACATATATTTCGGTGGCATCCTGTTGTAAATATTTAGTTAGGTTGATGGAAAAATAATAATGCTATGTTACTCATCTTTGGATTTAAATGTGCAGTTGTTTCCTCACTGCGAGGGTTTGGTGTTCGACGAGCTCCGCCCCTGCGTTCGTGGGTGAGCCAGATAACATCTCCTCCTCCCCCTTCAGTATTTGCTCTGTTCCGGTCTTCGTGCCGATGAAACTTGCTAGCTATAGGTGTATTCAATCATCAGTATGCGTGACCAGTATGCGTCTCCCGTTCGAAAGGGTTACAGTTATAAATATGCATGCATGTGCATATTTGTAACCGTGATTTTTTTGAATTGTCCAACGTTATCCATGGACAGCCCGAGTATGTGTAGATTGGGTTCGTTTTCCCATATGCCTCCCCTATTGTTCTCTGGGTACACACCCTCTCTGTTTATTGTAGAGACGTGTATCAGGAGAACAGCGGGGAGGTGCTGCCGAAATTTTGCGTCGGATCCAGAGCAGAGCATGGGAAAATGAACCCAATCTACACATACTCGGTGGGATTAGGACCTATGTTTACCTATTAGCGTGTAGGTTGCATGGACGTAATAAAACTGACAAACTAGATTAACTAATGAATATACATGCATGTTGAATTAAATATATATTTCTTGTGTGTCTACTAGCTAGGGAAGATGAGTGTTCGTGCGTGGATGTACACCGGTCACACTAGTCAGAAAGACATGACCAATGAATGGTTAACAAAAACAAAGGGGTTTGTGAGAGCCGCATTTGCAAATGGCCAGAGGAAAACCTGGTGCCCCTTTGTCCGATGCGTAATTGGCCCAAGAGGACAGAGGATGAAATGGGTAAACACCTGCAGAAGAGTGGTTTTACGCCCAGTTATACGGTGTGGACATTTCATGGTGAGTCTGCCCAACGTGCCAGAGCTAAGGTGGTTCGTCGTTGCACCGACGAGCATGGTACCGGGATGGAAGACAAGGTGCAAGACTTTGATGATGCTCGAGATTCGGACAATGAGATGGAGGAATCTGCAAAGGCCTTCAATGAAATGTTGGAGTCTTCAAAATGTCCTCTCCACGAGCACATTGAGCTTTGTCAGCTGGATGCCATCTCACAAGTAATGGCTCTGAAGGCTCAATTCAACTTGGGTAGAGAATGCTATGACGCGATGATGACAGTATTTGGACGCTTTCTACCCACAGGCCATGTAATGCCTGCAAACATGTACCAGTCGGACAAAATCCTCCATGCACTTAATATGCCCTATGAGAAGATAGATGCCTGTGAGAAAGGATGTGCCTTATTTAGGCTTGAGTATGTGGACTTGAACTACTCTCCCATTTGCAAGTCTTCCAGGTATGTTGTGGCAGACAACGGTATGGGTGAGAAGACGCAGACCAAAATCCCCGTTAATGTTCTTTGGTATATGCCAATCGTACCAAGACTTCAACGTCTTTTCATGGTCGAAGAGACGGCCAGACAGATGACATGGCACAAAATGGACAAAAGAACCGAACTGGATGCAGATGGGAATCTGATGGTTCTGCGTGGAAGCACTTCGATGCATTACATGAGCAAAAAGCGTCAGATCCAAGGCATCCTCAAGTCGCCACATCAGCATGGATGGGTTCAATGTGTTTGGTCTGACGGCAACCCAATACAGTTGTTGGCCTATATTTGTCATTCCACTCAATCTGCCCCCGGACAGATTATTGAAAGAAAGAACATTTTCCTGACGTTGATAATTCCAGGTCCCATCTATCCAGGGAAGAATATGAATGTGTACATGCAACTGCTTAAGGATGAATTGCAAGAAGCTTGGGATAATGGGTTCAAGACATACGCCACCGCTAGCAAATAGAACTTCATAATGTGTGTCTGGTACATGTAGTCGATGCATGACTTGGCTGCGTATGCGCTATTCGTTGGCTGGTGTGTGCATGGAAGGTTCCCGTGCCCCACATGCAAGGCAGTTCTTTAGTTTCAGTGGCTGCAGGAGGGTCGCAAGTTCTTGCTTCGACTTGCATAGACAGTTCTTGGATCCTCGCCATAAGTTTAGAAAGACAAGAGGAACTTCATCGAAGGTAGAGTTGTCAAAAACTCTGCACCACCTCCATTGATAGGCCAAGAGACCCTGGATCAGTTAAACGCTCTTGAGCCAGATCCAGAGCGTCCAGGGTATTGCAAGGGGTATAATTCGGAATATGCCTGGACTCACAAGACATGCTTGTGGGATCTGCCTTACTTCAAAGACCTCCTTTGCCCACACAACATCGACGTGATGCACACTGAAAAGAATATCGCCGAGGCCCTTTTTGGTACATTGTTTGGCATAGAGGGGAAGTCAAAGGATAATACTGAGGCTAGAGTTGATCAGGAGGCGCTATGTGATAGACCGTTACAAAACATGCAAGAACCGAAAGGAAAGCAAAACTGGACGAAGCCAAAGGCATGGTACAATCTTGGAAGGCCAGCTATGAGGGAAATTATCTTGTCGGTGAAAATGTAGTTGATGTTCCTCGATGGATATGCAGCGAATCTAAAGAGGGGAGCGAGTCTTGAAAAATGAAAATATTTGGTCTCAAGAGTCATGATTGGCACATATGGCTTGAGCGGGTGATGTCGGTGATGTTGCGTGGCTTTATCACTAAGGATGAATGGCTAGTATTGGCAGAGCTGAGCTATTTCTTCTGTGTTCTTTGTGCGAAAGAACTATCGCCTAGAGTGCTAGAAGAAATGGAAGAGTTGGCGCCGGAGTTGATCTGCAAGGTAGAGAAGATCTTTCCACCGGGCTTCTTCAATCCAATGCAGCATTTGATTTTGCATCTCCCGACCGAGGCAAGATTGGGGGGGGCGTGCAAAATTGTTGGTGCTACGCAACTAAGAGGATTGTAGAACATGCTTGGAGCAAAGTGTAAAAATAAACATAGAATTGAAGCATCAATGGCCGAGGCATTCATTACTGAGGAGGTGATGTCCCTTTGAAGCTACGTCATATTCCCCCAAAGAGGAAGGGATGATGCGGCACAACGGCGGTAGGTATTTCCCTCAGAAATGAAACCAAGGTTATCGAACCAGTAGGAGAACCAAGCAACACAATGTAAACAGCCCCTGCACACAAATAACAACACCTCGCAACCCGACGTGTTACAGGGGTTGTCAATCCCTTTCGGGGTACGGCGCGAGAAATTGCGTGTTGACGGGAGAAAGTTGTAATAGATTGAATAAATAGATCGCAAATAAAATAAAGTGCAGCAAAGTATTTTTGGATTCTTGGTTTAATAGATCTGAATAAAAATGCAAAGGAAAAATAGATTGCAAGAAAATATATGAGAAACAAGACCCGGGGGCCGTAGGTTTCACTAGTGGCTTCTCTCGAGAAAAATAGCAAACGGTGGGTAAACAAATTACTGTTGGGCAATTGATAGAACTTCAAATAATTATGACGATATCCAGGCAATGATGATTACATAGGCATCACGTCCAAGATTAGTAGACCGACTCCTGCCTGCATCTACTACTATTACTCCACACATCGACCACTATCCATCATGCATCTAGTGTATTAAGTTCATGGAAAAACAGAGTAATGCAATAAGAATGATGACATGATGTAGACAAGATCTGTTTATCTATATGGCGGTAGATATAGATCTCGTCTTTTTATCCTTAGTAGCAACGATATATACGTGTCGGTTCCCTTTCTGTCACTGGGATCGAGCACCGTAAGATCGAACCCACTACCAGGCACCTCTTCCCATTGCAAGATAAATAGATCAAGTTGGCCAAACAAAACCTAAATATCGGAGAAGAAATACGAGGCTATATGCAATCATGCATATAAGAGATCAAAGAAACTCAAATAACTTTTATGGATATAAAAAGATATGACTGATCATAAACTCAAAGTTCATCAGATCTCAACAAACACACCGCAAAAAGAGTTATATCATATGGATCTCCAAGAGACCATTGTATTGAGAATTCAGCGAGAGAGAGAGCCATCTAGCTACTAACTACGGACCCGAAGGTGTACAAAGAACTACTCACGCATCATCGGAGAGGCACCAATGGAGGTGGTGAACCCCATCCGAGATGGTGTCTAGATTGGATCTGGTGGTTCTGGAATCTGCGGCGGATGGATGAATATTTGGTCGACTCCCATAGGGTTCTGGTATTTTTGGGGTATTTATAGAGCAAAGAGGCGGCCTGGGGCGCGCCTGGGCCTCCTAGCGCACCCTGGTGGGTTGTGCCCCCTCGGGGCACCCCCAGGTGCAACCAGGGCCCATTGCCTTCCTTCTGGCCCATAAAAAATCACTGTGGAGTTTCGTGGCATTTGGACTTCATCCGATATTGATTTCCTGCGATGTAAAGCATGGAAAAAAACAGCAACTGGCACTTGGCAATGTCAATAGGTTAGTACCAAAAAATGATATAAAATGACTATAAAATGATTATAAAACATCCAAGATTGATAATAAAACAACATGGAACAATAAAAAATTATAGATACGTTGGAGACGTATCAACATTCCCAAGCTTAACTACTACTCGTCCTCGAGTAGGTAAGTGATAAAAACAGAATTTTTGATGTGGAGTGCTGTTCATCATGTCATAACATATTCTTTTCTTTATAGCATGGACATTTGGACTTTTTATGTGATTCAAAGCAATAGTCTAGTTTTGACATAGTAATTTAGATACTCAAGCATATCAACAAGCAACCATGTTTTTCATAATATCAACGCTAAAATAACTTATCCCTAGCCCATCATGCTCAAACATTGACCCATTCATGAAACACACTCGAATATTAACTACACCCAATACTTAAGCACGATCATATTGCCTCCTAGTTGGTGCTTTTTATGAGAGAAGATGGAGACTCAAATTTCAAAATAAAGATTGCATAAAGTAAAAGAAAGGCCCTTCGCATAGGGAAGTAGGGATTTGAAGAGGTGCCAGAGCTCAAAGCAAAAGATTAGAGATAAAAAAACATTTTGGGAGGTGTATCCATCCCACCAACGAAAACGACTTAGAGTTCCGAACACTTTCCATGCTAGATATGCCATAGGCGGTCCCAAACGGAAAATAAAGTTTATTCCTTTTTCCACCATTCTTTCACTTTCCATGGCTAACCGTATCCACGGGTGCCCTCCATACCAACACTTTCCAAGGAATTATTATTTGACAACATAAAGTAAATTCATTTTTGCATTTCGGGACTGGGCATCCCTAAGACCTTTGCCTTACTCTCGTGCAATGACAAGTGAATAAACACTCATCGTGAGAATAACACATCCAGCATGGAGAATATTAGCCACCTGTTACTGTTCCGCGAGCGAAACAAACACACAAAAGAGAAGTTTATTTTGAAAATTAGAGATGGCACATGCAAATTTGCTTAGAACGGCAAAAGAATACTGCATATAGGTAGATATAGTGGACTCATGTGGCAAAACTAGTTTAAAGGATTTTGGATGCACAAGTAGAGATCATACTTAGTGCAAAATGAAGGCTAGCAAAAGAACGAGAAGCGACCAACCAAGAAACGAATAATCTTATAAGCAAGCATTAAGCATAATTAACACCGAATAATCTACCACAAGTAGGATATAATTTTCATTGCATGATTATTGACTTTCGTGCATGCATAGGGAATCACAAACCTTAACACCAATATTCTTACTAGAGCACAATTACTCATCAACATAACTCACTTATCACATCATCATATCTCAAAACTATTACTAAGAATCAAGTTTATTTTGTCCAATGATCTTCATGACATTTTCTACTTTATCCTTCTTGGATATCTATCACTTTGGGACTAATTTTCATGTGTTGCTTTTCATAAGCTCAAACAAATATAAGTGAAGATCATGAGCGTAACAATTTTTTTCTCTCAAAATAATTTAAGTGAAGCAAGAGAGAATTTCTTCAAAATTAACAAAGCACACCGTGCTCAAAAAGATATAAGTGAAGCACTAGAGCAAGTCCTAGCTCATAAAAGATTTAAGTGAAGCATAGAGAGCAATTCTAACAAGTCATGATATAATTTTGGCTCTCTCAAATAGGTGTGTCCAGAAAGGATTGATGACTTAAAACACAAAATATAACAAGCAAAGACACATATCATACAAGACGCTCCAAGCAAAACACATATCATGTGACGAATAAAAATATAGTTTCAAGTAATACCGATAGTTGTTGGAAGAAAGCGGGGATGCCACTCGGGGGCATCCCCAAGCTTAGTTGGTTGCTCATTTTTGGATAATAGCTTGGGATGCTGGGGCATCCCCAAGCTTAGGCTCTTACATCCTTCCTTCATCCATCGTAAGATAACCCAAAACTTGAAAACTTCAATCACACAAAACTCAACAAAACCTTCGTGAGATCCGTTAGTGTAAGAAAAATAAACCACTACTATAAGTGTTGTATCAAACCAATTCTTATTTTGTTTTTGTATTATATCTACTGTATTCTAACATTTATATGGAAAAAACTCATCAAAGAAAACCATAGAGCCATCAAAATAAGCACACAACACAAAGAAAATAGAATCTGTCAAAACAGAACAGTCTGTAGCAATCTGATTTGTTCGAATACTTTTGGAACTGCAAAAATTCCTAAAAACTAGGAAAACCTAGATAATTTGTATATTGATCTTCTGCAAAAAGAATTAGCATTTTATCACGTTCTGGTGAATTTTCACAATTATTTTCGTGAGCACAAAGTTTCTGTCTTTTTCAGCAAGATCAAGCAACTATCACCCAAGAAGATCCTATTGGTTCTACTTGGCACAAACACTAATTAAAACACACAAAAACACAATAATAACAGTAGCATAATTGTGTTATCACACAAGAACACAAAGCAAAAAGCAAAAATAAATTTTATTCATTGGGTTGCCTCTCAACAAGCGCTATAGTTTTACGCCCTTAGCTAGGCATAAAGCAAGGACCTAAGTTTTGTCATCTTTGTCCAACTCTTCAATCAAACACTTAGAATCCTTCAAAGATTTAGCATAAATATTTTCAATAACAACACTCCTAGGAATAAATTGAAAAATTTCATTCTTGCAAAAAGGATCACTTATCACTTCAACAAAATCAGGGTGGATACTAATCATCTTAAGATCTCCTTTATTTATCATTAGAAGTTGCACCCTTATTTTTGGATCTCCTACTCTTTACAGGAGTTTCCTCAATAATTTTAGTGGTAGTAAAAGCTGTACTTAGATTACTAAAGATTTCTTCCAATTTATCGATCCGAGACGGACTTTCTTCTATTCTTTCATAGATTAAAGTGCCCCTCTCTTTTAACAACTTAAAAATGTCGCCCGCTTTTGACCCAAGATTTGTAGCAAAATTATGCATCATTTTATGTATAATTTCCATATGATCTTTGGTGAGCATTTTCTTTTCAATAGCATCTAGTCTTTCCGTAACATGCTCAAGAGTCAAAATTGTTTCATTAACCATAAGAGGTGGTGAGCCCACTAAATTTCCTATAGCATTAAAAGCATCAAAAGGAGGATTCATTAAGAAATTTCCACCGGTAATGTTATCAAGGACGAATCTATACCAAGTGGTGATGCCAACATAAAAACAACGTAGAAGCACAACTGTAGATTGCTTACGAATAGATCTATTATGAGCATTGCAAATTCTATACCAAGCATCTTTTAAATTTTCTCCTCCCCTTTGTTTAAAGTTGAGGACCTCGTCCTCGGGAGTGTAAGCGGCAGAGGAGGAATTATTCATAGCGGCAAACAAGATCTCACACGCAAAAACACATCCGGCAAGAAGACGGCGAACAAAAAAAAGAGGCGAATAAAATGGCAAATTTTTGTGAAGTGGGGGAGAGGAAAACGAGAGGCAAATGGCAAATAATGTAAATTGCAAGGAGATTGAGATTTGTGATTAGGAACCTGGTTATGTTGAATATCCTCCCCGGCAACGGCGCCAGAAATTCCTTTTGATGTCGCTTGAAGCTACGTCGGTATTTCCCCAAAGAGGAAGGGATGATGCAGCACATCGGCGGTAGGTATTTCCCTCAGAAATGAAACCAAGTTTATCGAACCAGTAGGAGAACCAAGCAACACAACGTAAACAACCCCTGCACACAAATAACAACACCTCGCAACCCGACTTGTTAAAGGGGTTGTCAATCCCTTTCGGGGTACGACGCCAGAAATTGCGTGTTGATGGGAGAAAGTTGTAATGGATTGAATAGATAGATCGCAAATAAAATAAAGTGCAGCAAAGTATTTTTCGATTTTTGGTTTAATAGATCTGAATAAAATGCAAAGGAAAAAATAGATCGCAAGCAAATACATGAGAAACAAGACCCGGGGGCCGTAGGTTTCACTAGTGGCTTCTCTTGAGAAAAATAGCAAACGGTGGGTAAACAAATTACTGTTGGGCAATTGATAGAACTTCAAATAATTACGATGATATCCAGGCAATGATCATTACATAGACATCACTGTCGGAGTAAATAGCCACGGGTAGCCTAACCGACTCCCCCTGGCTCCTCAAAAAAAATTACCAGGCCATTCAAGCCTTCAAGCATACAAAGCATAGGGCCGCCTTCCTCCGGCCGAGGGCCGACTCCCAGAAGGCGACCCAGCCTAAAAAACCTCCTCCAAGAAAGATACGAGATAGCCGACTCCAGGAAGCCGGCCCCAAGAGGACCGACTCCCAGAAGCCGGCCACGAAGAAAGTCGGCTCCCAGAAGCCGGCCAAGACTGCACCCGCCAAGACTGTACCCACATAGCGGCGATAGGATGGGGTGTGGCCACAGTACAGCCCACTACCCCCGAATCCCGGAACAGGCATGGCCATAGGGCGCCGTACGGGCCAGCCATCCCCCGTCCGGCGCGGCACTGTAGCCATGTTGGCCTCGATGTCACCCACGACAGGTGCCAGTACGGCCCGTGGGCGGCGGGCACCTTTGCCAGAGAGACATCTGAAGGCGGCCTGGCCTCCTCTAGTCGGCCAGGGATGTGGCCCGCTCCCAATAGCCGGCTACCTCCCTCCCTCAAAACATGCGCCCCATTAAGGAGACAAGACGAGGTAAGGCTACAGTGAGAGCCCGCAAGGCGGCGGCACTGTAGCCACGCTTACCTCAACAAAGCTCTCGTCATCAGAGGCGAGGCAATAGTAACAAGCCGCCGACAAAGCCCCCAAGCGGTGGGGCCGGCCTATCGGCCAAGAGGCCGGCAGCCGGCGGGACCCACCAGTCGGCGGGCCCCAATGACCAGCGGAGAAGCCGGCGAGCCTAGACATTGACAGCGGGGACCCGCGCCCAGCCGGATTACCATTGTACCCTTGGGGGGCAGGCCTATATAAACCCCCTAGGGCACCCATGCAAAGGGGATCGAATAGAATTCCACACACCACCTAGAGAGAAAAGGAGAGCTAGCCTCGCCCTTCCTCTTCCTCTATCCAAACAGCTCAAGGAGCGCTTGTAGCAACTTGTATTGATCTAGTGATCATGCGGAGACCCCGCAGAGCAGGACTAGGGGTGTTATCTCCACGGAGAGCCCCGAACCTGGGTAAGATCCGCCGGCGTGCATGTCTTCGCCTCATCCCGTTTCCAGGCACCGGCGATGTTTTGTGGCTCCCACAATGATAAGCCACCCGTTGGCATATGTCGCACCAACCACCCGACATTTGGCGCCCACCGTGGGGCCAGGTGCACCGTCGTCCGGAGACCTGTTCTGGACGGGAACCCTTTTTCTCCCCCGCGAGTGCAGCCAGCCTGCTACGCCCGACGGCGCTTGCCCCGACGCGCTGCAAGGCGTCGACGACGCCTGCGCGGCAAGCTGCCTCGCCGATCTTCTTGGCGAGACTCGCATCTCCGACGAGCCCGCGTCCGACGCGGGCATGGACTACCCCGAGAGCCGCCTCGTCAGCCTCCTCGACCAGCTTCACGTCTCTAGCGAACTTGCTGTAGACTTGGAGTCGGTTGGCTCCACCGACCCGTTGCTTGTCGACTCCGACACGGCATCGTTCGACGCCTACCCCTCCGACGTGGTAGTCTTTAACGACCCTCTCCCTCGAGCTGACAGCGATAGCAGCGCTGTCACTGAGGTGCTGGTCATCAGCCACGTTGCCGACTTGGGCGAGAATGCCCACGACGCCCTACAAGCGTCGATGCATGACTTGTCCGTCCCCATCCCGGCCGATGCCGACGCCGAGACCCTGGAGGCACGCCGCCTCGCCCTCATCGCGGAGGGCCAGAAGATAGCCTCCGTGAGATGCCTCACCGAGGCCCACCAGCGCGAAGTCGACCGCGCCGCTTTTGGTACGCCGCCTCATGGCGGGCCGAGCCGAGCCGGCCTCGTCAAGAAGCGTGGCGCGGCCATCGCCAGCATGCTGGGGGCAGACCGCCCGGTCTACGCCACACCGCTCGAGAATCTGCGAGCCACTCAGGCGGCAACAGAAGAGCTAAACGGGCTGGGGGCTGATGAGCTCCCCTACATGACAAGACGTATCCAGCAGCTGATCGATGCAGCCGCAGAACGGCATGAAGCCGGCGCCCGCGCTGAGAGTCCTCCCCCGCGCCGAGAGCACGTTGCGACATCCCGGTCGCCGACTACGAGCGGCGCCCGCGCAAGGAAGGACAAGGAGTCGGCTGCTAGCCGCAGCCGGACTCGAATCACCATCGAGCGCGACGCGGAAGGCCGCCCTCGAGCGGTGGAGCGCCAGGGCAATCCGCCTCCTCCCCCGCCTCGTGGAGAGAGGTGTCCCACCCCGCCGCCTATCACGCATCCGACTCTCGGTGGCCGACTAGGCCGCCGCGAGGGAGTCGGCGAGAGCGACGCCCGCCACCGGATCGACCGCCTAGCTCGATCCCTGGCGCTAGAAGAAGAAGACGATGTCGGCCCGCCATGCTTTGGCCCCCGCATCCGCGATGAGCCCTTCCCCAAAGGGTTCTCGCTCCCAGAGACACGC
Organism: Aegilops tauschii subsp. strangulata; assembly: GCF_002575655.3. Taxonomy (NCBI): domain Eukaryota; kingdom Viridiplantae; phylum Streptophyta; class Magnoliopsida; order Poales; family Poaceae; genus Aegilops; species Aegilops tauschii. The sequence continues at coordinate 429,545,489 of NC_053038.3, forward strand.
CCAAGTACAACGGCTCTGTGAAGCCGGAAGATTGGCTCATCGACTACTCTACCGCCGTCAGTATAGCGAACGGCAACAGGCGCGTAGCAGTGAAGTACGTCCCTCTCATGCTGCAAGGCACGGCACGCACCTGGCTCAACAGCCTCAAGCCCTACAGCGTCAACAGCTGGCTGGACTTCACGGAAGTCTTCGTCCGCAACTTCACCAGCACGTACAAGCGGCCTCTCAAGCCCCGCCAGCTCTCCTTATGTGTCCAAGGGCCCAGCGAATCGACCCGCGACTACCTCACGCGGTGGGCCGAGCTCCGCAACTCCTGCGAGGGGGTGCACGAGGTGCAGGCCATCGAATACTTCACCGCCGGGTGACGAGAGGGCACCCTCCTCAAGCACCGACTCCTCTGCAATGAGCCGGCTACCCTCGCCGAGAAGCGATCTGGTTCGAGGTAGTGGATCTAGAAAGCCCTTACCACGCTTTGCTCGGCCGACTTGCTGTGGCCAAGTTCATGGCTGTGCCCCACTACGCCTACCTGAAGATGAAGATGCCGAGCTCGAAGGGGATCATCACTGTAGCCGGCGACTACAAGAAGTCCATCGAGTGCGCTGCAGCCAGCAGCCGGCTGGCCGAGTCCCTCGTAGTGGCAGAAGAGAAGAAGATGCTGGATCGAGTTGTGGCCATGGCCGGCAAGCAGCCGGCTTTGTCCCCCAACCCCAAGGAATATGATGCGCAGGGCTCCTTCCAGCCGGCCAAGGAGACGAAGAAGATACCTCTGGACCCGGAGAACCCGGAGAGGTTTGCAGTCATTGGTGCAAACCTGGACAGTAAATAGGAAGGCGAGCTCGTCGACTTCCTCCGTGAGAATCGAGACATCTTTGCATGGTCCCCAAAGGACATGCCGGGTGTTCCGAAGGATTTCGCCGAGCACAAGTTACACGTCCGAGCGGATGCAAAGCCGGTCAAGCAGCCTCTCCGCCGACTGTCCGAAGAGAAGAGAAGAATCGTAGGAGAAGAGATAGCCAGGCTCCTTGCTGCCGGCTTTATTATGGAAGTGTTTTTCCCAGAGTGGCTTGCCAACCCAGTCTTGGTGTTGAAGAAGAACAACAAGTGGCGTATGTGTATAGACTACACTAGCCTCAACAAGGTGTAACGCCCACGATGCGGCTATATCTCCCACGTGTCGAGGCACGACTTAGAGGCATAACCGCATTGTGGTGTTGTCGCAAGAAGGGTCATCTTCACACAATCCCATGTAATGAACAAGAATGGGATAACGAGAGTTGGCTTACAATCGCCACTTCACACAGTACATAAATATAATTCATACATCATCCAAAATACACACATAGACCGACTACGGTCAAGATCCAAATGAAAATAAGATAACCCCAAATGCTAGATCCCCCGATCGTCCCAACTGGGCTCCACTACTGATCATCAGGAAAAGACACATAGTAACGACCACGTTCCTCATCGAACTCCCACTTGAGGTCGATCTCATCAACTGTACTGGTATCGTTGGCACCTGCAACTGTTTTGGTAGAATCTGTGAGTCACGAGGACTCAGCAATCTCACACCCGCGAGATCAAGACTATTTAAGCTTATAGGAAAGGATGGTGGAATGAGGTGGAGCTGCAGCAGGCACTAAGCATATATGGTGGCTAACATACGCAAATGAGAGCGAGAAGAGAAGCAACGGAACGGCCGTCATCTAGTAATGACCAAGAAGTGATCCTGAACTCCTACTTACGTCATGCATAACTCAAACCGTGTTCACTTCCCGGACTCCGCCGAGAAGAGACCATCATGGCTACACACGCGGTTGATGTATTTTAATTTGGTCAAGTGACAAGTTCTCTACAACCGGACATTAACAAATTCCCATCTGCCTCATAACCACGGGCACGGCTTTCGAAAGATAATACCCTGCAGGGGTGTCCCAACTTAGCCCATCATAAGCTCTCACGGTCAACGAAGGATAAACCTTCTCCCAGGAAGACCCGATCAGTCTCGGAATCCTGGTTTACAAGACATTTCGACAATGGTAAAACAAGACCAGCAAGACCACCCGCTGTGCCGACAAATCCCGATAGGAGCTACACATATCTCGTTCTCAGGGCACACCGGATAAGCTAAGCGTACAGGTACCAACGTAACCCAAGTTGCCAAGGGACGGTCCCGCACGGTGCTCTAGTTTGGACCAACACACGGAGGAGCACTGGCCCGGGGGTTTAAAATAAAGATGACCCTCGGGCTCTAGAAAACCCGGGGAAATAGGCTTAGGTGGCAAATGGTAAAACCAAGGTTGGGCCTTGCTGGAGGAGTTTTATTCAAGGCGAACTGTCAAGGGAGTCCCATAAATCACCCAACCCCGTAAGGAACGCAAACTCAAGGAACATAATACCGGTATGACAGGAACTAGGGCGGCAAGAGTGGAACAAAACACCAGGCATAAGGCCAAGCCTTCCACCCTTTACCAAATATAAAGATGCATTAATTAAATAAGAGATATTGTGATATCCCAACATATCCATGTTCCAACATGGAACAAACTTCAACTTCACCTGCAACTAACAACGCTATAAGAAGGGCTGAGCAAAAGCGGTAACTTAGCCAAACAACGGTTTGCTAGGAAAAAGATGGTTAGAGGCTGACATGGAAATATGGGAGGCATGATATAGCAAGTGTTAGGTAGCGCAGCATGGCAATAGAACGAACAACTAGCAAAGGAAAGATAGAAGTGATTTCGAGGGTATGGTCATCTTGCCTGCGAGGTTCTGAGAGTTGTCGAAAGCTTGATCCTCGTAAGCATACTCAACAGGTTCCTCGTTCACGAACTCGTCTCCCGGCTCTACCCACAACAAGAACACAAGCAATGGAACCACAATCAACCACGAGAAATGCACAAGCAACATGATGCAAAACAAGAATGATATGCAAGATATGATATGCGATGCATATGCGTGCTCCGGAACGAAAATGATGAATAAGGCAGTAACTTGGCAAACTAAGCATTCCACTGGAAAGATGAGAAGATTTCGGTCGAAATCTATATAAAGATCACCGGAAACGGATGCACGGTTTGCAAATGGCAAGCAAAACAAGAATGACACGAATCTGCGATTAACAGCATGATAGCACTTAGAATGCAACAAGTAACAAAGCTACAGCACTCCAACATAGCACCAAAGCATATGACAATAATCTACAGGAGATGCTTGACAAAATATGATCCCTGAGCTATGGCTAGATCACAACATAACAAGCTCAAACAAGCATGGCAAAAGTACAAAAGATAACAGGTTCACAGACTTGGTGAAATTACTGGACATGACTGAAACAACATCAGGTAGCAATGTTCAGAGCACAAAATCAACATGCTACAGGAACTTAACATGGCAAAACAAGGCATGACAGTACTTTACTAAAAGCATATGACAAAAATCCGTTACTGACCATAAGCCAAAAAGGATCAGAAGATATGATGGAAACCATGTAAACATAGCAAGTTTCGTTATCAGGTTTCAGACTTGGCAGAAAACAGAGCATGGCAGAAACAATAATATGAAGGCATCTTGGTGAGCTTGATGCACTCACCACAAGGCAATGCATGACAAAACAAGCATACCTACAGCTAGATGGCATGTTTATGAAGCTATCCATGGCAAGAGCAAGTACATAGCATGTATGGACCAACTACAACAAGCTTGGCAATATTGAATAACACGTAAACAATCTGCCAGAAATATTTTATAGCAAAAGTAGAGCACGATTGAGTCATGCTATGGCACTCCATAATTGCAAACAAAGGCAGGAATGCATCAATTACAACAATATCTACAAAACATCCTTACTGAACATCTCCAAAATATGCATGGATCTCTCTGTAGCATCAAGTTTATATGGCAACAAAATAACAGCAGACAGACAGAAATTACTCGTCTCTGAAATCAGAGACATTACGAGGCCTAGTTTGCATGCTTGTGCTATTCACCACAGAGATCACAAAAATACATGTCATGCACCACTGGAAAGATGGCATGGCATACAACAAAACACATGTAGAGCTCATGCCCATAAGATGCACAGATTAAATGCAACAAAAATAACAAATCCTCAAGTTCTGATAAGTAACAGCAGATCACAGCAACTAGCACTCTTGCACCAGGGATTTGGGAATTAAGATGACTTCAAATTAACATGGTGCAATAAAATAATATGAAGAGAATCACGAGACGAACAATTCGATACATTACACGCGCGAAACGGAGCTATATGCAGAGAGTTATGATGCTATGAACATGGGCGCATACTGTAAAATAAAATGACAGAATTTCGGGATACGGGAAAAGTCAACGCACGGGACTTTTGGATTGGGATCTGGCCGTGGCAGGGCTGTTCGAGCTCGCCGGAGCGAGGGAGGACGGTGGAGGAGAGGAAGGAGGAGGCCGGGGCTCGGTCTCGGGGACGGAGGCGCCGGGGAGGACGGCGACGGGCGGCGCCGGCGGGCACCGAGGCGGCGGCGAGGTCGCGCGGGGCCGGCGGGGCTCGGCGAGGCGACGGCGAAGCGGCGGCGGCGGCGCGGGGCCCCCGCGGGAGGCGCTCGGGGCGCGGAGGAGGCGCGGGCAGGGCGCGCGGCGGCGTACGGGCCGGGAGGGCCCGCGGCGGGCCTGGCGGGCCGGCGCGGTGGAGGCGGCCGGGGCGCTGACGTGGCGGCCTCCGGTTCGCCGGGCGCGGCGGTGGGGAGGTGTCCGGTGGCGGCGGACACGTCCGGTGGCGGCGGGGGGAGTTTCTTAGGGTTTGGACTGCGAATGTTTTCGGGAGGACTCACATATAAATAGGTAGAGGGAGCTAGGAGGCTCCAAATGAGGTGCGGTTTTCGCCCACACGACCGTGATCGAACGACCTAGAGCATGGAAGAGAGTTTGGTGGGTTTTGGGCTGTTTAGAGAGGGGTTTTTGCTGCAACACACAGAAGGCATCTGCGGTTACCCGGTTAACCGTTGGAGTACCAAACGACCTCCAAATGGAACGAAACTTGACCGGTGGTCTACCGGTGGTACCAAGGCCACTTGACAAGCCTCGGTCCATTCCGAGAACGTTCAACACCCGCTCACGAAAAGAAACAAGAGGGGTGCACCGGAGGAGGTGGGAGCGCCGGATTGCAAAACGGACAATGGGGAAAATGCTCGGATGCATGAGACGAACACGTATGCAAATGCAATGCACATGATGACATGATATGAGATGCATGACATGAACAAAATGCAAAATGACAAACAAAACCCAACCACGGAGGGAATATCATAACACATAGCCGAAAATGGCAAGAGTTGGAGTTACAAATATGGAAAGTTACATGCGGGGTGTTACACAAGGCCTGCCCCAAAGATCCATTTGCTCTGCCACGGATTGATCAAGTAATAGACTCCACAGCCGGATGCGAGTTATTGAGTTTCTTGGATGCCTACTCAGGATACCACCAGATTAAGTTGGACCCAGCAGACCGCCTGAAGACCGCCTTCATCACACCATTCAGAGCTTTCTGTTACCTAACTATGACATTCGGCTTGAGGAATGCTGGTGCCACTTTTCAGCGTTGCATGCAGAAATGCCTCCTCAAGCAACTCGGCAGAAATGCCCACGTCTACGTAGACGATATTGTGGTGAAGACAGAAAAGCGTGGCACCCTGCTGGAAGACCTCAAAGAAACATTTTCCAACTTGCGCCGATTCCAGATCAAGCTCAACCCCGAGAAATGCGTGTTCGGAGTACCAGCCGGCAGCTTCTAGGCTTTCTGGTCTCCGAACGTGGCATTGAGTGCAACCCTGTGAAGATCAAGGCCATTGAGAGAATGGAGATTCCCACCAAGTTGCGAGACGTACAGAAGTTCACTGGGTGCCTGGCCTCCCTAAACCGCTTTATCAGCCAGCTAGGAGAGAAGGCTCTCCCCCTGTACCGACTCATGAAGAAATCCACTCATTTCGAGTGGAATGACCAAGCAAACCAAGCCTTCCATGAGTTGAAGAAGATGCTGACCACTCCACCTGTCCTGGCGGCACCGACTGAGAAGGATCCCATGCTCCTCTACATTGCCGCAACTAGCCGAGTGGTCAGTACAGTCGTCGTGGTCCAGCGCCCAGAAGAAGGCCGAGCCCAGCTAGTCCAGAGGCCGGTATATTATCTAAGCGAAGTACTATCCAGCTCAAAGCAAAACTACCCACACTACCAGAAGATGTGCTATGGAGTGTACTTCGCCGCCAAGAAGCTGAAGCCCTACTTTCAAGAGCATCCCATCATGGTCGTATGCACCGCCCCGCTTGCCGAGATCATAGGCAGCCGGGATGCATCCGGCCGGGTGGCTAAATGGGCCATTGCGCTTGCACCTTACACAATCTTCTACCAGCCCCGCACCGCCATCAAGTCCCAAGCATTGGCCGACTTCCTCGTCCACTAGGCCGAGACCCAGTACCTACCGCCGACTCCCGACTCTACTCATTGGCGGATGCACTTTGATGGCTCCAAGATGCGCACCGGCTTGGGAGCCGGCATCGTCCTCACCTCTCCCAAAGGCGACAAGCTCAAATACATGCTGCAAATCCACTTTTCCGCCTCCAACAACGTGCCTGAATACGAGGCGCTTATACACGGGCTCCGGCTAGCCAAAGAGCTCGGCATACGCCGGATCCTGTGTTATGGAGACTCAGACTTGGTGGTCCAGCAGTCATCTCGCGACTGGGACGCCAAGGATGCAAACATGGCGAGCTATCGATTTGTAACACTCCAAAAAATTTGATTTGGCTTTTTCTTTATTTGATTTAAAGGAGGTTATTTGAATTTTTCTAAAAGAGGGACTCCCCTTCTCAATTTTTTTATGACAAATATTTTCTTTAAAAGGGTCCTTCTCAATATTAATTTGTGCTCTTGAGGGTTTTACATCTTGTGTTGACTCAACACAAATATTTTTTGGGAAATTTTTTGAAATCCTTTCTTTTAAAAATAACCCTATGACTTATGGATTGATTCTTCCTCATTCAAAAATTTTCTTGCCATGACCTAGGTTGAAAATTTTCTTCCAAAACCCCTCCCTCCACTTTGTGTCAAGTCAAGCTTCAAATCCAGCAAGTTAAACTCCCCCTTGAATTTATTTCCATTTATTTTAAATCAAAAATCTTTTATGTCTTCTATTTTGGCCCTTAGAGATTTACAAAGGAACCACTAGAATTCCTTTGAATTTTGATTCCAAAAAAGTTTCCCTGGCTAGTCCTTAGAACCTACAACCAAGATCCATGAAGATCCACTGGTCCACAGTTCAAAATTTTCAAAATTTGCTTGCTGCAAGTTTGGGCCAGATTTGTCATTTTTGGTGAAATTCATTATTTTTCTTCTCCAAAAATTCTGAGAAAAATCATGAGGCCTCCAGATGCATCAAGAGACCTCTCCACCAAAGATCAGCTCAAGAAAAATTTCCCACATGCCAGAATCATTTCATCGAATAGGTGGCATGCACTGTTTCTGTGCAGGTTCAGTGTTCAGTGTTCTGTTCAGTCACCGGTGTCGTTTTCTTCAGAACCGCGGCGTCCATCTCGCCAGTACTCGCGCTGGCCTCTTGCTCCCTGCTCCTTCTTCTTGTCCACCGCGCCGCACGGTCGCCTGGACGGGCGCGAGCGTCGGCGGTGAGCTGGCAGGAGGAACACCGCCCCCGTGAGCGACGGCAGCAGCACTCGCTGCGGCTGGCAGAGAGGCGCAGCGAGGGACGGCGCCGTCTAGCACCGCCCACACCACCAGGAGCCTCCACGTGGCCGTCCTCTCCTCTGGACGCGCTGCAGCACCGTCGCCGTGGCCTGAGTGGCGCAGAGCACGCCCACTGTCGCCGACGAGCCCGTGAGGCCGTTCCGTCGAGGGCTGGAGTATCGCCCAAGTCTGACTGAAATTAACTGAGAAACGGAGTCAGTGAACCAATCCGCTGCTGCCCCGCCCCCTAAACCTCTCGTCCGACCACTGCCTCGCCGTAATCCGCACAGGAGAAATCAAGTTCACGGCAACCGCCTCGGATCGGCTATAAAAGGAGGCCCCGAGCTCGATCTCGACCAAGCACCATCACTCCACCTCACCAGAACCACGCCCAGCCACTGGGGAGACCTCGGCGAGGCCTTCTTCCCCGACCCCGGCCGCCACGACCCGCTTCAGGATCCGGCAAGATTTGCTCAAGTGCGTGCACCCCCGCCTCTGAAACCATGCCAGTAGCCTCCTAGTGCAACCACTTCTCTAACCCGCGCCCTAATTTGAAGGTTGCAGCTCCCGTCGGAGAGTATCATCCTCGCCCGAACCACCGTCCGCCGGAGTTAAGGCCACCGTCGACGTGGTGCTCGCTGACGACCAAGTCCACCACCCACCGACGCGGAAGGACACCGTGAACCCGTAGGTACCCTCTGATCCCCCTGCCTCGCCGTGGATCAACGCCGGCGACCACCGCGAGCCTCGGCGTCGGCAAGCTCTGTTTCAAAGTTTGAACCTGATGGGTGGGACCCCCTCGTCAGCCTCTTCTCTTCTGTTTTGAAACGTTTTCTAAAAACGCCTTCGGTCAAAGTACGCTTTCCTTCTGGGCTGGCGTATTTCCAACCGAAACATTTTCTGATTTTTCAAACTAGCCCCTAGGTCTTTTCTGTTTCATCACAGATTAGTCCTTGGACTAAAACCTTTATATCTTTTAAACAAAAGATGCTTTTTAGTTGATTCTTTTTCTGTCAGTTTTATATTTTTGTCTAGTTTTTTTAAATATTTATTTGAAAAATATTTGGAACAAATTTTATGCACACTTGGTATTTATGTTAGTACGCGTTCCCTTTATACCGTAGATACCGGAGGAGGTGACGGAGCCGCGAACTTCGCCGAGCTAGACTCCGACTACTCCGAACCAGGCAAGCACGTTTGAACCTTTGATATGATAAGTGTTTTGCATGTTTGCTTGAATAATAAGTTCATGGCATGTTTATAAGAGCGTCAGTGAGTGTTATATTGCATGCAAGGCAACTACCAGTATGTTTCGAAACTTGATGTGATCTTTTGATGGGTGATAACACAATCATGTGGTGACATGAAAGGTGTTAAGATGGTATTGTTGAAGCATGCCAGTCTTATGTCAATCGTTAAGCTCCCGTGTTAATGTGGATCAAGCCACGTTTTCGTCAGTTCCCTTTTGTGCTACGACATGTTTTCTGCAAAGAATACGGTTTAGTAAGCTGCAAACCTCTTTCCTCGTACACACCAAAGAGAGGGGCCGGGATGAGGGTTCCATGGCCTTGGATTAAAGCCAGTCATCCGGTCAGGGGGCATGGGTGTTTCTGGTTGGGACCGAGAGGGGGGCACCCCTTAGAGCGCGCAATATAAATTTGATCCCATGCTACGTGAGGTTGTAGCCTCCCCGTCTTAAGGTTTTTCTTGAACATTGCCTAGGGTGATTCCTGGCAGCGGAATGTGGAATGGGTGTGTACTGGTTAGATGTGTTTCTCCTAAAATACCGTAAACGGAACTAGTCCCTTGGGACTACTGAAATCCATTGGTTGTGGTTAAAAGTACAAACTCTGCAGAGTCAAAACCTTCTGAGTAATCGTGTCCATGGTCAAGGATCTTGGTCAACCCATACATATCAGTATCAGTCTCAATGTCCGTCTCAGCGTTAGTCTCTGTGTCAGTCTCAGTGAAAATCCCCGGTGAATAAACATGAGTGGTAATCCAGGTTGAATGTTATTCCTGTGGATGGACTAACCAGTTCATTATTACGTACATGAGTATTCCTTTGAAATGATTTAAATTCATGAGCTACTTGAATCCAAATAATGAAATATGAGCCCTTTATGTGATGTCGCTCAGACGTCCGACTGTGGCACTATTGTTACGTTTGATATAAGCCCTTTATGTGATGTCGCTCAGACGTCCGACCGTGGCACTATTGTTACTTACGTTTGATATAAGCCCTTTATGTGATGTCGCTCAGACGTCCGACTGTGGCACTCTTGTTATTTACTTTTGATATAAGCCCTTTATGTGATGTCGCTCAGACGTCCGACTGTGGCACTCTTGTTATTTACTTTTGATATAAGCCCTTTATGTGATGTTGCTCAGACGTCCGACTGTGGCACTCTCGTTATTTACTTTTGATATAAGCCCTTTAGGTGATGTCGCTCAGACGTACGACTGTGGCACTCTTGTTATTTACTTTTGATATAAGCCCTTTATGTGATGTCGCTCAGACGGCCGACTGTGGCACACTCTGTCGTTTATATTCCAATATGAGCCCTTTATGTGGTGTCGCCCTGACGCCCGACTGCGGCATTGTTAATTTATTTTACCTTTCGAGGCGTCGCTTTAGACACTCGATTGGTCTTCAATTATTTCATTCGGATTTCGGGAGGAGTACCGCCTGACTTCCTTTTTTATCTATCATGCACTGCAATTTTATTATCTGAGTGCGCGTTACTAATCTGCTCATGTGCATCATGTTTGCATTTGTTATATCTTATGTCCAAACTGTCTTGCGAGTACTTTCAAAGTACTCACCTGGCTTGTTGATTTGGCCAGATGTTGACGAAGGCGATCTTATGGATGAAGAGTTCGATAGCGAGTCCGACGCCTAGAGGAGTCCTAGTCAGTCCCGTGCGATCCTGGAATTGGTCACTTGTATTATATACGCTTTCGCTACCCAGAATAAAAGTCCTCGAGCCTCACTCCGACGCTCGATGAGTTGTAAGATTTAGGAGTCATGTCACCCACTTCACTGTGACATATCCACCACCATTTATTTTTTTACGAGTCAGTAGTTATGCCACCACACCCCTTGTGTCATATCCGCCTTTATGTATAATATCGGCGTGCTTGTAATAAATTGTTGAGCAGCCTCATCTCAACCCTGTATAATATTTAGTACTTTTGGATTTCTGTATCAAGGATTTGTCTGCCAGTAAGAAGGATTCTTCTATACTGGTCCGATAAAAGGGTCGGTTTCTCAATAAATGTTTTATTGGAAAACCGGTCCTGACAACCTTGGTATCAGAGCCAGGCTGACTGTAGGAAGCCACTAGGTGCGATCGCTAATCGGCTATTAGCGTAATAAGCGCTAGTTTAACATTTTGCAAATATAGCAATTTTCTGTTGGTCATCATGAATTTATGATTTGACTATCCAGAATTTTTGTCTACTTTTGTAGATGGCTGGCAACGACTGAGTGCGCCTAGCAGCCGTGCGATGTGCCAGCTTGTTTGATATGTTTATATGTGTATAGATTTGGTGAGAAGTAGTTTGTGTGTGCATCATGTAGGAACTCGGAGAAGTGCACTAGCCTAAATAACATGTCAGGAATGTGTACGCACATCCTGAGTGATGCATTGTATAATTACGACCCGCGTGTAAGATACGTACTGAGCAGTCCTTCTCCATGCGCAATCAAGTATTTTTCTTGAAAATCTTGGAGTCTTTAAAAATTCTGCCTTTGCAAAATTATTCTTTTTGCCACTCGGTTTTTCTCATGAGTTTTGCAAAAATACCCCAGAGTGGAAAATGCCTCGTCCCTAGACTCGTTCCATGCCAAGTCCGCCGGAAGAAAATTATGGTACCCAGACAAGCAACAATTTCACACAGGGGCAGACAAGTCAGCAAGGCAGTGAAGCAGCATTTTCTCAAGTATGCCGCCTTTATGAGCAAAGCCAGCAGCAGCATCAAGAAATGATGAATCATGTTATCAATCAGGGAAATCACCGTGAACCATACCAGTAGCATTCCAAATTGTCTAAACTACGAAAGATACGTCCCCCAACGTTCGCTCACACTGATAGACCACTTGAGGCCGATGATTGGCTTCGAGACATTGAAAGGAAATTAATTATTGCACAATGTTCGGACCGTGAGAAGGTACTTTATGCACCTCACTACCTCACTGGAGCAGCTGCATCATGGTGGGAAAATTTTCTACACATGCACCCTAATGAAAATAACATCACCTGGGAAGAATTTAAAGAAGGTTTTTGTGGGGCGCACATTCCCAGAAGCATTATGAAGATCAAGAAAAGGGAGTTTGATGACCTCAAGCAGAGAAGCATGACAGTGACTGAGTACAATAGTCAGTTTACTCAATTATCCCGTTATCCCGTTATGCCAACGAAGAGCATATGCTAGTCTGCGCACATCTGGTTCTCCTGGCGATGAATGTGCTGGTTTAACTCCTGTATGAAAGCTGCAATAGATCTATCCTTCCTGGTACTGATCATCTCCCATTGCTTGTCTCGGTGCCCACAAATCTGATAGATAGTATCCTTGAGATCATTGTGGTACACTTCTCCAATGCGTCCCATGGTGATGTGGGCTGCCATGCTCTTTCCTAGACTCCAGGTTGGTGCATCAATGGAAAACTCTATGGGCTCAGTGATTGGCGTGAACGTCCTTCCTGGAACTTGAACTTGAATCATCCAACGCTCCTCTTCTGGTAAAGTGGCGTTGTGGGTCCTGGTGAAGCTTGGTATTCCAATGTTCAGGTATCTAGTGACTTCCTTCAAGTGTCGTCCAAAAGGTGTATCTTCATCCGGTTGTGCAAACTTGTTCCTCGAGTCCGCCATCCTAAAGAGTAGAAAATGGAGAGGAGTCAGAAATGAGTAGAGAAGAGTGACCTATGGCTTTTCTTAGAGGTCGTGTCCTACATTCAACTTGGCTCTGATACCATCTTGTAGCGACCCGACCTCAAACGGTCAAGTCTCTGTGCTTCAGTGTCATCCCTGGATCGGTAATGCTGACACACACAATACTCGAAGGATTTATAACAAAGTAGCAATCACACACTTATTACATCAAATGTATCCAAAGAGAACTTACTACAATAAATATGGCTTAAGGCCATCTAACACGATAACAGCGGAAGGCTTGGAAGATAAAGTGAGTCCATCAACTCCAACGGCATAGCTGAGTGCACGACAACGGCCTAGCGAACCTTACTCTTCGTCTGAAAAGTCTGCAACATAATACGTTGCAGCCCGAAAACGGGCCAGCACATCGAATATGCTAGCAATATAACACAGTAGAGCAATGAACAGAATAATGCTATCACTACATGCCTATATGGCTGGTAGGCTCTATGGTTATATGTTTTTGCGAAAAGCCAATTTTTTCCTGCAACAAAGGAATAAATTTTTATTCAACTATCATGGTAGTTGAAACATCATTGAGAAGGTTACTCCAACTCAATCCCAATTAAAGTAGTCATTAACATTCCAACAATTTAATTTAGAGTGATGAGATACAATAGGATAATCCAAGTACTAGATACTCAAGTTGTCCATAACCAGGGACATGGCTAACCATGATTAGATTGTACACTATACAGAGGTTTGCGCACTTTTCCCCACAAGACTCGATCGCCTCCGTTGGATTTCTCGCACTACAGGGTGTTTGAGAAACGGATGACCGAGACACAGTCTTTCAGAAGCATTAACTCTTTACTCTGGGTGGACAGTTACACCTACTTTCCCTCTACATCTGCTAGCCCACCACTGAAAGAGGTCACACAGCATACTCAACTATGCCAGAGCCCATAATGGCTTGTGGCTGCACACGGAAGTTTCTAGCATGAATAATCTTATGATCCCTTTGAGCCTGGGTGGCGGACCATAGGATGATCACACGGGTACTCCGGTATATCCTAGGACAACGCTGGATTCTCCAGGTGCCCAAACAAGCAATCCACCCAGATGTGTATTAAAGTTGCCACCTTAAGTTGAACCATTAATTAACAACTCACATCTGTCATGGATACACTCAAACCCAATCCACGTCTACGAGCATAGCATAGCAATATAAGCATAACGTAGAAGTAACTCCCAGGGGTTTGACATTGAAACAGGTAATAGGTTCTACCTCATCATCTACTTCCCAAACCCACAAGTTAATCACATCCTAATCATGCAGTGTTTGAGGATTGTAACTAATGCATAAAAACTAGGTAATAAAAGGGTATGATCAATGTGTTACTTGCCTTGCTGAAGATCCGCAAAACCTAGGGACTCGTAGTAGCACGCTTCGCACTCCGGGAATTCTATCGCAAACAAACAATAAAAAACATAAGCAATCAAGCAAAGATGCATTGGTAAAACTCAAATAAGAAGATCTAACCAGAAAGTTAACTTAAGAACTCCGGTTTGCAAAAAGAATCAATTCAAACGGAGGAACGAAACTCAAACGGCGAAAGAAACAAGATCCGATTACTAATCTGGACTAAAGTCAAATTTTACAGTACCAAAATCTTGTTCAAGTTGGTTAAACAGAAAGAGGGCTTCGAGGCGAAGATCTAGGCGCTTGAATCGCCTGATTCCGATAAACGAGCGAAAATATAAACTAAAACGAAAATCGGGTCAGAAATCGCGATCGAAAATAATCGCCAAAAACCCTGGAGAAAGAAAAACTGACGAACAGGCTAACGAACGAACGTTCGCTGTCTATGAATAACAGGTGAACGGCGTTCGTTTAAACGAACGAACGGACGAACGTCCACAAAATAAATAAACCGACGGAAAAACAGATCTAACGAAATAAACCGGAAAAAATAAAAAAACCGCGGTTAACCGTGGAAAATCGACCGGTCAACGACGGTCAACGGCGATGAGGTTCGAAGTGGCGGCGGCTCTGGCGGGAGGCGGCGGCGGTGGCTCGGCGGCGGTGGCGCGGTCAGCGGCGGCGGCGGTGGCGCGGTCAGCGGCGGCGGCGGTGGCGCGGTCAGCGGCGGCGGCGGTGCGCTAGGGCGGCGGCGGCGCTAGGGTTTGGGGCGCGGGGTGGGCTGGGCGGCGGCGATGGGCTGCGGGGCAGGGGGTGGCCGGCTTATAAGGAGGGCCTGGGCGGAGTCCGGGCCGGATACGGCCCGTAGGTCGGTTACTCTTTTTTTTAATAATTCTAACGCGTAGAAAAAGAATACTAAACGGACTCCACAAATCCCAAAATAAATTTTCCCCGTCCTCTAAAAATATGCCGGTCAAGGTGAACATTTATTTGGGCCTAAAATGCAATTTCGAGAAACGCGTATTTTTCCTAATTCAAATAAAATTGCAAATAAAATCCGAATAAAAACAAATATTTGATTTTAATACTTTTCCTCCAATATTTCATTTATTTTGGAGAAATTATATTATCTCCTCTCGTATAATTTAATATGAAATATTTTCGGAGAGAAAATAAATTAAAACCACAGTGATCCTTGTTTCAATATTTGATAAAAGTCAAATATGAAAAACGTGAAATCCCCAACTCTCTCCGAGGGTCCTTCAGTTGCTTAGAATTTTGAGGATCGCGAAACGAAATGCAATAAAATATGATATGCATGAATGACCTATGTATAACATTCCAAATTGAAAATTTGGGATGTTACATGTTCGAGACTACGACGCCTCGTGTGGTATTAAGAAGCCCAAGCCGGCCTGCCACGGAAAGTTTCTGAAGAAGGAGCAGTACATGATGGTAATTACCTATTCTTAAGGCCTTGTACTTAGTTTCCTTGATTTGATTCGTAGGCGTAGCGCTCAAGTTTCTCTTTACTAACTTAGGTCCCCCCGAGATGGTGTGCGGATCAGATGGATTGTTGGGAGGTGTTGGTGGATGAGTGGAGCTCAGACCAATGGCTAGCCCTCCACAACAATGCCAAGGACCGGCATGCCCAAATGGAAGGTGTGCCACACCATCAAGGCAGCGCCAACTTATATAAGTTTGGGCGAAACTGGGTATGTGGTTTGCTTCATGATTCATGCAATTCATTCTTCATGCTAGCTTGAGCCCTTTAATTACTAATTTACTCTATTCCTCTCTTTTAGGCGCGACACAATAAGGCGGAGGTGCCAGAGGTCTACGACCTCTATGCCATGGCCCATACTGCCTCGTACAAGAAAGCCAAGGCATTCTCTGCGTCTGACCTCGATCATCCAGAGAACTGCACCAACATCTCCTCCCAGAACAAGCTCATGAGGTACAGAGATGAGGGGATGGCGAGGAAAGGGGAGGACTTTAACCCGAGCCAGGGTCCCATTGATCCAGAGCTGGTGATGATATCTTGTGATGGGAGGTCCCATGGCTCGATAACCATTGGAGATGGACTTATACGTTGTCCTCGCACTCTCCCGGAGATCAAGGCGCGCCAAACGAGCTCCGCTCCTGAGATAAGGCCTCGTCAATGGCCAGTCGAGCTCGCCTTCGAGGTTAGTTATATGGACTCAGCTATCTTTCCTTCATTACATTGTGTGTGCGGCTATCGATGATTACAATGCTAACGAGGAGTGGTGTTGCAGGTTGCTCTTCAGAGAGAGAGAGAGAGAGAGAGAGAGAGAGAAAACCCAGGCGCTCCTACAGGAGAGGGACCAGCAGGCGGCGAAGAAGGAGTGGGAGTTCGAGGAGAGGATGACAAGGTTGTTGGAGGAGGAGAGTGCACAGAATGACATGGCGAACCGGACCATGTACTAGCTCCTCATGGTAAGTTTCTTCTGCATATTAGCCAAATCATGCACATAATTAATGTTTGTTTCATTACTAACTAGTATGACTGACTCGTCAAAACCAAATGTGCAATCTGCGTGCGAGAAGACCGGTTAGACCCCTCCGCCGATGCTAGTCATTGCTCCAGGGACCATGCTGAGTTTCATTTGAATGGTCATTAGTTACTAGTCTTAACATTTGAGTGTCATCATACTAACGAGACATTGCAGATGATCTTTGGTGCACTGTAACTCCAAACAAGCATCGCACGATCCTTCTCTGGGTGCTACCGGCACGAGCAATGATACGTCCATTTGCATCATGTTTCCTTACTGCTATTTATGTTTTTATCCATAATAATGCCTTTTGGAGTAATTATAATGCCTTTTCTCTCATAATTTGCAAGGAACACACCAAGCGGGAGAATTCCGGCAGCTGGAAATCTAGATCTGGAAAAGCACGTCAGGCCACCTATTCTACACAACTCCAAACAAGCTGAAACTTCACAGGGATTTTTTATGGAATATTTAAGAATTAATGGACCAATACCACCAGAGGGGGCCACCACATGGGCACAACCCCCCTGGGCGCGCCAGGGCCCCCAGGCGCGCCCTGGTGGGTTGTGGCTGAAGGAAATATGCCCTAGAGGCAATAATAAAGTTGTTATTTATATTTCCTTATATCATGATAAATTTTTATTATAATTGCTAGAATTGTATTAACCGGAAACTTAGTACATGTGTGAATACATAGACAAAACAGAGTGTCCCTAGTATGCCTCTACTTGACTAGCTCGTTAATCAAAGATGGTTATGTTTCCTGACCATAGACATGTGTTGTCATTTGATGAACGGGATCAGATCATTAGAGAATGATGTGATGGACAAGACCCATCTGTTAGCTTAGCATTATGATCGTTGAGTTTTATTGCTATTGCTTTCTTCATGACTTATACATGTTCCTCTGACTATGAGATTATACAACTCCCGAATACCGGAGGAACACCTTGTGTGCTATAAAACGTCACAACATAACTGGGTGATTATAAAGATGCTCTACAGGTGTCTCTGAAGGTGTTTGTTGGGTTGGCATAGCTCAAGATTAGGATTTGTCACTCCGTGTATCAGAGCGGTATCTCTGGGCCCTCTCGGTAATGCACATCACTATAAGCCTTGCAAGCAATGTGACTAATGAGTTAGTTGTGGGATGACACATTACAGAACGGGTAAAGAGACTTGCCGGTAACGAGATTGAACTAGTTATGATGATACCGGCGATCGAATCTCGGGCAATTAACATACCGATGACAAAGGGAACAACATATGTTGTTATGCTGTTTCACCGATAAAGATCTTCGTAGAATATGTAGGAGCCAATATGAGCATCCAGGTTCCGCTATTGGTTATTGACCAGAGATGTGTCTCGGTCATGTCTACATAGTTCTCGAACCAGTAGGGTCCGCACGCTTAACGTTCGACGACGATTTGTATTATGAGTTATGTGATTTGATGTACCAAAGGTTGTTGGGAGTCCCGGATGAGATCACGGACATGACGAGGAGTCTTGAAATGATCGAGACATGAAGATTGGTATATTGGACCATGTTGTTCGGACACCGGAAGTGTTCCAGATGGTTTCGGGTAAAATCGGAGTGCCAGAGGGGTAACCACAACCCCCGGGGGAACTAATGGGCCACTGTGGGCCTTAGTGGAGAGAGAGGAGGGCAGCCAGGGCAGGCCACGCCCCCCTTGCATTCCGAATTGGACAAGGGAAGGGGGCGGCGCTCCCCTTTCCTTCTCCCTCTCTCCCTCTCCTTCCTTCCTCGTCTCTCCCTCTTGGTGGAATCCTACTAGGACTTTGAGTCCTAGTAGGACTTTGAGTCCTAGTAGGACTCCCCTCCTTGGGCGCGCCCCCTAGGGCCGGCCGGCCTCCTCCTCCCCTCCTTTATATACGGGGAGGGGGGGCACCCCATAGACACATAAGTTGATATTTAGTCGTGTGCGGTGTCCCCCTCCACAGTTTTACACCTCGATCATATTGTCGTAGTGCTTAGGCGAAGCCCTGCGCCAGTAACTTCATCATCACCGTCACCACGCCGTCGTGCTGACAAAACTCTCCCTCGGCCTCAACTGGATCAAAAGTTCGAGGGACGTCACCGAGCTGAACGTGTGCAGATCCAGGAGGTGTCGTGCGTTCGATACTTGGATCAGTTGGACCGCGAAGACGTTCGACTACATCAACCGCGTTACTAAATGCTTCCGCTTTCGATCTATGAGGGTACGTGGACACACTCTCCCCGCTCATCGCTATGCTTCTCCTAGATAGATCTTGCGTGATCGTAGGATTTTTTTTTGAAATACTATGTTCCCCAAACAATGGCATCAGAGTCAGGTCTATGCGTAGATGTTATATGCACGAGTAGAACACAAAGAGTTGTGGGCGATAATAGTCATACTGCTTACCAGCAACGTCTTACTTTGATTCGGCAGTATTGTTGGATGAAGCGGCCCAGACCGACATTACATGACCACGTTCATGAGACTGGTTCTACCGACGTGCTTTGCACACAGGTGGCTGGCGGGTATCTGTTTCTCCAACTTTAGTTGAATCGAGTTTAACTACGCCCGGTCCATGTTGAAGGTTAAAACATCACACTTGACGAAAAATCGTTGTGGTTTTGATGCGTAGGTAAGAACGTTCTTGCTAGAAGCCCGTAGCAGCCACGTAAAACTTGCAACAACAAAGTAGAGGACGTCTAACTTGCTTTTGCAGGGCATGTTGTGATGTGATGTGGTCAAGACGTGATGAGATATAAATTGTTGTATGAGATGATCATGTTTTGTTAAAGTTATTGGCAACTGGTAGGAGCCTTATTGTTGTCTCTTTATTGCATAAGATGCAAGCGCCATATAGTTGCTTTACTTTATCGCTATGCGATAGCAATAGTTGGCGAGACGACCATGTGACGACACATTGATAAAGATCAAGATGATGGAGATCATGGTGTCATGCCGGTGACGATGGAGATCATGACGGTACTTCGGAGATGGAGATCAAAGGCACAAGATGATGATGGCCATATCATGTCACATATTTTGATTGCATGTGATGTTTATCTTTTATGCATCTTATTTTGCTTAGTACGACGGTAGCATTATAAGATGATCCCTTACTAAAATTTCAAGGTATAAGTGTTCTCCCTGAGTATGCACCGTTGCGACAGTTCTTCGTGCCGAGACACCACGTGATGATTGGGTGTGATAAGCTCTACGTTCAGATACAACGGGTGCAAGCCAGATTTGCACATGCAGAATACTCGGGTTGAACTTGACGAGCCTAGCATATGTAGATATGGCCTCGAAACACTGAGACTGAAAGGTCGAACATGAATCATATAGTAGATATGATCAACATAGTGATGTTCACCATTGAAAGCTACTCCATCTCACGTGATGATCGGACAAGGTTTAGTTGATATGGATCACGTGATCATTTAGATGACTAGAGGGATGTCTATCTAAGTGGTAGTTCTTAAGTAATGATTAATTGAACTTAAATTTATCATGAACTTAGTCCTGATAGTATTTGCATGTCTATGTCGTTGTAGATAAATGGCTCGCGTATAGCTTCCCCGTTTTATTTATGATATGTTCCTAGAGAAAACTAAGTTGAAGGTTGATAGTAGAAATGATGCGGACTAGGTCCGTGATCTGAGGATTATCCTCATTGCTGCACGGAAGAATTATGTCCTTGATGCACCGCTAGGTGACAGAACTATTGCAGGAGCAAATGCAGACGTTATGAACATTTGACAAGCTCGGTATGATGACTACTTGATAGTTTAGTGCACCATGCTTTACGGCTTAGAACCGGGACTTCAAAAATGTTTTGAAACACCATGGAGCATATGAGATGTTCCAAGAGTTGAAATTGGTATTTCAGACTCATGCCCGAGTCGAGAGGTATGAGACCTCTGATAAGTATTTTTGCCTACAAGATGGAGGAGAATAGCTCAACTAGTGAGCATGTGCTCAGAATGTCTGAGTACTACAATCGCTTGAATCAAGTGGGAGTTAACCTTCCAGATAAGATAGTGATTGACAGAGTTCTCTAGTCACTATCTCCAAGTTACTGGAACTTCGTGATGAACTATAATATGCAAGGGATGACGAAAATGATTCCCCGAGCTCTTCGCGATGCTGAAATCGGCGAAGGTAGAAATCAAGAAAAGCATCAAGTATTGATGGTTGACAAGACCACTAGTTTCAAGTAAAAGGGCAAGGGAAAGAAAGGGAACTTCAAGAAGAATGACAAGCAAGTTGCCACTCCCATGAAGAAGCCCAAGGATAGACCCAAGCCTGAAACTGAGTGCCTGTACTGCAAAGGAAATGGTCACTGGAAGCGAAACTGCCCCAAATACTTGGCGGATAAGAAGGATGGCAAAGTGAACAAATGTATATATGATATACAAGTTATTGATGTGTACTTTACTAGTATTCATAGTAGCCCCTGGCTATTTGATACTGCTTCAGTTGCTATGATTAGTAACTAGAAACAGGAGTTATAAAATGAACAGAGACTAGTTAAGGGCAAGGTGATAATGTGTGTTGGAAGTGATTCCAAGGTTGATAAGATCACCATCACACACTCCCTTTACCTTCGGGATTACTGTTGAACCTAAAATAAATGTTATTTGGTGTTTGCGTTGAGCATGAATATGATTCGATCATGTTTATTGCTATACGGTTATTCATTTAAGTCAAAGAATAATTGTTGTTCTGTTTACATGAATAAAACCTTCTATGGTCATACACCCAATGTAGATGGTTTATTGAATCTCGATCATAGTGATACACATATTCATAATATTGAAGCCAAAAGATGCAAAGTTAATAATGATAGTGCAACTTATTTGTGGCACTGCCGTTTAGGTCATATTGGTGTAAAGCGCATGAAGAAACTCCATGCTGATGGGCTTTTGGAATCACTTGATTATGAATCATTTGATGCTTGCGAACCATGCCTCATGGGCAAGATGACTAAGTCTCCGTTCTCCGGAACAATGGAGCAAGCAACTGACTTATTGGAAATAATACATACTGATGTATGCGGTCCGATGAGTGTTGAGGATCGCGGTGGGTATCATTATTTTCTGACCTTCACAGATGATTTGAGCAGATATAGGTATATCTACTTAATGAAACACAAGTCTGAAACATTTCAAAAGTTCAAAGAATTTCAGAGTGAAGTTGAGAATCATCGTAACAAGAAAATAAAGTTTCTACGATCTAATCGTGGAGGCGAATATTTGAGTTACGAGTTTGGCCTTCATTTGAAACAATGTGGAATAGTTTCGCAACTCACGCCACCTGGATCACCACAGCGTAATGGTGTGTCCGAACGTCGTAACCGTACTTTATTAGATATGGTGCGATCTATGATGTCTCTTACCGATTTACCACTATGGTTTTGGGGTTATGCATTAGACACAGCTACATTCACGTTAAATAGGGCACCGTCTAAAAATCTGTTGAGACGACACCGTATGAACTGTGGTTTAGCAAGAAACCTAAGCTGTCGTTTCTTAAAGTTTGGGGTTGCGATGCTTATGTGAAAAAGTTTCATCCTGATAAGCTCAAACCCAAACGGAGAAGTGTGTCTTCATAGGAGACCCAAAAGAAACTGGTGGGTACACCTTCTATCACAGATCCGAAGGCAAGATCTTTGTTGCTAAGAGTGGATCCTTTTTTGAGAAGGAGTTTCTCTCGAAAGAAGTGAGTGGGAGGAAAGTAGAACTTGATGAGGTAATTGTAACTTCTATTGAATTGGAAAGTAGCTCATCATTGAAATCAGTTCAAGTGATGCCTACACCAATTAGTGAGGAAGTTAATGATGATGATCATGAAACTTCAGATCAAGTTACTATCGGACATCGTAGGTCAACCAGAGAACGATCCGCACCAGAGTGGTCAGGTAATCCTGTTCTGGAAGTCATGTTGCTAGACCATGCTAAACCTATGAACTATGAGGAAGCGATGATGAGCCCAGATTCTGACAGATGGCTTGAGGCCATGAAATCTGAGATAGAATCCATGTATGAGAACATAGTGTGGACTTTGATGGACTTGCCTGATGATCAGCAATCCATTGAGAATAAATGGATCTTCAAGAGGAAGATGGACGCTGATAGTAGTGTTACTGTCTACAAAGCTCGACTTGTCGAAAAGGGTGTTTGACAAATTCAAGATGTTGACTACGATGAGATTTTCTCACTCGTATCGATGCTTAAAGTCTGTCCGAATCATGTTAGCAATTGCCACATTTTATGAAATTTGACAAATGGATATCAAAACTGCATTCCTTAATGGATTTATTAAAGAAGAGTTGTATATGATACAACCAGAAGGTTTTGTCAATCCTAAAGGTGCTAACAAAATGTGCAAATTCCAGCAATCCATCTATGGACTGGTGCAAGCATCTCGGAGATGGAATATACACTTTGATAAGTTGATCAAAACATATAGTTTTATACAGACTTGCGGTGAAGCCTGTATTTACAAGAAAGTGAGTGGGAGCACTAAACCTTTCTCATAAGTATATGTGAATGATATATTGTTGATAGGAAATGATCTAGAATTTTCTAGAAACCATAAAGGAGTGTTTGAGAGGAGTTTTTCTAAGAAAGACCTCGGTGAAGCTGCTTACGTATTGGGCATCAAGATCTATAGAGATAGATCAAGACGCTTGATAAGATTTTTCAATGAGTACATACCTTGACAAGATTTTTGAAGTAGTTCAAAATGGAACAGTCAAAGAAGGAGTTCTTGCCTGTATTGCAAGGTGTAAAGTTGAGTAAGACTCAAAACCCGACCACGGCAGAAAATAGAAAGAGAATAAAGTCATTCCCTATGCCTCAGCCATAGGTTCTATAAAGTATGCTATGCTGTGTACCAAAACTATTGTGTACCTTGCCATGAGTTTGGCAAGGGGTACGATATTGATGCAGGAGTGGATCACTTGACAGCGGTCAAAATTATCCTTAGAAGACTAAGGAGATATTTCTCGGTTATCGAGGTGATAAAGAGTTCGTCGTAAATAGTTACGCCGATGCAAGCTTTTACACCGATCCGGATGACTCTGAGTCTCAATCTGGATACATATTGAAAGTGGGAGCAATTAGCTAGAGTAGCTCCATCCAGAGCATTGTAGACATAGAAAATTTGCAAAATACATACGGCTCTGAATGTGACAGACCCATTGACTAAGCTTCTCTCACAAGAAAAACATGATCACACCTTAGTACTCTTTGTGTATTAATCACATAGTGATGTGAACTAGATTATTGACTCTAGTAAAACCCTATGGGTATTAGTCACATGGCGATGTGAACTAATCACATGGTGATGTGAAATATTGGTGTTAAATCACATGGCGATATGAACTAGATTATTGACTCTAGTGCAAGTGGGAGACTGAAGGAAATATGCCCTAGAGGCAATAATGAAGTTGTTATTTATATTTCCTTATATCATGATAAATGTTTATTATTCATGCTAGAATTATATTAACCGGAAACTTAGTACATGTGTGAATACATAGACAAAACAGAGTGTCCCTAGTATGCCTCTACTTGACTAGCTCGTTAATCAAAGATGATTATGTTTCCTGACCATAGACATGTGTTGTCATTTGATGAACGGGATCACATCATTAGAGAATCATGTGATGGACAAGACCCATCTGTTAGCTTAGCATTATGATCGTTGAGTTTTATTGCTATTGCTTTCTTCATGACTTATACATGTTCCTCTGACTATGAGATTATACAACTCCCGAATACCGGAGGAACACCTTGTGTGCTATAAAACGTCACAACATAACTGGGTGATTATAAAGATGCTCTACAGGTGTCTCTGAAGGTGTTTGTTGGGTTGGCATAGCTCAAGATTAGGATTTGTCACTCCGTGTATCAGAGCGGTATCTCTGGGCCCTCTCGGTAATGCACATCACTATAAGCCTTGCAAGCAATGTGACTAATGAGTTAGTTGCGGGATGACACATTACAGAACGGGTAAAGAGACTTGCCGGTAACGAGATTGAACTAGTTATGATGATACCGGCGATCGAATCTCGGGCAATTAACATACCGATGACAAAGGGAACAACATATGTTGTTATGCTGTTTGACCGATAAAGATCTTCGTAGAATATGTAGGAGCCAATATGAGCATCCAGGTTCCGCTATTGGTTATTGACCGGAGATGTGTCTCGGTCATGTCTACATAGTTCTCGAACCAGTAGGGTCCGCACGCTTAACGTTCGATGACGATTTGTATTATGAGTTATGTGATTCGATGTACCGAAGGTTGTTCAGAGTCCCGGATGAGATCACGGACATGACGAGGAGTCTCAAAATGGTCGAGACATAAAGATTGATATATTGGACCATGTTATTCGGACACCGCAAGTGTTCCGGATGGTTTCGGGTAAAACCGGAGTGCCGGAGGGGTTACTGGAACCCCCGGGGGAACTAATGGGCCACCATGGGCCTTAGTGGAGAGAGAGGAGGGCAACCAGGGCAGGCCGCCCCCCCCCTTGCAGTCCGAATTGGACAAGGGAAGGGGGGCGGCGCCCCCCTTTCCTTCTCCCTCTCTCCCTCTCCTTCCTTCCCCCTCTCTCCCTCTAGGTGGAATCCTACTAGGACTTGGAAACCTAGTAGGACTCCCCTCCTTGGGCGCGCCCGCTAGGGCTGGCCGGCCTCCTCCTCCCCTCCTTTATATACGGGGAGGGGGGGCACCCCATAGACACATAAGTTGATATTTAGTCGTGTGCGGTGTCCCCCTCCACAGTTTTACACCTCGGTCATATTGTCGTAGTGCTTAGGCGAAGCCCTGCGCCGGTAACTTCATCATCACCGTCACCATGCCGTCGTGCTGACGAAGCTCTCCCTCGGCCTCAACTGGATCAAAAGTTCGAGGGACGTCACCGAGCTGAACGTGTGCAGATCCAGGAGGTGTCGTGCGTTCGATACTTGGATCAGTTGGACCGCGAAGACGTTCGACTACATCAACCGCGTTACTAAATGCTTCCGCTTTCGGTCTATGAGGGTACGTGGACACACTCTCCCCGCTCATCGCTATGCTTCTCCTAGATAGATCTTGCGTGATCGTAGGATTTTTTTTTGAAATACTATGTTCCCCAAACAATGGCATCAGAGTCAGGTCTATGCGTAGATGTTATATGCACGAGTAGAACACAAAGAGTTGTAGGCGATAATAGTCATACTGCTTACCAGCAACGTCTTACTTTGGTTCGGCGGTATTGTTGGATGAAGCGGCCCGAACCGACATTACATGACCACGTTTATGAGACTGGTTCTACCGACGTGCTTTGCACACAGGTGGCTGGCGGGTGTCTGTTTCTCCAACTTTAGTTGAATCGAGTTTGACTACGCCCAGTCCTTGTTGAAGGTTAAAACATCACACTTGATGAAAAATCGTTGTGGTTTTGATGCGTAGGTAAGAATGGTTCTTGCTAGAAGCCCATAGTAGCCATGTAAAACTTGCAACAACAAAGTAGAGGACGTCTAACTTGTTTTTGCAGGGCATGTTGTGATGTGATATGGTCAAGACGTGATGAGATATAAATTGTTGTATGAGATGATCATGTTTTGTTAAAGTTATCGGCAATTGGTAGGAGCCTTATTGTTGTCTCTTTATTGCATAAGATGCAAGCACCATATAGTTGCTTTACTTTATCGCTATGCGATAGCAATAGTTGCAAAAGCAATAGTTGGCAAGACGACCATGTGACGACACATTGATAAAGATCAAGATGATGGAGATCATGGTGTCATGCCGGTGACGATGGAGATCATGACGGTACTTTGGAGATGGATATCAAAGGCACCAGATGATGATGGCCATATTTGAAGGAAATATGCCCTAGAGGCGATAATAAAGTATTATATATTTCCTTATATCATGATAAATGTTTATTATTCATGCTAGAATTATATTAACCGGAAACATAATACATGTGTGAATACATAGACAAACAGAGTGTCACTAGTATGCCTCTACTTGACTAGCTCGTTAATCAAAGATGGTTATGTTTCCTAGCCATAGACATGAGTTGTCATTTGATTAACGAGATCACCTCATTAGGAGAATGACGTTAGCTTAGCATCCGATCATTTAGTATGTTGCTATTGCTTTCTTCATGACTTATACATGTTCCTATGACTATGAGATTATGCAACTCCCGTTTACCGGAGGAACACTTTGTGTGCTACCAAATGTCACAACGTAACTGGGTGATTATAAAGGTGCTCTACAGGTGTCTCCAAAGGTACTTGTTGGGTTGGCGTATTTCGAGATTAGGATTTGTCACTCCAATTGTCGGAGAGGTATCTCTGGGCCCACTCGGTAATGCACATCACTATAAGCCTTGCCAGCATTGTGACTAATGAGTTAGTTGCGGAATGATGTATTACGGAACGAGTAAAGAGACTTGCCGGTAACGAGATTGAACTAGGTATCGAGATACCGACGATCAAATCTCGGGCAAGTAACATACCGGTGACAAAGGGAACAACGTATGTTGTTATGCGGTCTGACCGATAAAGATCTTCTTAGAATATGTGGGAGCCAATATGGGCATCCAGGTCCCGCTATTGGTTATTGACCGGAGACGTGTCTCGGTCATGTCTACATAGTTCTCGAACCCGTAGGGTCCGCACGCTTAACGTTACGATGACAGTTTTATTGAGTTTTGATGTACCGAAGGAGTTCGGAGTCCCGGATGAGATCGGGGATATGACGAGGAGTCTCGAAATGGTCGAGACGTAAAAATCGATATATTGGACGACTATATTCGGACTTCGGAAAGGTTCCGAGTGATTCGGGTATTTTTCGGAGTACGGGAGAGTTACGGGAATTCGTATTGGGCCTTAATGGGCCATACGGGAAAGGAGAGAAAGGTCTCAAAAGGTGGCCACACCCCTCCCCATGGTCTGGTCCGAATTGGACTAGGGAAGGGGGGCGCACCCTTCCTTCTTTCTCCTTCCCCCTTCCCTTCTCCTACTCCCACAAGGAAAGGAGGAGTCCTACTCCCGGTGGGAGTAGGACTCCCCCCTATGGCGCGCCTCTCCTCTTGGCCGGCTGCCTCCCCCTTGCTCCTTTATATACGGGGGCAGGGGGGCACCCCAGAGACACAACAATTGATCCTTGAGATCTCTTAGCCGTGTGCGGTGCCCCCCTCCACCATATTGCACCTCGATAATACCGTTGCGGAGCTTAGGCGAAGCCCGGCGTCGGTGGAACATCATCATCGTCACCATGCCGTCGTGCTGACGAAACTCTCCCTCAACACTCGGCTGGATCGGAGTTCGAGGGACGTCATCGAGCTGAACGTGTGTAGAACTCGGAGGTGCCGTACGTTCGGTACTTGATCGGTCGGATCGTGAAGACGTACGACTATATCAACCGCGTTGTGATAACGCTTCTGCTGTCGGTCTACGAGGGTACGTGGACAACACTCTCCCCTCTCGTTGCTATGCATCACCATGATCTTGCGTGTGCGTAGGAAATTTTTTGAAATTACTACGTTCCCCAACAGTGGCATCCGAGCCTGGTTTTATGCGTTGATGCTATGCACGAGTAGAACACAAGTGAGTTGTGGGTGATATAAGTCATACTGCTTACCAGCATGTCATACTTTGGTTCAGCGGTATTGTGAGATGAAGCGGCCCGGACCGACATTACGCATACGCTGACGCGAGACTGGTTTCACCGTTCGGAGCACTCGTTGCTTAAAGGTGACTGGCGGGTGTCTGTCTCTCTCACTTTAGTTGAACCGAGTGTGGCTACGCCCGGTCCTTGCGAAGGTTAAAACAGCACCAACTTGACAAACTATCGTTGTGGTTTTGATGCGTAGGTAAGAACGGTTTTTGCTAAGCCCGTAGCAGCCACGTAAAACATGCAACAACAAAGTAGAGGACGTCTAACTTGTTTTTGCAGGGCATGTTGTGATGTGATATGGTCAAGACATGATGTGATATAATGTGTTGTATGAGATGATCATGTTTTGTAACCGAGTTATCAGCAACTGGCAGGAGCCATATGGTTGTCTCTTTATTGTATGAGATGCAATCGCCATGTAATAGTTTTACTTTATCACTAAGCGGTAGCGATAGTCGTAAAAGCAATTAGTTGGCGAGACGACAACGATACTACGATGGAGATCAAGGTGTCGAGCCGGTGACGATGGTGATCATGACGGTGCTTCGGAGATGGAGATCACAAGCACGGTGCTTCGGAGATGGAGATCACAAGCACAAGATGATGATGGCCATATCATATCACTTATATTGATTGCATGTGATGTTAATCCTTTATGCATCTTATCTTGCTTTGTTTGACGGTAGCATTATAAGATGATCCTTCACTAAATTATCAAAGTATAAGTGTTCTCCCTGAGTATGCACCGTTGCGAAAGTTCTTCGTGCTGAGACACCACGTGATGATCGGGTGTGATAGGCTCTACGTTCAAATACAACGGGTGCAAAACAGTTGCACACGCGGAATACTCAGGTTAAACTTGACGAGCCTAGCATATAACAGATATGGCCTCGGAACACAGAGACCGAAAGGTCGAGCGTGAATCATATAGTAGATATGATCAACATAATGATGTTCACCATTGAAACTACTCCATCTCACGTGATGATCGGACATGGTTTAGTTGATTTGGATCACGTAATCACTTAGATGATTAGAGGGATATCTATCTAAGTGGGAGTTCTTAAGTAATATGATTAATTGAACTTAAATTTATCATGAACTATTCCTAATAGTTGTTTGCAAATTATGTTGTAGATCAATAGCTCGCGTTGTTGCTTCCCTGTGTTTATTTTTTATATGTTCCTAGAGAAAATTATGTTGAAAAATGTTAGTAGCAAAGATGCGGATTGGATCCGTGATCTGAGGATTATCCTCATTGCTGCACAGAAAAATTATGCCCTTGATGCATCGCTAGGTGACAGACCTATTGCAAGAGTGATGCAGACGTTATGAACGTTTGGCTAGCTCAATATGATGACTACTTGATAGTTTAGTGCACCATGCTTAACGGCTTAGAATCGGGACTTCAAAGACGTTTTGAACGTCATGGACCATATAAGATGTTCCAGGAGTTGAAGTTAATATTTCAAGCAAATACCCGAGTTGAGAGATATGAAGTCTCCAACAAGTTCTATGGCTAAAAGATGGAGAAGAATCGCTCAACTAGTGAGCATGTGCTCAGATTGTCTGGGTACTACAATCGCTTGAATCAAGTGGGAGTTAATCTTCCAGATAAAATAGTGATTGACAGAATTCTCTAGTCACCATCACCAAGTTAGTAGAACTTCGTGATGAACTATAATATGCAAGGGATGACGAAAGTAATTCCCGAGCTCTTCGTGATGCTGAGATCGACGAAGGTAGAAATCAAGAAAAACATCAAGTGTTGATGGTTGACGAGACCACTAGTTTCAAGAAAAGGGCAAAAGGAAGGAGGGGAACTTCAAAAAGAACGGCAAGCAAGTTGCTACTCAAGTGAAGAAGCCCAAGTCTGTACCTAAGCCTGAGACTAAGTGCTTCTACTGCAAAGGAACTGGTCACTGGAGGCGGAACTGCCCCAAGTATTTGGTAGATAAGAAGGATGGCAAAGTGAACAAAGGTATATTGGATATACATGTTATTGATGTGTACTTACTAGTGTTTATAGCAACCCCTCAGTATTTGATACTGGTTCAGTTGCTAAAGAGTAGTAACTCGAAAACGGGAGTTGCAGAATAAACAGAGACTAGTAAAAGGCGAGGTGACGATGTGTTTTGGAAGTAGTTCCAAGATTGATATGATCATCATCGCACACTCCCTATACTTTCGGGATTAGTGTTGAAACTAAATAAGTGTTATTTGGTGTTTTGCGTTGAGCATGAATATGATTTGATCATGTTTATTGCAATACGGTTATTCATTTAAGTTAGAGAACAATTGTTGTTCTGTTTACATGAATAAAAACCTTTTATGGTCATACACACCAACGAAAATGGTTTGTTGGATCTCGATCGTAATGATACACATATTCATAATATTGAAGCCAAAAGATGTAAAGTTAATAATGATAGTGCAACTTATTTGTGGCACTGCCGTTTAGGTCATATTGGTGTAAAGCACATGAAGAAACTCCATACTGATGGGATTTTGGAATCAATTGATTATGAATCACTTGATGCTTGCGAACCATGCCTCATGGGCAAGATGACTAAAACGCCGTTCTCCGGAACTATGGAGAGAGCAACAGATTTGTTGGAAGTCATACATACAGATGTATGTGGTCCAATGAATATTGAGGCTCGTGGCGGATATCGTTATTTTCTCACCTTCACAGATGATTTGAGCAGATATGGGTATATCTACTTGATGAAACATAAGTCTGAAACATTTGAAAAGTTCAAAGAATTTCAGAGTGAAGTGGAAAATCATCGTGACAAGAAAATAAAGTTTCTATGATCTGATCGTAGAGAAGAGTATTTGAGTTACGAGTTTGGCCTTCAGTTAAAACAATGTGAAATAGTTTCACTACTCACACCACCTGGAACACCACGGTGTAATGGTGTGTCCGAACATCGTAACCGTACTTTATTAGATATGGTGCAATATATGATGTCTCTTACCGATCTACCACTATCGTTTTGAGGTTATGCATTAGAGACAGCTACAACCACGTTAAATAGGGCACCATCAAAATCCGTTGAGACGACGCCTTATGAACTGTGGTTTGGCAAGAAACCAAAGTTGCCGTTTCTTAAAGTTTGGGGTTGCGATGCTTATGTGAAAAAGTTTCATCCTGATAAGCTCAAACCCAAATCGGAGAAATGTGTCTTCATAGGATACCCAAAGGAGACAGTTGGGTACACCTTCTATCACAGATCCGAAGGCAAGACATTCGTTGCTTTGTATGGATCCTTTCTAGAGAAGGAGTTTCTCTCGAAAGAAGTGAGTGGGAGGAAAGTAGAACTTGATGAGGTAACTATACCTGCTCCCTTATTGGAAAGTAGTTCATCACAGAAATCTGTTCCTGTGACTTCTACACCAATTAGTGAGGAAGTTAATGATGATGATCATGTAACTTCAGATCAAGTTACTACCAAACCTCGTAGGTAAACCAGAGTAAGATCCGCACCATAGTGGTACCGTAATCCTGTTCTGGAGGTTATGTTACTAGACCATGACGAACCTACGAACTATGAAGAAGCGATGGTGAGCCCAGATTCCGCAAAATGGCTTGAGGCCATGAAATCTGAGATGGGATCCATGTATGAGAACAAAGTATGGACTTTGGTTGACTTGCCCAATGATCGGCAAGCCATTGAAAATAAATGGATCTTCAAGAAGAAGACGGACAGTGATAGTAGTGTTACTATCTACAAAGCTAGAATTGTCGCAAAAAGGTTTTTCGACAAGTTCAAGGTGTTGACTACGATGAGAGTTTCTCACTCGTATCTATGATTAAGTCTGTCTGAATCATGTTAGCAATTGCCGCATTTTATAAAATATGGCAAATGGATAAACAAAACTGCATTCCTTCATGGATTTATTAAAGAAGAGTTGTATATGATGCAACCAGGAGGTTTTGTCAATCCTAAAGATGCTAACAAAATATGCAAGCTCCAGCGATCCATCTATGGACTGGTGCAAGCATCTCGGAGTTGGAATATACACTTTGATAAGTTGATCAAAGGATATAGTTTTATACAGACTTGCGGTGAAGCCTGTATTTACAAAAAAGTGAGTGGGAGCACTACAACATTTCTGATAAGTATATCTGAATGACATATTGTTGATCGGAAATAATGTAGAATTATTCTGCAAAGCATAAAGGAGTGTTTGAAAGGAGTTTTTCAAAGAAAGACCTCGGTGAAGCTGCTTACATATTGAGCATCAAGATCTATAGAGATAGATGAAGACGCTTGATAAGTTTTTCAATGAGTACATACCTTAACAAGATTTTGAAGTAGTTCAAAATAGAACAGTCAAAGAAAGAGTTCTTGCCTGTGTTACAAGGTGTGAAATTGAGTAAGACTCAAAGCCCGACCACGGCAGAAGATAGAAAGAGAATGAAAGTCATTCCCCTATGCCTTGGCCATAGGTTCTATAAAGTATGCCATGCTGTGTACCAGATCTATTGTATACCCTACACTGATTTTGGCAAGGGAGTACAATAGTGATCTAGGAGTAGATCACTGGACAGCGGTCAAAATTATCCTTAGTGGAATAAGGATATGTTTCTCGATTATGGAAGTGACAAAAAGTTCGTCGTAAAGGGTTACGTCGATGCAAGTTTTGACACTAATCTAGATGACTCTAAGTCTCGGTCTAGATACATATTGAAAGTGGGAGCAATTAGCAAAGAGTAGCTCCGTGCAGAGCATTGTAAACATAGAAATTTGCAAAATACTTATGGATCTGAATGTGACAGACCCGTTGACTAAAATTATCTCACAATCAAAACATGATCACACCTTAGTACTCTTTGGGTTTAATCACATAGCGATGTGAACTAGATTATTGACTCTAGTAAACCCTTTGAGTGTTGGTCACATAGAGATGTGAACTATGGGTGTTAATCACATGGTGATGTGAATTATTGATGTTAAATCACATGGCGATGTGAACTAGATTATTGACTCTAGTGCAAGTGGGAGACTAAAGGAAATATTCCCTAGAGGCAATAATAAAGTATTATATATTTCCTTATATCATGATAAATGTTTATTATTCATGCTAGAATTGTATTAACCGGAAACATAATACATGTGTGAATACATAGACAAACAGAGTGTCACTAGTATGCCTCTACTTGACTAGCTCGTTAATCAAAGATGGTTATGTTTCCTAGCCATAGACATGAGTTGTCATTTGATTAACGAGATCACCTCATTAGGAGAATGACGTGATTGACTTGACCCATTCCCCAGTGGTCTTCCACTCCCCAGTGCGCGCTGCCACCCTCGTCGTGAACCGCATGGCACGGAGCGCGCTCTCTGCCGCCGTCGTGCCCGTGCAGCCACCCCACCGTGGACCGACACAATTACGCCAAGACCGACCAGGACTAGCGGGGGAACGGCACCAGTACACCTCGCGGATGCTGCCTGGCCACCTAAACTCCTTGCCAAGCCGCTGCCTCGCCGTAATTGCTCGCCGGAGCAACCCCGTTCACGGCCACCCCCTCGAGCCGCCTATAAATAGAGGCCCCGAGCTCCAGCTAGTACCCACACCACCTCTGCACTCCACCAAGACCCTGCCTAGCCACTGGAAGAGCCCCGAGGGAGTCTCCTTCCTCGACTCTGGCCGCCACGACCCGCCACGGGATCCAGCTCGATTCGCTCCCGTGCGTGCACCTCTGCCTCCCATCTCTTGCCAGTAGCTCCCTAGTGCATCCCTCCTTCTGACCCGCACTTCAATTCGAAGTTTGCAGCACACCACCGGAGTTCCCCACCATCACCCGAGCCGCCGTCCGCCGGAGAAAGTGTCGCCGTCGACGTGGTGCTCCCCGACGCTCGAGTCCACCACCCACCGACGCGGAAGGACACGCTGATACTCTTGGTACACTCCGATCTCCCTGACTCGCCGTGGTTCGACGCCGGCGACCTCCGCAGCCTTCGGGCGCCGGCGAGGTTTTTCAAACCTGACATGTGGACCCCCCACGTCAGCCTCTCTTCTTTCACCCCCGAAGCGTTTTCTGTTGGCGCCTTCGGGCAGAGTACGTTTTCTCTGTGGGCTGGCGCGTTTCTATTCGAACCGTTTTCTGTTTTCTCAGTTTAGCCCCTGGAACTTTTCTGTTTCATTACAGATGAGTCCCTGGACAGAAACCCTTATAACTTTTTAATAAAAAGTGATTTTTGAGTGATTCTTTTTCTGACAGTCTTATAATTTTGTCTAGTTTTTTATGGGATTTATTTGGAAAATATTTGGAACAACTTTTATGCACGCGTTGGTTTTCACGTTAGTATGCCTTTTCGCTATACTGTAGGTTCTGGAAGAGGTGGCGGAGCCGCGAACTTCGCCGAGCTAGACTCCGACTTCTCCAAACCAGGCAAGCATGTTTGAACCTTTGATATGATAGGTGTTTTGCATGTTTGCGTGAAGGGTTGTGCGTGGCATATGAGTATCGGTGAGTATCTCGTTGCTTGTGAGGCAACTACCCGTGTGTTCCAAAGTTACTGTGATCTCTGATGAGAGATGGCCTAGTCATGTGGTGACATGAAGGGCAGTAAGGTGGTACTGTTGTAGCATGCCAGCCTTGCGTCATCCGATAATCTCCGACGTTAACGCGGACGGAGTCACGTTATCGTTCTTCCCCCTTCCGTGCTACCACTTGTTTTCTGCCAGAATGCGGTTTAGTAAGTTGGTAACCTCTTTCCGTGTACACACCAAAGAGAGGGGCCAGGATGATGGTTCCATGGCCCTGGATTAAAGCCAGTCATCCGGTCAGGGGGCATGGGTGTTTCCGGTTGGGACCGAGAGGGGGGCACCCCTTAGAGCGCGCGTATAGAAATTTGATCCCATGCTACGCGAGGTTGTAGCCTCCCCGTCTCAAGGTTTTTCTTGAACGTTGCCGAGGGTGATTCCTGGCTTCGGATTGTTGAATGGGTGTGTACTGGTTAGATGTGTTTCTTCCAAAACACCGTAAACGGAACTAGTCCCCGTGACTACTGAAATCCGTTGGCTGTGGTTAAAGTACAAACTCTGCAGAGTCAAATCCTTCCGAGTCATCGTATCCAAGGTCAAGTATCGTGATCAGCGTATCCATGTCTATGTCATAACCTCGTGGTATATTTCTTCTTTCCGGTAAGTGAGCTAGAGTAGTAATCTTGGCTGAACGTTATTCCTGTGGATGGACTAACCCTGTTGTTTGTCTCATGTCTGATTATTCTCTTGATATGATTTAAAATTCATGAGCTACTAAGTTATGAATATAAGCCCTTTATGTGATGTCGCTCAGACGTCCGACTGTGGCATGTTTGTCTCTTACTTTCGATATAAGCCCTTTATGTGATGTTGCTCAGACATCCGACTGTGGCATGTTTGTCTCTTACTTTCAATATGAGCCCTTTATGTGATGTCGCTCAGACGTCCGACTGTGGCACGCACTGTCTTTTATTTTCTGTTATAAGCCCTTTATGTGGTGTCGCCCCGACGCCCGACTGCGGCATTATTATTCTTGCAATTTCCTCTCGAGGAGTCATTCAGACCCTCGTTTGGCACCCAGTATTTATTTTGGGATTTCGGGAGGACTACCGCCCGACTTCTCTGTCATTTTCCCATGCATTATTGTCTCTATGTCTGAACGCACTTGTTAATCTGTTCATATGCTCCATGTTTACATTTGTTATATCTTATGTCCGAACTGTCTTGCGAGTACTTTCGTAGTACTCACCTGGCTTGTTGATTTGGCCAGATGTTGACGAAGGCGATCTCTTGGATGAAGAGTTTGATAGTGAGTCCGACGCCTAGAGGAATCCCAGTTAGTCCTGTGCGATCCTGGATATTGGTCACTTGTATTATATACGCTTCTGCCACCCGCAATAAACCTCCTCGAGCTTCTCTCCGACGCTCGAAGAGCTATAGTTTGCAGGAGTCATATCACCCGCTCCGCTGTGATATTCCCACCACCGTTGTTATCGTGAGTTAGTAGTTATGCCACCCCATCCGTCGTTATGTTTATTCGGCGTGCATGTAATAAATTGTTGAGCAGTCCCCGCTCAACCTTGTATTATATTCAGTACTCCTGGTACTTTTCTTCTGTGACCAAGATATTGTCTACCAGTGAGAAGGAATTCTTCTTTACTGGTCTGTAAAAGGGATTGGTCT
The DNA here is from genome assembly GCF_002575655.3 of Aegilops tauschii subsp. strangulata. Taxonomy (NCBI): domain Eukaryota; kingdom Viridiplantae; phylum Streptophyta; class Magnoliopsida; order Poales; family Poaceae; genus Aegilops; species Aegilops tauschii. Next base: position 429,581,899 of record NC_053038.3, read on the forward strand.
CTCAATAAATATTTTATTGAAAAACCGGTCATGACAAGCTTGGTACCAGAGCCAGGCTGACTGTAGGAAGCCACTAGGTGCGATCGCTAATCGGTTATTAGCGTCTTTTGTGCTTTTTCAGCATTTTGCAATTGTAGCTATTTTCTGTTGGTCATCATAAATTTATGACATGACTACTCAGAACTTTTGCCTACTTTTGTAGATGGCTGGCAGCAACTGCGAGACTCGAGTGTTCACGAACGTGCCCGAGGGGTTTGTCAAACTCCTCGTCTCCATCACCAAGCTCGCGATCGGGCCAGCGACTCGCCCGGAGTTCACGCTTTACCAGCACAAGCTCAGCGACGACGTATCTATGCACCAAGCCGTGGTGCAATTCAAGGGAGGACGTTCTGCGTCTTGCCACTTCCGTTTTGTGGGAAGGGCCATGCCTACGGAGAGGCATGCCATGCAGATGGCTGCCCGTGAGGCGATAGCTCGCCTTCGGGATATCCTCCCTATGATGAAGACGCGTCGCTACCGCTACCTCCCATGCCATGTGCCGTACACTTGTCACTATGCATTCGCCTGCCATCGGGGAGAGCGAGATGAAGCCATCGAGATGGTTGTGGAGTATCTCAAGGCTCTGGAGGAGTCTTTCGACAACCTCGTGGACGATCTTGTGGCTGCCCAGATGGACTTAGTTCGGGGCGGTCCTGCCTGCAGGAAGGAGCTTCTTCACACGGCACCGCCTCTGACATTCGTCTCATCCTCAGCATCTTATGCACCATCCATTTTGGCCACTGCTCGCCGTCTGCCTACCACTGAGGAGTTCGACCGAGTCATCGCTCCTACTCCATTCAGAGCTGCACCGCCTGCCGCACCCGCACTGCCGCCTGTCGCCCCCGCACCATCACCGCAGCGCAGTGCTACGCGCCAGGAACCTGCTAGAGAGGAGGTGGAGGTTGAATCTCCTGCACAGCTGAGTCTTGCCCTCGGCAAGGGAAAGGACATCGTCACCATCTCCGACTGAGAGCGCCGAGTAGCCGCGCGTTATGTTTGCTTGTATGATGTGTTTTATCTGTACGCTGGTTTGTATTAGTGTGTTCGCTGCTTTCCGGAGGAGTATGCTAGTCTAAATAACATGTCAGGATCGTGTACGCACATCCTGAGTGCTGTATCGTGTGTTTGCTTTTCGCGTGTAAGATTTGGGTTAAGCAGTTCGCCTCCATGCAAAATCGTTTATGCTTTCTTGAAAAATCTTGAGGTCTTTTAAATTTTTGCCTTTGCAAGATTTTCCTTGTGCCACACAGTTCTTCTTATGAGTTTTGCAAAATAATACCCCAGACTGGAAAAATGTCTCGTCCGTGGACTCGTTCCATGCCCAATCAGCCAGCAGAAGTTTATGGGACACAGACTAGCAACAACTTCACTCAGGGTCAGTCCAGTCAACAGGACAGCGAAGCAGCCCTGTCTCAAGTATGGCGTCTCTTCGAACAAAGCCAGCAACAGCACCAAGAGATGATGAATCACGTCATCAATATGGGAAACCACCGTGAACCCTATCAACCACATTCCAAGTTATCTGAGTTACAGAAGACTCGCCCTTCAACGTTTGCTCACACCGATAGGCCGCTAGAAGCCGATGATTGGCTTTGTGACATCGAAAGGAAGCTGATTATTGCTCAGTGTTCAGATCATGAGAAGGTGCTTTATGCACCACACTACCTTACTGGAGCAGCCGCAGCATGGTGGGAAAACTTCCTACACATGCATCCCCGTGAACACAACATCACCTGGGAAGAGTTCAAGGAAGGCTTTCGTGGGGCACACATCCCCAGGAGCATCATAAAGATCAAGAAGAGAGAATTTGATGACCTCAAGCAAAGAGGCATGTCAGTGACAGAATACAACGGTCAGTTTACCCAGCTATCTCGTTATGCCTACGACGAACACATGACAGAGAACAAGAAGATGGAAAAATTCCTGGATGGCCTGACACCGGCACTAAGATGCCAACTGGTTGTACACACTTTCCCGGATTTTAAAACTCTGGTTGACAAGGCCATTACGTTGGAGAATGAGCGCCGTAGTCTGGAAGATATCCGTAAGCGAAAGAGGGACAAGACGACTCTTGCTCGCAACAACCGAAGCAAGACTGAGGTTCCAAGGACAGGAGCAAGGAAATCCACGACTACTGATCTAAGGCCCATCAGAAAGTTTCATGCCAGGGACAAGGAGTTCACGTACCATCCAGGGGTCACATGCTATGCTTGTGGAGAAGAAGGGCACTATGCTAAACAGTGCCCAAAACCGAGGAACTCGGTCCCCAAGCTGAACAATGGTGGAAACAATCCAGCCCCCAAGCGCAACAATTTCAATCCCAACAACAACCACAGGAAGGGTCACCTGAACCATGTGACCAGGGAAGAAGCGCAGAATGCCCCAGACATCGTGCTCGGTACGTTCCCTGTCAACACAGTACCTGCCACGGTTTTGTTTGATTCTGGAGCTTCCCATTCGTTCGTTTCGAAGAGTTTTGTTTTGCAACATGGTTTTCCGATACTTCCCTTGGAAAAATCTATGATCATCAAGTCCCCCGAAAATAAGCAAATCGCTCAGAGTTACTGCCATGGAGTGATCATTGAATTCGAAGGACTACAGTTCCAAGCAAATCTCATCGTGTTGGAAAATAAAGGACTGGATGTCATTTTAGGGATGGACTGGTTGACCACCAACAAAGGATTCATTGACTGTTTCAATCGGACCGTGATTCTCACTCACCATCACGGCAAGACAATAAAGGTTACAGCTCAAGAAAGGCCACGGTCACGGCAACCAAAGCTGAACAAAGTGGACATTTCAGAACTGAGAAAAGTTCCAGTGGTATGCGAGTTCCCTGACGTATTTCCTGAAGAACTACCAGGCATGCCACCAGACCGAGAGATAGAGTTCAGCATCGAACTAGCACCTGGCACCGCTCCCATCTATAAGAAACCTTATAGAATGGCACCCTCAGAATTGGTGGAGTTGAAGAAGCAGATAAAGGAATTATTGGACAAAGGATTTATTCGAGCCAGCTCCTCACCATGGGGTTCGCCAGTATTATTCGCCAAGAAAAAGGATGGGACACTGAGACTGTGTATAGACTATCGAGCTCTCAATATGGTCACCATCAAAAACAAATATCAGATGCCACGGATAAATGATTTGTTTGACCAGCTCGCACAAGCCAAGGTGTTCTCAAAAATTGATTTGAGATCGGGATATCACCAATTGAAAGTACGGACAGAAGATATCCCCAAGACAGCATTCACTTCCAGATATGGGTTATATGAGTTCACAGTGATGCCTTTTGGACTAACGAACGCCGCCGCATATTTCGTCCACCTCACGAACAAAGTGTTCATGAAATTCATGGACAAATTTGTTGTGGTGTTCATTGACGATATTCTGGTTTACTCAAGGACACCGGAAGAGCATGCTGAGCATCTCAAAATTGTTTTGGGAGAATTGAGGAAACATCAGTTGTATGCCAAGTTTAGCAAGTGTGAATTTTGGCTAAGACAAGTTGGCTTCCTAGGCCACATATTAAACCAAGAAGGCGTGGCCGTAGACCCAGAGAAAGTCAAAGCCATACTTGACTGGAAGTCACCCGCCAACGTGACAGATGTGCGGAGTTTCCTGGGAATGGCCGGATACTACAGAAGATTTATTGAAGGATTCTCCACTGTGGCAAAACCAATAACACAGTTGCTCAAGAAAGACAAGAAATTTGTATGGACGGAAGCATGCGAGAAAAGCTTCCAAGAACTCAAGAAGAAACTAACAACCACACCGGTCTTAACTATGCCAGACATACACAAGAGTTTTGAAGTGTATTGTGACGCCTCCCGAAAGGGTCTCGGGTGTGTACTAATGCAGGATGGCAAAGTTGTCGCGTATGCCTCCAGGCAGCTGCGAAAACATGAGGAAAATTACCCAACACATGACTTGGAGCTAGCAGCAGTCATACATGCACTCAAGGAGTGGAGGCACTTTCTGTTGGGAAATCGCTGTGAAATATATACGGACCACAAGAGCCTTAAATATATTTTCACTCAACCAGAGCTAAACTTACGCCAACGACGCTGGTTGGAATTGGTCAAGGACTATGATGTCGGTATTCACTACCATCCAGGGAAAGCAAATGTAGTGGCCGATGCCCTTAGTCGAAACCCCAGCCCGGACAACGACGGTCCACAAAACTTGAGGCCTGAGTTTCAGCAAGAGTTCGCTAGGCTCAACATGGTGTTAGTCTCTGAGGGCACCATATCAAATCTGGAGATACAACCCACCCTAGTGGAACAAATTAAGAAGGCTCAACAGGGACATCCCAGCATCAAAGGTATAAGAAAGAAAATGAACCTTGGTAAGGCTTCAGATTTCGTCACAGACAGTGAAGGAATATTATGGTACGGAGACAGACTTTGCGTACCTAACATTGAGGAACTCAAGCAACAAATCCTAACCGAAAGCCACACCGCTCCATACTCGATCCACCCTGGAGGAACCAAAATGTACAAGGACATTCAGGAAAGATTTTGGTGGCACGGTATGAAAAGGGATATAGCCACATTTATTGGTTGTTGCGATTCATGTCAGCGCATCAAGGCCGAGCATCAAAAGCCAGCAGGGCTACTCCAGCCAAACAGGATACCGGAGTGGAAATGGGATGAAATAGGAATGGACTTCATTGTCGGACTACCTCGATCACAACACGGAAATGACGCCATATGGGTCATCACAGACCGACTAACCAAGGTTGCTCATTTCATTCCCGTGAAGACTACCTACTCCACACAAAGGCTGGCCAAGCTTTATCTCTCTCGTATAGTTTGTTTGCATGGAGTCCCAAAGACTATAATATCCGACCGAGGCACCCAATTTGTCTCCAAATTTTGGGATCACCTGCAACAAGCTCTGGGCACGCAGCTAGCTTTCAGTACAGCGTACCACCCTCAGACTGATGGACAAACGGAACGTGTGAACCAAATCCTAGAGGATATGCTGAGAGCCTGTGTGCTCACCTATGGATCCAGTTGGGAAGAGAGTTTGCCGTATGCCGAGTTTACTTACAACAACAGTTACCAAGCCAGCTTGCAAATGGCACCCTTTGAAGCATTGTACGGACGGAGGTGTCGTACCCCACTGAATTGGTCAGAAACAGGTGACAGTCGTATCTTCGGCCCAGACATGCTCAAGGAGGCCGAGGAGAAAGTTAAACAGATCAGGGACAGACTCAAGACAGCACAGAGCCGACAAAAGAGCTACTACAATAAAAAACATCGTGAGGTCAGCTTTGAACCCGGTGATTCCGTATACCTACGAGTGTCTCCTATGAGGGGCCTGCAACGGTTCAAAATTAAGGGGAAGCTAGCCCCGAGATGTATTGGACCATTCTGTATAATTGCACGAAGAGGCACGGTAGCCTACCAACTAGACCTACCCAAGGAGCTGTCAGACGTCCATGACGTATTCCACGTCTCACAATTGAGAAGATGTGTAAGTAACCCGGAGAAGCATGTATCTCATGAGAGCATTGATGTACAACCAGACCTCACCTACAGAGAGAGGCCAGTAAAGATACTGGAAGTGTCTGAACGGAGGACCCGACAGAAAACAACTAAGTTTTTCAAAGTTCAGTGGAGCAACCACACTGAGGATGAAGCTACATGGGAAAGGGAAGATTTTCTTCAGGCAGAATATCCATATCTATTCGAGGATCAGCTAAAATCTCGAGGACGAGATTATTCCTAAGGGGGTACGTGTTGTGACACCCAAAATTTTATTTGGCCTTTTCAAAAAATTTATTTGAATTGAGGGAGGTGTTTTAAATTTTTCTTCAAAAGAACCCTCCCTTTCAAAATATTTTTTATGGCAAGGGTTTTATTTGGTTTCACCCAAGACTTGATTTTGGTCTTGGAGGTTCTTTCTTTTTATTTTGGACTCAAACCAAAATGCTTTTCACTTGGGAAAAATGCCTTTTGAAAATTCCTTTGAAATTGCCCTATGGCTTTTGGAATGATTCTTTGCCCCTTTCAACAATTCTCTCTTGCCATGACCTTAGTGCAAATCCACTCTCATAAACCTTTCCTCATCTTTGGATCATGATTTACTCCAAATCCAGCAAGTTGGACCTCTCCATAAAAAAAATTCCCCTTTATTTCTTATCAAAACAATTTCTGCCTTCTATTCTAGCTCTTGGAGTTTTACAAAGGAGCTACCATTTCTGTTTTGATTTTTGCCCCCAAACCAATTTCCCTTCCTAGTCCTTTGAACCCTCAACCAAGATCCATGAAGATCCACTGGTCTTCAGTTCAAACTTTTCAAACTATACTTGCTGCAAGTTTGGACCAGATTTGCCAAATTTGATGAAATTCATTCAAATCTTTCTCCAAAAATTCTGAGAAAAATCAGGCAGCCTCTGGGTGCATTGAGAGGTCACCTCACCAAGTCCCAGCCCCAGGAAAAATTTTCTTCATACCAAATCATTTCGTCGAACACCTACTGGACACTGTTTCTATAAGGTTCAGTCAAATTCAGTTAACAGTGTCTGAATCACTGTCGTTTTCTTCAGTGTCTGTTGTCGATCTCGCCAGTGCCCGGCGTCGCCGTGTTTCCTGTCCCCTCCCCCTTGTCCTCTGCACCGCACGAGCGCCTGGATGCTTGCGGGCGTCGGCAACGAGCTGGAGGAGGTGCGCCGCCCCGTGACCGACACCAGCGGCGGCTTTGCGGCCGCCAGAGAGAGGCGCAGCGCAGACGGCGCCACCCAGCGCCGCCCAAGCCACCGGAGATCGCCGCATGGTCTTCCACTCCCCAGTGCGCGCTGCCACCCTCGTCGTGAACCGCTGGGCGCGGAGCGCGCTCTCTGCCGCCGTCGTGCCCGTGCGGCCACCCCACCGTGGACCGGCGCCATTACGCCAAGACCGACCAGGACTAGCGGGGGAACGGCACCAGTACACCTCACTCATGTTGCCTGGCCACCTAAACTCCTTGCCAAGCCGCTGCCTCGCCGTAATTGCTCGTCGGAGCAACCCCGTTCATGGCCACCCCCTCGAGCCGCCTATAAATAGAGGCCCCGAGCTCCAGCTAGTACCCACACCACCTCTGCACTCCACCAAGACCCTGCCTAGCCACTGGAAGAGCCCCGAGGGAGTCTCCTTCCTCGACTCCGGCCGCCGCGACCCGCCACGGGATCCAGCTCGATTCGCTCCCGTGCGTGCACCTCTGCCTCCCATCTCTTGCCAGTAGCTCCTTAGTGCATCCCTCCTTCTGACCCACACTTCAATTCGAAGATTGCAGCACACCACCGGAGTTCCCCACCATCGCCCGAGCCGCCGTCCGCCGGAGAAAGTGTCGCCGTCGACGTGGTGCTCCCCGATGCTCGAGTCCACCACCCACCGACGCGGAAGGACACGCTGATACTCTTGGTACACTCCGATCTCCCTGACTCGCCGTGGTTCGACGCCGGCGACTTCCGCAGCCTTCGGGCGCCGGCGAGGTTTTTCAAACCTGACATGTGGACCCCCCACGTCAGCCTCTCTTCTTTCACCCCCGAAGCATTTTCTATTGGCGCCTTCGGGCAGAGTACGTTTTCTCTGTGGGCTGGCGCGTTTCTATTCGAACCGTTTTCTGTTTTCTCAGTTTAGCCCCTGGAACTTTTCTGTTTCATTACAGATGAGTCCCTGGACAGAAACCCTTATAACTTTTTAATAAAAAGTGATTTTTGAGTGATTCTTTTTCTAACAGTCTTATAATTTTGTCTAGTTTTTTATGGGATTTATTTGGAAAATTTTTGGAACAACTTTTATGCACGCGTTGGTTTTCACGTTAGTATGCCTTTTCGCTATACCGTAGGTTCCGGAAGAGGTGACGGAGCCGCGAACTTCGCCGAGCTAGACTCCGACTTCTCCGAACCAGGCAAGCATGTTTGAACCTTTGATATGATAGGTGTTTTGCATGTTTGCGTGAAGGGTTGTGCATGGCATATGAGTATCGGTGAGTATCTCGTTGCTTGTGAGGCAACTACCCGTGTGTTCCAAAGTTACTGTGATCTCTGATGAGAGATGGCCTAGTCATGTGGTGACATGAAGGGCAGTAAGGTGGTACTGTTGTAGCATGCCAGCCTTGCGTCATCCGATAATCTCCGACGTTTACGCGGACGGAGTCACGTTATCGTTCTTCCCCCTTCCGTGCTACCACTTGTTTTCTGCCAGAATGCGGTTTAGTAAGTTGGTAACCTCTTTCCGTGTACACACCAAACAGAGGGGCCGGGATGATGGTTCCATGGCCCTGGATTAAAGCCAGTCATCCGGTCAGGGGGCATGGGTGTTTCCGGTTGGGACCGAGAGGGGGGCACCCCTTAGAGCGCGCGTATAGAAATTTGATCCCATGCTACGCGAGGTTGTAGCCTCCCCGTCTCAAGGTTTTTCTTGAACGTTGCCGAGGGTGATTCCTGGCTTCGGATTGTTGAATGGGTGTGTACTGGTTAGATGTGTTTCTTCCAAAACACCGTAAACGAAACTAGTCCCCGTGACTACTGAAATCCGTTGGCTGTGGTTAAAGTACAAACTCTGCAGAGTCAAATCCTTCCGAGTCATCGTATCCAAGGTCAAGTATCGTGATCAGCGTATCCATGTCTATGTCATAACCTCGTGGTATATTTCTTCTTTCTGGTAAGTGAGCTAGAGTAGTAATCTTGGCTGAACGTTATTCCTGTGGATGGACTAACCCTGTTGTTTGTCTCATGTTTGATTATTCTCTTGATATGATTTAAAATTCATGAGCTACTAAGTTATGAATATAAGCCCTTTATGTGATGTCGCTCAGACGTCCGACTATGGCATGTTTGTCTCTTACTTTCGATATAAGCCCTTTATGTGATGTCGCTCAGACGTCCGACTGTGGCATGTTTGTCTCTTACTTTCAATATGAGCCCTTTATGTGATGTCGCTCAGACGTCCGACTGTGGCACGCACTGTCTTTTATTTTCTGTTATAAGCCCTTTATGTGGTGTCGCCCCGACGCCCGACTGCGGCATTATTATTCTTGCAGTTTCCTCTCGAGGAGTCATTCAGACCCTCGTTTGGCACCCAGTATTTATTTTGGGATTTCGGGAGGACTACCGCCCGACTTCTCTGTCATTTTCCCATGCATTATTGTCTCTATGTCTGAACGCACTTGTTAATCTGTTCATATGCTCCATGTTTACATTTGTTATATCTTATGTCCGAACTGTCTTGCGAGTACTTTCATAGTACTCACCTGGCTTGTTGATTTGGCCAGATGTTAACGAAGGCGATCTCTTGGATGAAGAGTTTGATAGTGAGTCCGACGCCTAGAGGAATCCCAGTCAGTCCTGTGCGATCCTGGATATTGGTCACTTGTATAATATACGCTTCCGCCACCCGCAATAAACCTCCTCGAGCTTCTCCCCGATGCTCGAAGAGCTGTAGTTTGGAGGAGTGATATCACCCGCTCCGCTGTGATATTCCCACCACCGTTGTTATCGTGAGTTAGTAGTTATGCCACCCCATCCGCCGTTATGTTTATTCGGCGTGCATGTAATAAATTGTTGAGCAGTCCCCGCTCAACCTTGTATTATATTCAGTACTCCTGGTACTTTTCTTCTGTGACCAAGATATTGTCTACCAGTGAGAAGGAATTCTTCTTTACTGGTCCATAAAAGGGATTGGTCTCTCAATAAATATTTTATTGAAAAACCGGTCGTGACAGAAGAATTATGTCCTTGATGCACCGCTAGGTGAAAGAACTATTGCAGGAGCAAATGCAGACGTTATGAATGTTTGACAAGCTCGGTATGATGACTACTTGATAGTTTAGTGCACCATGCTTTACGGCTTAGAACCGGGACTTCAAAAATGTTTTGAAACACCATGGAGCATATGAGATGTTTCAAGAGTTGAAATTGGTATTTCAGACTCATGCCCGAGTCGAGAGGTATGAGACCTCTAACAAGTATTTTTGCCTACAAGATGGAGGAGAATAGCTCAACCAGTGAGCATGTGCTCAGAATGTCTGAGTACTACAATCGCTTGAATCAAGTGGGAGTTAACCTTCTAGATAACATAGTGATTGACAGAGTTCTCTAGTCACTATCACCAAGTTATTGGAACTTCGTGATGAACTATAGTATGCAAGGGATGACGAAAACGATTCCCCGAGCTCTTCTCGATGCTGAAATCGGCGAAGGTAGAAATCAAGAAAAGCATCAAGTGTTGATGGTTGACAAGACCACTAGTTTCAAGTAAAAGGGCAAGGGAAAGAAAGGGAACATCAAGAAGATTGACAAGCAAGCTGCCACTCCCATGAAGAAGCCCAAAGCTAGACCCAAGCCTGAAACTGAGTGCTTCTACTGCAAAGGAAATGGTCACTGGAAGCGGAACTGACCCAAATAATTGGCGGATAATAAGGATGGTGAAGTGAACAAAAGTATATATGATATACATGTTATTGATGTGTACTTTACTAGTATTCATAGTAGCCCCTGGGTATTTGATACTGCTTCAGTTGCTATGATTAGTAACTTGAAACAGGAGTTATAAAATGAACAGAGACTAGTTGAGGGCAAGGTGACAATGTGTGTTGGAAGTGATTCCAAGGTTGATAAGATCACCATCACACACTCCCTTTACCTTCGGGATTAGTGTTGAACCTAAAATAAATGTTACTTGGTGTTTGCATTGAGCATGAATATGATTGGATCATGTTTATTGTGATATGGTTATTCATTTAAATCAAAGAATAATTGTTGTTCTGCTTACATGAATAAAACCTTCTATGGTCATACACCCAATGTTAATGGTTTATTGAATTTCGATCGTAGTGATACACATATTCATAATATTGAAGCCAAAAGATGCAAAGTTAATAATGATAGTGCAACTTATTTGTGGCACTGCCGTCTAGGTCATATTGGTGTAAAGCGCATGAAGAAACTCCATGCTAATGGGGTTTTCGAATCACTTGATTATGAATCACTTGATGCTTGCGAACCATGCCTCATGGGCAAGATGACTATGACTCCGTTCTCCGGAACAATGGAGAGAGCAACTGACTTATTGGAAATAATACATACTGATGTATGCGCTCCAATGAGTGTTGAGGCTCGCGGTGGGTATCATTATTTTCTGACCATCACAGATGATTTGAGCAGATATAGGTATATCTACTTAATGAAACACAAGTCTGAAACATTTGAAAAGTTCAAAGAATTTTAGAGTGAAGTTGAGAATCATCGTAACAAGAAAATAAAGTTTCTACGATCTGACCGCAGAGGCGAATATTTGAGTTACGAGTTTGGTCTTCATTTGAAACAATGTGGAATAGTTTCGCAACTCACGCCACCTGGAACACCACAGGGTAATGGTGTGTCTGAACGTCTTAACCGTACTTTATTAGATATGGTGCGATCTATGATGTCTCTTACCGATTTACCACTATGGTTCTGGGGTTATGCATTAGAGACAGCTGCATTCACGTTAAATAGGGCACCGTCTAAAAATCCGTTGAGACGAAAGCGTATGAATTGTGGTTTAGCAAGAAACCTAAGCTGTCATTTCTTAAAGTTTGGGGTTGCGATGCTTATGTGAAAATGTTTAAGCCTTATAAGCTCAAACTCAAATCGGAGAAGTGCGTCTTCATAGGAGACCCAAAAGAAACTGTTGGGTACACCTTCTATCATAGACCCGAAGGCAAGATCTTTGTTGCTAAGAGTGGATCCTTTCTAGAGGAGTTTCTCTCGAAAGAAGTGAGTGGGAGGAAAGTAGAACTTGATGAGGTAATTGTACCTTCTCTCGAATTGGGAAGTAGCTCATCACGGAAATCAGTTCAAGTGATGCCTAAAACCAATTAGTGAGGAAGTTAATGATGATCATCATGAAACTTCAGATCAAGTTACTACCGAACCTCGTAGGTCAACCAGAGTACGATCCGCACTAGAGTGGTATACAGTAATCCTGTTCTGGAAGTCATGTTGCTAGACCATGATAAACCTACGAACTATGAGGAAGCGATGATGAGCCCAGATCCCGACAGATGGCTTGAGGCCATGAAATATGAGATAGAATCCATGTATGAGAACAAAGCGTGGACTTTGATGGACTTGCCCGATGATCGGCAAGCCATTGAGAATAAATGGATCTTCAAGAGGAAGATGGACGCTGATAGTAGTGTTACTGTCAACAAAGCTCGACTTGTCGAAAAGGGTTTTTGAAAAATTCAAGATGTTGACTACGATGAAATTTTCTCACTCGTATCTATGCTTAAAGTCTGTCCGAATCATGTTAGCAATTGCCACATTTTATGAAATTTGACAAATGGATATCAAAACTGCATTCCTTAATGTATATGATACAACCAGGAGGTTTTGTCAATCCTAAAGGTGCTAACAAAATGTGCAAGCTCCAGTGATCCATCTATGGACTCGTGCAAGCATCTCGGAGTTGGAATATACGCTTTGATAAGTTGATCAAAGCATATAGTTTTATACAAACTTGCGGTGAAGCCTGTATTTACAAGAAAGTGAGTGGGAGCACTACGGCCTTTCTGATAAGTATATGTGAATGACATATTGTTGATCGGAAATGATGTAGAATTTTCTGGAAAGCATAAAGTAGTGTTTGAAAGGAGTTTTTCAAAGAAAGACCTCGGTGAAGCTGCTTACATATTGGGCATCAAGATCTATAGAGATAGATCAAGACGCTTGATAAGATTTTTCAATGAGTAGATACCTTGACAAGATTTTTGAAGTAGTTCAAAATGGAACACTCAAAGAAAGAATTTATTCTTAATACTTTTCTCATAGTTGCGGATGCTTGCGGGAGGGTTAATCATAAGTAGGAGGTTTTTTCAAGTAATAACAACACCTAAGCACTGGTCCACCCACATATCAAATTATCAAAGTAGCGAACACAAATCGAACCAACATGATGAAAGTGACTAGATGAAATCCCCGTGTACCCTCAAGAACGCTTTGCTTATCATAAGAGACCGTTTTGGCCTGTCCTTTGCCTCAAAAGGATTGGGCTACCTTTCTGCACTTTTGTTACTACTATCGTTACTTGCTCATTACAAATTATCTTGCTATCAAACTACTCTGCTACTTACAATTTCAGCACTTGCAGACATTACCTTACTGAAAACTACTTGTCATTTCCTTCTGCTCCTTGTTGGGTTCGACACTCTTACTTATCGAAATGAGATAAAATTGATCCCCTGTACTTGTGGGTCATCAAGGCTATTTTCTGGCGCCGTTGCCAGGGAGTGAAGCGCCTTTGGTAAGTGGAATTCGGTAAGGAAACATTTATATAGTGTGCTGAAATTTATTGTCACTTGTTACTATGGAAAACAATCCTTTGAGGGGTTTGTTTCGGGTATCTTCACATCGTCCGGAACCACAATTAGCTATCCCTCAACCTACTGCACCTACTAAAAATATTGAATATGAAATTCCTTCGGGTATGATAGAACAACTGCTAGCTAATCCTTATGCAGGAGATGGAACCGAACATCCTGATATGCACTTGATATATGTGGAACAAATTTGTGGATTGTTTAAGCTTGCAGGTTTACCCAGGGATGAAGTGATGAAAAAGGTTTTCCCTTTATCTTTGAAGGGAAAAGTATTGGCATGGTATAGGCTATGCGATGATATTGGATCCTGGAATTGGAGTTCCACCAAAAAAATTATCCTATGCATCTAGTTCACCGTGATCGGAATTATATATATAATTTTTGGCCTCGTGAAGGAGAAAGTATCGCTCTAGCTTGGGGGAGGCTTAAGTCAATGTTATATTCATGCCCCAATCATGAGCTCTCAAGAGAAATTATTATCCAGAACTTTTATGCTCGGCTTTCTCATAATGATCAAACCATGCTTGATACTTCTTGTGCTGGTTCTTTTATGAAGAAGACTATTGAATTCCGTTGGGATCCTTTGGAAAGAATAAAGCGCAACTCTGAAGATTGGGAACTTGACGAAGGTAAAGAGTCAGGTATTAAACTTAAGTATGATTGTGTTGAATGTTTTATGGATACCGATGCTTTTCAAAAGTTTAGCACTAAATATGGACTTGACTTTGAGATAGTAGCCTCCTTTTGTGAATCATTTGCTACTCATGTTGATCTCCCTAAGGATAAGTGGTTTAAATATCACCCACCTATTAAAGAAGAAATTAAGAAACTAGTACCAGTTAAAGAAGAAACTATAATTTATAATGTTGATCGAGTTGTCCCTTCTGCTTATATTGAGAAACCACCTTTTCCTGTTAGGATAAAGGAACATGCTAAAGTTTGAACTATGGTTAACAAAAGCTATATTAGAACACCTAAACCTGATGAACAAATTAAAGTAGAACCTAGCATTGCTATGGTTAAAGATCTCTTAGAAGAAGATATAGATGGGCATTTTATTTACTTCTGTGAAGAAGCTGCTAGAATTGCTAAACCTGATAGAAAAGATAAACATAGACCTGTTGTTGGCATGCCTGTTATTTTAGTTAAAATAGGAGATCACTGTTATCATGGTTTATGTGACATGGGTGCTAGTGTGAGTGCTATTCCTTACACTTTATATGAAGAAATTATGAAAGACATAGCACCTGCTGAGATAGAAGAAATAGATGTTACTATTAAACTTGCTAATAGAGACACGGTATCACCAATTGGGATTGTTAGAGATGTTGAAGTCTTGTGTGGGAAAATAAAATACCCTACTGATTTTCTTGTTCTTGGTTCCCCACAAGATGATTTTTGTCCCATTATCATTGGTAGACCTTTCTTGAACACAGTTAATGCTAAGATAGATTGTAAGAAACAAACTGTGGGTGTTAGCTTTGGTGATGAGTCTCATGAGTTTAATTTTTCTAAGTTTAGTAGAAATCTTCATGAAAAAGAATTGCCTAGTAAGGATGAATTAATTGGTCTTGCTTCTATTGTTGTACCACCTACTGATCCTTTAGAACAATATTTGCTAGACCATGAAAATGATTTACATATGCATGAAAGAAATGAAATAGATAAAAATTTCTTTGAACAACGTCCTCTACTTAAACACAATTTGCCTATTGAAACTCTTGGAGGTCCTCCTACACCTAAAGGTGATCATGTGTTTGAATTAAAACAATTTCCAAACACTTTGAAATATGCTTATCTCGATGAAAAGAAAATATATCCTGTTATTATCAGCGCTAACCTTTCAGAACATGAAGAAGAAAGATTATTGAAAGTTTTAAGGAAGTACCGAGATGCTATTGGATATACTCTTGATGATTTAAAGGGCATTAGTCCCACTCTATGTCGGCACAAAATTAATATGGAACCTGATGCTAAACCCGTTGTTGATAACCAACTTCGGTTAAACCCAAAGATGAAAGAAGTGGTAAGAACAGAAATATTAAAACTTCTGGAAGCAGGTATAATCTATCCCATAGCTGATAGTAGATGGGTAGGTCATGTTCATTGTGTGCCTAGGAAAGGAGGTATTACTGTTGTTCCTAATGATAAGAATGAACTTATTCCATAAAGAATTGTTACAGGCTATAGAATGGTAATTGATTACAGAAAAATAAATAAAGCAACTAGAAAAGATCATTACCCTTTGCCTTTTATTGATCAAATGCTTGAAAGATTATCTAAGCACACACACTTTTGTTTCCTAGATGGATATGTTGTTTTTTCACAAATACCTGTTTCTCAACTTGATCAAGAAAAGACCACTTTTACTTGTCCTTTTGGAACCTATGCTTATAGACGTATGCCTTTTGGTTTATGTAATGCACCTGCTACCTTTCAAAGATGTATGACTACTATATTCTCTGACTTTTGTGAAAAGATTGTTGAGGTTTCCATGGATGACTTTTTTTGTTTATGGGAAGTCTTTTGATGATTTTTTAAGCAATCTTGAGCGCATTTTGCAGAGATGTGAACAAACAAATCTTGTCTTGAATTGGGAGAAGTGCCACTTTATGGTTAATGAAGGCATTGTCTTGGGTCATAAAATTTCTGAAAGAGGTATTGAAGTGGACCAAGCTAAGGTTGATGCCATTGAGAAGATGCCATGTCCTAAGGACATCAAAGGTATTCATAGTTTCCTAGGTCATGCTGGTTTCTATAGGAGATTTATCAAAGACTTCTCTAAAATTTCTAGGCCTCTCACTAGTCTCTTGCAAAAGGATATTCCTTTTGTTTTTTATGATGATTGTCTTGAAGCCTTTGAAACACTCAAGAAAGCCTTAATTTCTGCACCTATTGTTCAACCACCTGATTGGAACTTGCCTTTCGAAATTATGTGTGATGCTAGTGATTATGCTGTTGGTGCTGTTCTAGGACAAAGAGTTGATAAGAAATTGAATGTTATTCATTATGCTAGCAAAACTCTAGACAGTGCTCAAAGAAATTATGCTACTACTGAAAAATAATTCTTAGCAGTGGTGTTTGCTTGTGATAAATTTAGACCTTATATTGTTGATTCCAAAGTAACCGTTCACACAGACAATGCAACTATTAAATATCTTATGGAAAAGAAAGATGCTAAACCTAGACTTATTCGTTGGGTTCTCTTGTTACAAGAATTTGATTTACATATCATTTATAGAAAAGGAGCTGAGAACCCCGTAGCTGATAACTTGTCTAGGCTTGAAAATGTGCTTGATGACCCACTTCCTATTGATGATAGTTTTCCTGATGAGCAGTTAGCTGCAATAAATGTTTCTCATAGTACTCCTTGGTATGCTGATTATGCTAATTACATTGTTGCTAAATATTTACCACCTAGCTTTACATACCAACAAAAGAAAAATTATTCTATGATGTAAGACATTACTTTTGGGATGACCCACATCTTTATAAAGAAGGAGTAGATGGTATTATTAGACTTTGTGTACCAGAGCATGAACAGGGACAAATCCTATGGAAATGTCACTCCGAAGCTTATGGAGGGCATCATGCTGGAGATAGAACTGCTCACAAGGTATAGCAATCTGGATTTTATTAGCCTACTCTCTTCAAGGATGCCCGCAAGTTTGTCTCATCTTGTGATGAACGTCAAAGAATAGGTAATATCGGTAAGCGTCAAGCAATGCCTATGAATTATTCACTTGCTGTTGAACCATTTGATGGTTGGGGATTTGATTACATGGGACCTTTTCCTTCCTCTAATGGGTATACACATATTTTGGTTGCTGTTGATTATGTTACTAATTGGGTAGAAGCTATTCCAACCAGTAGTGATGATCACAACACCTCTATTAAAATGCTTAAGAAAGTTATTTTCCCAAGGTTTGGAGTCCCTTGATATTTAATGACTGATGGTGGTTCACACTTTATTCATGGTGCTTTCCATGAAATGCTTGCTAAGTATGATGTTAACCATAGAATTGCATCACCTTATCATCCTCAGTCTAGTGGTCAAGTTGAACTTAGCAATAGAGAAATAAAATTAATTTTGCAAAAGACTGTCAATAGGTCCAGGAAAAATTGGTCTAAGAAATTAGATGATGCACTTTGGGCTTATAGAACAACATATAAAAATCCTATGGGTATGTCTCCTTATAAAATGGTTTATGGAAAAGCTTGTCATTTGCCTCTTGAGTTAGAACATAAAGCATATTGGGCAGTTAAAGAGCTCAACTACGATTTCAAACTTGCTGGTGAAAAGAGGTTATTTGATATTAGCTCATTGGATGAATGGAGAACCCAAGCTTATGAAAATGCAAAGTTATTCAAAGGAAAAGTTAAAAGATGGCATGACAAAAGTATCCAAAAGCGTGAGTTTAAAGTTGGAGAATATGTTCTTTTGTACAACTCTCGTTTTAGATTTTTTTGTAGGAAAGCTCCTCTCAAAATGGGAAGGCCCATATGTCATCAAGGAGGTTTACCAGTCTGGAGCCATCAAAATAAATAACTCCGAAGGTACTAACCCGAAGGTTGTCAATGGGCAACGAATAAAGCATTATATCTCAGGTACGCCTATTAATGTTGAAAGTAATGTTATCCAAACTTTGACACCGGAAGAACACATAAAAGAGTCCTTTCTGGAACACTCCAGAATCGTGAAAATAAGGAGGTACGTGATACGATAAGTAAACGGACTCCAAAAAATCTGAAAAAATATTTTTTATCAGTTTTGGAATATTGTAGAATTTTGGAAATAAAGAAACTCTCAGGAAACATCCCCTGGTGGGCACAAGACACCAGGGCGCGCTAGGCTGGCGCGCCCAGGTGAGTTGTGCCCACCTGCGACACCTTCCGTACTCCGTTTTTCTTCCGTATGCTTGTCCTCCAAGATAAAAAATCTATATATACTCCCTGAACCTGTTAACCACCGTATGCGAAGAAATCCTCTGTTCTCTTTTCTTGCTGTTTCCGGTCAGATTTATCAAGCTAGGCATCATGTCTTCTTGCTCCTCCAACAACATGGAAGAAGTTGCTTAGCTGATGAAGATCGAGACGAAGAGGAAGGAATCCACGAATGCCATCAAGGGAGACAAGGGCAAGAAAGCTACCTTAGATCCATCCCCGGTGGTAGCACAAGCGCTGCTGGCCGAGGTGGAGGAAGAGGATATCCTTAAGCCCTATCTTACCCATCTTACTCCTGCTAAGATTGAAGCTTTTCGCGTCATTGAAATAGTTCGCATACAGAATAAGTATCTTACTCGCAAAAATATTCTGCATCAAGAGCACATCATCCATCTCCGGATTGTCATCGTCGGTTGGAGAACCTCTTTATCCTTAAGGATAGGATCGCTTCATCACCACCACCATCTTCTTCACCACCAAAGGAGAACTGAGTATCGGGTATGGGCACTCCCCTTGGCTTCCGCCAAGCTTGGGGGAGATGCCCTGATATCGTATCATCCCACTATCGTTTTGCTTTTATTTACCTTAGCTCAATCTTTTGCTTTAGAATGAAATAAAGTTTAGTTGGATCCTTTCTTCTTTGAGAGTTTGCTTAGTGATCTATCATTGTAATCGTGTGCAAGTTATATAATAAAGCTAGTTTGAGTTTTTGCTTTATTTACTTTCATGTTGCAAATAAAGAAAAGAAATAAGAAAGAAAAAGAAAAAGGAAGTAAATAAAAGAAAGGAAATAAATCAATAAGATTATATACTAATCCTATGGTAGGTGATAGCACCACGTAAGGAAAAGCATAAGTAGAAAATTTTATTAGAGATTAACAAACATAGCATTAGTCAATGATGCAACTCATGAAAGAATTAATAAGGGACGAGAAGATTCACATATAAATATACTATCCTAGAAATCTTTTGTGATTGTGAGCCCTCATCAAAATATTATATGCCAAAATAGTTGAAGTTGGACAAGGAAGACAACTTAATGGTTTATGTTTGTTTATATTCACATAGAAGTCATATTGTCATAGATCCTTTAACATGTGATGCTTGCCCCTATCTTTGCTAGCCAAAAATTCCGCACTAAGTAGAAATACTACTTGTGCATCCAAAAGCCCTTAAACCTAAATCTTATTTTCAAGTGTCCACCATACCTACCTAGGGATTGATCAAGATCCCTCAAGTAAGTTGTCATCGGTGCAAAAAGGCAATAAAAATTGCTTCTAAATGTGTGAGATCATTTAGTGTAAGAGAAAATTGAGCGTTGTACGGACTTGGATGACAAAGAATAAAAGCGACAAACTGCATAATAAAGGTTGTCATCTTAAGGGGCAATACAACGTGACGTTCTCTTGCACTAAGGGATTGAGCATACAAACAAATAAGCGCATGGCAACCTCTGCTTCCCTCTGCGAAGGGCCTATCTTTTACTTTTATGTATTTACTTTTATGCAATGAGTCAAAGTTTTCCTTCTATTCCTTTTATTTTCTCCTTTGGCAAGCATCATGTGGTGAGGAAAGATCTGGGCACATATGTCCAGTTGAATATAGATAGCATGAGTTATTATTGTTGACATCACCCTTGAGGTGAGTATGTTGGGAGGCGAAACTATAAGCCCCTATCTTTCTATGTGTCCGGTTGAAACGTTTTGCTCATGGGTACGAGGTGAGTGTTAGCAATCATAGAAGACTATATATGATGGTTGAGTATGTGGACTTGCCTAAAGGCTCCGATACGTGACCCTTCCTGAAAATATGATGAATTGTAGTTGCAAAGTTCACTGAGAACATAGTTTGTTGGTTTCTAATAGAGTTTTTTCTTTATACTTCGATTGTGTGATGAACTATTACTTATTCATGAGAAGTATATGATAAAAGTTCTATGTTTAATTTTGTTGTTGTTATAATAATCAACACGATGCTTTTATGTCCGTATTTTGTTTTTATCGACACCTCTCTCTCAAAGCATGTGGACATGTTTTTCGATTTCGGTTTTCGCTTGAGGACAATCGAGGTCTAAGCTTGGGGGAGTTGATACGTCTATTTTGCATCATGTTTCCTTACTGTTATTTATAATGTTTTTATCCATAATAATGCTTTTTGGAGTAATTCTAATGCCTTTTCTCTCATAATTTGCAAGGAACACACCAAGAGGGAGAATTCCGGCACCTGGAAATCTGGACCTAGAAAAGCTACGTCAGGCCATCTATTCTACACAACTTCAAACAAGCTGAAACTTCACGGGGATTTTTTATGGAATATTTAAGAATTACTGGAGCCAATAACCACCAGAGGGGGGCCACCAGGTGGGCACAACCCACCTGGGCGCGCCAGGGCCCCCAGGCGCGCCCTGGTGGGTTGTGGCCTCCTCGGCCCACCTCCAGTGCCCATCCTCTGGTATATAAGTCATTTTGACATAGAAAAAATAAGGAGGAGACTTTCAGGATAGAGCGCCGCCATCTCGAGGCGGAACTTGGGCAGGAGCACTTTTGCCCTCCGGCGGAGCGATTTCGCCAGGGGAACTTCCCTCCCGGAGGGGGAAATCATCGTCATCGTCATCACCAACAACTCTCCCATCTTGGGGAGGGCAATCTCCATCAACATCTTCAACAACACCATCTCATCTCAAACCCTAGTTCATCTCTTGTGTTCAATCTTGTTACCGGAACTATAGATTGGTGCTTGTGGGTGACTAGTAGTGTTGATTACATCTTGTAGTTGATTACTATATGGTTTATTTGGTGGAAGATTATATGTTCAGATCCATTATGCTATTTAATACTCCTATGATCATGATCATGTTTATCATTTGTGAGTAGTTACTTTTGTTCTTTAGGTCACGGGAGAAATCATGTTGCAAGTAATCATGTGAACTTGATATGTGTTCGATATTTTGATAGTCTGTATGTTGTGATTCCCTTAGTGGTGTCATGTGAACGTCGACTACATGACACTTCACCATATTTGGGCCTAAGGGGACGCATTGTGGAGTAGCAATTAGATGGTGGGTTGCGAGAGTGACAGAAGCTTAAACCCCAGTTTATGCGCTATTTCGTAAGGGACTGATTGGATCCAAAAGTTTAATGCTATGGTTAGAATTAATTCTTAATACTTTTCTCGTAGTTGCGGATGCTTGCGGGAGGGTTAATCATAAGTAGGAGGTTTGTTCAAGTAAGAACAACACCTAAGCACTGGTCCACCCACATATCAAATTATCAAAGTAGCGAACACAAATCGAACCAACATGATGAAAGTGACTAGATGAAATTCCCGTGTACCCTCAAGAACGCTTTGCTTATCATAAGAGACCGTTTTGGCCTGTCCTTCGCCTCAAAAGGATTGGGCTACCTTTCTGCACTTTTGTTACTACTATCGTTACTTGCTCGTTACAAATTATCTTGCTATCAAACTCCTCCGCTACTTACAATTTCAGCACTTGCAGACATTACCTTACTGAAAACTACTTGTCATTTCCTTCTGCTCCTCGTTGGGTTCGACACCCTTACTTATCGAAGAGAGCTACAATTGATCCCCTATACTTGAGGGTCATCAAGCAACCCGGTGCTTCACCTCCGTGATGACAGTAAGTTTTCTCTAGTATTCTGCTTAACAAATGCATAATGACCTAGACCTAGCTTTATTTCCTCCAATATGCTTACCATAATGACCTAAGTTAGCTCTAATATGCTAAGTTAGCTCTAATATGCTTAGTTACCAAGGTTAGCTCAATAATGACATATACTTAGCTTACTTATGTAAAAAAATGGCATAATTAGCTTACTTAGGTAAAAATGGCATAATAACCTTGGTAACCTTATAAACATCATATACTTAGCTTATTTTCCTCCAAAATGACATAATAAGCTTATTTAGCTCCAAAATGATCCATTTTACCTAAGTTAGCTCTAAAATGACCTATACTTAGCTCTGTTTCCTCCAAAATGACCTAAGTTAGCTCTAATATGCAAAGTTAGCTCTAATATGCTAAGTTAGCTCTAATATGCTTAGTTACCTAGGACAGCCCAATAATGACATATACTTAGCTTACTTATGTCAAAAATGGCATAATTAGCTTACTTAGGTCGAAAATAGCATAATAACTGCTACTTCTTGAGCTTGCATTGGTTTTTCCCTTGAAGAGGAAAGGGTGATGCATCAAAGTAGAGATAAGTATTTCCCTCAGTTAAGAACCCAGGTATCAATCCAGTAGGAGATACACGCAAGTCTCCAATCTATGCACCTGCACAAACAATCAAACACTTGCACCCAACACGATAAAGGGGTTGTCAATCCCTTCACGGTCACTTGCAAAGGTGAGATCTGATAGAGATAGATATAAAAGCTTACTAAAACATAAAACAAAATGAAAGTAAATAAATTGCACCAAGGTATTTTTGGTTTTTTTGGTTTATAGATCTGAAAATATATGATGGAAAATAGACTCGGGGGCCATAGGTTTCACTAGATGCTTCTCTCTTGAAGGCAAATAATACGGTGGGTGAACAAATTACTGTCAAGCAATTGATAGAAAAGCGCAAAGTCATGAAAATATCCAAGGCAATGATTATGAATATAGTCATCACGTCTGTGTCAAGTAGACCGAAACGATTCTGCATCTACTACTATTACTCCACACATCGACTGCTATCCAGCATGCATCTAGAGTATTAAGTTCATAAGAATTGAGTAACACCTTAAGTAAGATGACATGATGTAGAGGGATAAACTCAAGCAATATGATGAAAACCCCATCTTTTTATCCTTGATGGCAACAATACAATACGTGCCTCGCTACCCCTACTTTCTCACTGGGTGAGGACACCACAAGATTGAACCCAAAACTAAGCACCTCTCCCATTGCAAGAAGAACCAATACAGTTGGCCAAACCAAACCAATAATTCGAAGAGAAATACAAAGATATCAAATCATGCATAAAAGAATTCAGAGAAGATTCAAATAATATTCATAGATAAACTAATCATAAATCCATAATTCATCGGATCTCAACAAACACACCGCAAAAGAATATTACATCGGATAGATCTCCAAGAACAACGAGGTGAACATGGTATTGAGGATCAAAGAGAGAGAAGAAGCCATCTGGCTACTAGCTATGGACCCGTAGGTCTATGGTAAACTACTCACGCTTCATTGGAAGGGCAACAAAGTTGTGTAGAAGACCTCTGTGATCGAATCCCCCTTCGGTAGGATGCTGGAAAAGGCCCCAAGATGGGATCTCACGAGAACAGAAGGTTACGGTGGCAGAAAAGTATTTTTGTGGACACTTCTGGTGGTTTGGGAATATTTCTGAATTTATAGGCCAAAGATTAGGGTTGGTGGACTCCCGTGGGGCCCACAAGCCAGGGGCGCGCCCTCCTAGGGGGCGCCCTAAGGGCTTGTGGAGTCCTCGGGACTCTTCTGCCTTCCTCTCCAAGTCCTACGTGTGTCTTCTGATCCAAGAAAAATCATCACGAAAGTTTTTTTTCCGTATGGACTCCAGTTGGTATTCCTTTTATGTAAAACTCAAAAACAAGGGAAAAAAACAGAAACTAGCAGTGGGCTCTAGATTAATAAGTTAGTCCCCAAAATAATATAAAATAGCATATTAATGCATATAAAACATCCAAAACAGATAATATAATAGCATGGAACAATAAATAGATACGTTGGAGACTTATCAAGCATTCCCAAGCTTAATTCCTGCTCGTCCTCGAGTAGGTAAATGATAAAAATAGAATTTTTGATGTGGAATGCTACCTAACATATTTATCCATATAATTTTCTTTATTGTGGCATGAATATTCAGATCCATAAGATTCAAAGAAAAGTTTAATACTCACATAAAAACAATAATACACTACAGGAAACAGCTATTTTGCCGTCTGCCACGGCAGACGGCAAAGGCCTTTGCCGTCAGCCGCGGACGGCAAAAGGCTCCGGCAAAGTAGGCTACGGTAAACAGCTGCTTTGCCGTCTGCTTCCTGGCGGCTGACGGCAAAGGCCCTTTGCCATCTGCCGCGGACGGCAAAGAGAGCGGACGGCAATAATTGCGCTGTCAGTCCGTTAAGTGGCTAACGGCAGGCCTTTGCCGTCCGCCGCTGACGGCAAAATTTCTAGTGTCTTTGCCGTCCGCCGTATGATGTCATCTACACGTCACTAGATGGCAGGTTCTTTGCCGTCTGCCACTGATGGCAAAGTCTTTGCCGTCTGCCACTGTAGGCAAACTGACCAAATGGGTCAGCTCCCAGGAAGCACAGTTGGCTGCCACGTGGCCTCTTTGCCGTCCGCGGCAGACGGCAAAGAGCCCGTTGCCGTCGGTGGCAGACGGCAAAGAGCCTGCATATTGGCTCTTTTTTCTGTTTTTTATTAAATCCAACAATTTTCATCACAAAAATATATGACATATATAGATATATTTCACAGCAAACATATAAGATATATATGATATATATGACAACAATTTTCACAGCAAAGTGCAAACATATAAGATATCCATCCAAAATGCAGAGTTCCATCATACATAGTTCCATCACATATGTTCCATCCAACTAGCAAGTTCCATCACACATAGCATAGTTCATCCAACTACCAAGATACATGCATAGTTCAACGATACAAAAGAAACAGAGAAAGGGATAAGGAGCACTCCATCTATGCAAGCTTTCGTCAAGTGAATGAAATCTGCAAAATGAAAAATAAGAAAGTTAGAAATAGGTGACTAGAACAAGAAGAAGACTAGAACAAGAAGAGTATGTCATTTATGGGCTAACTTACGTGAAATGGATCATATATGAGCTAACTAAGTTGAAATGGGTCGTTTATGCGCTAACTAAGGTCAAATGGATCGTTTTTGAGGTAACTAAGGTGAAATGGATCTTTTTTAGCTCACTTAGGTCAAATGGATCATTTATGAGCTAACTTAGTTGAAATGGATCGTTTTTTAGCTAACTTTGTTGAAATGGATCATTTTTGAGCTAATTTAGTTGAAATGGATCTTTTTGAGCTAACTTTGTTGAAATGGATCATTTATGAGCTAATTTAGTTGAAATGGATCTTTTTGAGCTAACTTAGGTGAAATGGATCATTTAAGAGCTAATTTAGGTGAAATGGATCGTTTTTTAGCTCACTTAGGTCAAATGGATCATTTATGAGCTAAATTAGTTGAAATGGATCGTTTATGAGATAACCTAGGTAAGATGGGTCATTTTGGAGTTAACCTAGGTGAAATGGGCCATTGTAAAGCTAACGTAGGTAAAATGGATCATTTAGGAGCTAATCTAGGTAAAATGGGTCATTTTTGAGCTAACTTGGATGAACATCTAAATGGGTGCTTTGGTTGATTTCAACTAGCCCTATATGTTCATGAGTCCTTCTAGTCTCCTTCGGCTGAAACCAATAACATTTGAAGACTATGACATTCGGTGGGTTTTCACCATAGAATAGAAGTTCATAAATTGCTTCAACTCTCCCATAATACTCGGTACCTCCTTCGCCGATAGCAGATACACAACAATTTGTAGACTTTCGGTCGGCCATAGATAGCTCTTTGCCATAGGTACGAAAGCGATACCCGTTGATGTCGTATTTGTCAAATGAACGGACCTTATAGTCAAAACCATTAGCGACTTGTCTCAATTCGGCGTCCATAGACTCTGAATTAGCCTACAAGTTTAATATGAAAGGATTGTTGCATTACGCACAAATTAGCGAATGAAACCGGGATAGCCGCCTACAAATTAGCCTACAAGTCTAATAGAAATTACCGTTTGTTTGAACCAAGAGATGAAACCGGGATAGCCGCCTCCTTGCTTTGGGAGAAGCTCATACTCTTCGACAGAATCCTTTTGGATCACCGCTCCATACGAGAATAAGGCGACGTATCGACTGTATGAAATATCCAGGAATAAGAGTAGTTCAAAGGAAATAGAAGTTGCGAAACTATGTGTACCGAGAACTTACTCGATGTACGGCCGCACTTCTATCAGGTTGTTGAAGATATACAACGAAATGGTCCGCCATTGTTCGTTATCCAAAGATACTGGATTTGAAACACTGGCTGGTGCGAGATTCCCTTTGAATAGGCTGAGGTTGGATCCACCCTTTTTAGGGTCGTCAGCATTGTACCGAGGCTTCGGATTATGCAAATGACGATTTTTGGCTTCGTAGTGTGCTGTCACGAAGTTTGCCGCCTCCTCAGTGATGAATGCCTCAGCCATCGATGCTTCAATTCTACGTTTATTTTTACATTTTTGCCGAAGCGTCTTCTGCATCCTCTCAGTTGGGTAGCACCAACGATTTTGCACGGGCCCCCCCAATCTTGCCTCGGTCGGGAGATGCAAAATCAAATGTTGCATTCATATTTTTCCCCGGATAGTTGGGCCCTGGAATTATCAACGTCAGGAAAATGTTCTTTCTTTGCATAATCTGTCCGGGGGGGAGATTGAGTGGAAAGACAAATACGGGCCAACAACTGTATTGGGCTGCCGTCATACCAAACACACTGAACCCATCCGTGCTGATGCCGACTCGAGGATGCCTTGGATCTGCCGCTTTGTCACCATGTAATTCATCAAACTTTTTCCACGCAACACCATCCGATGTGTGTACAATCATCAGATTCCCATCTGCATCTAGTTCGGTTCTTTTGCCCGTTTTGTGCCATGTCATCTGTCTGGCCGTCTCTTCGACCATGAAAAGACGTTGAAGTCTTGGTACGATTGGCATATACCAAAGAACACTAACGGGGATTTTGGTCTGTGTCTTCTCACCCATACCGTTGTCTACCACAACATACCTGGAAGACTTGCAAATGGGACAATAGTTCAAGTCCGCATAGTCAAGCCTAAACAAGACACATCCTTTCTCACAGGCATGTATCTTATCATAGGGCATCTTCAGTGCACGGAGGATTTTGTCCGACTGGTACAGGTTTGCAGGCATTACATGGCCTTTGGGTAGAAAGCGTCCAAATACTGTCATCATTGCATCGTAGCATTCTCTGCCCAAGTTGAACTGAGCCTTCAGAGCCATTACTTGTGAGATGGCATCCAACTGACAAAGCTCAGTGTGCTCATGGAGCGGACGTTTTGAAGACTCCAACATTTCATTGAAGGCCTTTGCAGATTCCTCCATCTCCTCGTCCGAATCCCGAGCATCATCAAAGTCTTGCACCATGTTTTCCATCCCGGTACCATGCTCGTCGGTGCGTCGACGATCCACCTCAGCTCGGTCACGTTGGGCAGACTCACCATGAAATGTCCACACCGTATAATCGGGCGTAAAACCACTCTTCTGCAGGTGTTTGCCCATTTCAGCCTCTGTCCTCTTTTCCCAATTGCCGCACCATAAACAGGGGCACCAGGTTTTCCTCTGGCCATTTGCAAATGCGGCTCGCACAAACCCCTTGGTTTTTGTGAACCATTCAGTGCTCCATTTGTTCTGACCAGTGTGACCGGTGTACATCCACGCACGATCACTCATCTTGACTTTCAGAGCTACTAGACACACAACAAATATATATATATATAATTCACCATGTATATATTCATCAGTTGATCTACTTTGTCAATTTTATTACGTCCATGCAACCTACACTCTAATAGGTAATGATAGGTCCTAATCCCACCCGAGTATGTTTAGATTGGGTTCATTTTCCCATGCTATGCTCCGGATCCTACGCAAAATTTCGGCAGCACCTCCCCGCTGTTCTCCTGATACACGTCTCTGCAATAAATAGAGAGGATGTGTACCCGGAGAACAACAGGGGAGGCACTGACGAAATTATGCGTCGGATCCGGAGCAAAGCATATGGGAAAACGAACCCAATCTAAACATACTCGGGATGTCCATGGATAGCGTTGGACAATTCGAAAGAATCAAGGTTATAAATATGCAAATGCATGCATATTTATAACTATGACGCTTTCAAACGGGAGACACATATTGGTTACGCATACTGATGATTCAAGACACATATGTAGCTAGCTATCAAGTTTCATCGGAATAGATCAAATAATTAATGGGGGAGGAGGACATGTCATTTGTGCTCACCCACAAACGAAGGGGCAGAGCTCGTCAAACGCACGGCGAGGTCGTCGAACACCAAACCTTGCAGCGATGAAACAACTGCACATTTAAAACTACCTGATCAACACAATTATATATGATGTTTTTCATAACAAAATCGAAAGATATATGACCTAACTAATAATTCACAAATATATGACCCCGTCGGCTTCTGGAAGGCCAAAGAACACCTTTTCGGGAGGTGTCGGGGGTCGGGGTGTCGTGTCGGTCTCGGGGTGCCGTGTCGGGGTCGGGGTCGGGGTCTCGGGGTCGGGGTGTCGGGTCGGGGTGCCGGGTCGGGGTCGGGGTGCCGTGTCGGTGTCGGGGTCGGGGTGTCGGGTCAGGCTCGGGGTCGGGGTGTCGGGGTCGGGGTCGGGGTCGGGGTCTCGGGGTCGGGGTGCCGGGTCGGGGTCGGGGTGCCGTGTCGGTGTCGGGGTCGGGGTGTCGGGTCAGGCTCGGGGTCGGGGTCTCAGGGTCGGGGTGTCGGGTCGGGGTGCCGGGTCGGGGTCGGGGTGCCGTGTCGGTGTCGGGGTCGGGGTGTCGGTTCAGGCTCGGGGTCGGGGTCTCGGGGTCGGGGTGTCGGGTCGGGGTGTCGGGTCGGGGTGCCGTCTCGGGGTCGGGGTGTCGGGCGGGGTGCCGGGTCGGGGTCGGGGTGTCGGGGTCGGGGTTGGGGTCGGGGTGTCGGGGTCGGGGTCTAGGGGTCGGGTTGTCGTGTCGGGGTGCCGGGTCGGGGTCGGGGTGCCGTGTCGGGTCGGGGTTTTTTCCTCTTTTTTCCTTTTCTTCTTCTTCCTATTCTTCCTTTTCTTCCTCTTCTTCTTTTTTCTTCTCCTCCTCCTCTTCTTCTTCTTCCTTTCCTTTTTCCTCTTCTTCTTCTCCCCCTCTCCTCTTTTTTCTTCTTCTTCTTCCTCTTCTTCTTTTTTCTTCTCCTCCTCATCTTCTTCTTCTTCCTTTCCTTTTTCCTCTTCTTCTTCTCCTCCTCTCCTCTTTTTTCTTCTTCTTCTTCCTCTTCTTCTTTTTTCTTCTCCTCCTCCTCTTCTTCTTCTTCCTTTCCTTTTTCCTCTTCTTCTTCTCCTCCTCTCCTCTTTTTTCTTCTTCTTCTTCTTTCCTCAAACTAAACTAAACCTAAAACTAAAACTAAACCTAAAACTACAACTAAAACTAAATCTAAACTAAAACTAAAACTAAAAAGGAAAAAAACAGAAAAAGGGGGGCTCACCTGGGGGTGGAGGAGGCCGGTGGAGGAGGGGGGCGGGGCGGTGGAGGAGGCGGCCTGGGGGGGCGGGGGGCCGGGCCTGGGGCGGCGGGGGGCCGGGCCCTGGCGGTGGGGCGCGGGGCGGCGGGGGGCCGGGGCGGGGGGGCGACGGGGCGGTGGGGGCGACGGGGCCCCGGGTCGGCGGCGAGCCGGGGCGACGGGGCGGCGGGGGCCCGGGCCCAGGCGGTGGAGCGCGGGGCGGCGGGGGGCCGGGGCGGCGGGGGGGCGGGGCGGTGGGGGCGACGGGGCCCCGGGGCGGCGGCGTGCCGGGGCGGCGGCGGCGCGCGGCGGGCGGCGGCGGCGGCGGCGGGGTGGGAGGAGAGAAACGGCGAGGGAGAGAAGAAGTGAGTAACGGGCGGGGGGTACGGGCCGTTAGGTAGTGAGCTCTTTGCCGTCCGCCCCTCTTTGCCGTCCGCTTTTTTGCCTCTTTGCCGTCTGCTAGCGGACGGCAAAGAGGTGGCCCGTTAAGTTTTTCCCAAACGGGCGGGGGGTGGGGGCCACCTCACTCTTTGCCGTCCGCCAGCGGACGGCAAAGATTCTTTGCCGTCTGCTGGCAGACGGCAAAGAGCTGGCAGATGGCAAAGAGCTTCTTTGCCGTCTGCCCTTTCTTTGCCGTCTGCTTTTGGGTAGCTGAGGGCAAAGAGCTTCTTTGCCGTCAGCTAGCGGACGGCAAAGAGCTGGCAGATGGCAAATTAGCTGATTCCAGTAGTGATACTTCAAGCATACTAATAAAGCAATCATGTCTTCTCAAGATAACATGGCCAAAGAAAGTTATCCCTACAAAATCATATAGTATGGCTATGCTCTGATACGTCTCCGTCCTATCTATAATTATTGATTGTTTCATGCCAATATTATACAACTTTCACATTTTTTGCAACAATTTATATGATTTATTGGACTAACCTATTGATCCAGTGCCCAGTGCCAGTTCTTGTTTTTTTTCATGTTTTTTGTTTTGCAGAATATCCATATCAAACGAAGTCCAAATGCAATAAAATTTTACGCAGAATTATTTTGGAATATATGTGATTTTTGGGACTTGGAATCAACGCAAACGGGGCCCCACAGCGCCCACAAGACACCAGGGCGCGTCCCAGGGGCCAGGCGCGTGCTGGTGGGTTGTGCTCACCTCGTACGTCGGTTGGGGCTCTACTTCGGGTGCAAGGAAGCTTATATCCGGAAAAAAATCGTGTTAAATTCTCAATGCAATCGGAGTTATGGATCTCGGGGAATATAAGAAATGGTTTTCGACCAGAAAACAACAACGCAAAATATAAGAGAATAGAGAGGGAGATCCAATCTCGGAGGGGCTCCTGCCCCTCCGCCGCCATGGTGGCCATGGACCAGAGGGGGAACTCTCCTCCCATCTACGGGGAGGACAAGGTAGAAGAAGAAGGAGGGGGCTCTCTCCCCCTCTCTCCCGGTGGCGCCGGAGTGCCGATGGGGCAAGGACCGTGAGGGCGATCTACACCAACAACTTTGCCCCTGTCAACACCAACTCTCTCCCCCTCTATGCAGAGTAACACCCTTCTCCCTGCTGTAATCTCTACTTAAACATGGTTCTCAACTCCATATATTATTTCCCAATGATTTATGGTTATCCTATGATGTTTGAGTAGATTCGTTTTGTGATGTGGGCTAATCGTGATATTGGTTGGTATGAGTGTATATTTTATTTATGGTGCTATCCTACGGTGCCCTCCATCTCAAGCAAACGTGAGGGATCCTCGCTGTAGGGTGTTGCAATATGTTTGTGATTCGCTTATTGTCGGTTGCGGGAGTGACAGCAGCCTAAACACGAATAAGTGGGTTGTTGCGTATTGGAGTAAAGAGGACTTGATACTTAATGCTATGGTTGGGTTTCACGACCTTAATGATCTTTAGTAGTTGCAGATGCTTGCTAGAGTTCCAACCATAAGTGCATATGATCCAAGTAGAGAAAGTATGTTAGCTCATGCCACTCCCTCATATAAAATTGCAAGAATGATTACTGGTCTAGTTATCGATTGCCTAGGGACAAATGACTTTCTTGTTGACAACAGCTATCTAATTTTATTACCTTGCAATTTATTCGTAGTTTTATTCTCTCAAAGTACTCGTAATTTTATTCTTGCAAAATAATTTCATACTTGTTTTAGGTAAAGCAAACGTCAAGTGTGCGTAGAGTTGTATCGGTGGTCGATAGAACTTGAGTGAATATTTATTCTACCTTTAGCTCCTCGTTGGGTTCGACACTCTTATTTATCGAAGAAGGCTAGAAACGATCCCCTACACTTGTGGGTTATCATGCTCCATCTTCATCACACAAAGTATTAAATCATGCACAACCCCGATGACAAGCCAAGCAATTGTTTCATACTTTTGATGTTCTCAAACTTTTTCAACTTTCACACAATACATGAGCGTGAGCCATGGATATAGCACTATAGGTGGAAGAGAATATGGTGGTTGTGGAGAAGACAAAAGGAAGGAGATAGCCTCACATCAACTAGGCGTATCAACGGGCTATGGAGATGCCCATCAATAGATATCAATGTGAGTGAGTAGGGATTTTCATGCAACGGATGCACTAGAGCTATAAGTTTATGAAAGCTCAAAAAGAAACTAAGTTGGTGTGCATCCAACTCGCTTTCTCATGAATACCTAGGGAAATTTGAGGAAGCCCGTCATTGGAATATACGAGCCAAGTTCTATAATGAAAAATTCCCACTAGTATATGAAAGTGACAACATAGGAGACTCTCTATCATGGAGATCATGGTGCTACTTTGAAGCACAAGTGTGGTAAAAGGATAGTAGCATTGTCCCTTCTCTCTTTTCTCTCATTTCTTCTTCTTCTTTTTTGTTTGGGCTTCTTTTGGCCTCTTTTATTTTTTGTAAAGTCGGGAGACTCATCCCAACTTGTGAGGGAATCATAGCTTCCATCATCCTTTCCTCACATGGCATAGTGCTCTAATAATGATGATCATCACACTTATATTTACTTACAACTCAAGAATTAGAACAAAAATATGACTCTATATGAATGCCTCCGGTGGTATGCCGGGATGTGCAACGATCAAGAGAGACATGTATAAAAAATATGAACAGTGGCCTTGCCACAAATACTATGTCAACTACATGATCATGCAAAGCAATATGACAATGATGAAACATGTCATAATAAACGGAACGGTGGAAGTTGCATGGAAATATATCTCGGAATGGCTATGGAAATGCCATAATAGGTAGGTATGGTGGCTGTTTTGAGGAAGGGTTATATGGTGGGTGTAGTGCACCGGCAAAAGTTGCGCGGTACTAGAGAGGCTAGCAATGGTGGAAGGGTCGGAGTGCGTATAATCCATGGACTCCACATTAGTCTATTAGATATTGAAACAAAGTACTACACGCATGCTCCTAGGGGGTAGATTGGTAGAAAAACACCATCGCCCGTCCCTGACCGCCACTCATAAGGAAGACAATCAATAAATAAATCATGCTCCGACTTCATCACATAACGGTTCACCATACGTGCATGCTATGGGAATCACAAAATTTAACACAAGTATTTCTACCAATCCACAATTACTCGCTAGCATGACTCTAATATCACCATCTTTATATCTCAAAACAATTATAAGGAATCAAACTTCTCATAGTATTCAATGAAAGTTTTTATTGTATCCCTCTTGGATGCCCATCATATTAGGACTAAATTCATAACCTATGCAAATTACCATGTTGTTTAGAGAGACTCTCAAAATAATATAAGTGAAGCATGAGAGTTCAACAATTTCTATAAAATAAAGCCACCGCCGCGCTCTAAAAAGATATAAGTGAAGCACTAGAGCAAAATTGCCTAGCTCAAAAGATATAAGTGAAGCACATAGAGTATTCTAATAAATTCATGATTCATGCGCATCCCTCTAAAAAGTTGTGTACAGAAAGGATGATTTTGGAAAACCAAAAAGCAAAGACTCATATCATACAAGACGCTCCAAGCAAAACACATATCATGTGGTGAATAAAAATATAGCCTCAAGTAAATTTACCGATAGACGAAGACGAAAGAGGAGATGCCATCCGGGGCATCCCCAAGCTTAGATGCTTGCTTTTCCTTGGATATTACCTTGGGGTGCCTTGGGCATCCCCAAGCTTAAGCTCTTGCCACTCCTTATTCCATAGTCCATCAAATATTTACCCAAAACTTGAAAACTTCACAACACAAAACTCAACAGAAAACTCATGAGATCCATTAGTATAAGAAAATAAATCACCACCTTTTGGTACTGTTGTGAACTCATTCTTTATTTATATTGGTGTAATATCTACTGTATTCCAACTTCTTCATGGTTCATACCCCCCGATACTACCCATAAATTCATCAAAATAAGCAAACAACACATAGAAAACAGAATCGGTCAAAAACAGAACAGTCTGCGAAGATCTGAATTGTTCTCATACTTCTGTTACTCCAAAAATTCTTAGAAATTAGTAAGACGGAGGCAATTTGTATATCAATCTTGTGTCAAAAATTCAGGGTTTTTACACGCTCTAGTAAATTTAAACAATTCTGTTACTAGACGCAAAAGTTTCTGTTTTTCAACAAGATCAAATCAACTAACACCATAAGCCATCCCAAAGGTCTTACTTGGCTCAAATACTAATTAAAACACCAAAACTCAATTACTATAGAGGTAATAATGTGTATTTATTGAAAACATAACCAAAAACAAGAAAAATAAAAAAATAAAATTGGGTTTCCTCCCAACAAGCGCTATTGTTTAACGCCCCTAGCTAGGCATAAAACATAGATCTAGGTATTGTCATCTTTGGTATGTAATCCATAAGTAGCTCTCATAATAGATTCATATGGAAACTTAATTTTCTTTCTTGGAAAGTGTTCCATGCCCTTCCTTAACGGGAATTGAAATCTAATGTTTCCTTCTTTCATATCAATAATTGCACTAATCGTTCTAAGGAAAGGTCTACCAAGAATAATAGGACATGTAGGACTGCAATCTATATCAAGCACAATGAAATCTATGGGCACATAATTCCTATTTGCTACAATAAGAACATCATTAATTCTTCCCATAGGTTTCTTAATAGTGAAATCTGTGATATGCAAATTTATAGAACAATCATCAAATTCATGGAAACCTAGCACATCACATAAAGTTTTTGGAATCGTGGAAACGCTAGCACCCAAATCACACAAAGCATGGCACTCATAATCTTTAACTTTAATCTTAATAGTAGGTTCCCACTCATCATAAAGCTTTTAGGGATAGAAACTTCCAACTCAATTTTTTCTTCAAAAGATTTCATCATAGCATCAACGATATGTTTAGTAAAAGCTTTATTTTGATTATAAGCATGAGGAGAATTCAACATGGATTGCAACAAGGAAATACAATCTATCAAAGAAAAATTATCATAATTAAATCCTTTAAATCCAAAAGAGTGGGTTCATCGCTATTTAAAGTTTTGACCTCTTCAATCCCACTTTTATCAATTTTTGCATTAAGATCTAAAAACTCTGAATCATTTGGACGTCTTCTAGCTAAAGTTGACTCATATCCAGTCCAATCTTTATCAAGATTTATATTAGAAAACAAAGATTCAATAGGAGTTACATCAATCACTTTAAGATCTTCCTCATTATTATCACAAAAAACCGAAGAACACGCTTTAACAAACCAATCTAGCTTAGCACGCATCTTAGCGGTTCTTTCTTTGCACTCATCAATAGAGATTTTAATAGCTTTAAGAGATTCATTAATATCATGATTGGGTGGCATAGATCTAATTTTCAAAGAATCAATCTAGAGAGAAATTCTATCAACATTCCTAGCCAAATCATCAATCTTGAGCAATTTTTCTTCAACCATAGCATTGAAAACTTTTTGTGAATTAATAAATTCTTTAATATTGTTCTCAAGATCAGAGGGAATCTTATTATAATTTCCACAAGAATTGTTTTAGGAATTACCATAATTATTAGAGGAATTAGTAGGAAACGGCCTAGGGTTGAAATTACGTCTATACACATTATTACCAAAATTGTTCCTACTGACGGTGTCCTGGACTAGGGGGGACTCACCACGTCGTCTCCCGGCCAGCTGGATCGGGCCGAGGACCCCCATGGCGGTTCACTATTGGGCCAGTTCAGACGGCCCATGCCGCATACAAGAAGGTTTCCACAAGACATGGCGCACAAGACAAGGACTCCTCAAAACCCTAGGCCTACGGTGCATATATAAACCAAGGCCAGGCTAGTCAATAGACAATCTCATATTCATTACTATAATCTCGTGGTAGATACATGTACTCTGTACTACACTCATATAAATACAATCAAAAGCAGCATGTAGGGTATTATCTCTTCGAGAGAGCCCGAAGCTGGTTAAAATCCCGTGTCCATGTTACCATCGCTCCAAGACGCCTAGCTTAGGACCCCTACTACGAGATACGCCGGATATAGAACCGACATTGGTGCTTTCATTGAGAGCCTGCTGGGTGATCGCCGCGGATCGATGAGATGATCAGGTGATATTTTTCTAATCAGATCTATTTTGTACAAGTTAGTTTTTGTGAGAATTATCGCTGGTTTGCAAGCTTCGTCCGCAGATTAGGTCAAGATCAAGGTCTAAAAAAATCTGCAACCAATGACGCGTTCCCTCACGGGGTCTAGTGCTCTACCCGGTCCCTTGATCAGCAGACAGCGGCGTAATTGATTGTCAAACTGGTCCCTGGTGACGCACGCAGTGCTTAACCGCGGAGCCGAGGACAAATCCACCACGGGCAGCGATCGTCTGGGGAGATCCCTTCCCTTATTCTCTTTCCTTTTCCTTATTTAATTCAGCACCTAGGTGGCCGTCTGTTGTCCACTAGTGCTTTTTTATTTTTGCTAAAGTTTGCTTAGTACTGACGCAATTACGTACTAGTTTTGCATCCGGTCTCCACTTATTCATGACTACCAGACGAACCACTGCTACTTGGATCAGGCACTAGTACTGGTCTAGCTAATTACGTGGCACTACTACTTCACGTGGAGTACATGGTCTAGTTTTTTCCCTCAAATTGATATGTGCACTAAGAGGCAATCAAAAGAAAGCATGATTACCTTTCCTTTTACTATGTTCTGTGGATTATTGCACCTAGATTATTTTGTGCTGGTTTGTGTTGCGTTATTTTTTGCAGAGATATTTTGCCAACGCTTGTATTGCGAGCCGACGTACGCGTCAGAACCTTCATCAAACCGACCTCCATGTTCAGATCGGCAGTTCCGTATATGGGCCGGCCCAATGCAGTCTTGATGCTATCCGGCCAGGATGTCCCTCGTCCATAATCATCTCGTCTGCTATCAGTTTCGACGTCATCGGATAAGTCGACAGGTGCAATTGTTTTAGTTATTCACGTTGTGCATATTAATAAGGGCAATATTTTTTGCTCGTCAGCGATTTTTGGTACTGCAGGTTTTGCAGTCTGGTCTACATTGAGACCATCGCTTTAGGGTGATCCGATATGTCGTCACTATCCCGTGTGCATCTTGTCCGTAGCTCAGGCGACCGCGCGAATTCGGATTTGTCGCCTTGTCGTGCCAACACCCTGTGTCGACATCGGCCTCGCGCCAGGATTAGTATTTCCCGTGTTGGCTGGATGATCAGTGTTGCCCCATGCCTGAGACACCAGGGAGACTCCTTTTTCTCCTCTTCTCTTTTCTTTAAATCCAGCGCTGTGCTGCCGCGGGTGGACTACCACTTCTCATTAGACGTGCGCCATTTTTGCGCGTACATATTGGTACTACTAATTTGCAACACTGTTTTAAAGGTTTGACTAACGAACAATGCGGCCAATTCTGCACGTACAAATTGGTATGGAGGAAAACTGCGTTCACGACGTCTGGCACCAGCGCGTGGTCGTTGGGCCACACCGACATGGACCCGTTCATGTCAACATCTCCTCCCTTGCGCTACCTTATTGAACATCAGGTTGTATTTTTCCTAATTACCTGTATTGTATATATTTTCATACCGAATATATTTTCGCCGATTTGCGTGATTCTCCTGTGTAGATTTTTCTGCGACTGGTTACAATTCGGCGCGTCGTCACTAGATTGATGCAATGACCTGGTCGGTTTTAATCCGGACAGCTTTTTTCCCAGTTGGCTTCATCCGAAGTCCGATGACCACTGCATCTGTGACTCGGTCTACCATGCAAATTCAAACTACCTCATATGGTCACCATGTCGTATTGTCATCGTCACCATCGTCTAGTGGATTTCCGACCTACACAGACGTCTCCACACCGCCACTCCACCAAGCCGACCTCGCGCCCAGGCTATATTTCTTTAACTATATACCTCCTTATATTAATTAAGTGGAGGAGATTTTTTATCATCATCATCATCATTATTATTATTTGTTATTGGCTTTTTCTTGCACTATTTGATGTGTGCAGATAATCAACTTAGATTGGGCCACGCCGCCTCTTCGGCGAGTCGTCGTCGTCCCATCTGTGTCGACCGAATTGCGTCGTCACCTCGGCGTACGGAGTCGTCCTCTGGCCTCCACCAACCAAATTCCACCGTCACCATGGTGTGGTACCCTGTGTCGCCATTATCGTGTCGTTGCTTCATCAAACTGACATCCACCATGCCGACCTATTTCGACACATCAACTGACATGGGGGGTTTCATTGTCACGCTGCCGAACTACGCTGTCTCCTCGGCTGGACCGAGGGCTTCGCCTCGACACTTCGGCACTTTCATGCTATCACTTCATCGAGCCGAGCTCTTCGCTCGGGTACATCAAGACCGGCTTGGGGGCTGGGACCTCGTCCCGTCGTAAGCCTGAATCGTGTCATCAACACCGAGCACATTAACCAGCTAAGTCGCTTTCATGCTCAAAAACTTTCAGTTTTAAATTTTGTTTGGTTCGACCAAGCATTATACTTTTTGGCAAAAAGTTGTTTGTGAAAAGTTCCTTGTCAAAACTTTGTTTGTGACACACAAATTCAAATACCCCGTTTATTTGGGGGCTTCCTTTATGAAGCCTTTCCTCTTGCATATGATTATACTTGTATGGCTTCGTTCCTTGTTCGTGTATTACGCCACAATATGCACCATGTTGACTTAAGTGTTTCGCAAGCTGGGTTGCCTTGCTCCTGTGTTTACCCCTACGTTCCCGATTGTTCGGCTAGGGAGTAAAGGGAGCACCTCTGCGATTGTCACGATCGGGTCATCCGAGCTCGGACCTTAGACTGGGTGAAGCCGAAAGCTAGCGCTCTTATTGTTTTCAATCATGGTCGGCACACAACGGAACTCATGAGTACAAAAAATCTATTGCACAAGTCTCATAGTAACAATGAGCAACCGAAGAAAGGTGTGACACCCAAAATTTTATTTGGATTTTTCAAAAAAAATTATTTGGCTTGAGGGAGGTGATTTAAATTTTTCTTCAAAAGAACCCTCCCTTTCAAAATATTTTTTATGGCAAGAGTTTTATTTGGATTCACCCAAGACTTGTTTTTGGTCTTGGAGGTTCTTGCTTTTTATTTGGACTCAAACCAAAATGCTTTTCATTTGGGAAAAATGCCTTTTGAAAATCTCTTTGAAAATGCACTATGGCTTTTGGAATAATCCTTTACCACTTTCAACAATTCTCTCTTGCCATGGCCTTAGTACTAATCCACTCTCCTAAACCTTCCCTCATCTTTGGATCATGAATTGCATCAAATCCAGCAAGTTGAACCTCCCCATATGATCATTTTCCATTTAAATCTTATC
This sequence comes from Aegilops tauschii subsp. strangulata, assembly GCF_002575655.3. Taxonomy (NCBI): domain Eukaryota; kingdom Viridiplantae; phylum Streptophyta; class Magnoliopsida; order Poales; family Poaceae; genus Aegilops; species Aegilops tauschii. Next base: position 429,621,381 of record NC_053038.3, read on the forward strand.
AAAACAATTTCTGTCTTCTATTCTAGCCCTTGGAGTTTTACAGAGGAGCTACTCTTTCTGCTTTGATTTTTGCCCCCAAACCAATTCCCCTCCCTAGTCCTTTGAACCCTCAACCAAGATCCATGAAGATCCACTGGTCTTCAGTTCAAATTTTTCAAACTACACTTGCTGCAAGTTTGGACCAGATTTGTCAAATTTGATGAAATTCATTCAAATCCTTCTCCTAAAAATCTGAGAAAAATCAGACAGCCTCTGGGTGCATTGAGAGGTCACCTCACCAAGTCCCAGCCCCAGGAAAAAATTTCTTCATGCCAAATCATTCTGTCAAACACCTGCAGAGCATTGTCAATGTCAAGTTCAGAGATTCAGAAATACAGTTCAGTGATCTACTGTCGTTTTCTTCAGAAACTGTTGTCGATCTCGACAGTGCCGCGTTGGCGCCTTGCTCCCCGTCCACTCCCCCTTGTCCCTGCACCGCACGAGCGCCTGGATGCTTGCGGGCGTCGGCGACGTGCTGGAGGAGGTGCGCCGCCCCATGACCGACGCCAGCGGCGGCTTTGCGGCCGCCAGAGAGAGGCGCAGCGCAGACGGCGCCACTCAGCGCCGCCCAAGCCACCGGAGATCACCGCGTGGTCTTCCACTCCCCCGTGCGCGCTGCCGCCCTCGTCGTGAACTGCCAGGCGCGGAGCGCGCTCTCTGCCGCCGTCGTGCCCGTGCGGCCACCCCACCGTGCACCGAGACCGTTACGCCAAGACCAACCGGGATTAGCGGGGGAACGACACCAGCAACTCCCACTGATGCTGCCTGGCCACCTAAACCCCCTACCAATCCACTGCATCGCCATAATTGCTCGCCGGAGATTCTCCGTTCATGGCCACCCCCTCGATCCGCCTATAAATAGAGGCCCCGAGCTTCAACTCGAACCCACACCACCTCTGCACTCCACCTAGACCACACCAAGCCACTGGAAGAGCCCCGAGGAGGTCTCCTTCCTCAACTCCGGCCGCCGCGACCCGCCACGGGATCCAGCTTGATTCGCTCCCGTGCGTGCGCCTCTGCCTCCCATCTCTTGCCAGTAGCTCCCCTATGCATCCACTCTTCTGACCCGTGCTTCAATACGGAGTTTGCAGCACCCACCGGAGTTCTCCACCATCACCCGAGCCGCCGTCCGCCGGAGAAAGTGTCGCCGTCGACGTAGTGCTCTCCGACGCTCGAGTCCACCACCCACCGACGCGGAAGGACACACTGAAGCTCTTGGTACACTCCGATCTCCCTGTCTCGCCGTGGTTCGACGCCGGCGACCACCGCAGTCTTCGGGCGCCGGCGAGCTTTTTAAACGTGACATGTGGGACCCCATGTCAGCCTCTCTTCTTTCTCTCCCTCGAAACGTTTTCTGTTGGCGCCTTCGGGCAAAATACGTTTTCCCTTTTGAGCTGGCGCGTTTCTTTCCGAAGCGTTTTCTGTTTTCTCAGTTTAGCCCCTGGAACTTTTCTGTTTCATTGCAGATGAGTCCCTGGACAGAAACCTTTATAACTTTTAAATAAAAAGTGATTTTTGAGTGATTCTTGTTCTGACAGTCTTAAAATTTTGTCTAGTTTTTTATGAGATTTATTTGGAAAAAATTTGGAGAAGTTTTTATGCACGCGTTGGTTTTCACGTTAGTACCCGTTTTCGTTATGCCGTAGGTTCCGGAAGAGGTGACGGAGCCGCGAACTTCGCCGAGCTAGACTCCGACTTCTCCGAACCAGGCAAGCATGTTTGAACCTTTGATATGATAGGTGTTTTGCATGTTTGCGTGTAAGTTTGTGCGTGGCATGTGAGTGTCGGTGAGTACCTCGTTGCTTGTGAGGCAACTACCCGTATGTTCCAAAGTTGCGATGATCTCTGGTGAGAGATGGCCTAATCATGTGGTGACATGAAGGGCAGCAAGGTGGTACTGTTGTAGCATACCAGCCTTGCATCATCCGACTACTTCCGACGTTAACGTGGACGGAGTCACGTTATCGTTCTTTTCCCTTCCGTGCTACCACATGTTTCTTTTGCCAGGATGCGGTTTAGTAAGTTGGTAACCTCTTACCGTGTACACACCAAACAGAGGGGCCGGGATGATGGTACCATGGCCCTGGATTAAAGCCAGTCATCCGGTCAGGGGGCATGGGTGTTTCCGGTTGGGACCGAGAGGGGGGGCACCCCCTTAGAGCGCGCGTATAGAAATTTGATCCCATGCTACGCGAGGTTGTAGCCTCCCCGTCTCAAGGTTTTTCTTGAACGTTGCCGAGGGTGATCCCTGGCTTCGGAATGTTGAATGGGTGTGTACTGGTTAGACGTGTTTCTTCCAAAACACCATAGACGGAACTAGTCCCCATGACTACTGAAATCCGTTGGTTGTGGTTAAGTACAAACTCTGCAGAGTCAAATCCTTTCGAGTCATCGTATCCATGGTCAAGTATCGTGATCAGTATATCCATATCTATCCTCGTGGAATTTTTATCCCCGGTGAACAAGCTCTAGTGGTAAACCCAGTTTAATTGTTATTCCTGCGCATGGACTAACCTTATATTTGTCTCGTACTTGAAATAATTTATGTTCTCGAGCTACTGAATTATTTAGCTACAATATAAGCCCTTTATGTGATGTCGCTCAGACGTCCGACTGTGGCATGTTTGCCTTTTGCTTTCAATATAAGCCCTTTGTCGGAGTAATTGGACACAGGTATCCCGAAGACGGCAAGACAATATTTCAAGGCATCGGGGCTAGCAAAGCCCCTCAGTCCGACTGCCCGGCCGCTCCTGCCGGCTCCCCGTCCGACTGCTCCACCCGGCCGGCTGCCAGCTGACCGACTGCGCCGACTAGCCGGCTGCCGACTGCAGTCCGACCCGGCATCGACAAAACCCCGACGAGACGGCCATACCGCGGACAAGACAACCGTACCACGACACCATCATGTATAGTGTCACTTGTCCCCTGACACTATTCATGAAGTGACCTAGGGGACAAGCATGACATGCACCATGCCTTACTCCCATACCTCCACATAGCTTAGATATTAAGCTATCCTCTCCTATAAAAGGAGACACACATCCATCCATCCATGGATGGACTCACACGCCACACACAAGCAAGCAAGCTAGCAAGAGAGCTAGCTAGCCATCCATCCATCCATTCCCACGGGCAAGCATGCCCAAGCACACACATACGGCCATGCACATGGCCGGCCACTAACGCATGCCTTGTGCATGCATATATGGAGCCAGATGCCCATGGCACTGCCCCCAGATACAGCTCTAGGAGCACTTTGTACTGCCCGATGTACACCCCAGATATATATACTCAGACATGCAGGAGTAGGGGTATTATCTCTCCGGAGAGCCCCGAACCTGGGTAAACTAGCGCGTGCTACTCGCATACCCGCTCCCGGTCCTATCAGCAGCAGTCTTACCCTCACAAAAAGCCCTTGTGGCATCTATCGACTCACACCCCCCCCCCCGTGAGAATACCACGACAGTTGGCGCCCACCGTGGGGCGGTACTATGCTACCGCGCTGCTGCTGGTTTCGCAGTCCGGGCGGGACTATCTTCGCCATCACCACCGCGGCGTCGCGCCGTCCCTCCGATAGCGGCCGAGGGCTCGATATCGACACACCCTCGGAATGGCCGCGAGGGGCGGCGCGTCCTCGCCGTAGGCCTCGCCTTCGTCATCATCACCGCGGCGTCGCGCCGTCCCTCCGATAGCGGCCGAGGGCTCGATATCGACACGCCCTCGGAATGGCCGCGAGGGGCGGCGCGTCCTCGCCGTCGGGACCATCATCGCCATCACCGCCGCGGCGTCGCGCCGTCTCTCCGGTAGCGCTCGGGGGCTCGACTTCGACCCGTCCCCGGAGCGGCCGCGCGGGACGGCGCGTCCTCGTCGTTGGCCTCGCCGCCTTCGTCATCATCACCGTCGCAACGCCGATCGTCCGTCCGCGCACGCGCCGCGCGTGCGGTGTCTCGCTTCGGTCGGCCGTATCGGTGCGCGCGCCGTGCCACGTCGCCCGCGTCCGCTCTCCTCCGGGCTGCGCCTAGCTCGGGCTGGAGTGCGCGTTTGCTGCTCCATCCGTAGCCATACGCTACTCATACCATATCCCGTACACTAGCCATACATTGCCTCGCTTTGCTCCACCGGGCGGCCCCGGCCTCCTCCTACGCCGCACGAGCACCAGCGTCGGGCCACGCCCGAGCTCCTCCGCCTGCGCGTGCCCCCGTGGCCTCGACCGCCGGCTGCCGCCCGGCCCATCCACCTCCTGCCCCGCGCCCGGCTTCCGCGGCCTCCGCGCGGCCAACCCTGAGCTCGGCCCCTCTGCATCGGCCCGCACCTCCACAAACATGTGCCCCGGCCACCGCCTGCCGGCCACCGCCACCCCAACCGGCTCCGGGTCCCCGCTCCGAGTCGCCTCCGCCTGCGGCCGGGCGCCCCGCTTCGGCCGTCTCTGGGTCTCACGCCGGCCGCTCCACCTCCTGCGCCGGCTCCGGTGGCCGCCCCGTCCCTCAACCCGACCGTCGGCTCCCCAGGCCGGCCCGACCAACCGCCGGCTCCCCTCTCGACCCGGCCCGCCAGCTCTGCCTGCGCTGGCTTCTGCCGCGTCTGCACCCAGGCCGACTCCGCGCGCGCCGGCCGCCTGCCGGCTCCTGCCACCCAGCCGAATCCACCGCCTGCCGGCCACCGCCACCCCGGCCGACTGCGGCCCCGCTCCCGCGCCGGCTGCGCCGGGCCCGGCCGGCTCCGGCCTCCCCCTCCGCCTGGTCGCTCGCGTCCGCCTACCACACCTGCAGGCCCCGTTCGGCTCCGCCCGCACGACCGCCTCCGACAGTGGCCGGCTGTTCCGCTCCGCCTGCCGGGCCCGGTACGCAACTCCCGCGCCAGCCGCCGGGTCGCCTCCGCCCTCGCCGAGTCGCCCCGGTTCGGCCTCGCCCGCCTGCCTGCTCCGGCCTCCCCCACACCGGCTCCGCCAGCTCGCCGCCTTGTCGACCCGCCCGCCTGCCGGCTCCGGCCTCCCCCGGTCGCGCTCGCGTCCCCCTGTGCGCCTACAGGCCCTTGCTGGCCCCTACCCCACGCGCTCGCCGGCTCCCGTGGCGGCTGCATCCCGCCATCGTTCCCCGCAGCCGGCTGCACAAGTAGCTGGGATGTAAAAAGAGAAAGAAGGAAAAAGGAGAGGAAAAGGGCCGTCTGCCTGCTGTAGCCGGCTGCTCGTGCAAAGGAAGAGAGGGCCGACTGCCCAAAAAAAAAGAGAGAGAGAGAAAGAAGTCGGCTGGGACAAAGAGAAGAATAGAAACACCCGTCCGGATGATTCGTCCGCCTGCTTCGCCACTCGGACGGTCAGTCGTGACCCACGCTGTCGGCAGTGCCAAGCCGGCTGGTCTGCCTCCTGCTCCGACGGCGCACCCAGCGGGTGCGCTGACGCGCCCCCGCGAGGAGAGAAGACAAAGTAGTCGCCGGGAGATCTGGCCCGACTGCTCAGCAGTCGGCCCGAATCTCGGGGGCTACACCTAGCGGGTGCGCTGACGCGCCCCCGCGAGGAGAGAAGACAAAGTAGTCGCCGGGAGATCCGGCCCGACTGCTCAGCAGTCGGCCCGAATCTCGGGGGCTACACCCAGCAGGTGCGCTGACGCGCCCCCGCGGGGAGAGAAGACAAAGTAGTCGCCGGGAGATCCGGCCTGACTGCTCAGCAGTCGGCCCGAATCTCGGGGGCTACACCCAGCGGGTGCGCTGACGCGCCCCCGCGAGGAGAGAAGACAGAGTAGTCGCCGGGAGATCCGGCCCGACTGCTCAGCAGTCGGCCCGAATCTCGGGGGCTACACCCAGCGGGTGCGCTGACGCGCCCCCGCGAGGAGAGAAGACAAAGTAGTCGCCGGGAGATCCGGCCTGACTGCTCAGCAGTCGGCCCGAATCTCGGGGGCTACACCCAGCGGGTGCGCTGACGCGCCCCCGCGAGGAGAGAAGACAGAGTAGTCGCCGGGAGATCCGGCCCGACTGCTCAGCAGTCGGCCCGATTCTCGGGGGCTACACCCAGCGGGTGCGCTGACGCGCCCCCGCGAGGAAAGAAGACAAAGTCGTTGCCGGAAGATCCGGCCCGACTGCTCAGCAGTCGGCCCGAATCTCGGGGGCTACACCCAGTGGGTGCGCTGGCGCGCCCCCACGGAGACAAGAGAAGAGTTTCGTCCGACTGCCAGCAGCCGGCAGAAGAAGAAAAAGGGCGCTGCAAGACGCCTCGCCGCCTGGCCGGTCGAGCTTGACCGGCCGGGACCCTCCTTCGAGCGACCGGGGGCTCGAAGGCTACACCCAGCGGGTGCGCCGGCTCTCTTTGGCAAACTCCGCCTCGGCTACATGAAAATTAATGTGAGCTCCTCACCCGCATATTTTTTCACCGCGAGAGCACGGATAACCTCGAGCGATGCTCGGGGGCTATCTCCGCATTTTATTACAGTTGCATCACTGTTCGCCCCGGCGCCAGCCAGAGTTGGCCCGGGGGCTGGCCGCTTGGCCTGAGACGTTAGTTCCCGCAGACGGCTTAGTAGCGTGCGCGCTATGAAAAGCCCACTCTTAGTCACAGACCGCAGAGCGGCTGTCCGACTGGCAAGAGTGAACGCTGGAGGCCACCCACGCGAAAAACGTCCGGGAAGAAAAACGCTTCGGGCGACCCGACCGTTTTCTTTATGAGTATCTACTCGGTTAAATTCGCTCCCAGAGTCTGAGTATTGTACACTCCACTCCGCGGCCCACTCTCAGCCACAAACCGCAGAGCGGCTGTCCGGCAAGCGAGAGCACAAGCCAAAGAGCAGAGGGAACATGAAAAAGATTGAAGGGGGCTCAGACGAAACCGAGTCGGCACCCTCCGCATAAAACTTGCAGTGCTAAAAAGCAATCATTTGATATATCTGCATGGACTAACTTTGTCTTTTTGCATGATCATTTCCATGAGCACTCGCGAAAAAAACCTCCGCTCAACTTTGCCAAGTTGACCGGAGGCTTGGGGGCTACTGTCGGAGTAATTGGACACAGGTATCCCGAAGACGGCAAGACAATATTTCAAGACATCGGGGCTAGCAAAGCCCCTCAGTCCGACTGCCCGGCCGCTCCTGCCGGCTCCCCGTCCGACTGCTCCACCCGGCCGGCTGCCAGCTGACCGACTGCGCCGACTAGCCGGCTGCCGACTGCAGTCCGACCCGGCATCGACAAAACCCCGACGAGACGGCCATACTGCGGACAAGACAACCGTACCGCGACACCATCATGTATAGTGTCACTTGTCCCCTGGCACTATTCATGAAGTGACCTAGGGGACAAGCATGACATGCACCATGCCTTGCTCCCATACCTCCACATAGCTTAGATATTAAGCTACCCTCTCCTATAAAAGGAGACACACATCCATCCATCCATGGATGGACTCACACGCCACACACAAGCAAGCTAGCTAGCAAGAGAGCTAGCTAGCCATCCATCCATCCATTCCCACGGGCAAGCATGCCCAAGCACACACATACGGCCATGCACATGGCCGGCCACTAACGCATGCCTTGTGCATGCATATATGGAGCCAGATGCCCATGGCACTACCCCCAGATACAGCTCTAGGAGCACTTTGTACTGCCCGATGTACACCCCAGATATATATACTCAGACATGCAGGAGTAGGGGTATTATCTCTCCGGAGAGCCCCGAACCTGGGTAAACTAGCGCGTGCTACTCGCATACCCGCTCCCGGTCCTATCAGCAGCAGTCTTACCCTCACAAAAAGCCCTTGTGGCATCTGTCGACTCACACCCCCCCCCCCCCCCGTGAGAATACCACGACACCCTTTATGTGATGTCGCTCAGACGTCCGACTGTGGCATGTTTGTCTTTTATTTCTGTTATAAGCCCTTTATGTGGTGTAGCCCGACTGCGGCGTTATCATTCTTGCAGTTTCCTCTCGAGGAGTCATTCAGACCCTCGCTTGGCACCGGTATTACTATTCTTGCAGTTTCCTCTCGAGGAGTCATTCAGACCATCGTTTGGCACCCAGTATTTAATTTGGGATTTCGGGAGGACTACCGCCCGACTTCTCTGCGATTTTTCCCATGCATTATTATCTCTATGTCTAGGCGCACTGGTTAATCTGTTCATAGGCTTCATGTTTACATTTGTTATATCTTATGTCCGAACTGTCTTGCGAGTACTTTCATAGTACTCACCTGGCTTGTTGATTTGGCCAGATGTTGACGAAGGCGATCTCTTGGATGAAGAGTTTGATAGTGCGTCCGACGCCTAGAGGAATCCCAGTCAGCCCTGTGCGATCCTGGATATTGGTCAATTGTATTATAAACGCTTCCGCCACCCGCAATAAGTCTCCTCGAGCCTCACTCCGACGCTCGAAGAGCTGTAGTTTTTCAGGAGTCTTATCACCCACTCCGCTGTGTTTTTTTTCACCACCGTTGTTATCGTGAGTTAGTAGTTATGCCACCCTATCCGCCGCTATGTTTTATCGGCGTTCATGTAATAAATTGTTGAGCAGTCTCCGCTCAACCTTGTATTATATTCAGTACTCCTGGTATTTTTCTTCTGTGACCAAGATATTGTCTACCAGTGAGAAGGAATTCTTCTCTACTGGTCCGTAAAAGGGATTGGTCTCTCAATAAATATTTTATTGAAAAACCGGTCGTGACAAGCTTGGTATCAGAGCCAGGCTGACTGTAGGAAGCCACTAGGTGCGAGCGCTAATCGGTTATTAGCGTCTTTTGTGCTTTTTCAGCATTTTTGCAAATGTAGCTATTTTCTGTTGGTCATCATAAATTTATGACATGACTACTCAGAATTTTTGCCTACTTTTGTAGATGGCTGGCAGCAACTGTGAGACTCGAGTGTTCACGAACGTGCCCGAGGGGTTTGTCAAGCTCCTCGTCTCCATCACCAAGCTCGCGATCGGGCCAGCGACTCGCCCGGAGTTCACGCTTTATCAGCACAAGCTCAGCGACGACGTGTCTATGCACCAGGCCGTGGTGCAATTCAAGGGAGGACGTTCTGCATCTCGCCACTTCCGTTTTGTGGGAAGGGCCATGCCTACGAAGAGGCATGCCATGCAGATGGCTGCCCGTGAGGCGATAGCTCGCCATCGGGACATCCTTCCTATGATGAAGACTCGTCGCTACCGCTACCTCCCATGCCATGTGCCATACACTTGTCACTATGCATTCGCCTGCCATCGGGGAGAGCGAGATGAAGCCATCGAGATGGTTGTGGAGTACCTCAAGGCTCTGGAGGAGTCTTTCGACAACCTCGTGGACGATCTTGTGGCTGCCCGCATGGACTTAGTCCGGGGCGGTCCTGCCAGCAGGAAGGAGCTTCTCCACACGGCACCGCCTCTGACATTCGTCTCGTCTTCAGCCTCTTATGCACCGGCCATTCTGGCCACTGCTCGTCGTCTGCCTACCACTGAGGAGTTCGACCGAGTCATCGCTCCTACTCCAGTCAGAGCTGCACCGCCTGCCGCACTCGCTCTGCCGCCCGTCGCTCCCGCACCATCACCGCAGCGCAGTGTTACGCGCCAGGAGCCAGCTAGAGAGGAGGTGGAGGTTGATTCTCCTGCACCGCTGAGTCTTGCCCTCGGCAAGGGAAAGGACATCGTCACCATCTCCGACTGAGAGCGCCGAGTAGCCGCGCGTTATGTCTGCTCGTATGATGTGTTTTCTGTGTACGCTAGTTTGTATTAGTGTGTTCGCCGCCTTCCGGAGGAGTATGCTAGTCTAAATAACATGTCAGGATTGTGTACGCGCATCCTGAGTGCTGTATCGTGTGTTTGTTTTTCGCGTGTAAGATTTGGGTTAAACAGTTCGCCCCCATGCAAAATCGTTTATGTTTTCTTGAAAACCTTGAGGTCTTTTAAATTGTTGCCATGCAAGATTTTTTCCTTGTGCCACACAGTTCTTCTCATGGGTTTTGCAAAATAATACCCCAGACTGGAAAAATGTCTCGCCCGTGGACTCGCTCCATGCCCAATCAGCCAGAAGAAGTTTATGGGACACAGACTAGCAACAATTTCACTCAGGGTCAGTCCAGTCAACAGGACAGCGAAGCAGCCCTGTCTCAAGTATGCCATCTCTTCGAACAGAGCCAGCAACAGCACCAAGAGATGATGAATCTTTTCATCAATATGGGAAACCACCGTGAACCCTATCAGCCTCATTCCAAGTTATCTGAGTTACAGAAAACTCGCCCTTCAACGTTTGCTCACACCGATAGGCCGCTAGAAGCCGATGATTGGCTCCGTGACATTGAAAGGAAACTGATTATTGCTCAGTGTTCAGATCATGAGAAGGTGCTTTATGCACCACACTACCTTACTGGAGCAGCTGCAGCATGGTGGGAAAACTTCCTACACATGCATCCCAGTGAACACAACATCACCTGGGAAGAATTCAAGGAAGGCTTCCGTGGGGCACACATCCCCAGGAGCATCATAAAAATCAAGAAGAGAGAATTTGATGATCTGAAGCAGAGAGGCATGTTAGTGACAGAATACAATGGTCAATTTACCCAGCTATCTCGTTATGCTACGACGAGCACATGACAGAAAACAAGAAGATGGAAAAATTCCTGGACGGCCTGGCACCAGCACTAAGATGCCAACTGATTGTACACACCTTCCCGGATTTTAAAACTCTGGTTGACAAGGCCATTACCTTGGAGAATGAGCGCCGTAGTCTGAAAGATATCCGTAAGCGAAAGAGGGACAAGACGACTCTTGCTCGCAACAACCGAAGCAAGACTGAGGTTCCAAGGACAGAAGCAAGGAGATCCACGACTACTGATCCAAGGCCCGTCAGACAGTTTCATGCCAGGGACAAGGAGTTCACGTACCATCCAGGGGTCACCTGCTATGCTTGTGGTGAGGAAGGGCACTATGCTAAACAGTGCCCAAAACCAAGGAACTCGGTACCCAAGCCGAACAATGGTGGAAACAATCCAGCCCCCAAGCGCAACAATTTCAACCCCAGCAACAACCACAGGAAGGGTCACCTGAACCATGTGACCAGGGAAGAAGCGCAGAATGCCCCAGACATCGTGCTCGGTACGTTCCCTATCAAAACAGTACCTGCCACGGTTTTGTTTGATTCTGGAGCTTCCCATTCGTTCGTTTCGAAGAGTTTTGTTTTGCAACATGGTTTTCCGATACTTCCCTTGGAAAAATCTATGATCATCAAGTCCCCGGAAATAAGCAAATCGCTCAGAGTTACTGACAAGGAGTGATCATTGAATTCGAAGGACTACAGTTCCAAGCAAATCTCATCGTGTTGGAAAATAAAGGACTGGATGTCATTTTAGGGATGGACTGGTTGACCACCAACAAAGGATTCATCGACTGTTTCAATCGGACCGTGATTCTCACTCACCATCATGGCAAAACAATAAAGGTTACAGCTCAGGAAAGGCCACGGTCACGGCAACCAAAACTGAACAAAGTGGACATTTCGGAACTGAGAAAAGTTCCAGTGGTATGTGAGTTTCCTGACGTGTTTCCTGAAGAACTACCAGGCATGCCACCAGACCGAGAGATAGAGTTCAGCATCGAACTAGCACCTGGCACCGCTCCCATCTATAAGAAACCTTATAGAATGGCACCCTCAGAATTGGTGGAGTTCAAGAAGCAGATAAAGGAATTATTGGACAAAGGATTTATTCGAGCCAGCTCCTCACCATGGGGTTCGCCAGTATTGTTCGCCAAGAAAAAGGATGGGACACTGAGACTGTGTATAGACTATCGAGCTCTCAATATGGTCACCATCAAAAACAAATATCCGATGCCACGGATAAATGATTTGTTTGACCAGCTCGCACAAGCCAAGGTGTTCTCAAAAATTGATTTGAGATCGGGATATCACCAATTGAAAGTACGGACAGAAGATATCCCCAAGACAGCATTCACTTCCAGATATGGGTTATATGAGTTCATAGTGATGCCTTTTGGACTAACGAACGCCCCCGCATATTTCGTCCACCTCATGAACAAAGTGTTTATGAAATTCATGGACAAATTTGTTGTGGTATTCATTGACGATATTCTGGTTTACTCAAGGACACCAGAAGAGCATGCTGAGCATCTCAAAATTGTTTTGGGAGAGTTAAGGAAACATCAATTGTACGCCAAATTTAGCAAGTGTGAATTTTGGCTAAGACAAGTTGGTTTCCTAGGCCATATATTGAACCAAGAAGGCGTGGCCGTAGACCCAGAAAAAGTCAAAGCCATACTTGACTGGAAGCCACCCGCCAACGTTACAGATGTGCGGAGTTTCCTGGGAATGGCCGGATATTACAGAAGATTTATTGAAGGATTCTCCACTGTGGCAAAACCAATAACACAATTGCTCAAGAAGGACAAGAAATTTGTATGGACGGAAGCATGCGAGAAAAGCTTCCAAGAACTCAAGAAGAAGCTGACAACCGCACCGGTCTTAACTGTGCCAGACATACACAAGAGTTTTGAAGTGTATTGTGACGCATCCCGAAAAGGTCTTGGGTGTGTGCTAATGCAGGATGGCAAAGTTGTCGCGTATGCCTCCAGGCAGCTGCGAAAACATGAGGAAAATTACCCAACACATGACTTGGAGCTAGCAGCAGTCATACATGCACTCAAGGAGTGGAGGCACTTTCTGTTGGGAAATCGCTGTGAAATATATACGGACCATAAGAGCCTCAAATATATTTTCACACAGCCAGAGCTAAATTTACGCCAACGACGCTGGTTGGAATTGGTCAAGGACTATGATGTCGGCATTCACTACCATCCAGGAAAAGCAAATGTAGTGGCCGATGCCCTTAGTCGAAACCCCAGCCCGGACAATGAAGGTCCGCAAAACTTGAGGCCTGAGTTTCAACAAGAGTTCGCTACGCTCAACATGGTGTTAGTCTCTGAGGGCACCATATCAAATCTGGAGATACAACCCACCCTAGTGGAACAGATTAAGAAGGCTCAACAGGGACATCCCAGCATCGAAGGTATAAAGAAGAAAATGAACCTTGGTAAGGCTTCGGAGTTCGTCACAGACAGTGGAGGAATATTATGGTACGGAGACAGACTTTGCATACCTAACATTGAGGAACTCAAGCAACAAATCCTAACCGAAAGCCACACCGCACCATACTCGATCCATCCTGGAGGAACCAAGATGTACAAGGACATTCAGGAAAGATTTTGGTGGCACGGTATGAAAAGAGATATAGCCACATTTATTGCTTGTTGCGATTCATGTCAGCGCATCAAGGCCGAGCATCAAAAGCTAGCAGGGCTACTCCAGCCAAACAGGATACCGGAGTGGAAATGGGATGAAATAGGAATGGACTTCGTTGTCGGATTACCTCGATCACGACGTGGAAATGACGCCATATGGGTCATCACAGACCGACTAACCAAGGTTGCTCATTTCATTCCCGTGAAGACTACCTACTCCACACAGAGACTGGCCAAACTTTATCTCTCCCGTATAGTTTGTTTGCATGGAGTCCCAAAGACAATAATATCCGACCGAGGCACACAATTTGTCTCCAAATTTTGGGGTCACCTGCAACAAGCTCTGGGCACACAGCTAGCTTTCAGTACAGCGTACCATCCTCAGACTGATGGACAGACGGAACGTGTAAACCAAATCCTAGAGGATATGCTGAGAGCCTGTGTGCTCACCTATGGATCCAGTTGGGAAGAGAGTTTGCCGTATGCCGAATTTGCTTACAACAACAGTTACCAAGCCAGCTTGCAAATGGCACCCTTTGAAGCATTGTACGGACGGAGGTGTCGTACCCCACTGAATTGGTCAGAAACAGGTGACAGCCGTATCTTCGGCCCAGACATGCTTAAAGAGGCCGAGGAGAAAGTTAAACAGATCAGGGACAGACTCAAGACAGCTCAAAGCCGACAAAAGAGCTACTACGATCAAAAACATCGTGAGGTCAGCTTTGAACCCGGTGATTCCGTATACCTACGAGTGTCTCCTATGAGGGGCCTGCAACGGTTCAAAATTAAGGGGAAGCTAGCCCCGATATTTATCGGACCATTTCGTGTAGAGGCACGAAGAGGCACAGTGGCCTACAAACTAGACTTACCCAAGGAGCTGTCAGACGTCCATGACGTATTCCACGTCTCCCAATTGAGAAAATGTGTAAGTAACCCGGAGAAGCATGTATCTCACGAGAGCATTGATGTGCAACCAGATCTCACCTACAGAGAGCGGCCAGTAAAGATACTAGAAGTGTCTGAACGGAGGACCCGTTAGAAAACGACAAAATTTTTCAAAGTTCAGTGGAGCAACCACACCGAGGATGAAGCTACATGGGAAAGGGAAGATTTTCTTCAGGCAGAGTACCCATATCTATTTGAGGATCAGCAGTAATCTCGAGGACGAGATTTTTCCTAAGGGGGTAGGTGTTGTGACACCCAAAATTTTATTTGGATTTTTCAAAAAAATTATTTGGCTTGAGGGAGGTGATTTAAATTTTTCTTCAAAAGAACCCTCCCTTTCAAAATATTTTTTATGGCAAGAGTTTTATTTGGATTCACCCAAGACTTGTTTTTGGTCTTGGAGGTTCTTGCTTTTTATTTGGACTCAAACCAAAATGCTTTTCATTTGGGAAAAATGCCTTTTGAAAATCTCTTTGAAAATGCACTATGGCTTTTGGAATAATCCTTTACCACTTTCAACAATTCTCTCTTGCCATGGCCTTAGTACTAATCCACTCTCCTAAACCTTCCCTCATCTTTGGATCATGAATTGCATCAAATCCAGCAAGTTGAACCTCCCCATATGATCATTTTCCATTTAAATCTTATCAAAACAATTTCTGTCTTCTATTCTAGCCCTTGGAGTTTTACAAAGGAGCTACTCTTTCTGCTTTGATTTTTGCCCCCAAACTAATTCCCCTCCCTAGTCCTTTGAACCCTCAACCAAGATCCATGAAGATCCACTGGTCTTCAGTTCAAATTATTCAAACTACACTTGCTGCAAGTTTGGACCAGATTTGTCAAATTTGATGAAATTCATTCAAATCTTTCTCCTAAAAATCTGAGAAAAATCAGACAGCCTCTGGGTGCATTGAGAGGTCACCTCACCAAGTCCCGGCCCCAGGAAAAAATTTCTTCATGCCAAATCATTCTGTCGAACACCTGCAGAGCATTGTCAATGTCAAGTTTAGAGATTCAGAAATACAGTTCAGTGATCTACTGTCGTTTTCTTCAGAAACTGTTGTCGATCTCGACAGTGCCGCGTTGGCGCCTTGCTCCCCGTCCACTCCCCCTTGTCCCTGCACCGCACGAGCGCCTGGATGCTTGCGGGCGTCGGCGACGTGCTGGAGGAGGTGCGCCGCCCCGTGACCGACGCCAGCGGCGGCTTTGCGGCCGCCAGAGAGAGGCGCAGCGCAAACGGCGCCACTCAGCGCCGCCCAAGCCACCGGAGATCGCCGTGTGGTCTTCCACTCCCCCGTGCGCGCTGCCGCCCTCGTCGTGAACTGCCAGGCGCGGAGCGCGCTCTCTGCCGCCGTCGTGCCCGTGCGGCCACCCCACCGTGCACCGACACCGTTACGCCAAGACCAACCGGGATTAGCGGGGGAACGACACCAGCAACTCCCACTGATGCTGCCTGGCCACCTAAACCCCCTACCAATCCACTGCATCGCCGTAATTGCTCGCCGGAGATTCTCCGTTCACGGCCACCCCCTCGATCCGCCTATAAATAGAGGCCCCGAGCTTCAACTCGAACCCACACCACCTCTGCACTCCACCTAGACCACACCAAGCCACTGGAAGAGCCCCGAGGAGGTCTCCTTCCTCAACTCCGGCCGCCGCGACCCGCCACGGGATCCAGCTTGATTCGCTCCCGTGCGTGCGCCTCTGCCTCCCATCTCTTGCTAGTAGCTCCCCTATGCATCCACTCTTCCGACCCGCGCTTCAATTCGGAGTTTGCAGCACCCACCGGAGTTCTCCACCATCACCCGAGCCGCCGTCCGCCGGAGAAAGTGTCGCCGTCGACGTAGTGCTCTCCGACGCTCGAGTCCACCACCCACCGACGCGGAAGGACACACTGAAGCTCTTGGTACACTCCGATCTCCCTGTCTCGCCGTGGTTCGACGCCGGCGACCACCGCAGTCTTCGGGCGCCGGCGAGCCTTTTAAACCTGACATGTGGGACCCCATGTCAGCCTCTCTTCTTTCTCTCCCTCGAAACGTTTTCTGTTGGCGCCTTCGGGCAAAATACGTTTTCCCTTTTGAGCTGGCGCGTTTCTTTCCGAAGCGTTTTCTGTTTTCTCAGTTTAGCCCCTGGAACTTTTCTGTTTCATTGCAGATGAGTCCCTGGACAGAAACCTTTATAACTTTTAAATAAAAAGTGATTTTTGAGTGATTCTTTTTATGACAGTCTTAAAATTTTGTCTAGTTTTTTATGAGATTTATTTGGAAAAAATTTGGAGAAGTTTTTATGCACGCGTTGGTTTTCACGTTAGTACCCGTTTTCGTTATGCCGTAGGTTCCGGAAGAGGTGACGGAGCCGCGAACTTCGCCGAGCTAGACTCCGACTTCTCCGAACCAGGCAAGCATGTTTGAACCTTTGATATGATAGGTGTTTTGCATGTTTGCGTGTAAGTTTGTGCGTGGCATGTGAGTGTCGGTGAGTACCTCGTTGCTTGTGAGGCAACTACCCGTATGTTCCAAAGTTGCGATGATCTCTGGTGAGAGATGGCCTAATCATGTGGTGACATGAAGGGCAGCAAGGTGGTACTGTTGTAGCATACCAGCCTTGCGTCATCCGACTACTTCCGACGTTAACGTGGACGGAGTCACGTTATCGTTCTTTTCCCTTCCGTGCTACCACATGTTTCTTTTGCCAGGATGCGGTTTAGTAGGTTGGTAACCTCTTACCGTGTACACACCAAACAGAGGGGCCGGGATGATGGTACCATGGCCCTGGATTAAAGCCAGTCATCCGGTCAGGGGGCATGGGTCTTTCCGGTTGGGACCGAGAGGGGGGGGCACCCCCTTAGAGCGCGCGTATAGAAATTTGATCCCATGCTACGCGAGGTTGTAGCCTCCCCGTCTCAAGGTTTTTCTTGAACGTTGCCGAGGGTGATCCCTGGCTTCGGAATGTTGAATGGGTGTGTACTGGTTAGACGTGTTTCTTCCAAAACACCGTAGACGGAACTAGTCCCCGTGACTACTGAAATCCGTTGGTTGTGGTTAAGTACAAACTCTGCAGAGTCAAATCCTTTCGAGTCATCGTATCCATGGTCAAGTATCGTGATCAGTATATCCATATCTATCCTCGTGGAATTTTTATCCCCGGTGAACAAGCTCTAGTGGTAATCCCAGTTTAATTGTTATTCCTGCGGATGGACTAACCTTATATTTGTCTCGTACTTGAAATAATTTATGTTCTCGAGCTACTGAATTACTTAGCTACAATATAAGCCCTTTATGTGATGTCGCTCAGACGTCCGACTGTGGCATGTTTGTCTTTTATTTCTGTTATAAGCCCTTTATGTGGTGTCGCCCTGACGCCCGACTGCGGCATTATCATTCTTGCAGTTTCCTCTCGAGGAGTCATTCAGACCCTCGCTTGGCACCGGTATTACTATTCTTGCAGTTTCCTCTCGAGGAGTCATTCAGACCCTCGTTTGGCACCCAGTATTTAATTTGGGATTTCGGGAGGACTACCGCCCGACTTCTCTGCTATTTTTCCCATGCATTATTATCTCTATGTTTGGGCGCACTGGTTAGTCTGTTCATAGGCTTCATGTTTACATTTGTTATATCTTATGTCCGAACTGTCTTGCGAGTACTTTCATAGTACTCACCTGGCTTGTTGATTTGGCCAGATGTTGACGAAGGCGATCTCTTGGATGAAGAGTTTGATAGTGCGTCCGATGCCTAGAGGAATCCCAGTCAGCCCTGTGCGATCCTGGATATTGGTCACTTGTATTATAAACGCTTCCGCCACCCGCAATAAGTCTCCTCGAGCCTCACTCCGACGCTCGAAGAGCTGTAGTTTTTCAGGAGTCTTATCACCCACTCCGCTGTGTTTTTTTTCACCACCGTTGTTATCGTGAGTTAGTAGTTATGCCACCCTATCCGCCGCTATGTTTTATCGGCGTTCATGTAATAAATTGTTGAGCAGTCTCCGCTCAACCTTGTATTATATTCAGTACTCCTGGTATTTTTCTTCTGTGACCAAGATATTGTCTACCAGTGAGAAGGAATTCTTCTCTACTGGTCCGTAAAAGGGATTGGTCTCTCAATAAATATTTTATTGAAAAACCGGTCGTGACAAAAGGTATCGGTGGGGGTACTATTTTCTTCGAAGATGCTTCTTACACTTCGTCAGTAATATAGCATAAGTTCCCTGAGCGCGCTTTGTCTGTTACAGCCTTATGGCCTGATTGCCTGGTTATCGGAAACACCGTCGATATTATCGACAGGTGGAGTACATAACACTTTTCGGCCCTTGACTGAAGAGGGAGAAGCCAACGGTCGGTTAAGACGCATTTAACGTTCGGGTGAACACATATATGATATAAGTACTTCGGTACATACAATCATTATACATAACATTCTTTTACCCAAGTCACTTGGGGCTCTTAAATTAGTATGAGCCATTTCATAATAAGTGTTTTCTTCTTGGTCGTTGCAAAATCTTTTTCTATCACTCCTTTTTTCGACGCGAGCGTGTGGTCAATAGATGGGGAGCCTAGTTTCTCTCTCAAAGCCGTTCGAGTTTAGTTCGCTAAACTAGCCTAACGAGCAGTAATCCGCCTTCGGGATAAGAGGCTACAGCCATGGGCTGACCCGCTGGAGGTCTTGAGATCGGATGTGTTAATGCATGACAGAAACACAAATTTTTTAAGACCAATTTCGGATTGGCACCGAACACTTGATCTAGTTCGGACGTCAAGTTTTTACTGAAGATTTTTGGTTTTCCAAAGCCTATGGCACTTTTTAAACTATTTGTGTGTTTCCAGCATAAGTCTCACAGTGTAACGCCGGACACCTTTAGAGATTCGGCAAACACATTATCGGATATTGCTATATATGCATCGGTTTCGAATTCTGTCTTCGGTCAATAGTTGGGTTGCCCGACTCCTGTGCTTGCCTCCTACGATTCTGCTTTGTTCGGCTAGGTGTGCAAAGGGAGAACCACAGCGATTGTGCTCCCATCTCGCATGGTTAAGCACCTCAGTGGAGAAAGCCGAAAACTGACTGTCACAATAAGCGCAAACTGGTCAGCGATCCGATGACTTTGTTAAATGATGGGCCGTTCATAACATTGGCCGAAGTGTTTACGGCTTAACCTCGGCTGTCGCCGAACACTAACTGGGGGCTAGTAACTAGCCTCCCAACTTTAAACTCCTATGACTAAGTGAAAGTTATAAAGCCCGCATATCTGATTGCCTCGTTTCCACTAACACAACTGCCTTTGGGCACCGAGACGACGGCTAAGGGTTGTTTGTTATTGCGGAAACACCCTGCATAGCATCTACAAGGGGGTGGAAGCCGGTGATGGGCCACTTTCAACTGATAAACGGTCACAATGGAGTCAAAATAAACATATCATCGGCATTTGTATTTAATATACACGGGCCACCTTCCGTAATCATCATTATAAAGCCACAAATATGCATCAATTTGACTTAAGATTTTGGCCAAGCTGGGTTGCCTGGCTCCTGTGCTTACCCCTACGTTCCCGATTGTTCGGCTAGGCGATAAAGGGAGCACCTCTGTTATTGTTACTACCGGGTCATCTGAGTTAGTACCTCAGACTGCGTGAAGCCGAAAGCTAGCGATCTTAAAGGATATAATTGGTCGGTAACGACGGAAGTGAAAATTTAGGTTCGCTAAAGACCACATAGTTCAGGAACTTTCCCCAAACTAAATCCTCAATATTTTGCTCCCACATTGATCAGAGCTGAGGTTTCATGATCATGCTTAGCATGACAACCCAAAGAAAGGAAACGATAGTGGGACTATTTTCTTTGAAAGATGTTTCTTACGTTAATACCTTTGTTTATAAAACTGTATGGCCGAATTGCCTTGTTTGCCGTAAATCTTTGCCCTCATAAAGGCTTTATAAAGTAGGACAAACACTCCTCGGCTGCTGGTCGAGGAGGTTGAAGCCGATGGTCGGTCAACAAAGTTTTGTACAATGCGAATCCGAGCATTAATGATGTAGAGTACTTGGATACATAGAATCATTACACATACTTTGAGATTTTACTCTGGATATCAATCCTTAATTCGGCCACCCGTGCCCACATTAAGGCTCGGGGGCTACTGGGCTTCCCGCTCATTATTTATAAATATAAAGGGGCACATCGATCCCCTGATCTGGCGTTGCCACCCGACCAGTGGCTCGGGGGCTACTGCATTGACAATCCAATGCAGAAAATTTAAAGTGCAATATAGTTTTCGAAGAGATTATGATCCTCAGGTTGGTCGGCCGCACCCAACCTGAGTCTCGAGTTCTATGCACACCGCTTTTTGTGTCCCAAAGTATTCTGCCGAGCTAGGAATTGATCCTCAGGCCGATTTTGCAAATCAACTTGAGTCTCAGGGGCTACTAGGATCAGCGGTCTTGTGTCATCCTTCAGGTGCATCTCGGGTTTTAGACCGATACACACCTTGAGGGCTACTGGCTATATATCTCGGCAGAGAATAAAATGGCACCAATCAAAAATATTGACAAAAAATCGGCCCGCGGTCGGAGTGGTGCACCACCTCGGAAGCAGTCCGGCATAAAGCTCGGGCGCCAGTTGCTGGCTCCATAGAGGGCATTTCTAGCATTAAGCTCGGCTAAACTCCTTCAACTTTTTTGAACCAAGGTGATCTATGACACCTCGGATACAGTCTGACGCTAGAGCTCGGATGCAGTCCGGCATTGGAGCTCGGCTGTAACAATACTCTTCGGATACAGTCCGGCGGTGGAGCTCGGATACATTCCGGCGTTGGAGCTCGGAAGCGGTCCGGCGTTGGTGCTCGACTGCAAAAGATACCTCGAATGCAGTCCGGCATTGGAGCTCGGACGCAAGAGAACACTGTCGCCCGGGAACAACTTCAAACCCGAGGTGTGGCATAAAAATAACAAGGCATTGATAAAGGCCGGAAACTTAGAGGGGCTCCTCGGATACCCGACGTGTAAACTCTTCGGATGCACTTCGGCGATCCTCAAGATCAAAGATGAGAAGATTTGTTGAACCAGTTTTCAAGACCGACGACCAAAGATGAAGAATAATTCGGAAGAATCGAGGAGCGTCCCCAACTTGAAGACCGGTTCAGGGGGCTACTGACGGTGTCCTGGACTAGGGGGGACTCACCACGTCGTCTCCCGACCAGCTGGATCGGGCCGAGGACCCCCATGGCGGTTCACTATTGGGACAGTTCGGATAGCCCATGCCGCATACAAGAAGGTTTCCACAAGACTTGGCGCACAAGACAAGGACTCCTCAAAACCCTAGGCCTACGGTGCATATATAAACCGAGGCCAGGCTAGTCAATAGACAATCTCATATTCATTACTACAATCTCGTGGTAGGTACATGTACTCTGTACTACACTCATATAAATACAATCAAAAGCAGCATGTAGGGTATTATCTGTTCGAGAGAGCCCGAAGCTGGGTAAAATCCCGTGTCCATGTTACCATCGCTCCAAGACGCCTAGCTTAGGACCCCTACTACGAGATACGCCGGATATAGAACCAACACCTACCAACAAAATTCACATCCATAGATTCATTATTGTTCTCAATCAAAGTGGACAAAGGCATATCATTAGGATCACTCTTACTAGCAAATAATTTCATAAGTTCATCCATCTTTCCACTCAAAGTATTAATTTCTTCAATCGCATGAACTTTTTTACTAGTGGAAGATCTTTCGGTATGCCATTGAGAGTAATTAGCCATGATATTATCTAGGAGTTTAGTAGCTTCTCCTAATGTGATTTCCATAAAAGTACCTCCCGCGGCCAAATCTAAAAGATTTCTAAATGCAAAATTCAATCCGGCATAAAAAATTTGTATGATCATCCATAAACTTAAACCATGAGTAGGGCAATTTCTTATCATCAATTTCATCCTCTCCCAAGATTGTGCAACATGTTCATGATCAAGTTGATTAAAATTCATTATATCATTCCTAAGGGAGATAATCTTAGCGGGAGGAAAATACTTGGTAATAAAAGCATATTTACACTTATTCCATGAATCAATACTATTTTTAGGCAAAGATGAGAACCAAGTTTTAACACGATCTCGTAGTGAGAACGGAAATAGATTCAATTTAACAATATCATTATCCACATCTTTCTTCTTTTGCATATCACACAACTCAACGAAAGTGTTTAGATGGGATGCGGCATCTTCACTAGGAAGGCCAGAAAATTGATCTTTCATAACAAGATTCAGCAAAGTGGCATTAATTTCATAAGATTCTGCACTAGTGGTGGGAGTAATCGGACTACTAATAAAATCATTATTATTAGTATTGGAAAAGTCACAGAAATTGGTATTTTCTTGAGACATCGTGACAAAGCAAGTAATCTAGCACATGACCAAACAAAAAGCAAACGAAAAGACGAACAGAAGAAGGGCGAATAAAAAGGCAAATCTTTTTGTGTTTTTTTGAAATCGTTTTAGAAGTGGGGGTGAGGAAAACAAGAGGTAAATGGCAAGTAATGTAATGCAGGAGATGGGAGTTTATGGTGAGTACTTGGTAGGCTTGATGTAGATCTCCCCGACAACAGCGCCAAAAATTCTTCCTGCTACTTCTTGAGCTTACGTTGGTTTTCCCTTGAAGAGGAAAAGGTGATGCAGCAAAGTAGAGATAAGTATTTCCCTCAGTTAAGAACCAAGGTATCAATCCAGTATGAGATATATGCAAGTCTCCAATCTATGCACCTGGACAAACAATCAAACACTTGCACCCAACGCGCTTCATGGTCACTTGCAAAGGTGAGATCTGATAGAGATAGATATAAAAGCTTACTAAAACGTAAAACAAAATAAAAGTAAATAAATTGCAGCAAGGTATTTTTGGGTTTTTTGGTTTATAGATCTGAAAATATATGATGGAAAATAGACCCGGGGGCCATAGGTTTCACTAGAGGCTTCTCTCTTGAAGGCAAATAATACGGTGGATGAACAAATTATTGTCGAGCAATTGATAGAAAAGCACAAAGTTATGACGATATCCAAGGCAATTATTATGAATATAGGCATCACGTCTGTGTCAAGTAGACCGAAATGATTCTGCATCTACTACTATTACTCCACACATCGACCGCTATCCAGCATGCATCTGGAGTATTAAGTTCATAAGAATGGAGTAACGCCTTAAGTAGGATGACATGATGTAGAGGGATAAACTCAAGCAATATGATGAAAACCCCATATTTTTACCCTTGATGGAAACAATACAGTACTTGCCTCGCTACCCCTAGTTTGTCACTGGTTGAGGACACCGCAAGATTGAACCCAAAACTAAGCACCTCTCCCATTGCAAGAAGAACTAATCTTGTTGGCCAAACCAAACCGATAATTCGAAGAGAAATACAAAGATATAAAATCATGCATAAAACAATTCAGAGAAGGTTCAAATAATATTCATAGATAAACTGATCATAAATCCACAATTCATCGGCTGTGGAGTCAATCACCTGATTGATCCGCGGCAGGGCAAAGGGGTCTTTGGGGCATGCCTTGTTTAGGATGGTGTAGTCGATGCACATGCGCCAAGTGCCATTCTTCTTCAGGACGAGGATTGGGATGGCCAGCCACTCAGGGTGGAACGCTTCCATGATAAAGCCGGCCGCGAGCAGCCAATCGATCTCCTCACCGATGGTTCTTCACTTCTCCTACGAGAAATGGCGGAGTGGTTGCTTGACTGGCTTGGCATCCGGCCGCACATGAAGTTTGTGCTTGGCAAGCTTCCTCGGAACACCCGACATGTCCTTAGGGGACCATGCAATGATATCCCGATTCTCACGGAGGAAGTCGACGAACTCGCCTTCCTATTTGCTATCGAGGCAGGTGCTGACGGTGACGCACTGGGCTGGGTTGGCCGGTTCCAGTGGAACTTGCTTGGTGTCCTTGGACGGATGGAAGGACACAGATTCATGGACGGGGGAGGAGCTGGCACGGTCAGCTACTCGGGGGCGAGGGCCACGAGCCGGTAGAGCTGGTGTTTCTCCTCAGCGATAACCAGGGACTCGGCGAGCCGGGAGCCAGCTGCCGCGCACTCGGCGGATTTCTTGTAGTCGCGACGATGGTGATGATGCCCTTGGGACCCAGCATCTTCAGCTTCAGGTAGGCGTAGTGTGGCACCGCCATGAATTTGACCAGCATAGGCTGGCCCAAGAGCGCGTGGTCGGTCTACTCAAGTCAACCACCACGAACCAGATCGGCTCACGACGGAAGTGGAACTGGTCGCCAAACATCACATCAGCCGAATCTTGTCAATGGGGGAGCAGGAGTGCCCCGACACGATATTGTGGAACACTGTCCGGCTGGGCCACAGATGGCTCTCCTAGATGCCCAGCTTGATCATGGTGTCGCGGTAGAGGATGTTGATGCTGATGTTGTCGTCGATCTACACCCGCGTGAAGCGGCAGGTGCGCTTCTCTGAAGCAAATGAGGGGTCAAGGATGAGGGCGTATCCACCCGGCATAGGCATCACAGCCGGATGGTCCTCCGGGCTCCAAGTGACTGGCTTCTCAGAACAATGCATGAACTGAGGAACGGGGGGAATAGTGGCGTTCACCTGACGGGACCGCTTGCCCTGGCTGTGCTTGTCGTCCGCTTCACTGGTGAAGACGACGTAGGACGCGTCCTCGCGGGGGAAGTCATGGTGGAGCATGCTGGCTACAAGAGCCGGAGGCGGCGAGGGAGGCGAAGCACCCTCGCCCGGCGCCAGGCACTACGTCCAGCTGCAGTTTCGGGTCATGTGCCCCGACGGCTTTGCACCTCTATGGTGCTTGCATGGCGCGTGGAGCATTTGCTCGAAGGTAAGCTTGGGAAACCAGGCGCCCTTGCCAGTTCATCGCCGGTTGTCGCCCTGCTCCGCAGGCGGCTCTTCCTCGACAGCTGCGACTTGCCGGCTGCCGTTGCATGCATCCAACAGAAGGAAATATGCCCTAGAGGCAATAATAAAGTTGTTATTTATATTTCCTTATATCATGATAAATGTTTATTATTCATGCTAGAATTGTATTAACCGGAAACTTAGTACATGTGTGAATACATAGACAAAACAGAGTGCCCCTAGTATGCCTCTACTTGACTAGCTCATTAATCATAGATGGTTATGTTTCCTAACCATAGACATGTGTTGTCATTTGATGAACGGTATCACATCATTAGAGAATGATGTGATGGACAAGACCCATCCGTTAGCTTAGCATAATGATCGTTAAGTTTTATTGCTATTGCTTTCTTCATGACCAATACATATTCCTCTGACTATGAGATTATGCAACTCCCGATACCGGAGGAACACCTTGTGTGCTATCAAACGTCACAACGTAACTGGATGATTATAAATATGCTCTACAGGTGTCTCCGATGGTGCTTGTTGAGTTGGCATAGATCGAGATTAGGATTTGTCACTCCGTGTATCGGAGAGGTATCTATGGGCCCTCTCGGTAATGCACATCACTATGAGCCTTGCAAGCAATGTGACTAATGAGTTAGTTACGGGATGATGCATTACGGAACGAGTAAAGAGACTTGCCGGTAACGATATTGAACTAGGTATGATGATACCAACGATCGAATCTCGGGCAAGTAACATACCGATGACAAAGGGAATGACGTATGTTGTTATGCGGTTTGACCGATAAAGATCTTCGTAGAATATGTAGGAACCAATAGGAGCATCCAGGTTCCGCTATTGGTTATTGACCAGAGATGTGTCTCGGTCATGTCTACAAAGTTCTCGAACCCGTAGGGTCCGCACGCTTAACATTCGATGACAATTTGTATTATGAGTTATGTGATTTGATGACCGAAGTTTATTCCGAGTCCCGAATGAGATCACGGACATGACAAGGAGTCTCGAAATGGTCGAGAGGTAAAGATTCATATATTGGAAGGTTACATTCGGACACCGGAATGGTTTCGGGAAGTTTTGGAGTACCGGGAGGTTACAGGAACCCCCCCCCCCCCCGGAAGATAATGGGCCAACATGGGCCTTAGTGGAGGAGCGAGGGCCGGCCATAGGAGGTGGCGCCCCCCCCCCCCTTGCCAATCCGAATTGGCCAAGGGGTGGGGGCGGTGCCCCCCCCTTTCCCTCTCCTACTCCTTCTCTCTTCCCCCCTTTGCTACTCCGGAAAAGGAAAAGGAAAGGGGAATCCTACTAGGACTTGGGAGTCCTAGTAGGACTCCCCACACTTGGCGCACCCATAGGGGGCCGGTCTCCTCCTCCTCCCTCCTTTATATACGGGGGCAGGGGGCACCCCAAAGCACAACAAGTCTTCTCTTAGCCGTGTGTGGTGCCCCCCTCCACAGTTTAACACCTCGGTCATATCGTCATAGTGCTTAGGTGAAGCCCTGCGCCGGTAGATTCATCATCACCGTCGCCACGCCGTCGTGCTGACAGAACTCTCCCTCGTCCTCAACTAGATCAAGAGCTCGAGGGACGTCATCGAGCTGAACGTGTGCAGAACTCGGAGGTGCCGTACGTTCGGTGCTTCATCGGTTGGATCGCGAAGACGTTCGACTACATCAACCGCGTTAAGCTAACGCTTCCGCTTTCGGTCTACGAGGGTACGTGGGGACACTCTCCCCCTCTCATTGCTATGTATATCCTAGATAGATCTTGCGTGATCGTAGGAATTTTTTGAAATACTGCGTTCCCCAACAGTGGCATCTGAGCCAGGTCTATGCGTAGATGATATGCATGAGTAGAACACAAAGAGTTGTGGGCGATAATACCCATACTTCTTACCACCAACGTCTTACTTTGATTCGGCGGTATTGTTGGATGAAGCGGCCCGGACCGACATTACATGACCATGTTCATGAGATTGGTTCTACCGACGTGCTTCGCACACAGGTGGCTAGCGGGTGTCTGTTTCTCCAACTTTAGTTGAATCGAGTTTGACTACGCCCGGTCCTTGTTGAAGGTTAAAACAGCACACTTGATGAAAAATTGTTGTGGTTTTGATGCGTAGGTAAGAACGGTTCTTGCTAGAAGCCCGTAGCAGCCACGTAAAACTTGCAACAACAAAGTAGGGGACGTCTAACTTGTTTTTGCAGGGCATGTTGTGATGTGATATGGTCAAGAAGTGATGAGATATAAATTTTTGTATGAGATGATCATGTTTTGTAAAAAATATCGGCAACTGGCAGGAGCCTTATGGTTGCCGCTTTATTGTTTGAAATGCAATCGCCATGTAATTGCTTTACTTTATCACTAAGTGGTAGCAATAGTCGTGGAAGCAATTGTTGGCGAGACGACAACGACGCTATGATGGAGATCAAGGTGTCAAGCCGGTGACGATGGAGATCATGATGGTGCTTTGGAGATGGAGATCAAAGGCAGAAGATGGTGATGGCCATATCATGTCACATATTTTGATTGCATGTGATGTTTATCCTTTATGCATCTTATTTTGCTTAGTATGGCGATAGCATTATAAGATTATCCCTCAGTAAATTTCAAGGTATAAGTGTTCTCCCTGAGTATGCACCGTTGCTACAGTTCGTCGTGCCGAGACACCACGTGATGATCAGGTGTGCTAAGCTCTACGTTCACATACAACGGGTGCAAGCCAGTTTTGCACATGCAGAATACTCGAGTTAAACTTGACGAGCCTAGCATATGCAGATATGGCCTCGGAACACTGGGACTGAAAGGTCGAACGTGAATCATATAGTAGATATGATCAACATAGTGATGTTCACCATTGAAAGCTACTCCATCTCACGTGATGATCAGACATGGTTTAGTTGATATGGATCACGTGATCATTTAGATTACTAGAGGGATGTCTATCTAAGTGGGAGTTCTTAAGTAATATGATTAATTGAACTTTAATTTATCATGAACTTTGTCCTGATAGAATTTGCATGTCTATGTTGTATATCAATAGCTCGCATATAGCTTCCCCGTTTTATTTATGATATGTTCCTAGAGAAAAGTAAGTTGAAAGATGATAGTAGCAATGATGCGGACTAGGTCCGTGATCTGAGGATTATCCTCATTGCTGCACAGAAGAATTATGTCCTTGATGCACCGCTAGGTGATAGAACTATTGCAGGAGCAGATGCAGACGTTGTGAATGTTTGACAAGCTCGGTATGATGACTACTTGATAGTTTAGTGGACCATGCTTTACGGCTTAGAAGCGGGACTTCAAAAATGTTTTGAACTACATGGTGCATATGAGATGTTCCAAGAGTTGAAATTGGTATTTCAGACTCATGCCCGTGTTAAGAGGTATGAGACCTCTGACAAATACTTTGCCTAAAAGATGGAGGAGAATAGCTCAACCAGTGAGCATGTGCTCAGAATGTCTGAGTACTACAATTGCTTGAATCAAGTGGGAGTTAATCTTCCAGATAAGATAGTGATTGAAAGAATTCTCTAGTCACCACCAAGTTACTGGAACTTCGTGATGAACTATAATATACAAGGGATGACAAAAACGATTCCCGAGCTCTTCGCGATGCTAAAATCGACGAAGGTAGAAATCAATCAAAAGCATCAAGTTAACAAAACCACTAGGTTCAAGAAAAGGGGCAAAGGAAAAGAAGGGGAACTTCAAGAAAGAATGGCAAGCAAGTTGCCACTCCCGTGAAGAAAGCCAAAGCTAGACCTAAGCCTGAAACCGAGTGCTTCAACTGCAAAGGAAATGGTCACTATAAGTGGAACTGCCCTAGATACTTGGCGGTTAAGAAGGATGGCATAATGAAGGTATATTTGATATACATGTTATTGATGTGTACTTTACTAGTGTTTATAGCAACCCCTCGGTATTTGATACTGGTTCAGTTGCTAAGAGTAGTAACTCGAAAAAGGAGTTGCAAAATAAACAGAGACTAGTTAAGGGCGAGGTGACGATGTGTGTTGGAAGTGATTCCAAGGTTGATAAGATCACCATCGCACACTCCCTTTACCTTCGGGATTAGTGTTGAACCTAAAATAAATGTTGTTTGGTGTTTGCGTTGAGCATGAATATGATTGGATCATGTTTATTGCAATATGGTTATTCATTTAAGTCAAAGAATAATTGTTGTTCTATTTACATGAATAAAACCTTCTATGGTTATACACTCAATATAAATGGTTTATTGAATCTCGATCATGGTGATACACATATTCATAATATTAATGCCAAAAGATGCAAAGTTGATAATGATAGTGCAACATATTTGTGGCACTGTCATTTAGGTCATATTGGTATAAAACGCATGAAGAAACTCCATGCGGATGGACTTTTGGAATCACTTGATTATGAATCATTTGATGCTTGCGAACCATGCCTCATGGGCAAGATGACTAAGACTCCGTTCTTCGAATAATGGAGCAACCACTGACTTATTGGAAATAATACATACCGATGTATGCGATCCGATGAGTGTTGAGGCTTGCGGCAGGTATCGTTATTTTCTAACCTTCACAGATGTTTTGAGCAGATATGAGTATATCTACTTAAATGAAACATAAGTCTGAAACATTTGAAAAGTTCAAAGAATTTTAGAGTGAAGTAGAAAATCATCGTAACAAGAAAATAAAGTTTCCACGATCTGATCGCAGAGGCGAATATTTGAGTTACGAGTTTGGCCTTCATTTAAAACAATGTGGAATAGTTTCAAAACTCACGCCACCTGGAACACCACAGCGTAATGGTGTGTCTGAACGTCATAACCGTACTTTATTAGATATGGTACGATCTATGATGTCTCTTACTGATTTACCACTATCATTTTGGGGTTATGCATTAGAGACAGCTGCATTCACGTTAAATAGGGCACCATCTACATTCATTGAGACGACACCGTACGGACTATGGTTTGGCAAGAAACCTAAGATGTAGTTTCTTAAAGTTTGGGGTTGTGATGCTTATGTGAAAAAGCTTCAACCTGATAAGCTCGAACCCAAATCGGAGAAATGTGTCTTCATAGGATACCCAAAGGAGACTGTTGGGTACACCTTCTATCACAGATCCGAAGGCAAGATATTTGTTGCTAAGAATGGATCCTTTTTTGAGAAGGAGTTTCTCTCGAAAGAAGTGAATGGGAGGAAAGTAGAACTTGATGAGGTAATTGTACCTTCTCCCGAATTGGAAAGTAGTTCATCATAGAAATTAGTTCCAGTGATTCCTGCACCAATTAGTGAGGAAGCTAGTGATGATGATCATGAAACTTCGGATGAAGTTACTATTGAACCTCGTAGGTCAACCAGAGTACGATCTGCACCAGAGTGGTACGGTAATCCTGTTCTGGAAGTCATGTTACTTGACCATGACGAACCTATGAACTATGAGGAGGCGATGATGAGCCCAGATTCCGCGAAATGGCTTGAGGCCAAGAAATCTGAGATGGGATCCATGTATGAGAACAAATTGTGGACTTTGGTTGACTTGCCCGATGATCGGCAAGCCATAGAGTATAAATGGATCTTCAAGAAGAAGACCGACGCTGACGGTAATGTTACTGTCTACAAAGCTCGACTTATTGTAAAAGATTTTCGACAAGTTCAAGGAGTTGACTACGATGAGACCTTCTCACCCGTAGCGATGCTTAAGTCTGTCCAAATCATGTTAGCAATTGCCGCATTTTATGATTATGAAATTTGGCAAATGGATGTCAAAACTGCATTCCTTAATGGATATCTTAAATAAGAGTTGTATATGATGCAACCAGAAGGTTTTGTCGATCCTAAAGGTGCTAAAAAAGTGTGCAAGCGCCAGTGATCCATCTATGGACTGGTGCAAGCATCTCAGAGTTGGAATATACGCTTTGATAAGTTGATCAAAGCATATGGTTTTATACAAACTTTTGGAGAAGCCTGTATTTACAAGAAAGTGAGTGGGAGCTCTGTAGCATTTCTAATATTATATGTGGATGATATATTGCTGATTGGAAATGATATAGAATTGCTGGATAGCATAAAAGGATACTTGAATAAGATTTTTTCAATGAAAGACCTAGGTGAAGCTACTTACATATTGAGCATCAAGATCTATAGAGATAGATCAAGATGCTTGATAAGACTTTCGATGAGTACATACCTTGATAAGATTTTGAAGGAGTTCAAAATGGATCAGTCAAAGAAGGAGCTCTTGCCTGAGTTGTAAGATATGAAGTAGAGTAAGACTCAAAACCCGACCATGGCAGAAGATAGAGAAAGAATGAAAGTCATTCCCTATGCCTCAGCCATAGGTTCTATAAAGTATGCCATGTTGTATACCAGATCTATTGTGTACCTTGCCATGAGTTTGGCAAAGGGGTACAATAGTGATCCAGGAGTAGATCACTGGACAGTGGTCAAAGTTATCCTTAGAGGACTAAGGAAATATTTCTCGGTTATGGAGGTGATAAAGAGTTCCTCGTAAAGAGTTACGTCAATGCAAGCTTTAACACCGATCTGGATGACTCTCAATCTGGATACATATTGAAAGTGGGAGCAATTAGCTAGAGTAGCTCCATGCAGAGCAATGTAGACATACAAATTTCCAAAATACATACGGATCTGAATGTGGCAGACTCGTTGACTAAACTTCTCTCACAAGCAAAACATGATCACTCCTTAGTACTCTTTGGGTGTTAATCGCATGGTGATGTGAACTAGATTATTGACTCTAGTAAACCCTTTGGGTGTTGGTCACATGGCGATGTGAACTATGGGTGTTAATCACATGGTGATGTGAACTATTGGTGTTTGAATCACATGGCGATGTGAACTAGATTACTGACTCTAGTGCAAGTGGGAGACTGAAGGGAATATGCCCTAGAGGCAATAATAAAGTTGTTATTTATATTTCCTTATATCATGATAAATGTTTATTATTCATGCTAGAACTGTATTAACCGGAAACTTAGTACATGTGTGAATACATAGACAAAACAGAGTGTCCCTAGTATGCCTCCACTTGACTAGCTCGTTCATCATAGATGGTTATGTTTCCTAACCATAGACATGTGTTGTCATTTGATGAACGGGATCACATCATTAGAGAATGATGTGATGGACAAGACCCATCCGTTAGCTTAGCATAATGATCGTTAAGTTTTGTTGCTATTGCTTTCTTCAAGACTTATACATATTCCTCTAACTATGAGATTATGCAACTCCTGATACCGGAGGAACACCTTGTGTGTTATCAAACGTCACAACGTAACTGGGTGATTATAAAGATGCTCTATAGGTGTCTCCGATGGTGCTTGTTGAGTTGGCATAGTTCGAGATTAGGATTTGTCACTCCGTGTATGGATGAGGTATCTCTGGGCCCTCTCGGTAATGCACATCACTATGAGCCTTGCAAGCAATGTGACTAATGAGTTAGTTACGGGATGATGCATTACGGAATGAGTAAAGAGACTTGCATGTAATGAGATTGAACTAGGTATGATGATACCGACGATCGAATCTCAGGCAAGTAACATACCGATGACAAAGGGAATGACGTATGTCTTTATACGGTTTGACCGATAAAGACCTTCGTAGAATATGTAGGAACCAATATGAGCATCTAGGTTCCGGTATTGGTTATTGACCGTAGATGTGTCTTGGTCATGTCTACATACTTCTCGAACCCGTAGGATCTGCACGCTTAACGTTCGATGACGATTTGTATTATGAGTTATGTGATTTGATGACCGAAGTTTGTTCCGAGTCCTGGATGAGATCACGGACATGACGAGTAGTCTCAAAAATGGTCGAGAGGTAAAGATTCATATATTGGAAGGTTACATTCGGACATCGGAATGGTTTCGGGAAGTTTCGGATAAGTTTCAGAGTACCGAGAGGTTACCAGAACCCCCCCCCCCCCGAAGGTAATGGGCCAACATAGGCCTTAGTGGAGGAGAGAGGGCCGGCCATAGGAGGTGGCACGTGCCCCCCTTGCCAATCCGAATTGGAAAAGGGGTGGGGGCGGCGCCCCCCTTGTCGGTGTCAAAACCGGCGGATCTCGGGTAGGGGGTCCCGAATTGTGCGTCTAAGGTCGATGGTAACTTGAGACAGGGGACACTATGTTTTCCCAGGTTTGGGCCCCCTCTATGGAGGTAATACCCTACTTCCTGCTTGATTGATCTTGATGAATATGAGTATTACAAGAGTTGATCTACCACGAGATCGTAATGGCTAAAACCCTAGAAGTCTAGCCTGTATGATTATGATTATCCCTATGGACTAAACCCTCCGGTTTATATAGACACCGGGGGGGACTAGGGTTGTACAAAGTCGGTTACAGAGAAAGGAATCTTCATATCCGAACGCCAAGCTTGCCTTCCACGGCAAGGAGAGTCCCATCCGGACACGGGTGAGAGTCTTCGGTCTTGTATCTTCACAGCCCATTAGTCCGGCCCATGTCCAACAGGCCGGACGCCCGAGGACCCCTTAATCCAGGACTCCCTCAGTAGTCCCTGAACCAGGCTTCAATGACGAGGTGTCCGGCGCGCAGCTTCGGCATTGCAAGGCGGGTTCCTCCTCCGAATACTCCAAAATAGCCCTTGAACACAAAGAACGTGCCCGGCTCTACAAAACAAGTACCACACACACAACCGCAGAGAGTATAATGTTTCACGAGTCCAATCCACTGACAACTTTTTGTAACGTGACGCCACGTCACCACCCGGTCATTATTTCGAACCTTTTTCGGCCTGCCGCTCCAAGTTTTGAGATGTGGTCTCATTGGCATGTCTTGTCAAAGCAGAGATCGTGTCCCCTTATTACGGGATTCTCATTAATACGGGCGTGGGTAATCCAACTGTGCCGTCTGCGTGGCCCTGGGGAAACAGGCGAGTTTTAAGGCGAGTGGGGATGCGCTTGATATTCGCTTCCTTTATAAGGGGATAAGGATTCACCCCCTTTCACCCACGCCTTCTCTCTCTGCCCACCCATTCTCGAGCTCCCACTACTAGAAAAAGGGCTATAGATGGGATTGACACTAATGGCGCACCAGACAAGCGGTGCGCCATTAGTATATACTAATGGCGCAGCACCTTCTGATACGCCATTAGAGTTGAAACTACTAATGGCGCACCTGGAGTCTACGACGACTGGGAGGAGTGTCGGAGACAGGTTCACCGATTCAGCGGTAACAGTTACAAAGGGTATGCCACTAGGGCCGAGGCCGAATCTAGATACGCCCGCTATCTAGCGGGAGAGGGGAGGGAGCGTTGGAGGAACCGGATGAAGACGAGTTTCATCGTGATGATGCTCATCGTGATGACCGCAGCTCTCTTCTATGTGATGGTAGTTTAGATGATCGATATCGACTTGTAATGTGAAGACAAACTCGCGGTCTCGAGACTTGTAATATAATGTTCTATCTTTGTTCGGTCTTTTCAATTCGGAGACTAATATGATGAATTGTATTCGGAGACTAAAATGATGAATTGTATTCAGAGACTAATCTTCTATTGTATTCGATGAATCTGTTGTTGATGTGTGCTGTCTATATTTTGTCCAATTATACATTTTGTAACCTGTGCAAAAAACAGAAAATTAAAAAATTAAAAAAACCTAATATTCATACTAATGGCGCATCACATCATAGTGCGCCATTAGTATGCCAAAGGATACTAATGGCGCATCACTAAACAGTGCGCCATTAGTATGCCGAAGTTACTAATGGCGCATCCTGTTGTTGTGCGCCATTAGTATGCCAAAGCACCTGGGTATAGATGGCCCCCTGGGAGGCATACTAATGGCGCACTGTTGTATATACTAATGGCGCATACTAATGGCGCACCAGTGGTGCGCCATTAGTAAAATATACTAATGGCGTGGCACTAATGGCGCACCACTAATGCGCCATTAATGGCCAAATTAGGTGCGCCATTAGTAGGCCTTTTCCTAGTAGTGTCCAGCGCCCAAGTCCTCATCTCTTCCACCTCAAGCAAGCACTCCGATCATGTCCGGATCCGGAGCGCAGGGCAAGTGGATGGTCTCCTCCGTCAAGGAGAAGGACATCACCCAGCTCCGGGAGGCCAGATATTTGGCCAAGGAGGTCGCCTACCGGCTTCCGACCAAGGAACAGATCGTCCCTACCCCGGAGCCCCATGAGAGGGTAGTGTTCATTCCCCACTTCGTCCGCGTGCTGGATTTCCACTCCACCCATTCGTTCGCGGACTTATGTTCTACTATGGGGTGGATTTCCATGATTTGGCCCCCAACTCCTTCCTCAACATCTCGGCATTTATTGTCGTATGCGAGGCCTTCCTCCGCATCTCACCCCACTTCGGATAGTGGCTGAAGATCTTCAATGTGAAGCCGAAGGTGGTGGACGGCCAACACGCAGAGTGCGGAGGCGCCATGGTGAGCAAGATGCCCAACGTCGTATGGCCCAAAGGCTCTTTCGTGGAGACTGTCAAAGGGTGGCAAAAACAGTGGTTCTATGTCACAGAGCCCCGCGACACCACCTGGGCCGAGGCTCCCGAGTTCAGGTCCGGGGCCCCGATGCGGCTCACCTCCTGGCTAGAGAAGGTCCTAGACTGGGCCTCGTCGGACGAGCTGACAGCGCTGCTGACGCGCATAAAGAGCATGGTCGACAAGAACATCAAGCTTGTCAATGTGATCCAGGTGATGCTCTTTCGCCGGATCCTTCCATGCCAAAGCTGGACCTGCAATTTGTGGGAGTTCGATCCGGCCAAGCACCAGACCCTGCAACACTTCTTCGGCGTTACGCACGAAGGTATTTGGCAGGTGCTCTTCAAGGCCGACAAGACATGGCCAAAAGAGACCAAAGACCGTGGGTACAACCTGACCCACCCCGCCAGTCCGGTAAGTTTTTCCATGTTTTCAAGGTGTATCCTTTACTTACATACTCAAGGGGCATGTCTAAGCTTCCCCGTCTTTACTTTTTCAGGGCTGGACGAAGAAGGCGGAGCTGATCAAGAGTCCAGCTCCGTTGCCCGAAGACCCAACAATTCCACTTCTGACGAAGATGCTGGTTCCGGCGCCCTACTAGGCGCCGGAGAAGAAGGCCAAGGGGGCCAGAGGTGGCCTCTGTCACAAGGGCACTTCGGACGTGACGTCCGAAGACGCCGAGACCCAGTCCTCACCCGCCACCAACGACGAGGAGGAGGAGGAGGAGGAAGAAAGCAACTCCCCCCTGTGGGGGGGAGGAAGAAAAGGGCGGCCTCCACATGTCTGGAGGCCGAAGTGTCCAAGAGGGGGAGAGCCTCGCTTGCGGGCGACATCACGCCGGACACCGACAACAGCTCGGAGTGGCGCCCCAGGGAGAAGCCCCCGGCCGGATTGTAAGTATTCGAAGGCTCTGACGCACTTATATGTCCGACTCCCTTATTTCGCAATTCTAATGCGTTGAATCACGTGCTGCAGTCCGGCCCACGACAACTCCCAGCGATCCTCATCGGGGGGTTCGCTGGATCCGAAGGCCATGGATAGTGATTCACTGCCGACGGCCACCTCTCCCAAGGCCACGGATGACGTCGAAGCGGTGTCCCGAAGGACTTTCACAGGTCAGGGAGAGGCGCGAGAGGCCATCAAAGCGGCACCGGAGGGTGAAACCTCGGCTGCCGGAAACCTGGGGGAGCGGATCCCCCTGGAGACTGGCGATGGGGGTCATATCCAACTCGACCCCCAGCCAAATACTGT
The DNA here is from genome assembly GCF_002575655.3 of Aegilops tauschii subsp. strangulata. NCBI lineage: Eukaryota > Viridiplantae > Streptophyta > Magnoliopsida > Poales > Poaceae > Aegilops > Aegilops tauschii. Next base: position 429,658,203 of record NC_053038.3, read on the forward strand.
TCCGGAGACCCATAAGGCTCCGGAATCAGGCAGGCAGCCTCCTTCAAAAGAAGGAGGTGCACCTATCCCCCCGGTGACCTCTGTCCATCCAGAGGCACCGGGTACTTTAATGGAAGCGCTGCAAGGCGCTTCTATCGTGGAAGAACACCGCATCCTTATGGGTACGGTGATTGAGAGGGTTCAGTCCGTTAAGAGCGGACTGACCGAAGCCTACACCAGCCTTCTGACAGGCTTTGAGGTAAGCGGCGTAATTATATAGAAAGTCATAGTATAGACAGTAGCCCCTGAGATTCTTTCCGGTGTTCGGAAAGAAGAGCCGAACAGAGGATCAAATAGTTTTCGCAGGAGACTAACCTTATATGTCTATGTGAATAAGCAGGCGTCATTGCTGGCTGCGACTTCTCATGTTGCTGAAGTCTCCGGACTAAAGCAGAGGCTGGAGCGGGCCGAGGAGGAGCTCGGCCAAGCAAGGAAATAGCTGGAGGATAGGCAAGGTATGTAATGACCTGCTGTATATCAGAAAGGATTGATGATTTATGTTGACTATAGTGTCATGGTTTTTGTAGGAGCGGCAACTGAGGTGGAAACCCTCAAGAAGGCGCTAGCCGAGGCCCAAGAGAAAGCGGCAAAGGAGCAAGCCGCCCATGAGAAACACGAGGCCAGGGTTGATGAGGTCCAGTTGGAGCTCCAGGATGACGTCAAGAAATGCAAGTCCTTGGAGCGCAACATTGCGGACCAAGAGACTGAACTCGCCAAGGCTCGCCAAAGCGTAGAAGATGCCCGGGTTGAAGCCCAGGGCACTCTCCAGGAGATCCGAGAGGCCAAGAAGACCACGGCGGGTAAGGCCTTCATTATGCAGAGAAAATATGTGAAGAAGAGGTATCTCTTACTAACCCGGATTTGGAGTTCTCTAGGAGCGTTTGCGGATTTGCCGTGCAGTGTTGCCGATGCTGCAGAGTTCTTCCGAGCCAAAGAGGGGAGCTCGACGGAGAAGCTGTTCTGGTCGCAATACCTTGTGCCAGAACATCCGGTGCCCTTTAGCGATCAGCTAAAACAGCTTGTCGAACTGCATAGGGTGGCCGAACTAGCCATGAAGGATTTGATAATCTGGCTATGGCCTGCAGAAGCAATACCCAGGAGCTACTTCGGGCTCGTGAAGCGGCTGGTCAATGTCTGCCCCCGACTCGACGTCATCAAGCGGTCGGTCTGCATCGAAGGTGCGCGGATGGCCTTCGCCCGTGTCAAGGTGCAGTGGGCGAAGATGAACGCCGTCAAGCTCGCGGCTGAGGGACCGCCTGCTGGCAAGGAGCACCGCACACTCGAGCGGTATTTTGAAGATGTCCTATAGGGGTCCCACATTGTGGCGGCGCAATGTGCAAAAGACATTGTCTTCAAATGAATACATTCGTGTTATCTTTGCCTTGTATGATGAAACGAAGTCGTTATGTAATATAATGCTTGTTATTTTTAAAATTTTACCTCCTGTGCGGCCGTTTTTATTAAATCTGAGAGTTGGCCAGTCGTCGGCTTCAGCCCCCGCGCAGGTAGTACGGGGGTGTTCGGGATGATTATCTAAACACTCTTGATCCAAAAATTTGGTCCTTGAAGGAGGTGTTTAGCGCAACGAACAAGGCAATTGGACTATGTGGCTTTATCACCCTCACTTAGCCATAGGAGTTTGACAATAAAAATGTAGGCGCAGCCCCTAGTTAGCATTTAATCCGGACTAGGGTGTTGTAAACACCTGATCGGACTGAGGCCGATCCGTCGCATAATGCGGAAAAAATCGCAAAAGATTTGTAACCTCCGAACAGCTGACCGGCTCACGCCGCATCATGATAGTCAGTTTTCGGCTTTCTCTACTGTGGTGCTCATCTAGATAAACCAGGACACAATCGCAGTAGTTCTCCCTTTACTACCCTAGCCGATAGAACGGAACATAAGGTAGTAAGCACAGGAGCCGGGCAACCCAACTATTGACCAAATACATGATTCGGAGCCAATGCATATAATGCTGAAATTCGGGGCGCCGAAATGTATTGTAAAAGTGTTCAGACTTTGTTGCCATAGTATGGAGCGTAATGAAGCCCCTGGCCAATTTAAGACGTAGCAAGGTGTACGGGTGCAAAAAATAGCGAAAAAATGAAGTAGTAAGCCAATGCCACGTAATTTGGGCCACAAACAGTTCTCGATATAATTTGATTAATACGTCAAAGCGTATTTGTACAAATAGTGCGATAAGCAACCTGGCTATTTAACATGCCGAGACCAAGGGAGAGCTGCGTGCGGGTCCTGAAAACAGGTAGGACGATCGTCGAAGAGAACGTCTAGAGATTCCCCCACACGTCTGTGCTACTTGCCGCCTTGGTGTATCCGTCCTTCGAAAGGACCGCTGAGCAGGCCGCCAGGAGGGGCCTGTGGAAAAGGAACCCGAAAAGGATAAAAAAGAAAAAGTAAAAGTATGTGTGTCCGGGGAAGGTTGAAGCCGTATTGTGGACCACAGTCTGGTTATGCCTCCGTCTCTGCCCATGGTATTTTGAGTGCGTAGTTATGTACGCGCGGTACGTATGCAGCGGGCCTCTACACCTGGTATAACTCCTTTAAAGGTAGTTTTTGTGGGCTTGATCCTTGATGGATCGATGCCCATTTTGCGCACTGTATCCTGGTAGAGCGGGTTGAGGCTGCTACCATCGTCCATGAGGACTCGCGTCAGGTGGAATCCATTAATTATTGGGTCGAGGACCAGTGCGGCTGAACCGCCATGACTGATACTGGTCGGATGATCCCTGCGATCGAAGGTGATCAGGCATGACGACCATGGATTAAATTTTGAGGCGACTGGCTCTATCGCATAGACATCCCTGAGCGCGCGCTTGCGCTCCCTCTTGGGGATATGGCTAGCATATATCATGTTCACCATTTTGACCTGAGGGGGAAACTTCTTTTGCCCCCCTGTGTTCGATGGACGGGGCTCCTCGTCATCGTCCTTACTTTGCGACCCCTTCTCCTTGTTTTCGGCGTTTATCTTCCCGGCCTGCTTAAAGGCCCAACAGCTTCTGTTGGTATGATTGGCTGGCTTATCCGGGGTGCCATGTATCTGGCATGGACGATCGAGAATGTGGTCCAAGCTGGATGAGCCCGAATTGTTCCTTTTGAAAGGCTTTTCCGCTGGCCGGACTTGGAGCCACTGAATCCGGCATTGACCATCGTGTCGTCAGTATTATCACCGTTGCTTCGACGCTTGTGTCTGTTGCGTCGGGGCTTGCCGTTGCTATTTCTGGCTTCCGAAGTGCCAGGTTCGCTTGCATTATTATTGCTACGGGCTAGCCAGCTATCTTCGCTCATGCAAAAGCAGGTCATAAGCGCCGTGAGGGCTGCCATGGACTTCGGCTTTTCTTGGCCGAGGTGTCGGGCGAGCCATTTGTCCCGGATGCTATGCTTAAAGGCCGCTAGGGCTTTGGCATTTGGACAATCGACGATCTGGTTCTTTTTGGTTAAGAACCTAGTCCAGAATTTCCTGGCTGACTCTCCGGGCTGTTGAATTATGTGACTTAAGTCGTCGGCATCCGGAGGTCGGACATATGTGCCGTGGAAGTTGTCAAGGAAGGCTTCTTCCAAGTCTTCCCAACTGCCAATGGAGTTTTCGGGCACACTGTTCAACTAGTGCCGAGCTGGTCCTTTGAGTTTTAGTGGGAGGTATTTGATGGCATGGAGATCATCACCAAGGGCCATATGAATATGGAGAAGAAAATCCTCGATCCATAGCGCGGGGTCTGTTATCCCATCATATGATTTGATGTTTACGGGTTTAAACCCTTCTGGGAATTCGTGCTCCATTACCTCGTCAGTGAAGCAAAGGGGGTGTGCGGCGCTTCTATATCGGGCCACGTCGCGACGTAGTTCGGATGTAGTCCGTATGCGGTTCTCGGCCCGGGCATGATTATGCTTGTTGCGTCCAGCTAGATAGCCGTTATCGCGTGTCGGGGCACGCCCCCGCGATCCATAGATCGATCTGTTCTGACCTGCTCTACTGTCCAGGTCCTGCCGCAGATCATATGTATATCCCCGAGCCGTTTTATTTCTGCCTTTACAGTGAGGTAGAATGGGCTGGTGTTCGGCTTGAGTTGCCGCTTTGTCCCGGCCACGCGATGGTCGGTCAGCCGCATTGCGCGATGATGGTACGGGCTCCAGCGACTCGTCATCGAACTGAGGTAGCAATTTGCCCTTCGGATAACTTTTGGTTGGGCGCTCGAGGCCGTATTCCTCGGCTGCCGGGACATTAGTCCATCTATCGTTGAGCAGATCTTGATCAGCTTGAAGCTGCTGCTGCTTCTTTTTCAGGCTCCTTGCAGTGGCTATTAGCCGACGCTTAAAGCGCTTCTGCTCGAGAGGTTCCTCAGGCATGATGAAATCCTCGTTGCCGAGGCTCACCTCATCCTCGGAGAGTGGAAGATAATTACTGTCCTCCAAGTCTTCGTTTATGGCCTGTTCATCAGGGCTGACTCGCCCATCTTCCCGTTCATCCTGTTCGGAGGTTGGCTCAACGGGGTCTTCATTGTCTTCGGCATCGTCTAGAGTATTATTTTCTCATGTGCCGGTGTTGCTGTTTTTTCTACGGCGTGATTTAGAGCGGCTCCGCTGACGCCGGTGCTTTGGCTGTATCTCAGGAGGTTTATCCTCAACTGGGTCTTCTTTGCCATCGCTGTTATTCTCTTTGGGTGTATCCACCATGTACACGTCATACGAAGAGGTGGCCGACCAGCGTCCGGTAAACGGCGGGTTTCGGGCCTGCTCGTCTCCGGCATCGTCGTCTATACCATCGATGTCTTCGGAGCCGTAATCGAGCATCTCGGTTAAGTCCTCGACAGTGGCTATGAAGTGGGAGGTGGGTGGGAAGTGAAATTCCCCGTCATCAACCCCTAGTTCAAACCGGATATAATTCAGCTGTGAGTCCCCTGCTAAGGAGAGGGTTTTAAATGAATTCAGCACATCGCCTAAAGGTGAGTGCTGGAAGATGTCCACGGTGCTGAATTCGATGACCGACGCCTGATCGGGCTTGACGGACACGGACGCGCGTGGTTCGGAACCTGTGGCCGGAGACGAATCCGAGGTTCCGGTGACATAGGCCATGCTCGAGGTTGGGTCTGTGTGCGGCTCCAGCGCCGCTGAGTCTGCTTCTCCCGTGGCGGGGTTGAGCTTCCCGTCCTCGGACGGCGCAATCTGCTCCGGATCTAGGGCCGAAGCACTTATAGGTGCTATCTCCTGCGTATGGTCTGATGACAGATTTAGGTCATGCTCATCGCGGTCGCAGGGAGTGGCTGCCGTGGGCTCGAATCCGTCAAAGATCAAGTCTCCGCGGGTATCAGGAACGTAGTTCAAGCTTCCAAACCTGACTTGATGGCCAGGGGCGTAGCTGTCAATCTTCTCTAGATGGCCAAGAGAGTTAGTCCGCAGTGCGAAGCCGCCGAATACGAAGATCTGGTCGGGGAGAAAAAATTCCCCCTGGAAAGCGTTGTTGTAGATGATTGACGGGGCCATCGAACCTCTTGAAGACGACGCAGCGGAACTCTCAATGAAAGCACCAGTGTCGGTGTCAAAACCGGTGGATCTCGGGTAGGGGGTCCTGAACTGTGCTTCTAAGGTCGATGGTAACAGGAGACAGGGGACACGATGTTTACCCAGGTGCGGGCCCTCTCTATGGAGGTAATACCCTACTTCCTGCTTGATTGATCTTGATGAATATGAGTATTACAAGAGTTGGTCTACCACGAGATCGTAATGGCTAAAACCCTAGAAGTCTAGCCTGTATGATTATGATTGTCCCTATGGACTAAACCCTTCGGTTTATATAGACACCGTGGGGGACTAGGGTTGTACAAAGTCGGTTACAGAGAAAGGAATCTTCATATCTGAACGCCAAGCTTGCCTTCCACGCCAAGGAGAGTCCCATCCGGACACGGGTGAGAGTCTTCGGTCTTGTTTCTTCACAGCCCATCAGTCCGGCCCATGTCCAACAGGCCAGACACCCGAGGACCCCTTAATCCAGGACTCCCTCACCCCCCCTTTCCCTCTCCTACTCCTTCTCTCTTTCCCCCTTTGCTACTCTAGAAAAGGAAAAGGAAAGGGGAATCCTACTAGGACTTGGGAGTCCTAGTAGGACTCCCCACACTTGGCGCACCCCTAGGGGGCCGGCCTCCTCCTCCTCCCTCCTTTATATACGGGGGCAGGGGGCACCCCAGAGCACAACAAGTCTTCTCTTAGCCGTGTGCGGTGCACCCCCCATAGTTTAACACCTCGGTCATATCGTCGTAGTGCTTAGGCAAAGCCCTGCGCCGGTAACTTCATCATCACCATCGCCACGCCGTCGTGCTGACAGAACTCTCCCTCGTCCTCAACTGGATCAAGAGCTCGAGGGACGTCATCGAGCTGAACGTGTGCAGAACTCGGAGGTGTCGTACGTTCGGTGCTTGATCGGTTGGATCGCGAAGACGTTCGACAATGTCAACCGCGTTAACGCTTCCGCTTTCGGTCTACAAGGGTACGTGGACACACTCTCCCCTCTCGTTGCTATGTATCTCCTAGATAGATCTTGCGTGATCGTAGGAATTTTTTTGAAATACTGCGTTCCCCAACACCAGCTGCTCGTCCTTCTGCTTGTCGTCATTGTCGCTGTTGTTGTTGTTGTTGTCGTTGTTGTTGTTGTTGTTGTTGTTGTTGTTGTTGTTGTTGTTTTTTGTTGTTGTTGTTGTTGTTGTTGTTGTTGTTGATGTTGCTGTTATTGTTTTTGTTGTTGTGTTGTCGGCCGCCATCTCCATTCGGCCGAGGGTTGGTCGGCGGAGCAGGCATCGCATTGTTGGGTTCATCCAGCCGGACCCGCACCTGCATCGTAGATTTGGCCGTGGCATACTTGTCCAACGTGGCCATGAGCGAGGCCATGGTGGCCGGGTCGGAGCGCATGAGCTTGTGCTTGAGCAAGGTGCCATCTCAGCACCCGTCCATGAAGTGCTGGATGGCCTGCACCTCATGAACTCCATCACAGCCATTGCGCAGCTCGGTCCACCGCATGAGGTAGTCACGAAGGGGCTCGTCCGGCCCCTGGATGCACATGGAGAGCTGGCGGGGCCGGCCAAGACGCTTGTACGTGCCGGTGAAGTTGCGCACAAACGCCTCATTGAAGTCTAGCCAGGTGTTGATGCTGTTGGCCGGCAGGCTATTGAGCCATGTCCGGGCAGAGCCCTGCAGCATGAGTGGTATAGCGCACTTCCACACGCTTGTTGCTGCCTGTAATGCCGATGGCTGTGGCGTAGTCTGTGAGCCAATCCTCCAGCTTGACGGTCCCTTTGTACTTGGGGTGTCGCGAGGAAGCGTGAAGATCTTGGGGAAGGTTTGCCGTAGATGCACGGGCCGAAGTAGGCCAGCCCGACCAAGCTTTCCTCCTCCAAGATGAGGGAGTGGACCAGCTCCTCGATGCGGTGGCGAGCATTTTTCTCCTCCAGCAGATCACGGGGCCCGAGTCGGTTGACGACTGGAGGGCGGCCAACCGTCCCGACGGAGGCCCGCTGTTCCCGGCGTGCGGGTGGAGTCGGAGGAGCATGCTGCCGACGAGCGGGGTCGGCCGGCTCCATGAGTGACAGCGGCGCGTCACGACGACGCCGGCCTCCCCTGCTGCCATGGAACTAGCTCCCGTGGCTGACAGCAGGTAGAGAAGAAGCTTGGAAAGTGTTCCTAGGGAGCCCGCCCGGCTGTGGACGTCGGCCGAACGCGCGGGCTCTGAACCGGAGGGGTCCGGCTCGTAGTACTACAGCCGGTTTGCCGCAGCGATGAGGTCACGAACGCGCTGCTGCTGCTGCAATAGCGCCTCACCCTCCAAGTGGTCAAGTTCAATAGCAGCCTTGTCGGGGATATACCCCACGGTATGACCCGGCTGGAAGTATGTCCCGGCCGGACTTGGCGCTTCACCATGACCCGCCGGAGGACTGGCGACTCACGGGTCTGGCGGCTCACTGTCAGATGACTCACGAGCCGGACGACTCACGGATGGCCCCGACGACGGGTCAGATAGAAGACTAGGCCCAAGGCCCAGAAGGCCGGCTCATGTGATGATGGGCCGGCTTAAGAAGAAAGGGATGACGAATATTTCCTTTACAAGGAAGCAAGACCCGGACTTGTAATTAACTTGTAAGAGAAGATAGACTAGTCCTAGTCCTACTAGGACTCCACATGTAACCCGCCCCTCTAACTTATATAAGGAGGGGCAGGGCTCCCCAAAGAGGGACAAGAAACAATATCTAGGGCTAGACAGAAAGAGGAGAGCCGGCTTACGGCGACTCCTTCATGATCATAATGAGACCTAGCCACAAACAGCATGTAGGGTTATTACCGGATGATGTTTCCCGGGGCCCGAAGCTGTCTAAATCCTCGTCTTATGTGTTGCGTCTCTCGATTCCGCTCAACCCCTTCAAGCTACCACATAGATGCGTTGGCCTCGCGACTAAGTCCTTACACTAGGACATCTGCCGTGACAATTCCACGACAAGCCTCCTGCCCCGCCCTCATGTTCTTGGCAGGAGTTGCGTAGGTGGGCCGGTTGGTGCCGAACAGCTTGCCGATGGCACCGCCACTGCGCCGCACGTTGCCCCGTCGGCTGGGCTCAATGCTAGGCGGAGTGAGGTCGTGGGCGGTATTGTACTCGCACTGTGCAGACTCCATCTGGCGCAGCATGGCGACAAGCTTGGTAGCCTCAGCAAGCAGGACCTTGCGGGACGCCTCGAGCTAGGCAGCAGCAGCAGCCGGATCGGCGTTTGATGTGATGGGGCACGCAGGTTCTGCATAGTTGCCAGCAGAGGGTTGGACTGACCAGCGCTAGCCATAGCCGCAGTAGTCGCGGTAGCCGCGCGCCGGTTGCGACCAGTGGTGGTGCTGGACCCGGTAGTGAGCACCTCCATGCGGATGTAGAAGTCGTCGATGTCAACGGAGATGCTGCCGCCGCAAAACAGCAGCGGGTCAAAGACGGTGAGCACCCCGCTAGGGTACTCATTGGGGATGAGTGCATTGAAGACGCGCAACTCATCAAAAGGGACGACGGAGCCGCCTGCAGGGCAGGTGACTGATACGTCCCTGATACGTCTCCAACGTATCTATTATTTTGATTGTTACATGCTATATTATATTCTGTTTTGGATGTTTAACGGGCTTTATTATACACTTTTATATTATTTTTGGGACTAACCTATTAACCAGAGGCCCGGCCCGAATTGCTGCTTTTTTGCCTATTTCAGTGTTCCGCAGAAAAAGAATATCAAACGGAGTCCAAACGGAATGAAACCTTCGGGAACGTGATTTTCGGAATGAACGTGATCCAGAGGACTTGGAGTCTATGCAAAGTAATCAACGAGGAGAGCACGAGGCAGGGGGGCGCGCCTACCCCCCCCCCCCCCCCCCGGGCGCGCCCTCCACCCTCGTGCGGCCCACGTTGCTCCACCGACGCACTTCTTCCTCCTATATATACCTACGTACCCCCAAACTATCAGATATGGAGCCAAAACCCTATTTCCACCGCCGCAACCTTTTGTACCCGTGAGATCCCATCCTGGGGCCTTTTCCGGTGCTCCGCCGGAGGGGGCATTGATCATGGAGGGCTTCTACATCAACACCATAGCCTCTCTGACCTTCGGGTCCATAGTTATTAGCTAGATGGCTTCTTCTCTCTCTTTGGATCTCAATACAAAGTTCTCCTCGATTCTCTTGGAGATCTATTCGATGTAATCTTCTTTTGCGGTGTGTTTGTCGAGACCGATGAATTGTGGGTTTATGATCAAGTTTATCTATGAACAATATTTGAATCTCCTCTGAATTATTTTATGTATGATTGGTTATCTTTGCAAGTCTCTTCGAATTATCAGTTTGGTTTGGCCTACTAGATTGATCTTTCTTGCAATGGGAGAAGTGCTTAGCTTTGGGTTCAATCTTTCGGTGCTCGATCCCAGTGACAGAAAGGGAAACGACACGTATTGTATTGTTGCCATCGAGGATAAAAAGATGGGGTTTATATCATATTGCATGAGTTTATCCCTCTACATCATGTCATCTTACTTAAAGCATTACTCTGTTCTTATGAACTTAATACTCTAGATGCATGCTGGATAGCGGTCGATGTGTGGAGTAATAGTAGTAGATGCAGAATCGTTTCGGTCTACTTGTCGCGGACGTGATGCCTATATACATGATCATACCTAGATATTCTCATAACTATGCTCAATTCTATCAATTGCTCGACAGTAATTTGTTCACCCACCGTAATACTTATGCTCTTGAGAGAAGCCACTAGTGAAACCTATGGCCCCCGGTCTATTTTCCATCATATTAATCTTCCAATACTTAGCTATTTCTATTACCGTTTATTTTACTTTGCATCTTTATTTCTCTTTATTATAAAAATATCAAAAATATTATCTTATCATATCTATCAGATCTCACTCTCGTAAGTGACCGTGAAGGGATTGACAACCCCTTTATCGCATTGGTTGCGAGGTTCTTATTTGTTTGTGTAGGTGCGTGGGACTCGAGCGTGGTCTCCTACTGGATTGATACCTTGGTTCTCAAAAACTGAGGGAAATACTTACGCTAGTTTACTGCATCATCCTTTCCTCTTCAAGGGAAAACCAACGCAGTGCTCAAGAGGTAGCAGTCTCCAACGTATCTATAATTTTTTATTGTTCCATGCCGTTATATTATCAATCTTGGATGTTTTATAATCATTTTATAGTCATTTTATATCATTTTTGGTACTAACCCATTGACATAGTGCCAAGTGCCAGTTGATGTTTTTTCCATGTTTTTTACATCGCAGAAAATCAATATCAGACGGAGTCCAAATGCCACGAAACTCCATGGAGAATTTTTATGGGCCAGAAGGAACACAACGGGCCCTGGCTGCGCCTGGGTGGTGCCCCGAGGGGTCCAGAACCACCGCAGAGTCCAGAACCACCAGACCCAATCTAGACACCATCTCGGATGGGGTTCACCACCTCCATTGGTGCCTCTCCGATGATGCATGAGTAGTTCTTTGTAGACCTTCGGGTCTGTAGTTAGTAGCTAGATGGCTTCCTCTCTCTCGTTGAATTCTCAATACAATGGTCTCTTGGAGATCCATATGATGTAACTCATTTGCGGTGTGTTTGTTGGGATCGATGAACTTTGAGTTTATGATCAGATCTATCTTTTTATATCCATGAAAGTTATTTGAGTTTCTTTGATCTCTTATATGCATGATTGCTTATAGCCTTGTATTTCTTCTCCGATATTTGGGTCTTGTTTGGCCAACTTGATCTATTTATCTTGCAATGGGAAGAGGTGCTTTGTAGTGGGTTCGATCTTACGGTGCTTGATCCCAGTGATAGAAAGGGAAACGACACGTATGTATCATTGCTACTAAGGATAAAACGATGGGGTCTATCTCTACATAGATAGATCTTATCTACATCATGTCATCGCTCTTATTGCATTACTCCGTTTTTCCATGAACTTAATACACTAGATGCATGCTGGATAGCAGTCGATGTGTGGAGTAGTAGATGCAGGCAGGAGTCGGTCTACTAATCTTGGAGTGATGCCTATATAATGATCATTGCCTGGATATCGTCATGATTATTTGAAGTTCTGTCAATTGCCCAACAGTAATTTATTCACCCACCGTTTGCTATTTTTCTCGAGAGAAGCCACTAGTGAAACCTACGGCCCCGGGGTCTTCTTTCTCATATATTTGCCTTTGCGATCTACTTTTCTCTTCCATTTATTTTCAGATCTACTAATCCAAAAATAAGAAAAATACCTTGCTGCGTTTTATTTCTATTTATTTTATTTGTGATCTATCTATTAATTTACTACAAATTTATCTCACGTCCGTTGGCCTATCTTGAGGCGCCATACCCCGGAAGGGATTGACAACCCCTTTAACACGTCGGGTTGCGAGGATTTGTTATCTGTGTGCAGGGGCTGTTTACATTGTGTTTCTTGGTTCTCCTACTGGTTCGATAACCTTGGTTTCATATCTGAGGGAAATACCTACTGCCGCTGTGCTTCCCTTCCTCTTTGGGGAAATACCGACGTAGCTTCAAGCGACATCAGCGACACCCGCGCCAACCAACGCAGCCGGCTACATCGGGCAGGATGATCAGACCATGCGCGATGCGCTCGCCAGAGGGAGTGAAAGGTCTTGTCCGAATTGTAACTCCGGCTGACGCTGTGGATGGCCGCACGGTGGGTGCTAACTATCGTGGTGTGCTCACGGCGGATGCCATGGGTAGGCTTATCGAACGTGGTTGGGCCCAGAGGACGCCGGTGGGTTCCGGAGGCAAGATCGGGGACAAGCGGTGCGAGACACACGATGTACCCAGGTTCGGGGCCCTCCGTGGGAGGTAGCAACCCTAGTCCTGCTGGATCTTACTATGAGGATCATGAGAAGGCTACAATTGTGCTCCTTGAGCAGTCTTGGGTGGAGGAGGAAGAATAGCTAGCTCTCTACTTCTCCATGTATGTGGATGTGGGTGTGTGGAATGAACTAGCCGACCCCCTGCATGAGGGGCTCCCGAGGGGTCTTATAGTCGGCCCCTAGGGTACAATGGTAATCTACATGGGGCGAGGCCCTGGTGTCATCGTCTGAGTCTTCTCATGGGGCCCGCCGGCTGTGGGCCCGTCGGTAGGACGTCACTGTGGCGCATCGTCGCCCGCGTCAGGGAGTGGTTGGTAATGTGCGGCCTCAGTGCCGCGTCGCCTGGTCACCGTCCGCCTCGGTTAGCGGTAACGTTCGCACTATAGCCATGCTTTCCTAGGTCAGCGGCAAGGGTGGCACTGTTGCCATGCGCACCCCGTCTTGGGGGAGCGGTCTTGTTGTACGACTGGATGGGACGGGCGCTGACCCGCCATCTGCCGGCTATGGCCAGCCGGCTGGAGCTTTGTCGCCGTGCCCAACTGGCCCGAAGCCAGATGGCCGGCTAGAGGGCGAGCTGGATTGAGGGGTGCTTGCCGCCCTGATGTTTTGAAAATTGCTAAGTGTTGATTCGCCTACCCAGGGGTCATCCGCCCGACAAGTATAGCGTGGATCCTTTCCCTACAGGGTGAAGGAAACGCCAATACGAGCGACAAAGGGGTAGGGTTGCGGTCCAATCCAAGAAAAGCTGGGTGGGCATGCAGCTGGGTAGGAATGCGTCAGTTCCAACTATGCCACCTGTTGTTCAACATTGGCCATGTCGGGTGCCAGGGATGGGTCAAACTTATTTGGCTGATTATGGGTTGATGATAGCGGTGACTATATGCTAGGGCAACCTACCGCCAGCTTGGCTGCTCCAATACCATGTCCCGTGGCACCCCGATCCGCCTAGAGCAAGAGGGCCGTCGCACGTCAGCCCAGGATAACACATGATGCAAGACAGGTACACACTACAGCATTCCAAGCACAAAATAATATTTCATTTACATGAAATAGAGTATTACATCGCTGATTATTACAACAGAGTTGCATAGCTCTAAGGCTATCTAAATGGCGGAGGAAGTCTTAGTTTAGCGGCACGTCATCTCTGGATGGGCTCCACAACTCACAGGACTGGTAGGGTTACGGTCTAGCACGATGAGTCTTCTCTTGCATTTGGCCACGAGCAAGGCTAGGTGAGTACTTTGAATATACTCTCAAGACAACCAATATATAGCATCCAAACAAGCAGATGACAAAGCAAGTCATATGCTCATACATGAATTTATCTCATGGCAATAGCTAAGCATGGTGTGATATTAACAAGAAGCATGGATCAAGCAAATCATTAGCATATCATGGCATGGAATAGTTGTATCTACAAGACATGTATATATGAAACTAGGCCGGAAAGCAAACTACACTTACCTCCCGTGAAGATTTAAAGTAACGTGTTGTTCACCAATCAGTCTTACTACCACTCTGGGCAACCACATGACTCACCGAGACCGCATCTCGTGATCTTGTCAGAACAACACAACCGCCACTCTAGGCTACCACAAGACTTACCGAGATCGCATCACGCGATCTTGTCAAAACAACGATGTGACTTCCCTCAACTATCGCATAGTCCAAGTCACCAATTACTTTATAGCACATTCTCTATCAAGTTTATTATATCATGTTTATCCTCCATGTCGACAAAGACCAGATAGTGTGACTTAGTATGAACTGTGTCCATAAGCGAGGACGCGACTATCGATAGTATATACACTCTGCAGAGATAGCGCACTCTACCCACACCATGGAACTCCTAGCCTCGTACTTTAGTACATATTCCCATTCGGGTGGACCATAGACGTTCCAACAAAACTAATATATTGTGTGACACTTATGGTTCCTCCGACATACCCTCCTCTTGGCTCATGCCATGGGTGTCCCTGGGGCTCACCGTGTGGCTAAACAAAACTATCCCAAATGGGGTACAGTGATGTCCCAAACAGGGACAGTGAATATCCATACAACTTGGGCTCACAAGGTTATAGCCGCCTACCGGGCCAGGGTAGCACACACATATATACTTCGCTCGTTGAAGGTACCAGTAAGAGGCCCGCCAATAGGCCAAGTTAGGGCCTCCCCATCTAGGAAAATGTGGTTGCACTGATGAGCTCAGTTCGGTGGCATTATGACTTGATCCCATCGATGACGGAGGAGGTTTGTTATTTAAGTTTAATTTAACATCTCCATCATCTTACCATAACATCAATACTTATAAGCATGAATAATTACAAATGCATCAATGAGCAAATATTACCAAACTTCTTAAGTGACCAGTTATGACATATGAAGCATCACAATAGCATCATACAAACACGTCAACAACATAACATAATTATGATAGTATTGATAACCATGGCATGAGATCAAATCATAGTATCAACATGATATTAAGAATAAAAGTATTATTGCTAACATGGCAAAACATAGCATGAAGTCAGGTCATGGCGTGACGTATTAAGCAATATGAACATCTAGCATAGATTGCATAAATACAGACTAAAACATAATATGGATATGCTGCAATTACACACATAGGGTTCAAGCAAAGTCAACATGCAAGTCTGGGGCTCATGATAAGAGGTTGACTTGCCTTGGGGTGGATGAATGCACCAGATGGAAATGCAACGATCCTCTGGACACGAGACGTTGGAATAGGTGCTTCAGGAATGGACTAGAATAGAGAAAAGGGTAAAGATGGCATTTTCAACAAGTGATGACACTATGAAAACGGAACCATTGGAACAGGCTCGACGAACTGAGAATGTGGGCTTTGTAATTACCTCAGTCGGAGTTACAGTTGCGAAAATATGATAGTTCGTTTGTTAGGTAGAAAAACAAACAGAAAACCATGCATTTCTGCTCGTAACGATTGAACGCCCGCAATCTAACCGTTTTGGCCAGCGGGATGAGGCTGAAAGCGTATTTCGGAAATGCGCCTTCGGAATAGAGAAAGCGCGTTCTCTGCCGAAGCCGCGGCCGAGTACACCTTCTCAAGGGTAAAGCGCACTCCGCTGATTACGCTACCACTTAACCAGTCAACGGGTCGGCCTGGTCAGTGCCGAGAGGCTTACAAGTGGGACTACCTCATCTCCTTCTCTCTCTCTCCTCCCGGTCGTCTTCTTCCTCGCGACACAGGAAGGGGAGGGCCTCGGCCTCTGGCGTGGCCGGCGCTTGGCGATGTAGGAGGGCTCACCACTTGGCTCGCCGGAGATAGCGCGTAGCACCGCGCCTGCGGGTGGCCGCGGGGTCGCTTGAGACAGCCCACGACGTCGTCACCATTGGACAGGCCACGGCGGCCGAAGCGATGTAGGGGAGCCACGTCGGTGAGGCTTCCCAGGCTAAGAGGAGGAGGGCGGTGGCCTTGCGAGCTCCAGGGGCGATCGAGAATGCAAAGGGAAGGGAGGGGGAAGGCCACGAGGAGGAACTGGCCGAGGGGATCAAACGGCGGCACTTCAACCCTTGGAGGGGAGATGAGCTTCGAGTCTTGGATGAGAGGGCTTGGGTTGCAGGAGGGCTTGGTGACGCGATTAAATAACCACGGGGGAGAGCTCTGGAATGCCGGGGAGGGTAGTCGAAGCTCCGACACGCTCGGCGACGTGGCCGCGTTCCGGTGGAGAATATGAGGTCGGCACGCTCGAACAGGGGCTAGGGACAAGGGAGGGAGGTGACTAGGTAGCATGGGGGAGCTCGTGGCGCGCGAGGGCGAGTTGGGAGGCCGGAGAGGGCCCTCTCAAGGGGTCCGGTGCCCAGAGCACTACTTCTGCATGCAATGCACGCACTCTACGTGTGGTCACCGCGTGAACGTGGCATTACCACGCGCTCTTGGCTGCAAAAGCATGTATGGAAGGTGGGTCGTTCTCCAGGTAGCTGCTAGGTGCAAAGAAACAATAGCCATGGCCCACGATGTGACTGCACGATGCACAAATCCTAATAAACAATAAGGTGTTTGATTAGTTGTAAGGGCAATGAAATGGTCCATCCAGTCTGATATTTGGCTGAGTTGTTCATCCACTAAGGTGATCGTTGTGGAAAATTCTCAGCTCAAATAGAAATAGGAATGGAGATGCTGGGGGAAATGGCTAGGTTGATAGTGCTGATTTTTGGTTTGTAGTAGTAATATATCAGTATAAATTACCCTACAAATTTCAGCTCAATAGGATTAAGAAATCAAGCACTTCACAAAGTTTCAAACAAGGCAGAAACTTGCATTGGATCATGTGCTCAAATTGTGACTTGATGTTTGGATGGAAATGGTGAAGATGTAGTGAGGAGAAGCTCCACAATTTATTTGAGAATTTTCCTGGCTACCAAAATGGTAGTTCCTTTGGAACGTGGGAGAGAGGCAGTATTGGCCTTGTGAAAGGAAAATCAAAATTTTGTTATTTAACTTTGGCCAATATTTTTACCAGAGCTTGAGATAGGCACAAAGACCATCTCCATAAATTTTCATGAAATCCAAAGATCTCTAGCTTCTAAATTTAATTCCTCGGAAGGATAGAAGAAATAATTAATCCTAGATGAAAAATACTGCATATGACTTGGCAATATTTTTGCATATCCAGGGTTTATAGGTGTAGGAGGATCTCTTGGAATTTTTGGAGGATCAACAGAGCAAGGAATGAGGGCTCCTTTGTAATAACAAAGGCAGGGTTTCAAAATCCAAATTATGGAATTAGGGTTTTGATTGGGGTTTCGGTGATGCAGATGGGTCTTGGCCAGCATCCAAGACAAGGGCATGGTTCTGAAAGGTTGAAAATTGCCTGGATCCACCTGATCATCCAGCAAACTTCGGAGGAAGATTTTGAAAAAGAAAGCTAGGAAGGAATAACAGCACAAAAATTGATAACCTAATTTTTGGGGTGTTATAGATAACCACTCTGCCCAAGTTCCCTTCGTTGTTAGAACAAGGGGGCGCATCCTACTTGAGTTATTCGAGCTAGTTTTCTTTGGTTTTTATTTTTTTTCTTCTCCATTTTTGTTTGGTTTTCATTTTTCTTCTGCATTTTTTGTTTGGTTTTCTTTTTTCTTCTCCATTTTTGTTTGGTTTTCATTTTTCTTCTGCATTTTTTTGTTTTTTATTATGTTTATTTTCGTTTTCACTCTACATTTTCTTTTGTTTGTTTGTTTTTTCTCCTCTTTTCTTTTTTCTCCTCCATTTTTTGTTTTTTTTTATGTTTGTTTTCGTTTTCACTCTACATTTTCGTATATATCAAAAAGTTTTTTTAATAAGTGATCAACATTTTTTTGTATACACATTCAACATTGTTCCAATGCTTATTCAACATTTTTCAAATACTTTTTCAATATTTTTAGACTTATTCAACATTTTTCAAATACTTGTTCAACATTTTTATATATCCGTTCAACATTTTTTATACCTATTCAACATTTTTCAAGGACGCTGATAACGCCCACACGCCCTATAATATACAGACTATGTCACGTCATCGCATGCATGTGAGAATCTTTTTGGATTTCCAGTTTTTGAACTGTTTTATCGTTTTAATGAAAAATCCGATTGAAGATCCGTTTTCACCATCAAATCCATCGCGACGAGATCTTCGAAACTAGATCTCATATCAATATGTTTCGGCGACTTTTAGAAGTTGCCATGTCTATTGCACATGAATTGTCAGGGTGTTTACACTGAAGTTGCCATCATATGTTTGAGCTATTTTATTCTACATTTAGAAGTAAATTTTGACTTATTATAAAAAAGGGAATTAAGAAAGTAGACTTGCCATGAACCATAAACTTAAAATTCCATGATACATGCACTTAAAGTTGCCATGGTTCATACAAAAAATAATTTCATGGTCAAAGTACTAAAATTGTCATGGTCAAAATAGTGAAATTGTCATGCTCTATAAACTAAAATTGCCACATAGCAACTTTAGTGCAACACTGTGGCAACTACAGTAACATCATGGCACCTTTTGGCCAAAAAAAATTTCGTCCAAACATATCAACAGGCGATCTGGTTTTGAAGATCTCGTCGAGACGGATTTAATGATGAAAACAGATTTTTAATTAGGAGATAAAATATTTTTAAGCCGAAAACCAAAAAGATTCCCGCTGATGTCATCTGTTTTGATGTGGCAAAATGAATGGTATTGTAGGCGTTTGGGTCATGTTGCTTTGTGCCACACGGGTGGATGCTAGCATTTGCATTTTTCAAATACCTTTTCAACATTTTAAATACTTATTCAACATTTTCAAATACTTGGTCAATATTTTTCAAACAATTGTGCAGCATTTTTCAAATTCTCGTTCAACATTTTCAAATATTTGTTTAAAAAATTTCATATACTTGTTCAGCATTTTTCAAATACTCGTTCAACATTTTTAAATATTGGTCAAAATTTCTAATACTTATTCAACATGTTCAAATATATGTTCAACATTTTTAATACTTATTCAACATGTTCAAATATATGTTCAACATTTTTCAAATTCTTATTCAACATTTTGTAATACTTATTCAACATTTTACTAAACATGTTCAAATATATAATATTTTATATTTTAAAGTTTAAATAAAAGTACAAAAATGAAGCAAAAATGAGAACAGAAAACAGAAAAGAAAAACAGGTTGTGGCTCCTACGCTACTGAGCCGGCCCGTCTGGGGCTTCACCCGACGCGAGTGCAGCGCGCCTGCTCGCTGAACGCGACATATAGCAGCACCCTGTACTCGCTTAAAGCGAGAAATAGGGGTGCCCTCCCACGTGCGCTTGGTCAGTCAAAACTTTGCCCAAAGGCATCAAACAAGAATTCAACCTACAAAAGTTGAAACATAAAAATTGTAAAAAGTTGACATTGGCTAACGCCACACACGGCCAACAAATGTTCCTACTCTTTCAGGCTCACATCAAGCTCACATCCAGTCGCCACCATCAAGGCGGTGTCCTTGACTTCAAAGAAATTCGTCAGTGGGCGGTTCTCAGGAACGGAGGTCACAACAACATGAGTGGAGACCTCGCTACAGCGCGACCTCAAGCGTGCAAGCACGAGTCGGGCTCCTTCCTTGGCGGCCGCTTCTTGGAGGTCGACCAAGCGATCCCGGGCTCCAGCTACACGTTCGATCAACGGACCCAAGTGGACATCAACATCCTGCGAGATCCACATCGAACCTGCCACACGGGTCAGCGCCTAGTGACAACACCAAGGCTGTCTTGATCCGGCACAACATACATTTACGGAAGAATACCTGCAACAATTAACCACAATTAGCAAACATGGCGAGACGCCAGACAAAAAGCACGTCACAAAAGGACAAAGAAAGGGCATCCACCTCGGGTGGCCTCCTGGAGCTTGGCTATTTGGCCGTATTGATCTCACAGTCCCACTGACATGCGTTGACCGACCTCTCACAGGGCGGCCTCCTCGGCAATCGAAGGGCCCTCACGCTTCCCTGAAGCTTCAGTCTCATCCCGGACGGACTGGATTTGTCACCGCAGGTCGGCCTCTGTCTCTCTTATTTTGCACCATTGCCTGGAGACCAGAGGTAATGTTTTGGTTGGAATCCCCAGCGTCTCGCGTTTTCAACAATAATTCCTGGCAGGAACAGGCCTCCAAAGCATCCAACTCGGCGATGCTCTGATAATTGCTGGCCTCCTTACAAACCAAGCTAAGACGACAACGCATCTCGCAAGACGACAACGCATCTCGCAATATTGCTCCTCGGCTGCTTCATCACGGCAATAACAAGCTATATCAGCAAAAAACAAGTCTACACCAATTAAATGCCAGTAAGCAGAAGGTAGGTACTCACAGATGCAATCGGATACTGAGGCCTCCAACGCAGCAGTTCGGGCCTTCTCGCTCTCTAGCAATTGGCGCCCCCTCTCAATCTTCTTGGTCAGCAAAGCGCCGCGCTCCTGCAGGACCTACCAGCAATGGGATCAAAAATCAATACACTTACAGGCCGGGGTCTACAACACAAGCAATTACGAAATATAAGCAGCACGACGCGAAATATAACACAACACGTTGGCCTAATCCAGAATGTAAAATCATCACTTAACTAACAAGCATCACAAGAGTATAATGAAAACAAAGCTAATGCATTAAAAGAAGGGAGCAAACCTTGATGAACTGAACAAAGAAAAAGCAGACTGGATAGATGGATTCCAGGCGAAACATTACGAAACTATACCCCAAATATCGTTCTTCTGTTACAGAAGATGCATAAACAATGGGGTTCCCTTGCCCGAAATTCATCATAGTAAGCTTGGTGCAGATTACTGTATCATGAATAGGATATTTAAGACCAGAACACAAAAGAGTTGCTGTTACATGCATATGCAAAAAACTAAGCTCTAATATTTGAACAGAGATGCTATTCTCTTACTAAGCTCTTAAATTTCTTCTCCCGGAACAGAGATGCTATTCTCTTGCTAAGCTCTTAAATTTATACACAATTTTGATAGAAACATGTGAGATGTCCCTTGCTTATTGCTGATACTGTAACTGTAGTTTATATGATCTACTTTTGTGCTTCCATGCACCTGTTATGAAGCATTCATCCTGACAAAAAAAACAAAGGATGACAACTCTTCTACCAATTCTAGAACTTGTTCCTTTCTGAACCAAGCATCAACCAAAAAGTCATGTCAAATTTGAACCAAAACACATATCAAACATCATAAAGAGAGAGAGAGAGAGAGAGAGAGAGAGAGAGAGAGAGAGAGGTCAGAAAAGAGGGGAAGAAGGATTGGGAGCAGGTCACCTAAGCAAAGTAGATTACGAGCACTAAAATCCTACATGAGGCAGCATGGTGCAGAACAAATTATCGGGATGGATGCCATACAACTTAGAAATGATGCCTGAAATGGAAAGGTTGCACCAGGCACTCAAGAATTATCTAAAGCACTTATAAATCTAAAACAATGGAATATAGACAGAAGGGAGATGAGAATGTATTCTTAAATTCATAAACCAGGAACACTAACTGGGCTTTCACACGATGCCTACACTTGAAAACCCGATGATTATTTTCTGCAGAAAAATCATAATGGAATGGTATCAATGCATCACATGAAGAAATTGCAAATCATGGGGTGGAAGTGGAGAAACCATCATATACTTTGGCATTGATAAACTCGGTTATCCCAAAAGTTTGTAAGCATGGAGCTCTTCTATCTGAACCCAAACCTGCAAAGCAATCAACAATACGAGTCAATTCATAAGCAAATCCAGAGAGAGAGAGAGAAAGAGAGAACTGGAACAGGGGCTCCAAGAGGAGGAAGCAAGCGAGGGGAGGAGGCGGCGCGCCAGTTGCTCTGCTCGCTTCTCTGCACTTACGCAGCTGCCTGGCTTCTGGTCCAAGCCAGAGAGGAGCAGCCGCCATTTGAGGAGCCCTGGCTTCCCTTCATCTTCTTCAGTGGCCCGTGCTAGACAGTGGGAGATAAAGCCCCACCATTCCCCACCTGCTGCTACTTGCGCCCCACGCCAGCCTCTCCTCCAGGGCCGGCCCTGGGGGGGGGGGGGGTGGGGCGGCCGCCCCGGGCCCCCCAAGCTGCAGGGGCCCCCACCCAAGGTACGTATGCTGCTAGCTTAGGCTTAGCCCACACACGCAGCTACGCATTATTTTGTTGGAAAAGGAGCTAAGCACTACATGGGCTGGACATGCAGATGTAAGCACGGCTAGCCCACGCATGCAATCGCTAGTTCCTCGACTCATCGTAACCGTACGTACTAGCCTCGAACGCGCTCCTGTTCGCTTTCCTAATTCCCCTTTCTTTCAAGATCCAATCTTCCCGACCCCCCGGATCTGATTGCAAGTCGCCGTTTCGCCGGCGAGCTCCGCTCTCCTGTCTCCACTCGAGATGGCATCCACGTCGTGTCATCTCCGAGCGCACCATAATGACACGCCAGGTGGCCAATGGCAGTCCCCTTCGTGTCATGGCGGAGCGCCCGATCAGGCCATTAGCGAAGCAGATCCAACCGCTCTAAGGTATACCATGTTATTCACTATTACTCCCTCCGTTCCTAATTATATGTCTTCCTAGAGATTTCAAAAAGACTACATATGGATGTATATAGACGTATTTTAGTGTAGATTCACGTATTTTACTTCGTATCTAGTTCATATTAGCATCTCTAAAAAAACTTATATTTAGGAACGGAGAAAGTAGTTTATTAAAAGTAGCCCTTCTTTGCACATATTCAACTTATGTTCTATTTTATTTATTTTCAATATCGTTTTTGTGTGTATAAACTATTTCATATTTTATTTATTTTCAATATCGTTTTTGTGTGTATAAACTATTTCATATAAATATTCGTTTTGATTTGATTAAAGTATATATACACATACTAGAAAATTACTCGTGCATTGCAACAAATCTAAAATAAACTGATACATGTTGATAAACTTGAAACAAACACCCCGCTCTCAGTGTATATATCACTACAAATATGTTAGGATTCATCCATAGTATATTCCTCTTATTTGTTTGGATGATGTTGGGAAAGTTTGGGGCTGGTTCGGACACACTAACAGATTTACTGCAAATATGATGCAAAGTAGTGGGGGTCTCTTTTCAATACCATAACCTACATCGCATGCATTAGATGTAGACCGAATGATCAAATTTAGGGATAACAGGCATGCCATCGTCGTCGGCTGAGTCTTTTAAAGAGCAGAGATGGTCATTAGTATTATTAATGATTTTCATGCAAAGGGGGCCCCGAGTTTTGGTTTCGCCCCGGGCCCCCAAAATCTCAGGACCGGCCCTGCTCTCCTCAACCCCGCGATGTGTGCAACGCCTAGTGCTCGGGCCTCGCTGCTTCATCCCCCGCCGCTAGCCTAATGACCACCCCTGCTCCTCCACCCCCACAGTGAAGACCCTGTCGCCTTAGTCTTCCACGACGACAACCTGCGCCCGATCCGGGCAAAGGGCAAGCAATGGGGAGGCAAGGATGAGGAAAACGGGAGGTGCAAGAGGAGGTTGGATAGGAGGTTGAGATGGACGTCGGCAGACAAGGGATGGAGGAGGGGCATATACGTGATTGGGGCTAGGGTTCATATGGGGTTGCACGCAAAAGCGGAGACGCCAAATACGGGCAACACAACATGCGGCGTGTGAGGATAGGGTCGCTCGCACCCACGAAGGGCTCACCCGGGCCACTAGGGAGGAAGAACGAGCCCACCGGTCAGGGATATTGAAAATTAACCGTGCGGTGAAAACTAGCAGAACAAATCTCCGAGACGAACCAGTTGGCCAAAAGCAACTCAATCGAACGGTCAACGAAGCTTCAATCTAGGGGAGAGCTGGGAGGCTGAGTTGGCCAGCCTCATTATAGGTTAGAATGTTGATGACATGATCATGAATGGCGATGGCCCCTGAGTATATTGCCTTTGTGAAGGCACGTCTTAGTTTGCAGTTTCTTATGTCTAATCTTGGCCCCCTTCGCTACTTTCTTCAGATAAAGGTCTCTTCTACTTCTGGTGGATATATTTTTCTCATCGTTGTCAGACTATTCTTTTGGATATATTTTTCTAATCGTGGTTGAACTCTTCTTTTCTATATGTTGATGACATGATCATCAATTGGGACGACCGTGAGTATATTGCCTTTGAGAAGGCACTTCTTAGTGAGCAGTTTCTTTTTCTTATGTCTGATCTTGGCCATCTTCCATACTTTCTTGGGATAGAGGTCTCTTCTACCACTAATGGCTTTACTCCCTCCGTCCGGAAATACTTGTCGGAGAAATTTCAGGGAGTATTTCCCAAGACAAATATATCCAGAATCTTCTTGCTCGTGCTACTCATACTGATGAGTGCACTATTGAGACTCCCATGGAGCTCAATGTTCACCTTCGTGCTACTGATGGTGACCGTGTCTGATCTAACACGTTATCGTCATCTTGATGGGAGTCTTGTCTATCTAGATGTCACTCGTCCAGGTATCTCCGATCATGTCCATATTTTCAGTCAGTTTGTCTCTGCGCCCACATTGGTTCACTATGTCACCTCCTTCGTGTTCTCCGATATCTTCGTGGCATGATCTCTCACTGTCTATTCTTTCCCTGCTCCAGTTCATTACAGCTTCAGGCCTACTCAAATGCTACGTGGGCTAGTGATCCCTAGGATTGTTGTTCACTTTCTGTTTACTGTGTTTTTCTTGGTGGTTCTCTCATTGCCTCTAAGACCAAGAAACAGACTGCAGTTTCACGTTCGAGTACAAAGGCTGAGTCGCGAGCTATGGCTCTTTTGACGGCAGAGGTGACTTTGTTACGGTGCTTACTTCAGAAGTTTGGTGTTTCTGCACTACACTCTGCTCTTGTCTGACATTACATGTGCTCTTAGTATTGTGAGCGACCCTGTGAAGAATGAGCTCACCAAGCATATTGGTGTTGATGCTTCTTCTGTGCATGCCGTTGTGGAAGATTCAGGTTATTGCCCCTTAGTATGTGCCTACCGAGTTACAGTTGGCGGATTTCTTTAGATAGGCCCAGACTAGAGCACAACACGACTTCTATCTCTCCAAACTTGGTGTTGATCCATCATGGGTTTGGGGGGGTGTTAAGAGTTATATATGTAGCCGTGTACCCCTTTGTATTTTCCCCGTTCTATAATGTTCTTATTTCATATTGTAACACACTTGCACGTTTGTGTATAACGGCATATGGCCACCTGGAAATACAAGTTGCATATTTCCTAACAGGTACAATCCCTCCTGGTTAATGGCCAAGGACTTCTTAGCATTTCGTCTTTTCATGTTCCTCGATTTACCATGCAGCTCATTTCTGGTTGTCAAATTGTTGACTCTGGTTGTCGGGTAATTCTCGACTTTGACTCATGCTTTGTTACAAAACGTCACACTAGTGCTCTCCTTGGTGCTGGCCCCCGGTGCCTTGACTCAAAGGGCCTCTGGGAGCTTGACTGGCTTCACCTTCCCTCCGTTGCCACCATCACAAGTCTCTCCACCTCTGTTTCCTTGTCTACCAGCTCTTTTCAGCATTGCGAATCGCCTTGGTCACTTGTGTGACTCTCGTCTCTTGTCCTTCGTTCGGTGTGGTCTTCTTGAAACGTGTGGGGCCTTAATGCACTGACGCGAACCATTGCCCTCTGTGTTCGTCTCGGGCACCCCCTTGGTGATTGTCAACCGTATATGGTCCTTTCGTTGATGCAGATCGCTTCGCTTTGCTCCAAGAGCTATGAGTTCCGCTCCTCGCACCATGGTCCTTGGGTCGTTACCGATGACTCCTTTATCTAGCAGGCAAGGGATAAGAATAACGCTAACCTAAAAAAAGACAGATGGTCAAATTTCACCGTTTCCTTGATGACCTTGAGCTTCGCAAGATCAACCTCGTCGGTCGGAACTACAGTTGAAGCAACAAGCTCCTTCATGCTCACCGACAAGGGCTTGCACGCCAGATCGCAACCCTCATGCTCAAGGTTGACACTGCGAAGGCATTTGCTTCAGTCTCATGGCCCTTCCTCCTATGAACGCGTGGCACGCTGACATTGGCGGCAGATTCACCGAGTGGGTCTGAATGATTCTACCATGGACATCCTCAACAAGGTGCCCGGAAGGAATATTCTTCACCATCATGGCATGTGGCAACGTGACCACTTTTTGTCATTGTTGTTTCTTCTTTTGTGCTGGTGGTGCTCGACGCCTTGTTGGTCCATGTGAAGAGCGTTGTCATGTCGGAGCCATCGCACTGGCATCCATGAAGCACCTCATGTCACTGTACGATGCCGACATGGGCATCCTCCTGTCTTCGACGTGCGGCAAAGATCTTGGTGGCGTGTCAAACTTATGCACCAACTTTGACAAGTGCTCCTTTGCGCCAAACTGCTGCAGCATCGTCTAGATTTAGGTGATCAAGTTAAGCTTCGTATGTCCTTTCTCATTGCTCCCATGCACCTACCTCAGCCTCCCCTTGTCGTGCAAGAAGATTCAAACGGTCCACCCGTGGCCTCTTCCAGACAAAGTTCTCAACTTCCTCCCCACTTGGATTGAGAATCTACTCAACATGAGACCTCCTGTCTTCGACGTGCGTCAACCTGATCTTGGTGGCGTGTCAAACTTATGCACCAACTTTGACAAGTGCTCCTTTGCGCCAAACTGCTGCAGCATCGTCCAGATTTAGGTGATCAAGTTAAGCTTCGTATGTGCTTTCTCATTGCTCTCGTGCACCTATCTCAGCCTCCCCTTGTCGTGCAAGAAGATTCAAACGGTCCACCTGTGGCCTCTTCCAGACAAAGTTCTCAACTTCCTCCCCACTTGGATTGAGAATCTACTCAACATGAGAGGCTTCTCAAATTTGCTCTCCATCCCAGATTATCAAGCCATCGCCATAAAACTACCTCTGTGGTTACTTGCGGAGATCGAGAAGTGCATTCGCGCTTTCCTTTAGAGCGGGACCGACATAGTCAACGATGGGCAATGTATGGTTGCCTGGAGCAAGGTGTGCTCCATGTGGAACTCAGCGGCTTCAGAATCCTTGAGTGTATCTCTCATTTGTTGGGCAGATTCCTTGTTGAGCAGGGTACACTTCCTTAGTTCTCTTGTCCTGGTGCTCATGCTCAGAATGATGTTGCTGAGCGCAAGCATCGTCACCTTCTTGAGGTGGCTCGTGCGTTGATGATTGTCACCTCTCTTGCACCTCACTTTTGGGTTGACGTAGTTTCTACTTCCACCTGTGTCATCAACATTCATCCTTCCTCTGCTCTACAAGGTGACATTCCTCTCGAGCGTTTTTTTGGTCGTTCTCCTAACAACTCAATGATTCCTTTGTTTGCTTACATTTGCTACATTTTTCTTGCCCCCCCCCCTCGAATGCAGCAAACTAACTGCTCAGTTTGTTGAATGTGTCTTCTTAGGTTACAGTGATGACCAAGGGCTATCGGGTTGGGATTCTGTCAGTCGTCAGTTTCTCAGAATGTGACTGTTGATGAGTCTCGTCCTTTATATGCCGGTGCTACATATCAACGCGCCATGGCTAAGATCTTTGATGAGATAATACATAAGATTGTCAAGTGTTATGTAGATCTCACTGTAAAGGTGGTATCCTATGAAGAACATCTTCAACATCTCCAAATCATACTCGGCCGCCTAAGGCAACATGCACTCAAGTTAACCCCGTTGAAGTGCGCCTTCATGGTCTCGTCAGGCATTCCTACGGTTTCTCATTCGACATCGGGCAATAGAAATCGACCCAAGTAAAATCAAGGCCATACTCGAAATGCATCGTCCTCAAAATCTTAAGGAGCTGCGTTCGCTCGTCCATCCTCTCCTTTGGCCTCCCCCATTGAGGATATTTGTTTCCTCACTTTTTCCAATACACCTATCACTCAAGTATTTGCCCTCGTCCACCCATCCCACCGTGTCTTCCCGTAGTACTGTTGTAGACTCCACACTGTCGTCACCTACGGCTTCCCCACCCCGTTCATTACCTGAGGCTACCTCCCCTAGCTCGTCCCCTGAGGCCTCCCTATTGATTCCCCCTCATCTTCTTTACTTCATTGGCCGTCCGCGTGTTCTGGGTTCTTCTGATGAGCCATCTCCCTCGACTACTATCTTCTTCTATTGGTAACGCACTGCCTCCAGCTCAGCCTACTTATGGCTTCCGAGCTCGCCCACTTCCTCTTATTGACGCTTATGGTTAGTCTGGGCCGCACTTCTTGAGACGACTTCTTATGTTGACGGCGTTGTTCGTGCCAAATGGCAGCATGCGACGACAGCGGAAATTGATGCTCCTGCGTGCATCGGCACGAGGGATCTCATTTCCCTTCGTCCTCGTGCTCGTCTCATCACCTATAAGTGGGTCTACAAGGTTAAGCCTCTGATGGTCCTATTGAGCATTACAAAGCTCGTCTAGTGGTGAGAACATGGTCATGACTACAATGAGATATTTGCTCCTATACAGCCCATATGACCACTCTTCACACACTTTTTGATGTGGCTTCTGTTCGCCACTAGTCTCTCTCTCTCTCGCTCCCTCCCTCTCTCTCTCAGCTTGATGTCAAGAATGCCTACATGTAGCCGCCACCTGGGTATTCTCTTCCTAATGGCATGGTCTATGTCTTCGTCACTCTACATGGTCTTAAGCAAACCCCTCGTGCCTGGTCTGAGCGCTTTGTCTTAGTAGTTACTATGGCTGGTTTTTCGGCCAATGCTCATGATCCTTCATGTTCTGTCCACCATTCAACTCGTGGTCGAACACTTGTTCTATATGCCAATCATCACTGGCGACAACTCTAAGTACATTGCATTTGTGAAGGCTCGTCATAGTGAGTTTCTTATGTCTGATATTGGTCCTCTTGGTTACTTCCTTGAGATTGAGGTTTCTTCTACCTCTAATGGCTTCTTTATTTCCTATAAGAGAAGTATATCCAGGATCTTGCTCGTGCTGCTCTTACTGATGGCGCACTGTTGAGACTCCAATGGAGTCAACATCCACCATTGTGTCCACCTCCGCTCCCTGTCAGTCTGGATGGGCATCCTTTGCTTTGATGTGGAGCAGCACCAATGGCAAGCAGGAGCTCGGACAGTCGAAGCAGAGGACACAACGCAACCTAAAGTCGGTTTACATGCAGCTCGGATGTTATGAATGCCTTTCTTAATGGTGAGCTGTGTGAGGAGGTTTACATGCACCCACGACTTGGTTATTCTGCTCCTGATGACATGCTTTGTCGTCTTTGTCGCTCTCTCTATGGCTTTAAGCAAGCCCCTCATGCCTGATTTGAGTATTCTACCTTTGTGGTGGCTGCCGCTGAGCGAGTGCTCATGATCCTACACTGTCTGTCCACCTTTTTGATCTTGGTAGGACTCTTCTGCCATATGTTGATGACATGACATTCACTGGCAAAGACCCTGAGTATATTGCCTTTGTGAAGGCACGTCTTAGTAAGCAGTTTCTTATGTCTGATCTTGGGCCTCTTTCAAGAAAAATAATCCATGATCTTCTTGCTCGTGCCGCTCTTACTGATGAGCGCACTGTTGAGACTCCCATGGAGCTCAATGTTCGCCTCTGCTACTGAGGATGACTCTTTGTCGGATCTAACACTTTATTGTCATCTTGTTGGGAGTCTTGTCAATCTGGCTGCCATTCGACCGAAAGAAGAAATAGACTGCAGTGCCCCTTGTTTGAGTGCACCTCCTCCTGAAGCGTCGTTGCTCCACCGTCCTACACCCTCTACCATATGCTCTGCAGCATTGCCGTCGTGGCCAGGATGGTGCAAACTTGCTAGTGGCGATGCCTCTCGCACAATGTCGCGAGAGCCTTCATCCTCTCAAGTGGCATGAAAGGAGGGGATAATGCCGCCATGGCTGCTGGCGTTCCCTCTCTAGGATCGTGAAGTATTTTTTTTTGAATTTTTTGAATTGCTTACCACATGTGACACGTGTTGATCGTGAAGTGTTTGGGAATGAGACTAAGAAATATGAGAAATGAGATAATGACTTGTGTATTAGGGGGAATGAGGCCTAAACATAATTGCTGAGGTGAGTTATAGCTACCAAAATGATTGGTGCATTCTTCTCCAAAGTAGGCCACGCTTTTGATGCAAACAGGATCGAGTGGGATTTACTCATACTCTATCCAGTCCGAATGATAATCTTCTTTTATTTGGCAAACTTCAACCCTTGCTTTCAAAAAATAATTTGACCCAAACACTAAATATATCATTGACCATAATTCTTTATACATCACACCATATCCTTAGTGTTAAGCTTCATGAACTAGTCAATGCAAACGAAAAGTCCAAAATAATGGAAAGGGCTAGACAATTCACGCAACCAAAAGTCTGAACTAATGGAAAGGGCTAGGCAATCCACATACACACTTCAACACTTACAATCTAATAACATATAAGGCGAATTTGACAAAATAGTTAGAAATTCAATAAATGTTCACAAATTCAAAATATATGTTTGCAAATACGAAAAATGTTCACCAATTCCAAAAAGATTGTGGATACAAAAAATGTTCACTAATTCAAAAATATTCTTGGATTCAAAAAAACTTGTGAATTCCAAAATTGTTCATGTATTCAAAAGATGATCACATATTCGAAAATTCACGCATTCAAAACAAGTTCATGAATTCAAAAAATGCACATAAATACAAAAAACTATTCACATATACAAGCATACGTGAATTCGTAAAATGTTCACGTCGAATTCAAAATATGTTCGCGAATTCTAGAACAATGTTCACAAATTTCAAAAATGTTGTGATTCTTCTGATGAGCCATCACCCTTGACTACTACGTCTTCTTCTGTTGGCAACACACCACCTCCAACTCAGCCTACTTATGGCTTCCGAGCTCGCCCGCTTCTACCTATTGACCGCTATGGTTATTGCACTGCTCTTTCCGAGACGACTTCTTATCCCGTATGGCAACATGTGATGGCATCAAAGAATGATGCTCTTGCCCGCATCGGCACGTGGAATCTCATTTCCCTTCCTCATTGTGCTCGTCTCATCACTTGTAAGTGGGTCTACAAGGGTAAGACTAATGGTTCTCTTGAGCATTACAAAGCTCGTCTAGTGGTGAGAACATAGTCATGACTACGATGAGACATTTGCTCCTATACGGCCCGGATGACCACTCTTCACACACTTTTCAATGTGGCTTATGTTCGCCACTAGTCTCTCTCAGCTTGATGTCAAGAATGCCTACATGTAGCCACCGCCTGGGTATTCTCTTTTTGATGGCATGGTCTGTCGTCTTCGTCGCTCTCTATAGCAAACCCCTCATGTCTGGTTTGAGCGCTTCGTCTCAGTGGTGACTGTGGCTGGTTTTTTGGATGCTCATGATCCTTCACATCTTGTCCACCATTCAACTCATGGTCGAACATTTGTTCTATATGTCGATCATCACTGGCGACAAGTATATCATTTGTAAAGGCTCGTCATAATGAGTTCCTTATGTCTGATCTTGGTCCTCGTCGCTACTTCCTTGAGACTAAGGTTTCGTCAACCTCTAATGGCCTCTTTATTTCCTAAGAGAAGTATATCCAGGATCATCTTGCGTGTGTTGCTCTTACTGACGAGCGCACTGTTGAGACTCCTATGGTGTCAACATCCACCTTTGTGTCCACCTTCGCTCCTTACCAGTCTACATGGGCATCCTTCGCCTTGCTGCTAGTTGCTATGGGAACTGTCTCAATCCCACACCCGTGTTCCCTTGTTGGGCGACACCAAGACCGGACACTCAAGCAACACCAATGGCAAGCACGAGCACAGACAGTCGGCGCATACCTGGATTATGCACGGCAAGCCGAGGACACGGCGCTACCTAAAATCGGGGCCAAGGGCGCACAGTAGGAGAACGTGCGGTGCTTAATCAAGTGTGTGCCACACAACCTGCAAACAGGAGAAGCACACCAAGCTAGATCAGCAGGAACGAAGAGTGCACAGGCAGATGGGATGCAATCAAGTCCCTCTACTGCCACCGCCGCCAGTCTCTCCGCCTCTGTTGCCTTGTCTACCAGTTATTTTCAGTAGTGGCATCATTGCCTTGGACACTTGTGTGGGTCTCATCTCTCATCATTAGTTCAACGTGGTCTTCTTGGATCCGTCTCCGACGATGTCTCTAAACCACCAGGGTTGTCGACTTGGTAAACAGGTACAGTTACCTCATACTCATAGCGAGACAGTGCCTCAGCGTCCTTTCGACCATGTTCTTTGATGTCTGGGGTCCATCTGCCTTTGCCTCAAAAGGAGGTCATTGCTAGTATACTATCTTTATAGATGACTTCTCTGAACAGCTGGATATCTTTTATTTCTTCTAGTAGTGAGGTCTTATCTATATAAGTGTTTTGCCGCCTTGGTTCCAATCAGTTCTCTACGCCTATTCCTGTGTTTTGTGATGACTCCGATGGAATGTATATCTCCAAGCTGTTGCGTGGAGTCCTTGCTGAGGAGGGTGCTCTTACTCAGTTCTCTTAACATGGTGCTCATGCTCAGAATTGCGAGGCTGAGCGCAAGCATCATCACTTTCTTAAGGCTCATCTATTGATGGACACTACCTCTCTTCCGCCACACTTTTGGGCCGAGTCTATCTCCACTTCCATCTAACTCATCAACCTTCGGCAATCCAATCCACTGCTATGTATGGTGGTCTCCTTTCGAGCGTCTACTTGATTGTTTCCTGATTGTTCGGTGCTTCAATTGTTTGGTTGTGTTTGTTGTGTCCTTCTTGCCCCTTGTGAACGCACCAAACTTATTGCTCGGTCCGTTGAGTGTGGCTTATTAGGATACAACAATGAGCATAAGGGATATCGTTGCTCGGATCATGTTGGTCGTCGGATGACTATTTCTCGGGATATGACTTTCGATGAGTCTCATCCCTTCTACATGCGTGCATCTTCCCCGACCTTTTCAGTGGAGGACATCTATTTCCACACTTTTCCCGAACCCCCTATCACTCTTGTTGAGCCCTGATCCATTCCTCATACTGCTCTTGCTTCTCCGATTATTCAAGATTCAACACCATCGTCTCCTATGATTTCCCCACCTGCTTATCACAGGATTTGACACATTTATCACCGGTGCCTTCCTTGTCTTCATCACCTGAGTTTTTCTCGATGATTCTTGCTCGTATTCTTTCATATTTGCCTCACTTTTATACACGTCGTTCGTGTGTTGTGGATGCATCTACTGATGTGCCATCTTCCCCGTCTCAGCCTACTTGTGGCCTGCGTCCTCGTCCTCTTTCGCCTACTTACCGCCTTAGTCTTTCAAACATTGGCGCTGTTGTTCTTGAGCAGACTTGTTATCTCGATGTTGTTCATACCAAATGGCACCTTGCCATGATAGGGGATATTGCTACTGTTGAGCGCATCGGCGCATGGGATATTGTTTCTCTTCCTCCTCGTGTTCTTCCCATTACTTGGTGGGTCTACAAGGTCAAGACTCGCTCCACTGGTTCCCTTGAGATCAAAGCTTGTCTTATGGCTTGTGGCTTTCAGCGGTAGCATGGCCCTGATTACAATGAGACTCTTTGCTCCCACGGGCCATATTCATCACGTATCTGCGTCTCGGCTTGATGTTAAGAATGTCTTTCTTAATGGTGAGCTGTGTGAGGAGGTTTACGTGCAGCCGCCACTTGGGTATTCCACATCTAGATTCCCCTATTCATGTTTTTACTGTCAAATGTAACTTCCCTACCAGTTGATAGTCGAGTCACTCTTGCACTTTGTCTTTTCATCTTCCTTCTTTTGCTCATCTTCCTTGACTTTACTACAATAATTGTCCATGTGTTGTGGATTCTTCTAATGAGTCATCTTCCTCGACTAATATGTCTTCTTCTGTTGGCAACACATGGCCTCCAGATCAGCCTACGGCCTACATTGGCTTCTGCGCTCGCCGACTTCTGCCTATTAACTACTATGGTTATTGAGCTGCTCTTCACAAGAAGACTTCTTACCGTGACATTTTTGTTCATGCAGAATAGCAGCATGTAATGGCACTGAATGCTCTTCCCGCGTCGGCTAGTGAAATCTCATTTCCCTTCCTCTTGCTCGTCACATCACTTGTAAGTGGGCTTACAAGGGTAAGACTATGATGTTTCTCTTTTGCTTTACGAAGCTCTTCTAGTGGTGAGAACATAGTCAAGACTACGATTAGACATTTGCTCCTATATGGCCCAGATGACCACTCTTCGCACACTTTCCGTTGTGGCTTCCGTTCGCCACTAGTCTCTCTCTCAGCTTGATGTCAAGAATGCCTACATGTAGCCACCACCTGGGTATTCTCTTCCGGATGGCATGGTTTCTCGTCTTCGTCGCTCCCTATATGGTCTTAAGCAAACCCCTCGCGTGCCTGGTTTGAGCGCTTCATCTCAGCAGTGAATGCGGCTGGTTTTTAGTGAGTGCTCATGATCTTGCACATTCTGTACATTTGTTCCATATGTCGATCATCACTAGGGACAACTCTTACATTGTGTTTGTAAAGGCTTGTCGTGAATTTCTTATGTATGATCTTGGTTCTCTTCGCTCCATCCTTGAGAATGAGGTTTCTTCTACCTCTGATGGCTTCTTTATTTTATAAGAGAAGTATACCCAGGATCTTCTTGCTCATGCTGCTCTTACTGAGCGCACTGTTGAGACACAACGTCCACCTTTGTGTCCACCTCCGCTCCCTACCAGTCTGGATGGGCATCCTTTGCCTTGCTGCGGGTTGCTATGTGAACTGTCTCAATCCCACATCCCATGCTCCCTTGCTGAGCGACACCATAACCCTCGAGCAACACCAATGGTGAGCAGGAGCTTGGACAATCGGCGCGTACCTGGATTATACACGACAAGCCGAGGACAGGCGCTACCTAAAGCCAGGGCCAAGGGCGCACAGTAGGAGAACGTGGGGTGCTTAATCAAGTGCGTGCCACACAACCCGCAAACAGGAGAAGCACACCAAGCCGGATCGGCGAGTAACGGAGAGTGCATAGGCACGTGGGATGCTGGACCAAGTAACTCTGCTGCCATCGCCGCCAGTCTCTCCTCCTCTGTTGCCTTGTCTACCAATTGTTTTTAGCAGTGGCATCATCGCCAGGAGTCACTTGTGTGGCTCTCATCTCTCATCCTTAGTTTGACGTGGTCTTCTTGGATCCGGCTCCAACGATGTCTCAAAACCGCCAGGGTTGTCAGGTTGGTAAAGAGGTACAGTTACCTTATGCTCATAGCGAGACAGTGTCTCAGCATCCTTTTGACGTTGTTCTCTTTTATGTCTGGGGTCCATCTCCCTTTGCCTCGAAAGGAGGTCATCGCTTGTATACGATCTTTATAGATGACTTCTCTCAACACACCTGGATATACTTTATTTCTTCTCGTAGTGATATCTTATCTATACAAGTGTTTTGATGCCATTGTTCACATTAAGTTCTCTACGCCTAGTCTTGTATTCTGTGATGACTCTGGGGGAGAATACATCTCCAAGTTGTCGCTTTGAGTCCTTGCTGAGCAGGGTACTCTTGCTCAGTTCTCTTATCCTGGTGCTCATGCTCAGAATGGCGCGGCTGAGCGCAAGCATCATCACTTTCTTAAGACTCATCAATTGATGGACACTACCTCTCTTCCACCACACTTTTGGGCCGAGTCTATCTCCACATCCATCTAACTCATCATCCTTAGGCAATCCAATCCACTGTTATGTAGGGTGGTCTTCTTTCAAGCGTCTATTTGATCGTTTCCTCATTGTTCGGCACTTCAATTGTTTGGTTGTGTTTGTTGTGTCCTTCTTGCCCATCGTGAACGCACCAAACTTATTGCTCGGTCTGTTGAGTGTGGCTTATTAGGATACAACAATGAGCATAAGGGATATCGTTGCTCGGATCATGTTGGTTGTCGGATGACTATTTATCGGGATATGACTTTCGATGAGTCTCGTCCCTTCTACCCGCGTCCATCTTCCCCGACCTTTTCAGTGGAGGAATCTGTTTCCACACTTTTCCCGACAATCCTATCACTCTTGTTGAGCCCTAATCCATTCCTCGTACTGCTCTTGCTTCTCCGATTATTCAAGATTCAACACCATCATCTCCTATGATTTCCTCACCTGCTTATCACAGGATTTGACACATTTATCACCGGTGCCTTCCTTGTCTTCATCACCCAAGTTTATCTCGATGATTCTTGCTCGTATTCTTCCATATTTGCCTCACCTTTATACACGTCGTTCGTGTGTTGTGGATGCGTCTACTGATGTGCCATCTTCCCCGTCTCAGCCTACTTGTGGCCTGCGTCCTCGTCCTCTTTCGCCTACTTACCGCCTTAGTCTTTCAAACATTGGCGCTGTTGTTCTTGAGCAGACTTCTTATCTTAATGTTGTTCATACCAAATGGCATCTTGCCATGATAGAGGATATTGCTATGTTGAGCGCATCGGCACGTGGGATATTGTTTCTCTTCCTCCTCGTGTTCTTCCTATTACTTGGTGGGTCTACAAGGTTAAGACTCGCTCTAATGGTTCTCTTGAGCATTACAAAGCTCGTCTTGTGGCTCGTAGCTTTCAGCGGTAGCATGGCCCTGATTACGATGAGACTTTTTGCCCCCGCAGGCCATCTGACCATTGTTAGCACACTTCTTGTTGTGGCCTCTATTTGTCACGGGTCTGTGTTTCAGCTTGATGTTAAGAATGTCTTTCTTAATGGTGAGTTGTGTGAGGAGGTTTACGTGCAGCCGCCACTTGGGTATTCCACATCTAGATTCCCCTGTTCATGTTTTTACTGTCAAATGGAACTTCCCTACCAATTGATAGTCGAGTCACTCTTGCACTTCGTCATTTCATCTTCCTTCTTTTGCTCATCTTCCTTGACTTTATACTACAATAATTGTCCGCGTGTTGTGGATTCTTCTAATGAGTCATCTTCCTTGACTACTATGTCTTCTTCTGTTGGCAACACATGGCCTCCAGATCAGCCTACAGCCTACTAATGGCTTCTGAGCTCGCCGACTTCTGCCTATTAACTACTATTGTTATTGCGCTGCTCTTCCCAAGAAGACTTCTTACCGTGACATTTTTGTTCATGCAGAATAGCAGCATGTAATGGCATTGAATGCTCTTCCCGCGTAAGTGGGCCTACAAGGGTAAGACTATGATGTTTCACTTGAGCTTTACGAAGCTCTTCTAGTGGTGAGAACAGACTACAATTAGACATTTGCTCCTGTATGGCCGAGATCACCACTCTTCGCACACTTTCCGTTGTGGCTTCCATTCGCCACTAGTCTCTCTCTCAGCTTGATGTCAAGAATGCCTATATGTAGCCACCACCTGGGTATTCTCTTCCGGATGGCATGGTTTCTCGTCTTCATCGCTCCCTATATGGTCTTAAGCAAACCCCTCGCGTGCCTGGTTACGCTTCATCTCAGCAATGAATGTGGCTGGTTTTTAGTGAGTGCTCATGATCTTGCACATTTTGTCCACCAACCAACTCATGGTCTGACATTTGTTCGATATGTCAATCATCACTAGGGACAACTCTTACATTGCCTTTGTGAAGGCTCGTCATAGTGAATTTCTTATGTATGATCTTGGTCCTCTTCGCTCCTTCCTTGAGAATGAGGTTTCATCTTTATTTTCTAAGAAGTATACCCAGGATCTTCTTGCTCGTGCTACTCTTACTGACGAGCGCACTGTTGAGACTCAACATCCACCTTTGTGTCCACCTCCGCTCCCTGCCAGTCTGGATGGGCATCCTTTGCCTTGCTGTGGGTTGGTATGTGAACTGTCTCAATCCCACATCCCATGCTCCCTTGTTGAGCGACACCATAACCCTCGAGCAACACCAATGGTGAGCAGGAGCTTGGACAATCGGCGCGTACCTAGATTATGCACGACAAGCCGAGGACAGACGCTACCTAAAGCCAGGGCTAAGGGCGCACAATAAGAGAACGTGGGGTGCTTAATCAAGTGCGTGCCACACTACCCGCAAACAGGAGAAGCACACCAAGCCGGATCGGCGGGTAACGGAGAGTGCACAGGCACGTGGGATGCTGGACCAAGTAACTCTGCTGCCATCGCCGCCAGTCTCTCCTCCTCTGTTGCCTTGTCTACCATGTTTTCAGCAGTGGCATCATCGCCAAGAGTCACTTGTGTGGCTCTCATCTCTCATCCTTAGTTTGACGTGGTCTTCTTGGATCCATCCCCAATGATGTCTCTAAACCGCCAAGGTTGTCAGCTTGGTAAAGAGAAGAGGTACAGATACCTTATGCTCATAGCGAGACAGTGTCTCAGCATCCTTTCGACATTGTTCTCTTTTATGTCTGGGGTTCATCTCCCTTTGCCTTGAAAGAAGGTCATCGCTAGTATACGATCTTTATAGATGACTTCTCTCAACACACCTGGATATACTTTATTTCTTCTCGTAGTGATATCTTATCTATATAAGTGTTTTGATGTCATTGTTCATACTAAGTTCTCTACGCCTAGTCTTGTATTCTGTGATGACTCTGGTGGAGAATACATCTCCAAGTTGTTGCTTTGAGTCCTTGCTGAGCAAGGTACTCTTGCTCAGTTCTCTTATCCTGGTGCTCGCGCTCAGAATGGCATGGCTGAGCGCAAGCATCGTCGCCTTCTTGAGACGGCTCGTTAGTTGATGGTCACTGCTCTATCTTCCGCCGCACTTTTCGGTCAAGTCTGCCTCCAGTTCCATCTATCTCATCAACCTTCAGCAATCCATTTCCCTACAGGGTGGCGCTCCTTTGGAGCGTCACTTTGATTGCTTTCTGATTATTTGGCGCTTCAATTGTTTGGTTGTGTTTGCTATGTTCTTCTTTTCCCTCGTGAGCGCACCAAACTAATTGATTGGTCTGTTAAGTGTCTTCTTGGGATATAGCGATGAGCGTAAGGGATATCGTTGTTGAGATCACGCCGATCGACGGATGCCTATTTCTCGGTATATGACTTTCGATTAGTCTCGTCCCTTCTACATGCATTCATCTTCCTCGACCTTTTCAGTGAAGGATATCTCTTTCTACAATTTTCTCGACACTCCTATCATTCCTATTGAGCCTTTATCCATTCACTTCTCCAATGGTAACAGATCCAACGCCATCATCTCCTATGATTTCCTGACCTCGCTTATCACAAGATTCTACACCATCACCGATGGCTTCCTCGTCTCCATCACCTGAGTTTACCCCGATGATCCTCATGGTCTTCCATCTTTTCCTCACTTTCACACTCGTTGACCGCGTGTTGTGTATGCGTCTATTGATGTGCCATCTTCCCCGCCTCAGCCTACTTACGGCTTGCCTTCTCATATGTTTCCGCCAATTGACCGCCCTGATTTTTCAAGCGCTTGCGCTGCTTTTCTTGAGTCGATTTCTTATCGTGACTGTTGCTTATCTGAAATGGCAGTTTACGATGGTAGAGGAGATTGTTGCTCATCTGAAATGGCAGTTTACGATGGTAGAGAAGACTGTTGCTCTTGAGCGTACCGGCACGTGGGATCTTGTTTCTCTTCCTCTTTGTGTTCGTCCCATCACTTGTAAGGGGTCTACAAGGTTAAGACTCGCTCTGATGGTTCCGTTGCGTTACAAAACTCGTCTTGTGGCTCGTGGCTTTCAGGAGGTGCTTGGTCTTGATTACAAGACTTTTTGCTAATGTGAACCATATGACCACTGTTCACACATTCGCCACTTATCTATACCTCAACTTGATGTTAAGAACGTCTTTCTCAATGGTGAGCTGCGTGAGGACGTTTACATGCAGCCACCATCTAGGTATTTTGTTCCTTACGACATGCTTTATCGTCTTCGTCGCTCTCCATGGCCCGAAGCAAGCCCTCAAGATTGGTGTGAGTGTTTTCCTCTACAGTGGCTGTCGTTGGTTTCAGCAAGTGCTCATGATCCTGCATTGTTTGTCCAACTTTCTGCTCTTGGTTGGACTCTTCTTCTATAAGTTGATGACATGTTCACTACTGGCAAAGACACCGAGTATATTACCTTTGTGAAGGCACGTCTTAGTAAGCACTTCCTTATATCTGATCTTGGCCCGCTTTGCTACTTTCTTAGGATTAAGGTCTCTTCTTGGTCAAGAAAAGTAATCCAGGATCTTCTTGCTCATGTTGCTCTTACTGATGAGCGCACCATTGACTCCCATGTAGCTAATGTTCACCTTCGCGCTACTGATGGTGACCCTTTGTCGGCTCTGACACGTTATCGTCATCTTGTTGGGAGTCTTCCGGCTATCACCCGCCGGGATATCTCCTATCATATCCATATTTTGAGTCAGTTCGTCTCTGCCCCCACCTCGGTTCACTATAGTCATCTTCTTCGTGTTTTTTATATCTTCATGGTTTTTGATATCTTCGTGGCACGATCCCTCACTGTATATTCTTTCCCCGTTCACGTTCATTACAACTCCCAGGCATATTGAGATGCTATGTGGGCTAGTGATCCCTTGGATTGTCGTTCACTTTCTGCTTCCTGTGCATTTCTAATGGTTCTCTGATTGCTTGGAAGAAGAAACAGATTGCAATGCCCGTACAAGTGCACCTCCTCCTACAACGTCGGCACGCCACCATCCAGCTCTACCCACCAGTATATGCTCTACGGCATTGTCGCCGCGGCTCAGATGGTGGCAAACTCGCTAGCGCCAATGCCTCTCGCACGATGTCGCAAGAGCCTTCATCCTCTCAAGTGGCATGAATGGCCGGGGCACACTGATGCCATGGCCGCTGGCATTCCCTCTCTCAAATCGTGAAGTGAATAAGAGAAATAGTCTAGCATATTAGGGGAACGAGGCCCAAACAGAATTGTTGAGATGAGTTAGGCTCACTACCAAAATGGTTGGTGTATTCTTCTCCAAAGTGGGCCACGTTTGCATAACATGACCCCGTAGGATAGTCATACTCTATCAAGCCCAAATGATAATCTTCTTTTCTCAATAAACTTTAACCCTGACTTCCAAATAATAATTTGACCCAAACACTAGACATAGCATTGACCATAATTTTTTATACATCACACCATATTTTTAGAATCTACTAACATGTAAGTCGTATGAAAAAAGGAATAAATCTACGCATGTAATTTACATGTAACCATTATATTATATTGTTTCAGAAATCCTAGGTAGGTCTCACTAGATGTCTAGACCCATGTTTATACTCTACAACATTGTACATTTGTAAATAGAAGGGTTTGGTTTAATTTATAACCATCGTCTAGACGGTAATCTCTAGTTCCCAACCTAGGGGTGTGCATTACATGATGGAGAATACAATAATCTCTGAACTTTGCCAAAAACTTACGAAAGTAATTTCAACTCAATAAACAATTATGTTTGCAATTTCAAAAGGAAGATATAATGATAAGGTGTTTAACAAATATGCATGCATGTTGTATCATGCTTATCGAGTGAACAAAACAAATATTACGATAGATACTAGGAAATAGAATGCATACCAATATGAATACAACCACTGGCTCCATCACGAAATGTTGCGTGATAAAAGCCCGCGCCCGCCATGCTAACTCAACAGCATCCTCAACTGACATGTTGAATTTGTAACTGAAATGTAAAACACAAACATAAGGGATGCAACTTCAAGATAATATGAACAGTGAGCAAAGCAACATATAGAGGTATAAAAGAACATACCCCTCATCCAAGATACCATGAGCATATAATAAGCATACAGAGAGTAAGAGAACCGGCTTCCCTTGAGCCTTGCACCC
The DNA here is from genome assembly GCF_002575655.3 of Aegilops tauschii subsp. strangulata. Classification (NCBI taxonomy): domain Eukaryota; kingdom Viridiplantae; phylum Streptophyta; class Magnoliopsida; order Poales; family Poaceae; genus Aegilops; species Aegilops tauschii. The sequence goes on from NC_053038.3 coordinate 429,699,876, forward strand.
TCGCTTATCAACATAGTACCAAGACCGAACCCTAGAAAAAGAGCAGAATTGTTAAGCATAGACCTAAGTACAGCTTAACGACACTAAAATATGTCAAAGGGCCACTCACAGTTCCATCAAATCTCTAAAGGAAGAAACTATTGTTATGCTAACTGTCTTTTACTATCAAAGGGGAGTGTGGTTGTGCTGGTAGGTCGTGGTATATCGATTCGCATGTTCGTGTGTCGCTTCCTCCGCTCTCAACCAAATTATCGCCGGCGAGTGGACCCGCCCGCTCTCTTCCCTGCCTCATCGACTCGCTCGACCCAGTCTGATTTATTCTTCCTCTCTCGTGAAGAGCAAGCGCGACCAGCTAGGGTTACTATCGCGTTCAGTCGTCGCCGCCTCGCATAACATTTGTCGAACACAAGCCTAGGTCGCCCTCGATTGTACATGCAAGATGTAGCTCACCGTCTTCTGTCATGTACGATCTTCATCTATACCTGCTTCCTAGCGCATCGAACAGTGGCACCGCAGCAGGTCTCCAAGTGCAGCAGCTACTCCAGTTGTACGTGAGCGTTCAAGAGAGGTTCTTGGAGTTCTCATGGTCCGCGGCCGCCGAAAGGGTGGAAGAGTAGATTTGTTAAGGCTTCCAGGTGTTTGTCTTCAATACCAACGTATTCTTTTCTCATCACTAAGCATTTGTCTCGCTCCCTAATTGTTTCTTGCACTATATGGCCAGATCTAGCTTCTTCATTTATCCATGATTTTTCTTTAAAGTCCATCGACTAAATGTACAAGAGCTTGGCGGCTCTTTTCTAGCTGCAGCTAAAACTTTATATTAAAGTAAACTTTAGTTTTGTTGGTTTCTTGTTCATAGAACCAGCGGCAAGAAATAAGGCTAGATTAGCCACGGCAACATCAACCAAGTTTATGAGCATGTACCTGGACCCTCCTGTATGGCAGTTCATCCACCTTACATGAAGATTAAAGTCATCTACATCAATATATTAATTTTGCTCCTGGTATGCATTTCTTGGAGAAATCTTTGGGCAAATATTTTCCTATTTTTGCTTTCTTCAGAAATCTTGGGAGAAATTTAGTGCTGGCACCTTCAGTTCTATTATGTCCATCCCAAAAAGTTTGTCTTAAATTTATCTAGATACGGATGAATCTAACACTAAAAATTAGCATTGTAATCACAACTGTGGGCTAATTCTGTAAAGAAATGCAATGATGTAATGTTCTTGGTTAAACTTCAGTTCTCTATATACTCCCTTCGTCCCAAAGTAAGTGCCGCTGATTTAGTACAAAGTTAGTGACACTTATTTTGGGATGGAGGGAGTACTTAGTAATGCAAATTCAAGAATGTTGCAGGCATGTTGGCATTGAAGTTTTGATAGATATTTTGCTTATGTGTATTTAACATTAACAGAGATACTAACATTGTTTCGATATTTCGCCAGTAGAAGACTGGATTGTGTCTACAACCATTGTGCATCAATGCGATCCAAAAATAGGTAATTCGAGGTGAATTTCACTTGTGGTAGCACACAGTTCAGATGGCAACGCGGGAATTTTACAGAAGCCTTCTACAAACCACAAATATGCATCAAGCAAAAGCCTTCTACAACGACTAACAAACATGCAAGGGCAATTTTACAGAAGGATCAGCACTTGTGGAAAAATAGACATTATACAATAACAGCAGCTTTCTATTGGCTTTCTCCAAACCACAAAGACACAAATCAATATGCACAAATGTTGGACCTACAGATAAGCAGACTTGAATTCAATAGTAAGTATTAGCAAAACTATCTTTTTTGTGTGTGTGGTATCAGTATCACATCAATTCACAACTCTCTATCATTAACAATCCCACTACAGATTACCTCCCTCCTCAGTTCCAAAAGATAATTAGCTCTTTGTATTCACCATGTAATCCAAATGAACCGCCATATCCAAGCACGGTCACCACAACTGGTGTGAGGTTATGGCACTGCAATTGGTGGCTCAGCTATTGTGAGGTTGTGATATGTTTTTCTCTGTTGTGCACGAGAACCTAAGCAGAAGTTCTTCACACCCAAATCAAGTTGGTTTGAGATTTCATAGAAGTATGAATCACTGCCCTGAATTACTAGATATGAAAATGTACAGCCCTGGTACGCAAGAGTAAAGAAACACACCCCTGGCCACCAAATTGTCCTCCCATAGATAATCAACGGACAAAGGAACCAGATTTCGCTAGGACATCTATAAATATCCCGACCCTAAATCACGCGTCCACGCCAGCAAATCGAATCCCCGCAGCACCAAACCCTAGCACGAATGCGAGGCCAAGGGACAGGGGACTCACATGTGTACCCGCCCATGCTGGCCCGGGACTCGGCGGCGACGATGACGCCTTGTCGAAGATGAAGGAGAGCGTGTTCGTCCCCTTCTTGTTGCTCACCATCTCCATGGTCGCCTTCTGGAACCCATCGAACTGCCACCGGGAAACGAAAACGGGGCGCAAACGGATCAGAGGCCGGCGGAGAGAAAAGGGGATTGAGGGAGGGGAAGGCTCACGCACGTGGTTGCAGGTGGGGAACTCGAGGGCGAGCTGGTCGGCGGTGTCGGCGGAGAAGAGGCCGCCGAAGTCGTCGCTGCCGGCCGCGGCGGCGCCGGTTCTAGGGCGGACAGGTTGGGAATTCGAGGGCGATCTGGTCGTCGGTGTCGGCGGAGAAGAGGCCGCCGAAGTCTTCGCTACCGGCCGCGGCGGTGCCGAAGTGCTTCTCGACGGCGTGGATGTGTAGCGGCGGAGGCGATCAATTGAGATTTTTTTCTCTTTTCCTCTTCGCGTCGGTCTCCCCCTTCATTTCTTGCGGCAGGCCTTGTCTCGCACGAGAGGCCCTGCTTATGGAGGGATCGGGCCGGGCTGTGCCCCATGGGTATACCGTCTCGACTTGGATGGAGGCGGTTATGGCGCCCCATGGGCCGCGGCCCATAACCGGGAGGTGGTGGTTCGCTCCCAGCAGAGCATTACAAAAGTCAACTTTTTTATGGGAGGAATGGGTTTCCGCGATATCGAGCTCTTTAACCTGGCTTTACTGGCCAGGCAGGCCTGGCGCCTCCTACAGGAACCCACCTCTTTGAGTGCGCGGATCCTAAAGGCTGTTTACTACCCTTCTTCCACCATTCTTGACGCAGAAGTGGGCAAACATCCTTCACAAGTTTGGCGCTCCATAATTGAAGGCAGAGACACTTTAAAGCTTGGACTTGTGAAACGGATTGGTTCGGGAGAGGACACAAACATATGGAATGACAATTGAATTCCACATGATTTTAAGCTTTGGTCGGTGTGCCCAAAGTCTTTGACTCCTCCCCACAAGGTGTCAGACCTTATTGATCCAGTTAATATGACATGGGACCGAGATGTTCTTGATCAGCACCTCTACCCCATGGATGTTGAAGCAATCCTTAACATCCCGTTAAGCTCAAGAGTCCGTGATGATTTCTGGTCTTGGCATTATGAGAGAAGGGGTGTTTTCACAGTACGGTCTGCATATAGACTCTTGGCCGCCACAAAGCAACAGCGGACGGACTGGCTAGAGCACAATGATGGCCACTCGCGTTTCGAGTCTGATCGCCGATCTTGGACAAAGCTGTGGGGAGCTCCGGTCCCTTCCAAAGTTAGAATTTTTGCATGGAGATTGGCTAAATCTTCCATCCCACGGGAGAAGTTCGCAAGACAAGGAACATGGCTGAAACACCGGAGTGTACCCTATGCAAGGTGGCGGTGGACACGTGGCGTCACTCGCTTTTTGATTGCAAGATGGCTAGGTGCGTGTGGGCACTAGCTGATGAGGACCTCACGGAAACCATTGTCTCGAACCGGACGGACGACGCAAAGTTGTGGATGTTGTGGCTCGTTGATACTCTTCCCTCGATGGAGCTTGCGCGCGTCCTCGTGACGATGTGGGCAATTTGGTGGGCACGGCGTCGAGCTATCCACGATGAGCAGTTCCAAAGTCCGCTCAGTATGCATATGTTCATTGAGAAGTTTTTGTCTGAGCTGGAGGCGATCCCCGACGGGAAAGAGGGACCCAGGGACCGAAATGCAAAATCCAAGGACCTGCATGCAACGCCCAGGGACGTGCATGTAACGCCCCGGGAGGAATCAGTGCAGCGCGACCGACCAGTTCGGACGACCTGGCTCCCGCCGGCGAAGCATGACGTGAAGATTAATGTTGACGGTGGCCTTTCCAAGGTTGGAGACCGAGGGGTTTCGGCGGTGATCTGCAGGGATAAGAATGGCATGTTTCTTGGGGCTTCCGCGGTTATTTTCGAGGGTTTGCTTGACCCAACTACACTCGAAGCTCAGGCGTGCAACGAGGCCCTTGCTCTTGCCGCGGACCTCCATGCTCAATCCGTGTGTGTTGCATCGGACTGCCTCGAGGTGATCACCTATATCCATACTGGTGCCTCATGTCGATACTTTGCTATCTTGGAGGAGATCAAGCACAGGATGCGTTCAGATCCAAGATTTACAGTTTGTGCACGAGAATAGAAAACATAATGGGGAAGCTCATGCCTTAGCTAAGGCAGCTGCTTCTCTTCCTCCCGGGCGCCATGTGTGGCTTACTACTCTGCCCAATATCATCTGTATCCCTATGTGTTTGAACATTCAATAAAGGATACTTTTCTTGCTCAAAAAAAAGTCAACTTTTTTTAGAGATTACTAGTAAGCGTGACATGCAACATATTCAAAAATCGATATAGTTTAGCATTGCATAGAGAGCAAAAACACGGCTATTTCCTAATATATGTCTAAAAATAAAGTATAATATCAGTAATCTTGAATGCATCTTCATTCTTGTTGTACTTGAGTCGGTAATTTTTGTCTGTTTCGTCCGTCACAAAAAATTTCTAACGTCATCTCATGTTCGTTCGTCTGTGCACTTGCCTACGACTAAGAAAGCCTGCCGTATCATATTCGTAGCTTCCTGAACAACGTCGCTCCAATCCAACGGAATTACCTTCTTTTAGAACTAGCGGATATACCCGTGAGTTGAAACCTATCTCTTTCCCATCTCGCTTCCTGGCAGGCACTGGGGAGTGAGACAGCAGGCCTCCGAAACCCGCGCTCTCGTGATCCGATACGGGGAGGGGCAATGAGGTTTTAGGGAGTTCTTCCGCAAGACTGTTGGATCTCTCTTCATCGTGGCTACGAATGACGACATCCTTGACGACGATTTCTTCCCCGACGCCGACAACATCTTCACCGACATGACGAATGGCGCGTATGCATCTTTTGTTGTTGTTCTGTATGTCATATTATCCTCTTAGTTAGGCTAGTGTTTGGTTTACTGCTACTAGTGATCAACATGGATATGTTGCTTGTTGCTTATGATCTCAATTGCATGACTAATATCAACAATCAGTTGCATGTCGCAATTATTCTCTCTATCATGTTGATCATGTTTCACCTATTGTTTTTCTGGATTAAATTTAATGGAAAATGCCTAATTTTTCAAAAATCCAAAAACCTAAAATGTGTAGGCAATTTTCTCCTATTGCTTTTGCTGCAACTCTCAAGTCTGCATCGTTTGAGGGTGTGAACTATAAGAGGTGGCATGCGAGGGCAGTTCTTTGTCTTACCACCATGAATTGTTTTCACGCCTCTTAAGGAAAGCCAGAGGGAGAGCTGATTGTTGAGCAGGAGCAAGCTTTCCAGCCTACAAACACCCTCTTTAGAGGTGTTGTTCTGAGTGTTCTTGGTGACAAGATTTTTGATCCATTCATGACCATCATGGTCGGTAAGGATAAATGGGATGTGCTCGAGACCAAGTTTGGCGTCGTGGACGCGGGAAGTGACATGGAACAGTATCATGACTACAAGATGACTAATGATCGCTCTGTTGTTGAGCAGGCTCATGAGATTCAGTCGCTCACTAAGGAACTTGAGCATGTTAATTGTGTGTTACCAGACAATTCATTGCCAGAGGAATCATTGCCAAGCTTCCACCTTCGTGGAGGAATTTTCTACCTCTATGAAGCACAAGAGGCAAGAGTTTACTGTTGTCAATCTTATTGGCACTCTTGATGTGTAAGAGAAGGCGAGGGAAAAAGACACGCGTGCTTATTTACCATGAGGGGAATTCTAGTGCCAATTTGGTATAGAAGAAAATTTTCCAACCCGAAAAACCCAACAAAAATAACTATGCAGGCAAAGGAAAGTTTGATGGCAAGAACAAAGTCCAACAACCTGCCAACTTCAAGAAGAAGAAGGAGACCTAAAATAAAAAGGAAAATGCCTTCTATGCGGTAGTGAGAATCATTGGGCTTCATCCTTCAATGACCATGCGTCAAAATGACGCATGTTATTGGTGATGTTATTATTGGTGATGTTGAGATGAAATATGTCGGGTATGGTAAATTTTCTACCATTCTTTCAGTATATCATTCTCCTAATTGGTGGATTGACACCGGTGGCAATATACATGTGTGTTCTGACATCAACATGTTTCTCTTCTGATCAGGTCACAAGAACTACACATGTGTTGATGGTGAACAAGTCTCATGCTTATGTTCATTGTGTAGGTACGATCGATATGAAGTTTACTTCGGGAAAGATCGTGCGGCTGAAGAATGTGCAGCATGTCCCTTCTATAAATAAACATCTTGTCAGCGGCTCTCATTTGTGTTGAGATGGCTATAATTTGGTGTTTGAGTCCAATAAGGTTGTAGTGTCCAAGTATGGACAATTTGTTGAAAAGGGCTATGAGAGCGGAGGCTTGTTCTGATTATCTTTGTCAGACTTTTGCACTAAAGTTATTAATCATGTTTGCAGTGAAACTGAATCAAAACTGCACCCATGGATCTGCCTCCCAGATCGCTAGGGCGACTCCAGAGGCACCCATCGCAGCCACCAAAAACTCCTCCGCAAAGCCACACCACCCCTCGCCGCCGTCGGAGGATGCTGCCACAGGCGGACGGTGGCGGGCACACTCATCTTCTCTTTTTTCCTGCTTCTCCATCGTCCTCGTGCTCCCCCATGTAGCGTTGGTCGCCTCCCGTTGTTGATCTGGATCGGGATTCCGGATGCACTCCCGCAAGGCTTCCTCGACCCTAGTGTTAGAGGTTGTGCGGACTGAGCCACAGCTGGGCACGGCTCAGGTGCTGCTGCTCAAGTGTTGAGAGGGCTAGGCATTGGGCGCTGCCGACGGGAGCTTCAGTGGAGGTGGACCTGGGGTCGTGGGTGCTAGGACACTCTCGTTCTTGGCCATCGATTCGATCTACCTTTTGTGCTCCAGATCCGTCCATGTCAGCCCGTTGGCCGATGGATCTAGGATGGGCTCTCTTTAGCGAGGTGGTAGTCGGCAGTGACGTGCCTGCATCGGTGGTCGCTGCGGATTGTAATGGCCACCCAAAGGTCTTTACAAGGGTTGTCTCTCTACATCTAATGGTTGCCTTCAACAATGAGATGCAATCTATGGATTATGGCTTGACGCAGAAGGATGGTTGTGCGGTGGCGGCGGTCGGTTTCTAGACCAGCGCCTTGGATCATTTGGATCAAGGTGCACACTGGCACTACTGGAATCAGAGAATTTGCCATCAGCCAGTTCTTTGTCGTCTGTTAGCTGACGACAAAGAAGGTCTTTGTCGTCTACTTACAAAAAACTAACGGCAAAGAACTGGCTGATGGCAAATATACTATTTGCCATTAGCCAGTTCTTTGTCGTCTGCTAGCAGACGGCAAAGAGGTGGGTGGGGTCCAGTGGAGGCCAGCGCTGTAATGCCCCCCACCTCTTTGCCGTCTGCTAGAAGATGGCAAAGAAGTTAGTACCTAATGGCTAACGCCCCCCCACGCCTCCTCTCTCTCTTCTGTCTCTCTGCCTCGATCTTTCTCCTCCCCCGACCCCCACCGCAGCCGCGGCCACTGCCCCCGACCCCCACCACCCCGCCGCCTGCCGGGCATGTCGCCCCGCCACCCTGTCGCGGCTGCCCAGCCCCCCTCCCCTGTGGCGGCCGCGGCGCCGCCCCCTCCCCTGCGGCGGCCCTCCTCCACCGGCCGCCCCCCTCCCAAGGTGAGCTCTCTTCTCCTCTTTTTTCTGTTTTTTAGATTTAGTTTAGTTTAGGTTTTTTATGTTTTTTAGGTTTAGGTTAAGAAGAAAGAAGAAAGATGAAAAAAAAAAGAAAATAAGAAGAAGAAGAAGAAGAAAAGAAAATAAGAAGAGGGGGAGGAGGAGAACAAATCAAGAAGAAGAAGAAGAAGAAGAAGATGATGATGATGATGATGATGATGATGATGATGATGATGATGAAGAAGAAGAAGAAGAAAAAGACGTCGACGAAACCCTGAATGACATCTATATAGGTTAGGGGTGCGTCGGTGCCGACGGAACCGGGTCGAGGATCGCCGGTCGCAAAAACTAGGGTCGAGGGTCAGGAACGAGGGTTGAGGATTGCCGGTCGCCGAGGGGTCAAGGGTCGAGGCAGAGGCCATAGGTTTTGCTAGGGGCTTCTCTCTTGAAGGCAAATAATACGGTGGGTGAACAAATTACTCTCGAGCAATTGATAGAAAAGCGAAAAGTTATGACAATATCCAAGGTAATGATTATGAATATAGACATCACGTCTGTGTCAAGTAGACCAAAATGATTATGCATCTACTACTACATCGACTGTTATCCAACATGCATCTAGAGTATTAAGTTCATTGAATTGAGTAACGCCTTAAGTAAGATGACATGATGTAGAGGGATAAACTCAAGCAATATGATGAAAACCCCATCTTTTTACCCTTGATGGCAACAATACAATACGTGCCTCGCTACCCCTACTTTGTCACTGGGTGAGGACACCGTAAGCTTGAACCCAAAACTAAGCACCTCTCCCATTGCAGGAAGAACCAATCTAGTTGGCTAAACCAAACCGATAATTCGAAGAGAAATACAAAGATACCAAATCATGCATAAAAGAATTCGGAGAAGATTCAAATAATATTCATAGATAAACTGGCCATAAATCCACAATTCATCGGATCTCGACAAACACATCGCCAAAGAATATTACATCGGATAGATCTCCAAGAACAACGAGGAGAACATGGTATTGAGGATCAAAGAGAGAGAAGAAGCCATCTGGCTACTAGCTATGGACCCGTAGGTCTGTGGTAAACTACTCATGCTTCATCGGAAGGGCAACAAAGTTGATGTAGAAGCCTTATGTGATTAAATCCCCCCCGGCAGGATGTCGGAAAAGGCCCCAAGATGGGATCTCACGAGAACAGAAGGTTACGGTGGCAGAAAAGTATTTTGGTGGACGCTTCTGGTGGTTTGGGAATATTTCTGAATTTATAGGCCAAAGATTAGGGTTGGTGGACTCCCGTGGGGCCCACAAGTCAGGGGCGCGCCCTGAGGGCTTGTGGAGCCCTCGGGACTCTTCTGCCTTCCTCTCCAAGTCCTACGTGTGTCTTCTGGTCCAAGAAAAATCATCACGAAAGTTTTTTTCCGTTTGGACTCCGTTTGGTATTCCTTTTATGTAAAACTCAAAAACAAGGAAAAAACAGAAATTGTCACTGGGCTCTAGGTAATATAAAACATCCAAAACAGAATTATAGATACGTTGGAGACTTATCAAGCATTCCCAAGCTTAATTCCTGCTCGTCCTCGAGTAGGTAAATGATAAAAATAGAATTTTTGATGTGGAATGCTACCTAACATATTTATCCATATAATTTTCTTTATTGTGGCATGAATATTCTGATCCATAAGATTCAAAGAAAAGTTTAATATTGACATAAAAACAATAATACTTCAAGCATACTAATAAAGCAATCATGTCTTCTGAAGATAACGTGGCCAAAGAAAGTTATCCCTACAAAATCATATAGTATGGCTATGCTCTCATACGTCTCCGTCGTATCTATAATTATTGATTGTTTCATGCCAATATTATACAACTTTCACATATTTTTTGCAACAATTTATATGATTTATTGGACTAACCTATTGATCTAGTGCCCAGTGCCAGTTCCTATTTTTTGCATGTTTTTTGTTTCGCAGAATATCCATATCAAATGAAGTCCAAATGCAATAAAATTTTACGGAGAATTATTTTGGAATATATGTGATTTTTGGGACTTGGAATCAACGCAAACGGGGCCCCACAGCCCCCACAAAGACACCAGGGCGCGCCCTAGGGGCCAGGCGCACGGTGGTGGGTTGTGCTCACCTCGTACGTTGGTTGGGGCTCTACTTCGGGCGCAGGGAAGCTTATATCCGGAAAAAATCGTGTTAAAATCTCAATGCAATCGGAGTTATGGATCTCCGGGAATATAAGAAATGGTTTTTGACCAGAAAACAGCAACGCAAAATAGAAGAGAATAGAGAGGGAGATCCAATCTCGGAGGGGCTCCCGCCCCTCCGCCGCCATGGAGGCCATGGACCAGAGGGGGAACTCTCCTCCCATATAGGGAGAGGCCAAGGTAGAAGAAGAAGGAGAGGGTCTCTCTCCCCCTCTCTCCCGGTGGCGCCGGAGTGCCGCCGGGGCAAGGACCATGACGGCGATCTACACCAACAACTTTGCCGCTGTCAACACCAACTCTCTCCCCCTCTATGCAGTGGTGTAACGCCCTTCTCCCTGCTGTAATCTCTACTTAAACATGGTGCTCAACTCCATATATTATTTCCCAATGATTTATGGTTATCCTATGATGTTTGAGTAGATTCGTTTTGTCCTGTGGGCTAATCGTGATATTGGTTGGTATGAGTGTATATTTTATTTATGGTGCTATCCTACGGTGTCCTCCGTCTCACGCAAACGTGAGGGGTCCTCGATGTAGGGTGTTGCAATATGTTTATGATTCGCTTATTGTCGGTTGCGGGGGTGACAGCAGCCTAAAGACGGATAAGTGGGTTGTTGCATATGGGAGTAAAGAGGACTTGATACTTAATGCTATGGTTGGGTTTCACGACCTTAATGATCTTTAGTACTTGCGGATGCTTGCTAGAGTTCCAATCATAAGTGCATATGATCCAAGTAGAGAAAGTATGTTAGCTCATGCCTCTCCCTCATATAAAATTGCAAGAATGATTACTGGTCTAGTTATTGATTGCCTAGGGACAAATGACTTTCTTGTTGACAAAAGCTATCTAATTTTATTACCTTGCAATTTATTCATATTTTTATTCTCGCAAAGTACTCGTAGTTTTATTCTGCAAAATAATTTCATACTTGTTTTAGGTAAATCAAACGTCAAGTGTGAGTAGAGTTGTATCGGTGGTCGATAGAACTTGAGGGAATACTTATTCTACCTTTAGCTCCTCGTTGGGTTCGACACTCTTATTTATCGAAGAAGGCTAGAAACGATCCCCTACACTTGTGGGTTATCATTCTCCATCTTCATCACACAAAGTATTAAATCATGCATAACCCCGATGATAAGCCAAGCAATTGTTTCATACTTTTGATGTTCTCAAATTTTCTCAACTTTCACGCAATACATGAGCGTGAGCCATGGATATAGCCTATAGGTGGAAGAGAATATGGTGGTTGTGGAGAAGACAAAAAGAAGGAGATAGCCTCACATCAACTAGGCGTATCAACGGGCTATGGAGATGCCCATCAATAGATATCAATGTGAGTGAGTAGGGATTGTCATGCAACGGATGCACTAGAGCTATAAGTTTATGAAAGCTCAAAAAGAAACTAAGTTGGTCTGCATCCAACTCGCTTGCTCACGAAGACCTAAGGGAAATTTGAGGAAGCCCGTCATTGGAATATACAAGCCAAGTTCTATAATGAAAAATTCCCACTAGTATATGAAAGTGACAACATAGGAGACTCTCTATCATGGAGATCATGGTGCTACTTGGAAGCACAAGTGTGGTAAAAGGATAGTAGCATTGCCCCTTCTCTCTTTTCTCTCATTTTTTCTTCTTTTTTTGTTTGGGATTCTTTTGGCCTCTTTTATTTTTTTGTAAAGTCTGGAGACTCATCCCAACTTGTGAGGGAATCATAGCTTCCATCATCCTTTCCTCACATGGGACAATGCTCTAATAATGATGATCATCACACTTTTATTTACTTACAACTCAAGAATTAGAACAAAAATATGACTATATGAACGCCTCCGGTGGTATGCCGGGATGTGCAACGATCAAGAGAGACATGTATAAAAAATATGAATAGTGGCCTTGCCACAAATACTATGTCAACTACATGATCATGCAAAGCAATATGACAACGATGAAACATGTCATAATAAACGGAACGGTGGAAGTTGCATGGCAATATATCTCGGAATGGTTATGGAAATGCCATAATAGGTAGGTATGGTGGCTATTTTGAGGAAGGGTTATATGGTGGGTGTAGTGCACTGGCAAAAGTTGCGCAGTACTAGAGAGGCTAGCAATGGTGGAAGGGTGAGAGTGCGTATAATCCATGGACTCAACATTAGTCATAAAGAACTCACATACTTATTGCAAAAGTCTATCAGATATCGAAACAAAGTACTACACGCATGCTCCTAGGGGGTAGATTGGTAGAAAAACACCATCGCTCGTCCCCGACCGCCATTCATAAGGAAGACAATCAATAAATAAATCATGCTCTGACTTCATCACATAACGGTTCACCATACGTGCATGCTATGGGAATCACAAACTTTAACACAAGTATTTCTACCAATACACAATTACTCACTAGCATGACTCTAATATCACCATCTTTATATCTCAAAACAATCATAAGGAATCAAACTTCTCATAGTATTCAATGCTCTTTATATGAAAGTTTTTATTATATCCCTCTTGGATGCCCATCATATTAGGACTAAATTCATAACCTATGCAAATTACCATGCTGTTTAGAGAGACTCTCAAAATAATATAAGTGAAGCATGAGAGTTCAACAATTTCTATAAAATAAAGCCACCGCCGCTCTCTAAAAAGAAATAAGCGAAGCACTAGAGCAAAATTGCCTAGCTCAAAAGATATAAGTGAAGCACATATAGTATTCTAATAAATTCATGATTCATGCGCGTCCCTCTCAAAAGGTGTGTACAGAAAGGATGATTTTGGCAAACTAAAAAGCAAAGACTCATATCATACAAGACGCTCCAAGCAAAACACATATCATGTGGTGAATAAAAGTATAGCCTCAAGTAAATTTACCGATAAACAAAGACGAAAGAGGGGATGCCATCCGGGGCATCCCCAAGCTTAGATGCTTGCTTGTCCTTGAATATTACCTTGGGGTGCCTTGGGCATCCCCAAGCTTAAGCTCTTGCCACTCCTTATTCCATAGTCCATCAAATCTTTATCCAAAACTTGAAAACTTCACAACACAAAACTCAACAGAAAACTCATGAGATCCGTTAGTATAAGGAAATAAATCACCACCTTTTGGTAATGTTGTGAACTCATTCTTTATTTATATTGGTGTAATATCTACCGTATTCCAACTTCTCCATGGTTCATACCCCCCGATACTACCCATAAATTCATCAAAATAAGCAAACAACACATAGAAAACAGAATCTGTCAAAAACAGAACAGTCTGCGAAGATCTGAATTGGCTCATACTTCTGTAACTCCAAAAATTCTGAAAATTTAGGATGACGGAGGCAATTTGTATATCAATCTTGTGTAAAACATTCAGGGTTTTTACACGCTCCAGTGAATTTAAACAATTCTGTTACTGGACACAAAAGTTTCTGTTTTTCAGCAAGATCAAATCAACTAACACCATAAGCCATCCCAAAGGTCTTACTTGGCTCAAATACTAATTAAAATACCAAAACACAATTAATATAGAGGTAATAATGTGTATTTATTGAAAACAGAACCAAAAACAAGAAAAATAAAAAAATAAAATTGGGTTGCCTCCCAACAAGCGCTATTGTTTAACACCCCTAGCTAGGCATAAAACATAGATCTAGGTATTGTCATATTTGGTATGTAATCCATAAGTAGCTCTCATAATTGATTCATATGGTAACTTAATTTTATTTCTTGGAAAGTGTTCCATGCCCTTCCTTAACGGGAATTGAAATCTAATGTTTCCTTCTTTCATATCAATAATTGCACCAATCGTTCTAAGGAAAGGTCTACCAAGAATAATAGGACATGTAGGATTGCAATCTGTATCAAGCACAATGAAATCTACGGGAACATCATTCCTATTTGCTACAATAAGAACATCATTAATTCTTCCCATAGGTTTCTTAATACTGAAATCCGTGAGATGCAAATTTATAGAACAATCATCAAATTCACGGAAACCTAGCACATCACATAAAGTTTTTGGAATCGTGGAAACGCTAGCACCCAAATCTGTAACACCCCAAAATTTTGACCTTGTTTTATTAGTTAAAATTTTGCCAGGAAATTAAATTTTTATTTTCTGAATTTATCTTTGATTTCAGAACCTCTTTTTTTTCTTTGATATTGTGAAGTTTTTACCCCAAGTGCAAACCTTCAAAAATATTGTTGGACTTGTATATCTTCCCAAGACCATTTCTTTTTATCAGTGGAATCATTTCTACAATTATTTTTCCTGATGCTTTATTTCTTTAAAAATGATTTTTCATAAGTTCCAGAACTCTATTTGCACTACAACCCTTTCAGAAAATATCTGAAAATTTCAACCAAAAATTGGGGATGTCATGTAGTGTTTCCACATCACTTTTATGCAAAAATATCTTTTGGTCATTGGAGATTTTGAGCTCTACACCAAAGTTTCAAATCTTGTCCAGTTGGTAATTTTGCACTACAACCTATTTAAATATTTCTTTAAAAATTCTTCCAAGTGTTTGGAGATGTCAGTAGATGCATATAATTCAACTTCATGCAAAAACCCATGAGTGTTCTTTGACAAATTTGAGCAAATCATCCTCTTTTGCTCTCTGGTCCAGTTTGGCTTTTTCTACTGCAACCCTAATTTATTTTGCTTTAGTGCCCATGAGCTTTTTCCTACTTGTAGTCCTCCCTACAAAACCCTTAAGTCCAGGCGAGTGGACCCATTGGAGTATTTTTGGTTCATGCAATTACAGCCTTTAGTTTCTGTCCAGATTTGGTTTTCTCAAAAACTTGCACTAACAAGTTTCTGGTCTTGACCAATTAACCTTGCCACCATCACCTACACCTAAAGAAACTAGGATCTGGAGATTTTGGCCACCCCAAGAGTTGCCTAGTTGCCCTTAGCATTTTGCCAAACACTTTGTGTGCATGGCCAAATCTGGCATGATTTTTAGTTGGCATTGTGAACTTGATCCTCTGACCTAACTAACTTGTCCACTAAGCTCCTAGATGACTCTAACCTAGACCTGTTAACTACCAGCCTCGCTCAAGCCCTCTAGCACACGATGGCATTGCGTCGAGCACCTGGCGTGCGTGCTCTGGGCGCGGCCAGAGCGCGCGTTTTGCACGTGCGTGCGCCCGAGTCGCCGCGTCTGGCCCCTGGCCTTTGCTCGCCCGTAGGGCCACGCCCTGCCCTCGCCCGCTCGCCAGAACCCTCCAAGCCACCCTAGCGCCCTACAGCGCCGCCGTCAGAGCTCCCTTGGCAGCACACCGGCGTCCACAGCAGGCTCCTGCCATGGACAGCGCCGCCCGAGCCACTCCAGCGCGCCAGCTGCCCCTGGAACAGCTCAAGCTTATCCCCTCACTCTGCCAGACCCCGCCAGCCAACGCCACGCGCCCCCTGGCTACAGAACGGCGGTCGCCGGCGTTCTTATCCACGGCCGCCGCGGAACCGACCTTGGCCGCTATAAATAGGGACCCCCGAGCTCCTCCAAACCCCCAGGCAACCTCAAGCCATCCACATAGCACTCCCGCAGCCAGCAATCAACGGGGGAGGGCCTTCTTCCTCGTCTCTGGCCAGCTCGGCCGCCGCCACGCTCCGGTGCCTTGCGTCGCGAGCAGAACCTCCCCGGTCCATCCAGCGCCGCCATTCGACTCTCCTAGACCTTGCGGAGCCACCCCACCTCTCAAACTTGATCGGGAGCCACCGTAGCCCAGACCCCCAAACTCACCCGAAGCTGCCGTCCACCGCGGAGCTCGCCGCCGGCAACTCCCTCCGTCCCCGCCACCCTATCGACCACCGGGAGGACCGCCCTGGAACCGCGGATCCATCCCTGCCCTCCGGATCCCGCGGGGAGCTGCCGTTCGCCGGCGTCGATCGCCGGAGCCCCGCCTCTGTTCGGCCAGAGGAGGAAGGAGGCGGGGGAACGACTGGTCAAACCTGACCAGTGGACCCAAGGGGCCCACTGTCAGTGACCCAGCGCCGGTCCACGCTAGATTAGGTGGAGGCGTAAAGCCCGAAGTACGTGTCCCCCTCTCGAAAACGTATTTCGTCCGGAACGTTTTCTTTTCTGTTTTATTTTAAAAATCAGATTTTGACTGAAACTTCGACTAGCTATATCGTTTTAAATAAACCTCCAAATGAATTAATTCTTTTTCCTACCTCTCTCAAATTCCACCTAGTTTATTTTAAGATTTATTTCAAAAATATCTAGGACAACTTTTTGCGCTGTTTTTAAAGTATGTGTTATTTGAATATTTTTGAAAATAGGAATTTGGAGGGGAGATTATAACTTTCAAAAGTTTTGGAGTGCACCTCACCCCTCCACACCTTGAAGGCAAGCATCTTGAACTCAGATATGATACAAGTTGGGTGTTGTTTTGCTAGAATATTCTAGAATTCCACCATTTATGCTAATGTGGAATGGTGTTATTTTATGTGGAATCATACTCATGCATATAAGCACATGGTGAAAATCTTTTCTGTTAGGTATGTGACATTGGTGACAGCAGCTACTTCTCATGCCACATGTGCCTGATGATAGTTCGGAGGGAGTTCGAAAGGAGGTTATGTTCCGGTGAACACAACCCCGTGACTGTCGTCTCGTTGTGGCGAGAATGTGCAGTAAGGCATGATGGGGCATGATGGGTGGTGACCCTGTCGGGAAACTATGAAGAAGATTGCAATGCTAACCATGCAGGGAATACTTAAACCTCCTGAGTCGGCCGTAGATCGAGTCTTGTTCCGGTAACATCCCATACTTGTTTCGTACTACCACTTGTCCCTGCCATAGGTAGGGTACGGTCCAGTAAGTTGTCAACCCCTTTCTAGCACACACCGTACAGAGAGGCCATGGTGGAAGATACCGGCTGCATCCGGTAGGCATGCCACCTGGCCCGGGGGCATGGGTGTTTCCGGTTGGAGCCGAGGGGGTAGCTCCCCTAGTTTGCGCGCGTAAATTTTGTGATCCCATGCTAAGTCGAGGTTGTAGCCTCCCCACTTAGAGTTTTGCTTAATGGGTGTCGTGGGTGATTCCAGACACCGGTAAGTTAGGCTGGTGTGTGCGGTTAGGTGTGTTTTCAATTAAAAGACCGTAGACGGAATTAGTCCCGATGGACTAAAGAAATCCGTTACCCGTGGGTAAAGAGTACACCCTCTGCAGAGATTATACATCTATTCGAATAGCCGTGTCCATGGGTAAGGACTACAGTCTGGGATGGGTCAAGTGTCGGTCTTCGGAGGAGAAAAACTGTTAAACCAGAACTTGGATCATGACTTGTGACTTGCGATGATTATGGCTATTATTATTATGGACTAACCATTTACATTATTTATTGAGTATCCCTGGGACGGTTCTACCTCCTGGATATTCACCATGCTTATTTACCTTATAAGCCCTTTATGTGGTGTCGCTGAGACGCCCGACTGTGGCATGCTTGTTATTTATTTACCTTATAAGCCCTTTATGTGGTGTCGCTGAGACGCCCGTCTGTGGCATGCTTGTTATTTATTTACCTTATAAGCCCTTTATGTGGTGTCGCTCAGACGCCCGACTGTGGCATGCTTGTTATTTAAATTATTTATAAGCCCTTTATGTGGTGTCGCTCAGACGCCCGACTGTGGCATGCTTGTTATTTAAATTATTTATAAGCCCTTTATGTGGTGTCGTTCAGACGCCCGACTGTGGCATGCTTGTTATTTAAATTATTTATAAGCCCTTTATGTGGTGTCGCTCAGACGCCCGACTGTGGCATGCTTGTTATTTAAATTATTTGTAAGCCCTTTATGTGGTGTCGCTCAGACGCCCGACTGTGGCATGCTTGTTATTTAAATTATTTATAAGCCCTATGAGGTGTCGCATAGACGCCCGACTGTGGCATGCTTGTTATTTCTTTTATTTATAAGCCCTTTATGTGGTGTCGCTCAGACGCCCGACTGAGGCATGCTTGTTATTTAAATTATTTATAAGCCCTATGAGGTGTCGCATAGACGCCCGACTGTGGCATGCTTGTTATTTCTTTTATTTATAAGCCCTTTATGTGGTGTCGCTCAGACGCCCGACTGAGGCATGATTTATATTATTATCCTTTCGAGGCGTCGCTTCAGACACCCGATCGGTGCATTCTATTTCTACTCTCTGATTGCATACTCATGTTTCATATAAACAACCTGCTTGCGTGCATCATGGATTTTTATTTCGTGACTGACGTTATGATCATAGAATATTTCGGAGCATGATTATCCCTTGCTATATTATACCAGTGTTCATAATGTTTGCGAGTACATTCAAAAGTACTCACTGGCTTGTCCCTGGCTATTGTCTTGGCCAGATTTCTTGCGTGGAGAGGAGCGTTGCGACAACAGCCCCGGAACCCATGCAAAGGTGATAGCAGCCTCGCGAAGATAGGAGTTATCCTGGTCAGCTGTTCCTGTGGGAAATGGAGTCCCATAGACACAGATGAACAACGAAGCGCGTCCGCCATCAGCCACTAGAAACCAGTTGTTGTACTCATAGGCCAGAATGGTCTTGTACTACATATTATGTACTTTGCTTGGAATTTCTGTATCAAGTTGGTGCCTCATCGGCTAACAGTAATCCTGGGGCTGGTGAGCACAAGGGCCATTTTCTGGGAAATTAATATCCCGAAAACCGGTCCTGACAAAATCACACAAAGCATGGCACTCGTAATCTTTAACTTTAATCTTAATAGTAGGTTCCCACTCATCATAAAGCTTTTAGGGATAGAAACTTCCAACTCAAGTTTTTCTTCAAAAGATTTCATCATAGCATCAACGATATGTTTAGTAATAGCTTTGTTTTGATTATATATAAGCATGAGGAGAATTCAACATGGATTGCAACAAGGAAATACAATCTATCAAAGAACAATTATCATAATTAAAATCCTTTAAATCCAAAAGAGTGGGTTCATCGCTACTTAAAGTTTTGACCTCTTCAATCCCACTTTTATCAATTTTTGCATTAAGATCTAAAAACTCCGAATCATTGGGATGTCTTCTAGCTAAAGTTGACTCATATCCAGTCCAATCTTTATCAAGATTTATATTAGAAAACAAAGATTCAATAGGAGTTACATCAATCACTTTAAGATCTTCATCATTATTATCACAAGAAATCAAAGAACACGCTTTAACAAACCAATCTCACTTAGCACGCATCTTAGTGGTTCTTTCTTTGCACTCATCAATGGAAATTTTAATAGCTTTAGGAGATTCATTAATATCATGATTGGGTGGCATAGATCTAATTTTCAAAGAATCAATCTAAAGAGAAATTCTATCAACATTCCTAGCCAAATCATCAATCTTGAGCAATTTTTAACCATAGCATTGAAAACTTTTTGTGAATTAATAAATTCTTTAATATTGTTCTCAAGATCAGAGGGCATCTTATTATAATTTTCACAAGAATTGTTGTAGGAATTACCATAATTATTAGAGGAATTAGTAGGAAACGACCTAGGGTTGAAATTACTTCTATACGCGTTATTACCAAAATTGTTCCTACCAACAAAATTTGCATCCATAGATTCATTATTGTTCTTAATCAAAGTAGACAAAGGCATATCATTAGGATCAATAGGAGCACTCTTAGTAGCAAATAATTTCATAAGTTCATCCATCTTTTCACTCAAAGTATTAATTTCTTCAATCGCATGAACTTTTTTAGTAGTGGAAGATCTTTCGGTATGCCATTGAGAGTAATTAGCCATGATATTATCTAGGAGTTTAGTAGCTTCTCCTAATGTGATTTCCATAAAAGTACCTCCCACGGCCAAATCTAAAAGATTTCTAAATGCAAAATTCAATCTGGCATAAATTTTTTGTATGATCATCCATAACCTTAAACCATGAGTAGGGCAATTTCTTATCATCAATTTCATCCTCTCCCAAGATTGTGCAACATGTTCATGATCAAGCTGCTTAAAATTCATTATATCATTCCTAAGGGAGATAATCTTAGCGGGAGGAAAATACTTGGTAATAAAAGCATATTTACACTTATTCCATGAATCAATACTATTTTTAGGCAAAGATGAGAACCAAGTTTTAACACGATCTCGTAGTGAGAACGGAAATAGATTCAATTTAACAATATCATTATCCACATATTTCTTCTTTTCATTATCACACAACTCAACAAAAGTGTTTAGATGGGATGCGGCATCTTCACTAGGAAGGCCAGAAAATTGATCTTTCATAACAAGATTCAGCAAAGTGGCATTAATTCATAAGATTCTGCACTAGTGGTGGGAGTAATTGGACTACTAATAAAATCATTATTATTAGTATTGGAAAATTCACACAAATTGGTATTTTCTTGAGACATTGTGACAAAGCAAGTAATCTAGCACACGAGCAAACAAAAAGCAAATGAAAAGACGAACAGAAGAAGGGCGAATAAAAAGGCAAATCTTTTTTGTGTTTTTCTGAAATCGTTTTAGAAGTGGGGGAGAGGAAAATGAGAGGTAAATGGCAAATAATGTAATGCAAGAGATGAGAGTTTATGGTGAGTACTTGTAGGCTTGATGTAGATCTCCCCGGCAACGGCGCCAGAAATTCTTCCTGCTACTCACTACAAAAAAAGACACATCCGTGACATTTTGGGCCGAACGAATTTTTTTTCTGTCATACTTATGACACTTCTATGACGATAATTGTGAGAAAACCCGGTATCATAATAGATGTGGTGGGCTCCTACTTCTATGACAAAAAATCATGACAGAAAATTGGCTTTTCATCCTGGGCGGGCCGGAGACGCAGCTGCATGACATTCTTTGGGCCGTCCATGACGGAAAAAACCATGGTAGAAGCGAGGGCGAGGAAAATATCGGGGTGTTCCCGGTTACGGTGGGTGGTCGGGGCCGAGCGATGCACAGAGGTTTGCGCGTTTCTCTCGTACACGCACGCGCACTACAAAAAAAAATACACTTCCGTGATGATACGTGTTTGTCACAGTAGGTCGTGT
Organism: Aegilops tauschii subsp. strangulata; assembly: GCF_002575655.3. Taxonomy (NCBI): domain Eukaryota; kingdom Viridiplantae; phylum Streptophyta; class Magnoliopsida; order Poales; family Poaceae; genus Aegilops; species Aegilops tauschii. Next base: position 429,721,132 of record NC_053038.3, read on the forward strand.
TTTTTGTCATGCATGTACATCCATGACGATTTTATGACAGAATCAAGATAGTCATACATGTGTTGTCGTAGAAGTGTTCCATGACATTACCAAAATTATCATCACGGAAGTGTGCACTTCCATGACGATAAATCGCGCGTCACAGAAGTGCTTTCGTCAAGGGTGACCGACACGTGGCATCCACCGTAACGGAACGCCGTTAAGCTATCGGTTCGGGTTTTGGATCCGATAACCCGTTAACAGCCCCGACCAATGGGGAATTTCCACGTGTAAAATCATCATTGGCTGGAGGAAACACGTGTCGGCTCATCGTTGGGACAGATGTCATCCACTCATTGGACAGAAGGCGCCTATGATACGTCGACACGTGGCACGGCCCAACAGAGGCCCATTCATGTGAAAAGGCCGGCCCGTTTGACTTGGTCAAATGGTGGCGGGCCGGCCCATGGAAAGCCTGTTAACGGCCTGTTCGCATATAGCCCATTTACAGCCCGCTAACCCAAGGCCCGTTACGCCCTATCCGAATTAGGCCCAGTAGCGTCAACTGGGCCATCCAATATGATTCCAGCCCGTTTTCACTTCTGGCCCATGTATGGCCCATGACGACTTTCGGCCCATATGAGGCCCTATGTAACTCTTGGCCTATTAACGGCCCGTGGTGAAACTGGCCCGTAATGAACAGTGTATCACTTTACACCCATTAACGGCCTGTGGTGAAACTGGCCCGTAATGAACAGTGTATCACTTTATACCCATTAACGGCCCGTTATTCCGTTGGGCCGTTTCCAGCCCATGTTATCTTTCGGCCTTCTCAGAGCCCATTTATTCTTGGGTTCATTTCCAGCATTGGTTTACTTTCGGCCCGTTACTGTCATTTTCTGCTTGTGGGCCAAATACAGCCCGTGGTTACAGTCGGCCTGTTTGTGGCCCGTTAATACGTTGGGCCGTTTTCATAGCGTCATCAAATACGGCCTATTAACGATGGCCCGTTATGGTCGGCCCATGAACGGACGATTCCAACTCTAGCCCGTTTACGGCCATAATGTGGTGTGTTATTGGCCCATGTTTGGCCAACCGATCATACGGCCCGTAAAAGGCCCATTGATGATACGGCCCGTAGAAGGCCCATTGTGTGTACGCCCCGTAGAAGGCCCATTGTTTCTACGGCCCTTAGAAGGCCCATTGTTTCTACGGCCCGTAGGAGGCCCATGTTAACTATAGTAAATATGTAGCCCATTGTTAATGTAGCCTAGTTTTAAAAAATATTTTATTTCGGCCACTAGCAAACCGCGGAAAAAGAACTGCACTGACTATAAGAAAACAAATAAACAAGACAATAAGGAAATAAATAGGCAAGCAACTTACGCTAGGCTATCACGGCTATTACACATATTACATCCACTGGGCATCAAAGTTCGCCACCAGTGCAAATATAGGGAACAAAGCAGCATATAAACGCCACAGCAAAACAAGTCCAGAACTGAAACCACTTCAGAAGAGTTCAAGAAACAATATCCTGGGTACCCATAATGCTGGCAAGATGCTTAGCAAGCTTATTAACTTTCTCTTGTTTGGCGCTTAAATCCTCCAGCGCTTGCTGTTGCACAAGAAAGTACGCATCTGAATTCTGCAGGGACTTCCTCAGTCCTTCGGCTTCTTGCCGCAGCACAACTGACTGATGCCTTTCAGCTTGTAGCTGAGACTGAAGAAGCCGAAGTGATTCAGGCAGCGAGTTCGAAGAGCTTGTGCCAGCGGTACTGGCCAGTAACTCGAACACTACATCAACGCAAGATTGTGGGGTTTTCTCACTGTCTACAAGATCGTTTTTATCAGCTTTCTTGGAGACCAACAGGGTTGTCTCACTATCTTGAACCTTATTTGCATTACTTTCTCTACCATTGCGTAGTGGGGTGCTCTTCTCCAATATTCTGTTTGCATACTACAAGAGAAACAAGCAGACACATCACAGGTTTAGCTTGTAGTATACGAAACTCATTTTGGTAAACCGGTTCAGTAGTAAGGTGGACAGGATAACATCATGAAACAAACATATATCTATGTAGTATGGTCACTGTATTGTCCATATCATTCTAGTTTATGTTCCCTAATCAAGATAGAGACACAGTTCAACTCATATATTTTTAAGACACAACAGCATAGACAGAATATAAGTGTGAGAAACTACACAGCATTGGCAGCACTTGTAATGTGCATCACATGAGAACATAACTGTTTATACAACTTAAACTGAAATCAACATAGAGCAAGAAGTTAGAACAGCAATCCAGTTAAAGAAATAGGTTTAAAACATACCTGTTGCGCCATTGGAGTTTCAATTGGATCCTTCAAATTCGAAAGTAGTTGGTATGAGTAAATACAGTGATGCAACAGCAAAGGAGTATGGACAATAGCTACGGAATCTGACCTGAGAACAGTTGCTCTTCTGCTTTAAACGTGGAGTTTGGGTTAGCTGTGGTGGTCTTCGTGCTTTGGGCACTGCAGTAGCTTTACAAACTGCTCGTGTGGGGGTACTCTGTGGTGGACATGGTGCTTTGTCAACTATAAGTGGGTTACTATCCGCTGGGGTTGTGGTTAGATGGGTTGTAGCTGGTTCTCTGCCCAATGGTGTAAGTGTGCAATCTGGAAGAGTCTCGATTATGTGTGGTGGGGCTAGTTTGTGGGCGAGTACAACCATGGTTCTATCTGCATCGACGGGTAGCACTGTCTTTTGTGAAGAACGGGTTTTTGCTCCCTTAGATACTGCCATCACCCCCTCCAATTCAAATGGCTGATAAACAAGAAAAGAAATTGAACGTACAGACATTGTATGATAGACAGATGTGGTAATTCACATATATGTTGTCTAACCAAACAGGACAGCATGACACAATTTCACATATATGATGCCTAACTAAACAGGATAGCATGACACAGTTTCAGATATATGATGGATAACTTAACAGGATATAATGGCATAATTCAACATATGATGAGTACCTAAACAGGATGACATGACAAAACTATATGATGTCTTTCTAAAATAGGTTGGGATGAAATAATTCACATACATGTTGTCTAAGTATACAGGATGGCATGATATAATTGACATAATTGATTCATATACTAAGCAGCTGGCACTCGCATGTATGATTTCTAAACTAAGCAGATAGAATTCAATATTGTGCATATGATGTCTAAACTAAGCAATGCAAGACACCATATGCATCATATGAGAAATATAAACATTGCAACTTAGAGCATACACCTCAGGTGGGATATAGGACTGGTCATCTGTCTCTGAATCCTCCTCTGAGGAGCTCCCTGTAACCATCGAGATATATGCTTCAACAGGTACCATTGCCTGCTCTGAAGACCTTGTTTTCACTCCAGGTTTTTCCATAACCAGCTCAAATGGCTGATACACATGAAGAGTAGTTCAATATACACAGATTGTCGACAAATGGAATACGTAATGAAAAAAAGATGGCATGAGATAATTCACATATATGATGCCTGGCTCCATGGCGGTGCATAATTCACATATATGATAACTGGCTGAAAAACATGGCATTGCATAATTCACATATCTGATGTAGAAAGCAAACAGGAGGCATTCACACAAAGCATGTCTAATCTAAGCAGATGGCATGGCAATGCAAGACACCATATGCATGATATGAGCAATATAACCCAGCCAAGTTAGAGCATGCACCTCGGGGGGGGGGGATACGACTGGTCATCTCTCTCTGAATCCTCCTCTGAGGAGCTATCTGTAACCAGCAAGAAATCTGCATCGACAGGTAGCACTGACTGCTCAAAAGACCTTGTTTTCACTCCAGATTTTCCCATGACCGACTCAAATGGCTGATGCACAGGAAGAGTAGATGAATGTATAAACATTGTTGACAAATGGAATACATTATGGAAAAAAAATATGGCACAATACAATTCACATATACGATGACTGGCTAAACAGGATGGCATTGCATGATTCACGTATATGATGCCTGGCTAAAGAAGATGGCATTGCATAATTCCCATATACTCCCTCCGTTCCTAAATATTTATCTTTTTAGAGATTTCAAATGGACTACCACATACGGATGTATATAGACATATTTTAGAGTGTAGATTCACTCATTTTGTTCCGTATGTAGCCACTTGTTGAAATCTCTAAAAAGACAAATATTTAGGAATGGTGGGAGTATGATATACAAACCAAACAGGTGGCATTCACACAAAGCAAATCTAAACTAAGCTGATGACATATAAGATGTATAATGTAAGCAATGCAAGGCGCCATATGCATGATATGACCAACATCAGCATGCCAGGTTAGAGCAAACACCTCAGGTGGTAAACAGGCGTGGTCGGCTCCTTCTGAATCTCCATCTGAACAGTTATCTTCCTCTGGAATACAATCTGGAAATGCAGGAGGGGGGGGGCACTTCGCCCACCATGGAGCGGCGTCTGCATGACATTATATTCGCACGCAGCGGTCTTCTCTTTTTCTCTACATGTTCAGTACGATTGTGTACAATATCTGACATGCATAATAAAAAAATAGTTAGATTTTGTAAGGCCTAAGGGGTGCATGCAAAAATCAAGACTGATGGTAGCAAATGAGTGGATGGATCCAAAACTAATGATAGCAGGTAGATTATAGCTTCAGTTTAAAAAGATAGACAATGGATCATCTATTGTTTGTTGCCCACCCAACATGAACCACATAGAAGACCCCAGATGAACCAGATAGTAGACAGATACTATTCGTTGCTGGCTCGATATGAGACCCATGGGCAATTCAAAACTCAAGATTGAACGATAAAGTAGCAGGTAATAATAACCGATGTATAACGTAAGCAAACACGAAAGACTGCGACCTCTCTTTCGGAACTGTGTAGTCCTCAGGTTCATCTGCTCAGTCGATGATGGTAATGCAGTTGGCGTGGCTGCCGGCAACGGGGAAGATGATCTGAGGTGGCGAAAGGAAGTCTGCAGGGGGGATCTCTGCTGCAGTGAACGCTTCTGTCGATGGTGCACCTCAGGTGGGGTGGATGACGGCACGGCAGGAGCAGGACATAACACACAAAGTTTTCTTTGACGCCTATCTGAAAATGAAGTAAATCTGTAAGGGCTCCTTAGAATTGGAGGATTCTATAAACGCAGGGACAGGAAAAACACAGAATAGGATAGGAATGCACGTGCAAAACAAAGCATTTGGAAACATAGGATTTCAGTCAACCTGGGTGTTTGGCTCACATGAATTGGAAGAACAAAGGAATGGAGAAACAAAGTGATGCGACGAGTGTACAACCTCTTTGGCATAGCCTTGTGGACCTCAGCATCATTGGGTTGGACGTGGAGGATGGTGATGATGCTGGTGTGACTGTCGGAGGCGGGGAAGAAGATCAGAGGCCTCTGGAAACGGCGCCGAGGGTACTGCTCCGCTGTGATGGACGGTTCCGTCGTTGGAGCAGCTCCGCTAAGGTGTACGGCGACGAGGCTGAAGCATGACAAGACAGACAACGTTAATCTGAAGTGGGACCCTAATATCATCTGCAATAGATGATGTAAAATACATCACCAAAAAGTGCTAGATGTAAAACGCATCAGCCGCGCCACGGACGCTCCGACAGATGCTGTACGTACTGTTCACTCTGAACTTAACTGAAGAAAATGAACTTCACAGTCGAAACTGAATTTTACTGTCAAAACTGATTGAACTAGTAACAGAGCATTGCAATAGATGTTTAGGGCGTTCGAGCACTAGTAGCAAAGAAGCAGTGATCTAAATCAGTAGACGCTCGAGCAGGGAACGCACTAGCAGAGAGCAAGTCGTGCAGTAGCACCGCGAGCGAGTGCTAAAGCAGCAACTCCTGTAGTTGCCGGAGGTCGTCCAGCAGCAGCAGCAGCGCAAGCGAGAGCAAGAGCAGAGCAGCAGCACGAACGAAAGCAGGAGCAGTGCAGCAGCGCGACCGACAGCAAGAATAGAGCCGCAGCGCGAGCGAGAGTCGGAGCAGCTGCAGCTAGTGCCGTTGTGGAAGTCGCCGCCGAGGAAGCAACGACATGGGGGAGAGACGCCATGGATGATGTGGCCGGCGACGGCGCCGTTGATGGAGACACGCCATGTCTGCTCGGTATCGAGCACCGGCAGCCCTGTGAGATCGAATAAAAGATAAAATGCAGCGGTGAGTGCAGAACCTCCTTGGTGGCGCCAAGTTGGCCTCGGCTTCATCGGAGGAATTGGTGAGGGTGCTGCGGTTCCGGTGGGGCAAGTCAAGACGGCGTTGTGGGGATTGACGTGGCACGATAGACGAGGCGAACATCGGGGCAGCTCCTTGGAGGTGGAGGATGGGTCGGCTGATCCGGCGGGACGACGAGATCGACAACGGATCCTCATTCGGTGCGGTGGATGAGGGACGGCGAGCTGTTGCGGTGGACGACGTAGTCGGGGAAGAGTCTCCGGCTGGGCGGCGGTCGGGACGCCGACGGAGGAGCGTGGGGTTTCGCGGGTTTTGGCAGCCTCGGTGTACGAATGGGGGGCGAAGGGGGAGGGGGAGCCAAGCTTAGGGACGCGCTTGTCCAAAATGTAGGGTAAGTTACCAGCGTACCCCCACCGGTTTTGACACCGCAACGTGGAGCTTCATTTCCGGCTGAGGGGTAGAAGGGGGATTTCGCGTGTCTGGGCTGCGGGAGCGATTTCGGATGAGGAGGGAGTTCTCGCGCGCGTCCAAATTTCGGGATAACAAGGCGCGGCGCGGGTTGAAGAAGCGGGAGTTTCAAAGCAGGTGAGACAAAAGATACTTGAGCTTGAAAATTTCGGGATAACAAGGTGCGGATTCCTTGTTCGGCAGAACAGACTTAACGTGTAAAAAAACAATTCATACAAGACACAAGAGAGTCATGTCCCCTTTTACTATATTGCTATAGATGCCATTGAAAAAACTACAAGAAAAATGTAAAAAAAATCGGGAGAACAAGATTACCCTGCACAGTACCAAATCGATTCGCACTTCCCTCAACAACAACAAAAAACAAATCAATTCCCACCAAAGAAAGAGTAATGTCCCTTTTTATATGATTACAGATGCCATGATCTCGAATTTCAATTTTTGAATCCACGTTATGTTGAATTCGAATATATCGTTAGGGGACCTTGTGGTTTATAATTGATGTAGTCGTACATTTTGATCTTCCATCATATATGAACATTTTACTCCACCATGTGAACATATATATTGTCGTCTACCATATGGACTAAATTTGAATCAATTTTCCTTGTTTGAATACGATTGTTGTCAAGTTATACAATAATTTAAATATTATCTTGATAACAAAAAACATACATATAGCAGTAATCATATTTCACTATGAACTACATGTACCATACGCTCTCCAATTCAAATATTTGTATCCATTTTTGTTGAATTTAAATCATAGTACATTATTGGTCTAGGTAACGAGATGTTTGGGATAATCAAAACCCTGTTTTCATACGTATAATTTTTGGCTGAATTGGGACAAGTTTTGGTATAAGCCTCTTGCAAAACAGGAGATTCTCTCAACAAGCCTCGTGGTTCCGAGAGGGAACGTGTCACCTTTGTGTGCGAAACGATATACGCTGCCTCCCCCCTGATTTTATTTACAGAGGCAACATAGAACTATATGAGCGCCCTGTTAAATTTTGGAATTATTTCGGGTTCATTTGGCCTTTTTATACATTAATTGAGTTTCTGGACTTTTAATGTGCATAATCTAAATATGAATTGCATGCACATGCTTTGGTGCACCAAAGTGGGTTGAAAAATCACATGTGTGTCCTTGGTTGAATTTCTAGGTCCCATGGAAGAAATGAGAATGAAATTCAAACATCTGGGCGTCATGACTCGGCCGAGAACATCGAGAAACTTTGATTTTAAATTCATGTAAATCCAAAACTCGCCTGGAAATCATGAAACTTGGCATGGTGTCATGTCATGGCACTAACATGTTGTGTAAAAAATTGGGCCGATTTGGAAGCTCATGGTTCTAAGAGGGAACGTGCCACCTTTGAGTGTGAAACGATATACGCTGCCCCCCTTGAGTTTCTTAACAAAGGCAACATAGAACTACATTAGTGCCCTGTTAAATTTTGGAATTATTCCGGGTTCGTTTGTCATTTTTTATACATTAATTGAGTTTCTGGTCATTTAATGTGCATAAGTCAAATTTGAACTACAAGCACATGCTCTCGTGCACCAAAGTTGGTTGAAAAATCACATTTGTGTCCTCGGGTGAATTTCTAGGTCCCATGCAAGAAATGAGAATAAAATTAAAACATCTGGGCATCGTGGCTCGGCCGAGAACATTGAGAAACTTGGTTTTAAAATTCTTGTAAATCCAAAACACGTCTGAAAATCATGAAACTTGGCATGGATGTCATGTCATGGTACTACCATGTTGTGGTAAAAAATTTGGATGAATAGGAACAGATTTTGGTATAAGCTTCTTGCAAACCGAAGCTTCTCTCAAGATGGCTCGTGGTTCTGAGAGGGAACGTGCCACCTTTGAGTGCGAAACGATATACGTTGTCCCCCTTGAGTTTATTTACAAAGGCAACATAGAACTACATGAGTGCTCTGTTAAATTTTGGAATTATTCCGGCTTCGTTTGGCCTTATTTACACATTAATTGAGTTTTTGGTCATTTAATGTGCATAATTCAAATTTGAACTACAAGCACATGCTCCCGTGCACCAAATTTGGTTGAAAAATCACATTTGTGTCCTCGGGTGAATTTCTACTCCCTCCTTCCACCTATATAGGTCCTAATGTGTTTTTCGAGGCTAACTTTGACCAAACGTTAGAGCAATAATATATGACATGCAACTTACACAAAGCATACCTTCAAATTTGTATGTCAAAGGAGCTTCCAATAATATAATTTTCATAGTATACATCTCATGTGCTATTAATCTTGTCAATAGTCAAAGCTGTCTTGAAAAACACATTAGGCCCTATATAGATGGAAGGAGGGAGTAGGTCCCATGCAAAAAATGAGAATAAAATTCAAACATCTGGGCATCGTGGCTCGGTCGAGAACATTGAGAAACTTGGTTTTAAAATCATGAAACTTGGCATGGTGTCATGTCATGGTAGTACCATGCCGTGGTAAAAAAAATTGGCCGAATAGGAACAAATTTTGGTATAAGCTTCTTGCAAATCGGAGCTTCTCTCAAGAAGGCTCGTGGTTCTGGGAGGGAACGTGTCACCTTTGTGTGCATAATTCAAATTTGAAATACAAGCACATGTTCCAGTGCACCAAAGTTGGTTGAAAAATCACATGTGTGTCCTCGGGTAAATTTCTAGGTTCCATGCAAGAAATGGGAATGAAATTCAAAATTCTGGGCGTCGTGGCTGGGTTGGAAACATTGAGAAACTTAGTTTTTTAATTCCTGTAAATCCAAAACACGCATGAAAATAATGAAACTTGGCTTGGTGCCATGACATGGCACCAACATGCTGTGGTAAATTTGCAGTCCGATTTGCGAAGGCGCACACATTAACAATCAACAAAGTCATTTAGGAACAAGTGCTGTCAGGTTACAATCGGAAACACAAGTATTATTGAAACCGTGGGCGTTCTACTTACTAGTACCATTTACGTGCCGCCACGCGTCCCCATTTTTTATTAGCTAGGAGGCGCCGTGCAGTGTAGCTATTTGAGTACGAGAGGCGTGCGATCAGACCCCTGCGCGTGCTTATCGGGAGGAGAGCCCTTTGACCTCCATCTGCCGTCCACCTCTCTCCCAAGGTCTCCATTAATGGCGCCCGAGCCTCTGTTTAATGGCGTGGCTATGTCTCACTCGACTGAGATTTAAGAGAGAAAAAAGAAAATCTGAAAGCACGGATCTTGATGTAAGATCTGACGGACCTATATAGCATCTACTGCGACTTATAGCAAGACTGATGAATATATAAGGACGATTAATTTTTTTTAATCAAAGAAGGGCTTGCCCCTTCCGATTTTCATTACTGAAAACCACCACAATTCACAAGAAGTTCAGCACAACTCCAGCCTAACACGAAGGACTAAAAGCTACCAGATTGAAATTGCAACATCCCAAGAGGCCAACAAAGGTCAAACATCCGCGCTAGAACCCAACATTTCACAACCGACGACACAATCCACATCCTAAACCGATTATTACATCAAAAGAAACCAGGAAACTGAAGGAAGCCCAGCAGCAACTAGAAGAACATCAACGCCAGGGTCGCCACAACAAGAGTTTTCTTCATTCCAGCCTCGCAACATTGATCTTCCACAGAAAGATAAGGATGATTAATTGTCTTACATAATTAGAAAGATAATTAAAGAAGCCACATGCGGCTACGCCCGAAATACACAAGGGCAAAAGAAGAAGGAAGACAAGGATCTGGCTCGCTGATCTCTACTTTCTTGATGCGTTGCTACAGGCCGCGGGAACTAGTCTCCGCAGCGAGCGGCGATGAGCTCTTTCGTGTCCTCAAGACGCTGCTTGAGAACATCCACGGATTCCTTCACCAGCCTTTGGCGCTCGTTGCGGAGCATGTCATTCTCGTCCATAAGTTTGTTGACGATGACGCCGGTCCTCTTCAACAAGGCACTGGTCTCCTCCTGCTGGTCTGCACTTCGGACGATCTTCTCCCTCAGCAGGTCGCGCTCGGCCTGGAGCCTCTCATTGCCCTCCCTTAGTTGCCGGATGACGCCGGTAGCCTGTTCAAACGAGGCTTTCATGTCGTCCTGCAACCTCGCCTAGCCGGAGATCTGATCCATCTGGCTATGGACGATCGCATGCATGCGCCTGTAACAGTCGTCGCCTGCCCGCGAGAAATTTTCCCAGGCCGTCGCGGCGCGGCGGGACATCTCTGCTGCTTCCGCGGTGCGGCCGGACCAGTCTGCTGCATCGACGGCGCGGCGGGACCTCTATGCTGCTACTTCCGCGCGGCGGGACATGTCGGCTGCTCTCGTAGCGAGGCGGGACATCTCTCGTGCTTCCGCTTCCATGCTCGCCTCTCCCTGGTGGCAATCTCTTGACCCAGAACTCACGCTGGCCATGGCAGACGCAAGGGAAGGATGCTGAATGACTTGTTTGTTTTTGTGGATGAGGAGTTGAGGAGGAATGTGCAGTCATCTTGGCATACTAGTATTTATAACCGAGTACTAATACGCTCCTAAGTGGGAAACCGTTTAGGTTGTGATCGGTGTGAACAGGTTTGCAATTCAATATAGCGTGGTACTAATACGCTCCTAAGTGGGAAACCGTTTAGGTTGTGATCGGTGTGAACAGGTTTGCAATTCAATATGATGGCGTGGAGTAATTTGGAATGTGATGAAACGCAAGCTCAAAATTTCTTGACGGTTCTAGTTTCGAAGTGCGGCACTATTCCCGGATGGAGTACTTCTTTTTCTACTCCCTCTTTTCCGGTTTATAGGGCTTATCTCAAAATTTTAGTTTTTCCATTTTATAAGGCTCAATTTGGTTGTTCCCCAACACATGTTCAGATTCCAAGGTGCATTAAATCATTGCATGCAAGTATTAAGAGAAAATTGACCAATGCATGTACTTTATGCATGCATGCATTGCAATTAATGCATTGATAAACATAATTTTTTGAGAAAAACAAGAGCATTAATTACTAAGATAAACAGAAGGCACTGTAGAAACATTTAGGACGTGAGCTTGTCAATCTGAATGTGGAGGGACACAAGCTTAGCCCCGGCTAGTAGCTTGGGCGGAACTGTCAAGAAGGTCAGCTCCTGCACGCCGACGTCGCCGGGATCCTTGCTGCTTGTCACCTCCATTTCCACCTTGACGGCGTCAGTCGTGCCTTTGGGCTCCCCCGGCGGGCCGTTCGCCCACAGCTTGGCCACGTAGTGCGGCAGTGGGGACGCCCCCGCTCTGATGCAGACGACCGACACGGCGATAGGCGCGCCGATGTCGAGCACGCCGCCGACCAAGAAAAACGCGCGACGGTCCTCCTCCGCGAACAGCAAGAGCCGTGGCTCCGACAGTGGCACTTGCAGCTGGAGCACCTTGCCGTACTGGATTCTGTGCACGGGCATGGGATGCGCGGTGCTAATGTGGTGGTAGAGCGCCGGCGGCGGGCCTTCGTAGCCGCAGACGGGCACGGGGCATTTGCAGGGCGCGAGCGGACACACGCTCTGGTGATCGGCGAGCATGTGGTAAGTGACGTAGAGCCCACAGCCTTCGTGCGGGCACTCCACCCTCACCGACGAAAGGACGGAGTCCACCGCCGTGTTCCGCATGTCGAAGCCAGCGCCGCGCTCGCACTTCTGGCACTGCCGCTGGTTCCCGGGGCGCTCGACGCGGCAGTCCGCGCAGGCCAGGTGCTCTCCCTTGCACTGCAGAAATCAATCAAACAGCACATCAATCAAGAAACCTGCACCTTGCTCAATCAGCCGAACGGACGAGGTGTATTCGAACCTCATACACTAGAGGCGTCAAGGGGCGGAGGCACAAGGGGCAGTGGAGCACGATGAGGTCCATCGAGACCTTAGAGAGCTCCATCGTCGGGTCCTGTTCGGTCTGCATGATCTCGCCCTCCTCGTGCACAACCATCTCTCGACTTGGGCCGGGGTATTACAAAGCTTTACCGTCACATATTTTATACTACTTCAAGGTGCATTAAATCAACACATGCAAGTATCAAAAGGAGAGTCACGGCATGCATGCATGCGTTGTAATTAATGCATCGGTAAACGTGAATTATTGAAATATATCGAGTGCAGTGCTTTGATGTGCCGCGTCAACTCGTACATCAACGAGAAGTTTGATTATCCTCTCCCTCGCGGGCTTAACTGCACCTGCCTTTGGCTGTATGACAGGTTGGCCACACACCTGTCGGGCCCACCTGTCATACACGCAAAGGCAGGAGCGTCCCTCCCTCGCCCATGAGCGTGGTGGCTGGCAAGACTAGGAGAAGCTTTCGCTACACGCTCTCCCTCCCGCACGCGGTGGACATGCAGCAGTTCAATCGGTGTCAGATGGCCAGGAGCGTACTGTAGTACTCCTCCAGTGCAGTAGTACTCCATCATTGTTCGACTTCCCGAAGAGGCAAAGAGCCAAGCGCAGCCCGGACGCTCGTGTGGCAGTTTCATGTGTAGAGTAGTCTAGGATAGCGTGTATCGTGCCTGTAAGCTTAAAATCGTTGGGGTCGGCTCCATGCTATGTGGCCGTCTCGAAGTTTAAAAAAAAATTAAAATAGTCTTCTAGCCCTACATGACACCCTGGTGATTGTAGTTTGCACGCTCATCTGGTCAAGATAGGAATATATATTTTAATTTGTTTTTTTTTCAAAAGGGGGGACTCCCCGGCCTCTGCATCAGAATGATGCATATGGCCACATATATTTTAATTTGTGGTGGGTAAATGTTAGAGGTTGCAGCAAATATATTGTACACTGTGGGTCTTTCAGCCAACTTTAGAGGCAAGCATGTGGGGCCAGTGCTATGATGTGTCGCGTCAACTCGTACAACGAGGAGAAGCTTGATTTTACTACACGCCTTCTCCCTCGCCCATGCACGCGGTTGCTCGCAAACGTGGACATGCTTTTGCTTAGTAGTACTTCTACAACAAGCTATCCGTCCCGCTCGTGGTGGATGGACATGCAGCAGTGGATTCGACACTGTAGAAGCATTAGTAGTAACATCATTGTTCGTCTTCTCGAAGGGGCGAAGAGCCAAGCGCAAACCGAATGTTGCAGCTGCGAACAATGGAGCACGCATATAGCCAGGCTCTTGCATGAGACAAAATTGCTATGTGAGCCCACTATTGTACTAGTACATACAACTACTTGCTAGTATAGCCCTGTAAACCAGAAAGGAGTATTTGCCCTTCTAGAGATTTCAACAAGTGACTAGACTACACCGAGACGGAGTACATATGGAGCAAAATGAGTGAATCTGCACCGTAAATAAATACGTACTAGTTCTATCGTTTTCCTCTCCGAGGTGCACAATATTGAGTATACTGACTAGTCTCTTTTTGACACGCATTTACGTTTTTTTACACAGTACAGACGCAAGCGCTCATATACACACGCATACACTCACCCGTATGAACGCACACACGCACGGTGCTATCATCTTGAAATTTACGAAGTCACCATAGGCACCTCGTCATCGACGGGTCCATAGGTGCTTGAATGCCAAGGAGGGAGAGGGTAGCGGTTCCCGAGACGTTGAACGGTCAATGATGCATCCTCAATTACATGCAGAGGGAATTAATTGGAGAAGCAGAATAGAGCCAGCACGATGTGAATGCAACACAGTTTGGACTCTCATATAATAAAGGCGCCCCACCACTCCAATCCATCTACTCCCAAGTCTCTGCGCAACACTGCTCACTCCAATCCAAGACCAAGTGACCAGAAGCCACAAGCACCTATGGAGGCGATGGACGCGAGCGGCAGTCGGCTGTGCCAAATCATCCAAGGCGCCGGCCTACGGCCCCACACCGCGCAGCGTTTCCAGACGGTGCTGGCGACCGCAGGCATCGTAGCCCTGGACGACGCCGGCTTCGCCTCTCGCATGGACGACATGATGGTCAACTCCATCCGTAAGTTCACCGCTGTCAAGAAGCGCGCGGACGACCTTGTCGTACTGCTCCAGCCCGCGCGCCCAGGCTCCTCATTGCCTGCCACCCTCATCGGCCTCCATGGTGACGAACTCTTTCAAGCCCTGGTGGCCCTGCAGGTGCCGGAGGTCGCGACGAAGAATGTGCACCTCGAGGCCGCGCTCGCCGCGCAGCGCCTCGCCATGCAAGAAACCGTCGACCTGCACATCCACGTCTACGAGGAAATCGTCTACATAGGCCACTACAAGGCAAGCGAGGACAGAAAGACGTTGGCCTTCTTCCAGCGGCTGGAATCTTTGGACGCCATTGTTCAGAAGCACGTCGACCTGGCCACGAAAGCCGCTGCTACTTAGGCGCCGTTCGGTGGGCCGGCGCCCTGAGTCGAGGAGGTGGACGTCGTCGATGGATGCATCTCTTCTTGCCTCCTGTAACCAGCACTGCATCACCTCGTGGCCTTAATGTTTTATTAGTATAGTACTCCCTCCGTTCCCAAATATAAGTCTTTCTAAAGATTCCAGCAAGTGACTACTACATACGGAGCAAAATGAGTGAATCTACACTCTAAACTATGTCTACATACATCTGTATGCTATATTCCATTTGAAATAGTATCTAAAAGGGCTTATATTTATGAACGGAGGGAGTATATGGCATTTTTATTCCAGTCGTAACATTTTCACTGTGAGGTGGGGCCACAGTTGAGCAAACCCACCCCGCCCACCGGGCGTCGGCCGAGTTTATAATTAGAAGAGGGAAACGAGGGAGGAGAGCTAGCTGTAGCACGGACGCTGTTGTCAGATGGGACTCGTGTTTATAGAATAGGAGTACTGAGCACTCGTGCCACTTTTTTTTTTGAGGGAAAAATTAGTCGTATGTCTAGTACCACTAGTTGGGTGCGTGCGACCTATAGCTGTCATCACTTTAGGTCTCCTTTTCGAACCGCGGCTACGCTTCACAGTACATATTATTTCACGCATTTATCCTCCTATATGTACTCCTAGGCTATTTCCACGTGCTCCCATTCGCCGACATGTGGGACATAGAGCATCTGGGTCGTAGTGCATGCACGACTCGGAGCATATGCCGGGGTACTTTACATTTCAGACCTCACGAATTACATGCAAACCCCCTGCAGAAGCATAAATAAATGAATGAATTACTACATGAAACCGAATTATTTTCATGGAAACCGGAGCACGTTCATTAAATTTTGGACATAACACGTTTATAAAAAATGACCGGACCGAAACCAGTCTAAGGGCCTCTTTGATTTTTCTCGCAAAAAAGGGGCCTCTTTGATTCGCAGGATACTGAAAACACAGGAATGGGGAAAGTATGATGGCGATGAACCGAGACGAGGAGAACTCTAACTCAGTTAGAGGTTAGAGTTAGATTCTAACCCTGAACTAAGTCTAAACCAAAGAGGTGTATGGATGGCAGGGTTAGATTGACAATAAATGCTCTATCTCAATCATTTGACTACTTTGGACCCTATTTCCTGCCGGATTTGGAGGGTGCTTGGATACGTTTTAGTTCCATGACTAAAAGTAGTGGGACTAAAACTTGCTAGCCTCACCCATGCTTGGATCCAAATACTAAAGAGACTAAAATCAAGTTAATGAGCATTTATTATCCTCCAAACCCTCCAATCCAGAACTCGCCTGTGTTAAAGGAGAGGAGTTAAATGAGGAGAGAGAGGACTAATCCACATTTTAGTAGGGGTACCCCTGACTAAATTTTTTTAGTCTCAAGACTAGTTTTAGCCCCTCTTTAGTCAGGGGTGCTTGGAACTTTAGCCTCTTAAAGAGACTATTTTTAGTCAGACTAAAATAAGTCCCTTGGATCCAAGCACCCTCTTGGTGTGGCCGGCTCTTCTGTGGCCTCCTCCCGCTCACAATTGACATAAACGAACCATCTATACAAATCAAGCATGCAAAACATGATAATGTTTACTTTGTCCATACAAATGAGATATCCCACTTAAACATACAAGTCGTCAATCAAGCTTCACAAAATAAAAAAACACTTCATGAAACAAAGAATGAGCTAACTCATCACGGAAGTCATTCACGATAGGGAGGGAGCCCGGAGCCCCTCACGCACCGAGGGAGGAGCTCGCCATCGTCGCTCTGGAGGAAGGCTCTGTAGAGCCCAAGCCCTGGGAACTCCTCCGACGCCGGCCCTTGCGAGTTCAGGTCGACACCGGCATGGGTAGCAGGGCCGCTTGCCGCCGACTGGGAACTTAATCTTTGGGCCTCTAGAAATAATGCAAGCCTGTAACCAAAATACCTAGAAAGGTGAACTGAATCTTTGGGCCTCTAGAAATAATGCAAGCCTGAAACTGAAATACCTAGGAAGGTGAACTGAATCTTTGGGCCTCTAGAAATAATGCAAGCCTGAAAGTGAAATACCTAGAAAGGTGAACTGAATCTTTGGGCCTCTAGAAATAATGCAAGCCTGAAACTAAAATACCTAGAAAAGTGAACTGAATCTTTGGGCCTCTAGAAATAATGCAAGCCTGAAATTGAAATACCTAGAAAGGTGAACTAAATCTTTGGGCCTCTAGAAATAATGCAAGCCTGAAATTGAAATACCTAGAAAGGTGACCTGCATCTTTGGGCCTCTAGAAAGATTTATTACCTCCTCAAGTAGCATCAAACAATTCCATGCGTGCACCACAAATCTATACCAAGTTTGATCAAGATCTACTTTTCCAAATCAGAATTAGCGGTAGAGCAAGCAAGATCAATGATATGGCCGTGAGACAGAGAAGGAACGAACAAACTCACCCCTCTCGCGACCTCCCTGGTAGATGCGCCGCCGCCGCGCACGACAGAGGGAGAAAAACGACTGGTGAAGGGGGAGCGGGGCGACCTTCGAAGGCCGGAGGGAGAGGGCGGCCGGAGTAGGGCGGCGGAGGCCGGAAGGAGAGGGCGGCCGGAGGAGAGAGAGGGCGAGCGGCCCTATGGGGAACAGAGAGGAGTCGTGCGAGAGGGGGGAGCGATCTGGTGCGGGCAGGGGAGATTTTTTTAGTTCTCTTTTAGTGGGCCCGAGGATAACTAACCCAATTAGAACCTCTCCACCGGGCTATTTTTTTAGCTGGGTTAGAGCAAACTAGCTCAAACTAACCCCTCTTGTTTCGATAATTTGAGGCTATTTCAACCCAAACTAGCTCTAACTCAGGGATCCAAACAAAGAGGAGTGTTACTGTACATGCTACAGTGTGGACCGTAGCACATTGTTTTTTATGGCCATATGACCACATTGTTTTCTACTGCTGGTTCACTGGGCTACCGTGGTTCGCACTGCTGGTTCACTGGGCTGCCGTGGTTCGCACTCCTCCGACCTGAGTAGTACTCTAGTATAGTACTAGTATATACCGCATCATTCTTTGCTCCTTCTTACTACTCCGACATGTGGGAGAGCCAACATCCGGGTCGACGTGTCATGCACCAGATTAGAGCGCGGAACGGAAGGGGGGCATCACCTCGGTCGGAGCGCCAGTAATTCATGACTATAGTGAGTGGTCATATCACAAGTCTTTCCAGCAGTAACGCGCCGTCAAATCGCACAGCCCCACTCGCTCACCCTCCTCGCCTCTCTGTCAAACCGCCTACCCGAAAACTGTCGCGCGTACTGCCCGGGAAAAGCCCCGCCCTCAACTTTTAACTACGCGAAAATAGTTCGAGCTTGTTCGTTCTATATAAATACAGTACTTACTGTATGTTTATTCACCCGTGGGGTTGTTCAATGAAAGGAGGGGCGGGGAGCACAAGTGAACAATACTGTAGTACTACTAGTAGTAAGTAGGAGTCGTACAGTAGTCACCTTAAATAGAGAGTTTCTTTTCTTTAATGCCACGTACACAAATTGAAACGCTTGTTGTGGAGAGAAAAAAGATAATCACTCCACTATATATGGACGTAGGGGCCTGAGCGCTTGCTTTACTAGGGTTGCTCTCTTCATTCTATCATCCTCTCCAGATATAAACAAGACAGCGGTAGCGACATTTTCTCTCTGCTCACCGCTGGTCACAGATTCGGCCGGATCCCTTCGGCCGGTGTGTGTAGAGGACTAAAAGGTGCATCGTTCACGCGGTCATCGCCGCCGAGGGAGGAAACCCACAGCTGCCGGAGGGGCCCGATCCTCTGCCCGTGCCGTTCTCTCCGACAAAGCGCCGGCTCGGGAGGTCCTCCGACCCTTCTTCCTCCCTGCCGTATTGTCCGCAGATCAGACCTGTCGCCGCCGACATCCCGGCGACCCTCAGGTATAAGTTCTTCGAAAGCGGCCTTGCTCTACTGCCCTAGCTCCCCACGTGTCTGCATGTGCATCTTTTTCTACTCCCATCAGCTCTTCCAAAGCCACCTAAATTTTTAGTATTATTAGAGGTAAAGCTACTTCATGCATTCGAATCTAGGTCTTCGTTCAAACAACAAAGAAAGGGGGGAACATTGTAGCATGAATCTAGGACTTGATTCAAAGAGAAAATAATATGGTGAAATTAGTAGAGACCGGATACCCAACCGGTCTCTTGGTTGAAAAGGGAAATAATGGGAAAACGCGGTACAAACTGGATAAGGAACAGATCTATTATTGGTTGAAAAAAGGATAGAAAGTGGCGGCTGGTGGACAAGTCAACAGAGTATGTCCAGGATTAGATTTGCTGCCATCACATAGTAAAAGGTCTCCAGGATTAGATTTGCTGCCCTCACATAGTAAAAGGTCTCAGGATTAGATTTGCTGCCCTCACATAGTAAAAGGTCTCAGGATTAGATTTGCTGCCCTCACATAGTAAAATGTCTCCAGGATTAGATTTGCTGCCCTCACATAGTAAAAGGTCTCCAGGATTAGATTTGCTGCCCTCACATAGTAAAAGGTCTCCAGGATTAGATTTGCTGCCCTCACATAGTAAAAGGTCTCCAGGATTAGGTTTCCTGCCCTCACATAGCATGAACAAACTCGGCATCACCACTTTATGCCTCCTTGTAGGTACATTGTGCTGATGCGTCCACTGTCGCATGTCCTTATACCAACCTTTTGCTGTTGTTAATGTAAGGGCGCATGTAAAATGAAGCGATCACACTGTTACCTTAGGGACATGTCTAACCAGTGTTATTGTTAATCTAATGCCTCCAGTGATAAGATGCAATTAAACTGTGTTACAAATGGCACTCCTGCTGTTTTCCCCAGTATGATAAGTAAGTTGCTCCTTTACGCTGCTGAGTGTCCTGGTGTCCCCATGGTCCCATGCCCTTAAACCAACTCTTTAGTTGCTTTTGATTTACTGTGTCTCGTAAACAAGCAATGCCACCATTAAAGTAATCCCATATTTGAGGAATCTCATTGTTGATCGTAATGCTTCTGGTAACATGAAGCATTGCTGACGTTTTAAAATTTCTACTGTCCTTGCATGATTGCCATGAACATAATTAAGATGCTTCTTTTCATTTTGTATATGTTTCGTATATTCTTATTGACCAGCAACTGTTTACTTTCTATCTTTTTGTGCAGATAGGGATATCCATTTCACCTTGTTGCTATTGTGACCTTTTGGTGAACTGCACAAAACACTTTTTTGGAATGAGTGTCTTGTGCAGTTCAACTAAAATGTTACATGGGCAACATCTCTCAATTTTGGTGGAACTGCACAAAATGGTGATTGGAGCTTCCAAAATATCCGTGAAATTCTGCTGGTAATCTCGCGCAACATTTTATTAGCCTTTGCAAGATGAGCCGTAGCTGAATGATGCAATCTTTGCTTCATTTCAGGCGAACTGCAAAAAAAGTGGCATGAATTGAAGCATCGGGTGGAGCTGCAGGTTGACTTCCATTAGTGCCAGTATTATAGTAATCATGCTCTTTATTATCTACGCTGTGCAAACAGGAATACTCAACTACAGATGTTGTGACGGTCAAGAGCATTCGCCAAGTTCTTCGATTGTATGACATGGCTAACCAAGAAGGATTTAATACCGATATTCACTTTATCAAAAGGCTCTAATGGGTTGGTTCTGAATCTTGCAAGCTGGGAATCAGTGAGATGTGTAGGCATCTTTGTTGTACTTATTATTTGAATCTTATTTGTTGGTTCTGAATCTTGCAAGCTGGGAATCAATGAGATGTGTAGGCATCTTTGTTGTACTTATTATTTGGATCTTATTTGTTGGTTCTGAATCTTGCAAGCTGGGAAACACGGCATGATGATGCAGAGGACAACAACCATAACAAACAGTTCAAACTTGGTAGTATTATCTTTGTGAAAGTGCGACAAATGTGCTGATCGTGAGCGTCCTGAGAATAATAATTCTAATTGTTGTGCATGTTGATCCTGTGGCACTGATAGAACGAGCGAATGCATTGCTTGTTTTAAGTATAAATTTCTATTAAAGCTAATTAAATTTAAGTAAAGTGGCCACTAACTCCTGTTATTACAGTACCAATACAGACCCGCTCGTGAACCGACGTGTGGCCAAGGGTGCATCTTCTGTCGGGCATGCAGCGGACGAGGGAGGGGTAGTAACTGTTGTCGCCTATACACACTCAACCTACTGTTGAATCCAGTTCCCCAAGAGCTGAAAAACGAACTGCTGCCGCCGCCTACACACTCGTTCACTCGAAGAGACTCCAATGGCGATCCGAGGGGTGAGCCTGCTGGATATGGACTTCAGCAAGGAGTTCCCCTTTGAGTTCGCCGTTCAGTCCTATGGCTGCACCAAGTTGAATGTGATGTACACCAACGATATGGACTCGGTGAAGCTCTGCCTCGCCTCAGTCCTATGGCTGCACCAGGTTCTGGAGCATTCGCCTGTTTCATCGGCGACTGCACCTTCGCTACGGTGGAGAGAAGGAAGAACGCGATGATTCGGCCATCTGGTGCAACAAGCTTGTCGACATCCAGAAGCAATACAAGATCATCAGCAAGGGGCAGGAGAAGGACTCCGTGGTTGACCTCGCTGAGACCATCATCGACCCTTGATACGCCAACATGAAAGAAGACGACCTGAACATGTGGGAGGTACCTCTGAATCTAGCCTACATAACCTACGCAGCCAAGGACGCATACGCATGCTACGACATGTACATGCAGATCTTGGACATGAGGGCGTGTCTGCTTCCCGTAACCGACGAGTACACGGACAGCCGCAACGTCATGATCAAGCGTGCCAGGAAGGTCTAGATGTTGTACTTTATCTGTTTATAAGAACCTTTATCATCTGAGTGTTTCATGCATTAGCCTATGTGTCGTAATTATCTGTTTTGTCCAAAATATTTCTTTTAAGAACCCATTAACCTGATTGCTTTTTTTAGTGGCTATTTGCTTATGTATGTAAACTAGTTCACCTGTCCGTAAAAATAAAACTAGTTCACTCGGCTGCCGTGCTTTGAATCTCCTTCCTCCCAACATATTCCCCTCCTCAGGTGGACCCAGCAGGTCTCTGAATTTTCTCCCACTTTCTTTTTCGATGTAAACTGAGTTTTCTCCCAGTACTTTCCCCTAGAACCAACTCAACTGTCCCACGTCTAGCCTAAAAAATAATAATACCCCACATACTATTAACTCATCAAATTAAAATGATATTTTATTTCGTAAGTTGAAAGTTCTTACAAAATAATAATAATAATTGTTTATATATAACTTGGCAAGTTAACTCCTAGTGATTGCGTACATAAGCTTGCAAAGATTTTACTGATGTGCAATCATGTGTTTATGTTTTTATAACATTTCTCTGTCTAGCCCAACATGATATTTTCACCCAGCCCAGCAAGTCCGCGGATTTCGAGAAAAATGCAAATGGGATTTAAACGGGCTGCATAGATGCTACATCATTGTTTCACCCAGCCCACCAAATGGACTAAAAAAACAAATGGACTGGCTGACATGTGGGCCAGTAGGTCGAAGCCTAAGAAGGCGTTGGATTTACATCCAACGGCCGGCATTCTTCTTCAATCTCTCGTCTTCTTCCCCCAGCGCTGCCGGAACCGCCTGCTCCAGCCTTCGGCGTCCAGCGGTGTTGTTTTGCGCTCCTCAGCGAAACACTACCCCGCCGACGGCCAGGCCATCCCTCCACTCCGCACCTCCTGTTATTCTCTGCCGAGTGTAGGCCCACCCCGCACCCGAACCAGTCAAGTTTCCCACTCCTCTCCATCTGCGACTCCACTGCCGCGTCTTCCCCATCTCCGGGTCGTTCCAGTCTGGGGCCTCGCCGTCGTCCACCGCCTCGGTGTGCTCGGCGCGGCGTGGTCAACATACGAGAGTCATCGGAAGAGGACTGTAGGTGGAGAGCCTGATGGCTGGGACCCACGAGGTCCATGGTCGCACGCAAGGAAAGTTCCTCCTTATTACGCACTATACGTGCACTGTATGTGGGAAGGGCTTCTGTATTTCGCGAAAAAAAAGTTCCCCCGCTGACAGGTCGGACCCACCAGCTATATCTTCGCACGCAAGGAAGTGCCTCCTTATTACGCACCAAAAAATGAATACCCCCTGCTAGCGGGGACCCACCATAGTGGGTGGCTGACTTGTGGGCCTACTAAGTTGACGAGCATGGAGGGCTTTGTCAACTTAGTCAATATGAACGATTCTAGCTCCAGTGACCGTACGATGTCCATCCAACGGCCATAGTGCTTCTTCAACCTCTGGTCTTCTTGCTCCAGCCGCCCAAAGCAGCGTCGGTCGTGCCGCGTGCTCCTGCCTCTCGTGGTCGGCTGTGATGCCGCGGAGGCCTCACCGCCCCCTACTACTCCCACCGCTGGCCCAGGGTATCCCTCTACTCACACACACACCCTGTTATTCTGCAGCGACGGCAGCCTCACGCCGCAGCCGAACCAGTGAACCCTCGTACTCCTCTCCGCGTGGGCATCCACTGCCGCGTCTTCCCCGGCTCCGTGTCGTCCCCTTCCTAGGCCTCGCCGTCGTCCACCGCCTTGGTGCTCTCGGCGCGGCATGGTCAAGGTGGTCAACGACCGACTTCCATCGGAAGAGTACTGTACGTGGAGAGGCTGACAGCTGGGTCCACGGCCACAACCCAGTTTTTTTGTGATTTGCTAAGTAAGTCGCTTTGTCAGGCCTGTTGGGCTGCAAATCTTTCAAGATGAGGAGAGCTTCATTCGGCTGGCCGAGAAAATGGCCTATCAGTAATGAGAAATGGGCTGTACATTTTTAAAACACATCAAACCGGCAATTAGTTTCAAATATCTTTTTTTTCATTTCGGGATTTTAAATTACATTAATTTTTATGCGTGGAGAATTTGTTGGATTTTATATTGATATACATTTATTTTTAAAATTAGTTTGAATGTGAGTCGAAATTTTGGGATTAAAAACAGTTCGGACCGCACCGAAATATGCAAAATTTCGTATAATTTTTTAACCGTGGCCACAATATGGGCTGTAATGCTAACAAAAAGAATATGGGCTCCAAAAAAAACCTTAAGAATTAGCAAATGGGCTGTAAATTATTAGAAATAATGGCAGATGGGCTGTATGCTGGTTTCCACAGATTTGAGGCTTTCCTAAAAAAAAGGTTGACGCACAAGCAGTGACTGTTGGATGTCCATCAAACGGCCGTCGTGCTTCTTCAATCTTTGCTCTTCCTGCTCCAGCCGCTCAAACAAGCGTCGGCGGGACTGCCTGCTCCCTCCTCCCCGCGGCCGGCTGTGCTGCCGCGCAGGCCTCACCGCCCCACCGTACTCCCATCGCTGGCCTAGCCATCCCTCTACTCACCCACACCTGCTGTTATTCTCCGGCGACGGCAGACGAACCAGTAAACCCTCATACAGTCGTACTCCCCTCCGCGTGGGAAACAACTGCCAAGTCTTCCCTACCTCCGTGTCGTTCCTTCCTAGGCCTCGCCGTCATCCACCGCCCTGGTGCTCTCGGCGCGGCCTGGTCAACATGGTCAACGACCGACATGCATCTGAAGTGGACTGTACGTGGAGAGACCGACAGCTGGGTCCACGGCCGCACGCAAGGAAATGCCTCCTTATTACGCGCAAAATAATGATTCCTCCACCTGACATCAGGGACCCACCGAAAGGGCCCCTGTATTTCACGAAAAAACGTTACCGCCGCTGACAGCTCGGACCCACCAGCTATATCTTCGCACGCACGGAAGTGCCTCCTTATTACGCACAAAAAAAATGAATACTCCCCCTGCTAGCTGGGACCCACCATGGTGGGAGTCTGACTTGTGGGCCAACTAAGTTGACTGGGACGGGGGCCTTTGTCAACTTTAGTCAATATGAACGATTCCAGCTCCAGTGACCGTACGATGTCCATCCAACGGCCGTAGTGCTTCTTCAACCTCTGGTCTTCTTGCTCCAGCCGCCCAAAGCAGCGCCGGTCGTGCCGCATGCTCCTGCCTCCCGTGGCCGGCTGTGCTGCCGCGGAGGCCTCACTGCCCCTACTATTCCCACCGCTGGCCAGGCCCTGCAGCGACGGCAGCCTCACACCGCAGCCGAACCAGTGAACCCTCGTACTCCTCTCCGCGCGGGCTTCCACTGTAGCGACCAGACCTCAAACAGTCTAGTCTCTGTGCATCAGTGTCATCCCTGGATCGATAATGCTGACACGCACAGTACTTTGAAGGATTTATAACAGAGTAGCAATCACACACTTATTACATCGAATAGTTCAAGAGAACTCAATACAATAAATATGGCTTAAGGCCATCTAAAATATGATAACAGCGGAAGGCTTGGAAGATAAAGTGAGTCCATCAACTCCAACGGCATCACTGAGTATAAGACCACGACCTAAGGCTCCTTACTCGTCGTCTGAAAAGTCTGCAACATGATACGTTGCAGCCCGAAAACGGGTCAGCACATGGAATATGCTCGCAAAGTAACACATAGAGAGTAATGAACAGAATAATGCTATCACTACATGCATATTTGGCTGGTGGAAAGCTCTATGGTTACAGTTTTGCGAAAAGCCAATTTTTCCCTACCACAAAGGAATAAATTTTATTTAACTATCATGGTGGTTGTTAAACATTGAGAAGGTACCTCCAACTCAATCCCAATTAAGAACGTGATTAACCCAATCAAATTAAATTAAGTAACATGATGATGAGATTCACATGATAATCCAAGAACTAGATACTCAAGATGTCCATAACCGGGGACACGGCTAATCATGATTAGTTTGTACACTCTGCAGAGGTTTGTGCACTTTTCCCCACAAGACTCGATCGCCTCCGCTTGATTTCTCGCACTACATGGTTTTTGAGAAACGGATGACCGAGACACAGTCTTTCAGAAACACTACTCTTTACTCCGGGTGGACAGTTACACCTACTTTCCCCTACATCTGCTAGCCCACCTCTTCAAGAGGTCATGTAACCTACTCAACTATGCTAGAGCCCATAATAGCTTGTGGCTGCACACGGAAGTTTCTAGCATGAATACACGGGTACTCCGAGATATCCAAAAATACAACTGGCGGTCCAAACAACTGGCGGTCTCCAACTTCGTCCCACAACAATGGTGTCCTGCACCTCCTTCCGTACAGAGCTTCGAAAGGGGCCATCTTCAAACTGGATTGATAACTGTTGTTGTAAGAGAACTCTGCATATGGAAAATTGTCACCCCAACTAGATCCATAATCTAGCGCACAAGCTCTCAGCATGTCCTCCATAATCTGATTGACTCTCTCGGTCTGTCCGTCTGTCTGTGGATGAAAGGCTGTACTGAACTCTAGCCTGGTACCCAAAGTCTCGTGCAACCGATTCCAAAACTTTGAAGTAAACTGGGTTCCTCTATCTGATACAATGGTCCTTGGAACTCCATGCAGACATACGATCCTGGTCATGTATATCTTTGCCAACTTAGCACTTGTATAAGTGGTCTTTACTGGGATGAAATGAGCTACCTTCGTCAAACGATCGACTACAACCCATATCGAGTCATAGCCTGAACGAGTGCTGGGCAATCCTGTGATAAAATCCATGCCTAGCTTATCCCACTTCCATTCGGGTATCGGCAATGGTTGTAGCAATCCTGCTGGCTTCTGATGCTCTGCCTTTACTCTCTGACATACGTCACAAACTGCTACATACTCCGCAATATCGTTCTTCATTCCGGTCCACCAGAAAGTATCCTTCAAATCCAAATTCATCTTGGTATTTCTTGGGTGAATCGAATATGGTGAATCATGGGCCTCCTGCAGAATCAACTTCCTGATCTCCGGATCATTGGGCACACAAACGCGGTCCTCAAACCATAAGGTATCATGTTCATCCTCACGAAATCCCTTGGCTTTTCCTTTACTCATCCTTTCCTTTATCTCA
Source organism: Aegilops tauschii subsp. strangulata (assembly GCF_002575655.3). NCBI lineage: Eukaryota > Viridiplantae > Streptophyta > Magnoliopsida > Poales > Poaceae > Aegilops > Aegilops tauschii. The sequence continues at coordinate 429,748,042 of NC_053038.3, forward strand.
GCAATTTCCTTGTCTGTTTTCTGAGCTTCTCTGATCTTATCCATCAAATTAGACTGAATCTCCAATGCTGCTACAAAACCTCTTGGAACTATTTCCAAACATAGTTCACGAAGATCCTCTGCTAACTTCTTGGGTAACTCTCCGGTCATGAGCGTGTTGACATGGCTCTTGCGGCTCAACGCATCGGCTACTACGTTAGCCTTCCCGGGGTGATAATGCAATCTCATATCATAATCCTTAATGAGCTCCAACCATCTCCTTTGCCTGAGATTCAACTCCTTCTGCGTGAAAATGTACTTCAAACTCTTGTGATCCGTGTACACCTCACAATGGTTTCCGATGAGAAAATGTCTCCATGTCTTCAACACATGCACTACGGCTACTAACTCCAAATCATGTGTAGCATAATTCAACTCATGGGGTTTAAGCTACCATGAGGCATATGAAACAACTCTTCCCTCCTGCATTAGCACTGCTCCAAGTCCTCGACGAGAAGCGTCGCAATATACTTCATAATCCTTGCGTTGATCTGGCAGAATCAACACTGGCGCTGTAACCAAACGTTTCTTCAATTCCTGGAAACTAGCCTCATATTCCTCAGTCCAAATGAATTTGGTGTCCTTCTTCAAGAACTCCGTCATAGGCTTTGCAATCTTCGAGAAATTCTCGATGAATCTCCGGTAATATCCCGCGTGTCCAAGAAAACTCCGGATTTCTCCAACTGTCGTGGGTGACTCCCAATTTGTCACAGTGTTAACCTTGGTGGGATCTACTGCTATTCCTTCTCCGGATATAACATGTCCAAGGAATCAACCTTCCTTCAACCAAAACTCGCACTTGCTGAACTTGGCATATAACTGATGTTCTCTGAGCTTTCCAAGTACCAAACGCAAATGCTCCTTATGCTCTTCTTCATTCTTCAAATAGACCAGAATATCATCAATGAACACTACGACAAACTTATCCAAAAACTCCATAAACACTTTGTTCATCATGTTCATGAAATAGGCAGGTGTGTTAGTCAGGCCAAATGACATAACGGTGTACTCATATAGCCCATACCTTGTGGTAAAAGCTGTCTTGGGTATATCCTGCTCTCGAATCTTCAACTGGTGTATCCTGATCGCAAATCAATCTTGGAAAATACTTTAGCTCCTTGTAGTCGGTCAAATAGATCATTGATCATCGGCAGTGGGTACTTGTTCCTGATTGTTACTTCATTCAATCCATGATAATCAACAACCATCCTCAACGATCCATCTTTCTTCTCCACTAGAAGTACGGGTGATCCCCAAGGTGACGAACTTGGGTGAATATATCCTTTATCCAGTAACTCCTTAATCTGCTTCTTAATTTCTTCCAAATCCTTAGCGGGCATCCTCTACGGTCTCTTAGATATTGGCCCAGTGCCTGGCAAAAGCTCAATCAAAAACTCGATGTCTCTATCCCGTGGCATGCCTGGCAACTTCTCTGGAAATACGTCAGGAAATTCCTTCACCACTGGTACTTCCTCCTGTACAACTCCTGATAAGGAATTCACTTGAGTCCTCTTCGGCACATGTCGGGATACATACTTAATCCTTCTTCCTTCTGGGGTAGTAAGCAAAATCGTCTTACTGGCGCAATCGATGTTTCCTCCATACATCGATAGCCAATCCATTCCCAAAATCACATCCAAACCTTGTGACTCCAAAACTATTAGGTCTGAGGGGAAAACATGCCTACCTATGGCCAATGGCAACTAAAAACATCCTTGGCTTGCCATATACTCTGCTCCTGGCGAGGTTACTAACATAGGTGTTCTAAGAACTTTGGTGGGCAACTTAAATTTATCCACAAATCACCTTGATATGTATGAATGTGATGCACCAGTATCAAAAAGAACGATTGCAGTAAATGACTTAACCAAGAACTTACCTATTACTGCATCAGGCTGTGCTTCAACCTCCTCCACATTAACGTGGTTCACCTGTCCCCTGTTGAAAGGGTTCGGCTTCTTCCCCGAGCTTCCATTGCAATTTCCATTCTTTGCTTCTGGACAATCAGTGGCATAATGTCCAGTCTTCTGGCACTTGAAACAGGTAACGTGGCTTAGATCCCTCTTGGCTGGGGTTGATGGGTTGGTACGGTTCTGTCCGTTGCTTCCTCCGTTCCCATTGCCATTCTTGGGGCCACTATGATTGTGCGAACTTCCTCCATTGTGATTGTGACCTCCATGGTTATGCTGAAGGTGTCCTCCTGAGTTCGGGGTAAAACGAGGCTTCTGGTGATCTCCTGTACTGTACTTTCCTTGTCCATACTTCCTCTTACGACTCTCAATCTGCTGCTGCTTCCCTTCAATCATGAGAGCTCTATCTACCAACTCCTGGTAGTTGTTAAAAGTTGCCACCATCAACTGCATGCTCAGCTCATCATTCAGTCCTTCCAGAAACTTCTCCTGCTTAGTTGCATCCGTAGCAACGTCATCTGGGGCATAACGTGCTAACTTACTAAAATCCTCCACGTACTGGCCAACGGTACGTCCTCCTTGGCGTAAGTTGCGAAACTCACGCTTCTTCATGGCCATAGCTCCTGCTGAAACATGGGCAGTACGGAAAGCTTGCTGAAACTGGTCCCATGTGACAGTGTCAATGGGGTGAGTGGCTGTGTAATTCTCCCACCATGATGCTGCGGGTCCATCAAGCTGATGTGCGGCAAAACGCACTCTCTTCGCATCTGTGCATTCTGCAGTGGTCAGCTCCCTTCCAACCTTGCGGAGCCAATCATCTGTCACAATCGGCTCGGTGCTACTGGAAAACACCGGCGGATTCAGCCTAAGAAATCGGGCTAAGTGATCAACAGGTGGTGGTGGTGGTGGGTTGTTGTTGTTGTTGCCTTGGTTTTGAACTAGCACTTGTATCAGGGCATTCTGCTGCTGAATCAACTGAGTGATCTCCGGTGGGAAAACAAATTCGGTGCCGCGTCTCAGAGGCATCTGATGGTTTAGAAAAGATGAGAAAATAGAATAGAATGAGGTCTAGAGGGAAAACACTACCCATATGCACATGAGACAAACACAATCATATCACTCCAATCAATTCAAACAAGGCATACAATCGATCTAACTATTGTTACAAAGTGCTTGGACTATAATATATACATGGTGGAATACTACTACTAATTTGGTGGTCTACTAGAAAAATTGCTCAGTCGAAGACTCCATGATATCTGCTCCGGCTTCATCCTCCAAATCATCCTCACTGGGGTCCGAGTCGGTGTCGTCAATGATGATGTAATTCTCCGGGCAAGTAGAATCGTCATCATCTCCTCCTGGTGCTGGGTCTCCCATGAAAACTCCTAGCTTCTTTGTCAGGTCGTCATTCTTCTCCACTAGTGCGACGATTTCCTCCATATAATCCTTGCGTGTAGCCTTGAGTTCTTCCTCCAGTTCCATGATCCTAGTCTTTGCCTTCTTCAGTTCTATCATGTCTACGCACATCTGGTTCTCCTGGCGACGAATGTGCTGGTTTAACTCCTGGATGAAAGCTGCAATAGATCTATCCTTCCTGGTACTGATCATCTCCCATTGCTTGTCTCGGTGCCCACAAATCTGATAGATAGTATCCTTGACATCATTGTGGTACACTTCTCCAATGCGTCCCATGGTGATGTGGGCTGCCATGCTCTTTCCTAGACTCTAGGTTGGTGCATCAAAGGAAAACTCTATGGGCTCAGTGATTGGCGTGAACGTCCTTCCTAGAACTTGAACTTGAATCATCCAGCGCTCCTCTTCTGGTAGTGTGGCGTTGTAGGTTCCGGTGAAGCTTGGTATTCCGATGTTCAGGTACTTAGTAACTTCCTTCAAGTGTCGTCCAAAAGGTGTATCCTCATCTGGTTGCGCGAACTTGTTCCTTGCATCCGCCATCCTAAAAGAGTGGAAGAAAGGAGAGGAGTCAGAAATGAGAAGAGAGTAGTGATCTAGGGCTTTAGCTTAGTGGTTGTGTCCTACAGTCAGCGTGTGCTCTGATACCATCTCTGTAGCGACCAGACCTCAAACAGTCTAGTCTCTGTGCATCAGTGTCATCCCTGGATCGGTAATGCTGACACGCACAGTACTTTGAAGGATTTATAACAGAGTAGCAATCACACACTTATTACATCGAATAGTTCAAGAGAACTCAATACAACAAATATGGCTTAAGGCCATCTAAAATACGATAACAACGGAAGGCTTGGAAGATAAAGTGAGTCCATCAACTCCAACGGCATCACTGAGTATAAGACCACGACCTAAGGCTCCTTACTCGTCGTCTGAAAAGTCTGCAACATGATATGTTGCAGCCCGAAAATGGGTCAGCACATGGAATATGCTGGCAAAGTAACACATAGAGAGTAATGAACAGAATAATGCTATCACTACATGCATATTTGGCTGGTGGAAAGCTCTATGGTTACAGTTTTGCGAAAAGCCAATTTTCCCCTACCACAAAGGAATAAATTTTATTTAACTATCATGGTGGTTGTTAAACATTGAGAAGGTACCTCCAACTCAATCCCAATTAAGAACATGATTAACCCAATCAAATTAAATTAAGTAACATGATGATGAGATTCACATGATAATCCAAGAACTAGATACTCAAGATGTCCATAACCGGGGACACGGCTAATCTTGATTAGTTTGTACACTCTGCAGAGGTTTGTGCACTTTTCCGCACAAGACTCGATCGCCTCCGCTTGATTTCTCGCACTACATGGTGTTTGAGAAACGGATGACCGAGACACAGTCTTTCAGAAACACTACTCTTTACTCCGGGTGGACAGTTACACCTACTTTCCCCTACATCTGCTAGCCCACCTCTTCAAGAGGTCATGTAACCTACTCAATTATGCTAGAGCCCATAATAGCTTGTGGCTGCACACGGAAGTCTCTAGCATGAATAATCTCATGATCCCTTTGAGTCTGGGTGGCGGTCCATAGGATGATCACACGGGTACTCCGGGATATCCAAAAATACAGGCAACACTGGTTTCTCCAGGTGCCTCAATCCACCCAGATGTAAATTAAAGTAGCCACCTTAAGTTGAACCATAAATTAATAATCTCACATCTGTCATGAAGAATTCACCCAAACCCAATCCACGTCTACGAGCATAGCATAGCAATATAAGCAAACGTAGAAGTAACTCCCAAAGGTTTGATAGTAAACAGGACAATAGGTACTACCTCCTCTACTTCCCAAAACCCACATATTAATCAGATCCTAATCATGCAACTGTTTGAGGATTGATCTAATGCAATAAAACTGGGTGATGAAAAGTATGATCAAAGTGTTACTTGCCTTGCTGATGATCCGTGAAACCTAGAGACTCGTAGTAGCACGCTTCACACTCCGGGTACTCTATCGCAAACAAACAATAAATACATAAGCAATCAAGCAAGGGTGCACGAAATAAAACTCAAAATAAGAGATCTAACCAGAAAGTTCAACTTAAGAACTCCGGTATGCAAAAAGAATCAATTCAAACGAAGCAACGAAGGTCAAATGGCGAAAGAAACAAGCTTCGTTTACTAATCTGGATCTAAATCCAATTTTACAATAGCAAAATTTTTGTGAGTTGGTTAAACGGAAAGAGAATTTCGAGACGAAACTCTAGGCGCTTGAATCGCCTGATTCCGATAAACGAGCGAAAAGTTATACTAAAACGAAAAACAGATCGAAAATCGCGGTCAGGAATAATCGCGGAAAATCCGAGAAAAAGAAAAACTGACGAACAGGCTAACGATTGAACGTTCGTTAAAACGAACGAACGAACGGGCGTTCGCTATTTAACTAAACCGGGAAAAATAAACCGATCTAATATAAAAAACGCATCTCGGTTTCGAAATAAAACCGAACGATTTTTCGAGAAAAACCGGCGGCTACCTCGGTTCACGTGACGGCGGCGGCGGCGAGCGGCTCCGGCGGGTGGCGGCGTCGGGGCTCCGGCGGGTGGTGGATCAGGCGGCGGGGCGAAGCGGGCGGCGGCGGCGGCGGCTAGGGCTTCGGGGTGGCGGCGACTTGGGCTAAGGCGGGGCTCGGGCCGCGGCTTTAAAGGCCGGCCGGGCTGAGGTGTCAGGGTCGGACATGGCCCGTAAGGCGGTTGACTTTTAGAAAAAAAGTAATAATAGTTCGGACGTGCAGAAAAAGTAAGAAAAGAAATACTAAACGTACTCCAAAAATCCGGAAGTAAATTTTCCCCGTCCTCTAAAAATAAGTCGGACAAGATGAACATTTATTTGGGCCTAAAATGCAATTTTGAAAAACGCGTATTTTTCCTAATTCGAATAAAATCAAATAAAATCAAATATTTGTTTTTAATATTTTTCCTCCAATATTTCATTATTTGTGGAGAATTCATTATATCCCCTCTCATATATTTTTGATATGAAATATTTTCGGAGAGAAAAATAATTAAAACAAATGATCCTATTTTCAAAATTTGAGAAAACCCAAATATGAAAATAACGAAATCCCCAACTCTCTCCGTGGGTCCTTGAGTTGCGTGAAATTTTAGGATCGCAAATCAAAATGCAATAAAATATGATATGCATGATGCTCTAATGCATAACATTCCAAATTAAAAATTTGGGATGTTACATCCACTGCCGCGTCTTCCCCGGCTACCCGTCGTCCCCTTCCTAGGCCTCGCCGTCGTCCACCGCCCTGGTGCTCTCGGCGCGGCGTGGTCAACGTGGTCAAGCAACGACTTCCATCGGACGTGGACTGTATGTGGAGAGGCTGACAGCTGGGTCCACGGCCGCAGCAAGGAAGTGCCTCCTTATTACGCGGAAAATAATTATTCCTCCACCTGACAGCTCGGACCCACCGGACGGGCCACTGTATTTCGCGAAAAAACATTTCCCCCTGACTGCTGGGACCCACCAGCTACATCTTCGCACGCAAGGAAGTGCGTCCGGGCAACAACAAAAAACGATTCGTCCCCCTGACTGCTGGGACCCACCAGCTACATCTTCGCAGGCAAGGAAGTGCTTGACAGTCAGGACCCACCTGGTCGCAGCGTACGTAGCGTTGTCATTCTGGTCGTGAACGTGTACGTACATATATACTGGTGGATGTAGAGGCGCGCACGTGTCGTAGTAGAGGCGCGTACGTGTCGTAGTAGAGGCGCGCACGTAGCATGTACACGTGCGTACAGCGGCCAGGGTGCAAGAAAGAAAATACGGCCATGTATGTGTACATACGGGCGGGATCTCGAACGCCTACTCGCGCATACGTACGGCCAGGGCTCGTGTACATGGCTGGGTCGGAACGGAGAAACAGCGTCGTCGTCGTGTTCATGGGGAGGCAACGGAATGCGTGGTGTTCATGGGGAGGCAACGGAATGCGCCGTGTTCATCAGGAGGCAATGGAACACGTGGGAGCCAACCGGCTGGGTCGGAACGGAATGCGTCGTCGTGTTCATCGGGAGGGCTTGGACGGAACAACCGATGGAAACGAGGCCTGGCATACCGTAGAATGGAGGAAACGGCCTTGTGTTCGACCGGCCACGTTTGAAACGGGATCCTGTTTATCGGGAGGGGTCTGGCGTACCGCAAAACGGAGGAAACGGACCTCCTACGGTCGAGACGGGGTCCTGTTGATCGGGAGGGGTGTGGCGTACCGCAAAACGGAGGAAACGGACTTGTGTTGGAGCGCTACGGTCAAAACGGGGGTCCTATTCATCGGGAGGGGTGTGGCGTACCGCAAAACGGGACTCCACGGGATACTGTTCATCTCCACCTTCGACCCCCTCCAGCCTCCACAGGCTACTGTTCATCCACCGTCGACCTCCTCCAGCCTCCACCTGCGACTGTTCATCCACGGGCTCCTGTTCATCCAGCCTCCACCACGCGCTACTCCACCGGCTACTGTTCAACCAGCCCTCTCCACGGGCTCCTGTTCAACCACCCCTCCACGGGCTACTGTTCATCCAGCCCTCCACCGTCTACTGTTCATTCTGCCCTCCACGGGGTGGTCCTGTTCATCCTGCCCTCCACGGGGTCCTGTTCATCTAGCCCCAACCGGCTCGATCGATCGGGGTCCTGTTCATCCAGAGGCAACACCACGGGGTCCTGTTCATCCACCCCCACCGGGAACTGTTCATCCAAACCCCCCAGCAACGCTCACTATTCATATCCAGAGGCAGCATCGATCGGCTTCAGTTAGCAGCAGTAGCGAAGGAATCGCTCGATCGGGTTCAGTTAACAGCCATCGATCGATCGCTCGAGTTCAGTAACGTGTAGCCTGCAGTGCAATCGCTCGGGTTCAGTTAGAGCCCAACGCCTCGCTCGGGTTCAATTAGAGCCAACGCCTCGCACACACGCGCGTACGTGTATGAGAGGAACGCGCATCGCTCGGCCCCGACCTCCCACCATAAACGGGAACTCCCCGAAATTTTCCTCGCCCTCGCTTCTACCACGGTTTTTTCCGTCATGGACGGCCCAAAGAATGTCATGCAGCTGCGTCTCCGGCCCGCCCAAGACGAAAAGCCCATTTTCTGTCATGTTTTTTGTCATAGAAGTAGGAGCCCACCACATCTATGATGATACCGGGTTTTGTCACAATTATCGTCATAGAAGTGTCATATGTATGACAGAAAAAAAATTCGTTCGGCCCAAAATGTCACGGATGTGTCTTTTTTTTGTAGTGATTATGTAACTAGTAGCAAACTAAATTAAGCCAAGCAACGTAATTGAACAATTTTTCAATAAGTGGCTAACTAAAATTCCGAGAAGCAGGTAACTGAACTTACGCTAGTTCTTTGTATAGGCACACTGCAACTTCTTTTTCGCTTACAAGGTTGTACGAAGGAGTCCATGGCATCAATTGCTTGGATACGCAGTCCCAATACTTCTTTCTTCCCACACTGCATTGGTAAGTCGAATGGTTAATCTGGTAAGATGGCCCGTCCTTGATATGTTATATGTGGACGTGTAGTCAGACTAGTTGTAGCCACACACATCACACTGGCTTTTACTGTATATTTCATGCGATTACTTTTGGCATATCGAGATCTAAGCAATCTACAATAGGATGAAAAGACTGGCATCCTTCACATTATTGGCAAACTCAGTTCATAGAAACAAGCAATTCAACCATTCTGTGGGTAAATCAAAAGCGCCACTAGAATATTTTTCACTACCCCTATCATACACGCAAAAAGGGGCGACGCCACCATAGGGGCTGGTATGGGCGGCCGCCTCGGGTGGCTCGAAAGTGTGCACCTAGTTTGAGTCGTCCAGGTTGGCCTAGGCTAGTTTTGTTCGTCCCAACGCACGAGCAGGAAATGTAAAAAATGAAGAAAAATGTTTCAATTTGGATAGGCCAATAACATAAGTGCAAGGCAGGCCCTATAGCAGGCTCGCGGCCCAAACGAGTGCCTCCCATATCGATCGACAGCAGGAAAAATCCCAATTCATCTGCTCTAGCCTCCAGTCTGGTTCGCGCCTAACCTAGCTGCCGCTGGACAGACCGACACAGCACTTCCTCACGCCCTCGTTGGAGGGCGGTCGCCAGGCTTCAAGCGAGCGGAAGGACAAGAAGATGAAGATCCAACCCTGGGTGTAGCCTGCGTGGGAGGCAGCGGCGGCAGCACGGGCATGGCATCGAGCTTGCGCAAACAGATAGTCGCAGCTTGCAAGAGTAGCATGCGCAATGAGCAGGTACATCACAGCCCTGATTATATCTAATTCAACTCTTCAATTTCTGGCCAATAGTTAAACCTCACAGTGTTGTAAAACTGCTTGTATGTAGGGAATCTATGAGAAAATGAAACCAATTTCTACTTATTTTATAACTCCCCCAATCAATACTGAACTGACCGAATCTGATGTATCTAATCAAGTTTCCGGTGCAAACATCCAAGCTCATGTTGTTCTTGAGCCTGAAGTGTCTAATGAACAGACTGCTAATGAAGGATTTGATGCAAACATTTTACATGCTCCTGGTGATGAACATATAGTGTCTAATGAGGCATCTAATGCAAGCATTTTGCAAGCTCCCATTGAAGGATTTAGTGTCTAATGATGATCTGCTATGTTGAGAGAGACATAGAGATTTGCAGGCATTGATGACAAGCAAATTATAGTGCATTTTCATGGCTTGAGGAAACGTCAAGGCCATTTACCAAAAAGTCCCCGTATCATGACAACGTAGCATAAATACTTTTCTAATCTGTTGTTTGAAACTATTGGCATACTTGTGCAGGATAGATATATTGATATGCAGTTTGCGCACTGGTTATAGGTGAAATTACACTTCGATATTTTCAGCTAGAGAACGAATAATTCAAGCAGGTACAGACCATGTTTGTAGTCCTCCTACACCATGTTGCATTTTGTGTTTTTTGGTGCTTGCATCATTTAGTGTTTATAATCTGAACTACTTTGGATCATTAGCTTGTTTTCAAAGTGCATGTAGCTTCACATTTCTCAAGTTATGTTGATTTCCGGAGTGCAAGTGCCTTCGTATTTTTTAAGTTAAATGTTCGCCCCTGGTAACTTGAATTCGTGGATCCGCCACTGCACACAAATCATACACGAATGCCAGTACAAATTAAATGAAATGCAGGGACTTACGCTAGCTCGTTGTACAGGCTCACTGCACCTCTGCTTGCGCTTGGGATGTTCCATGTACAAGTCCATGTTACCACTTGCTTGGATGTGCAGGCCCTGTGCTCCTTGCATCCCCCTCTGCATTTTTGACACGGCGAATGGCTGATCAAATAAGAGGAATCGACCTTGCTGTTGTACCGGAGGACAGATACTTACAAGGTTATACGGGTGTGCAGGATGTGTACCAGATCCCGTAGCGCCGTCATGCTTCGCTAAAAAATGGATTTGCTTGTTTCAGATGATATCTCCAGAAGAAATAAGAGTTAAAGTCAGAGTTGGATAGCGTGTACGCTAAGAGAGCAGTGAAAGGATATCCAAACATCGTCGGAACAGTGAAGGGACTGATGTGTGGATACCTAGTTCGGGCTGGTGTTCGGGCATGCTCGCCTAGCTAGAGTGTGGGTTACTTCAGAGCCGTTGAGGGTGATGCGCTGGCATTGGCTGGCCGCGCACGGATGCAGATCTTGAGTGGCAGCAGAGCGCTACGATGCGGTGGACGAGACCGTTGGTGAAGCCCCAGCGGCCTCGGGGGCGGAGGCGCGATGATGTGCTCGATGAAGTAGCCCCGGTGAGCTGGGAGACGACATCGGTGAAGCGCACCTGATGCGGTGGAAGTCGGTGTCTGTGAGGCACGTCGGTTGCGGCGGCCGACGTTATCGGTGGACCACCCGGTGCGGTGGACGAGGACGTAGATGAGGTAGCTCCGGTGCGGTGGTGAAGCGCGACCGTCGTCTTCGTCGTCGTCGTCTGGCATAGAGGTGGGGAAAGAGACGAGACGAGGGGCGATTCGAACTTTGCTTGGGTTGGCGGCAAATTAGGGATTTGAGCAATCTGGGCGCGGAAGGGGACGGTGGAGAAGGGAGATTTTGCAGGGCTGGAATTGGGGCCGCCAGATATTTCAATCCGAAACGTGGAAGCGCGAACTAATTTTGTCGTCGTCCTTTTTTTGGGCGGGTGGCTGGGTGCTACGCGTCCGTCCGACACACGCGACCACCACGACACGACCCTGGTGCGCCTACATTTGAGAATGCAAACGAATCTTCTTTCATTTGCAAACGAATATGTATGTATTACCATGCCCGTGTTTTCCTTGCAATAATTTGTCATTCGAAACGAGATACTATAAATTAATTAATGAGGAGTTATTTGAAAAAAATCGAAACGGTATCCACGCTAACGTGGATTAGAGTGTGTGTCACATAATTAGTTATTTGAATTAGAGTGTGTGTCACATAGCGATCTCCAATTCTAACGTGGATTTCGCATTTCACTGTATCCACGCTACTTTTTTAATACAAATTCATATGTATATGATGAACACCATGGTAGTGAGAAAACTTTTGGATGGATTCAAACATATGACCTACAAAATAGCACAACAAATCAAGTCAATGTCAACTTTTCGAAACCTAGTATGGCACGAATTCGAAATAATTACCCATATGCATGGTCCTCAGTTCAAATCTTACAATGTACACCGAATTGAAACATTTGATATTAAGACTCGTACTATCTACATTCAAATGTTGTTTTAGCCCCCCCCCCCCGCACACATGCTACATACTTCCTGTATCGGTCAATCTTCCTCTCCTAACCACCTTAGGAAGCTATCGGTTTCCAACACACATCCATTCTTTCTCTCCATGTTTCGATCTCTAACTCTCTCAACTACACAACCCCCTTTCTCCACTCTGTTACCAAATGTATTTACCTCACACACCCGCCATTGCACCCCATGCCGAGCTCTCTCTCTCTCCCTCTCCCTCTCACCCTCTCGCGCTAAATACATGCATTGCCTATCTAGCCCCCAACCTCTAGTGCGCACGCACGCACGTTGTCTATCTAGGTCACTCCCTCGAGACTGTCTCACTCTTTCTTCCGCACGGCGGGTCACACTCGCTCAATCTCGCTCTCTTTATCTGAGTCTCGTTTAACCTCGTTTTATTTCACACACAAATGATATATCTCCCTGTTCGGGCCTCGATCGACACACTCTATACTCTCTCACGCAAATTGTCTATCTAGGTCAGTCCATCCAAGCCGCCCCCACTCTTTCGACCTCATGGCGGGCCACGCTCGCTCAATCTCTCTCTCCCTCCCTCTCTCTCTCTCTTTGTATGTCTCGATTGACCTCGCTCTTTCTCGGACAAAAATGATATATCACCATGTTTGAGCCCAATTCGACTTATTCACATTGTATACTCTCTCATGCACATTGTCTATCTAGGCCACTCTCTCCAACCCGTCTCACTCTTTCGATCGCACGATGACCCTATGTGATCGATCGACCTTGCTTCCTCCCACGCACAAAATATATCTACACGTCCGTGACTGGATCATCTCTCAAGCTCTATCTTATAGCCCTCACCCTTGCCAAAAGCTCAATCGGACAATATCTCTCCAGAGCATATATATTTGTTCCATGAATGTCGGACCACACTCACTTTGTCTCTCGATTGACCTCGCTTTCTCACGCCGTATCTTCCACACATTGAACCTACCTCTCAATCCCTCGCAAAGCCGGAGCTATTTACATTGCGAGGGGAACTCCAACCTTGGATTAATTTGTGTAGGCATTTATTCCGGTCGGTTTAGATTATATTTTCGTAGCATTCGGCCCACAACTACTCCAAACACCGTTGCAACCCCCGCAACTCCCCTAGTTGATTTCCCTCTGGCTCGGTCATCGCTCTCTCGCACGTCCTTTCTCGCCATCAACGTCGCACCATGGTATTATTGCAAAAAACTCTATTGTTCTCTTTAATTATTATAAATAAGCTACAAAACTACACACCGATAGTCCACTTGGAATGGAACAAATTTCGACCCACAAATTAAAGTGCTACAAACTACACACCGAGGGGCCCACATGTCATGAAACAAATTTGGACCCATATACAAATTAAAAAATAAAGGACGAGGATCGAACATGCGACCAGGGCCTTCAAGCCGCACGTCAATAGGCAACATACGTAGAACAAAAATGTTTGTTGTACCTCCCTTTGTTCACATAATGTTTTTATATTACCACAGCCTATTTAATGGATAACATGTAATATTATTTTTAGTACTATTCGCCTTCACTTACTGGTGGGTTCCATGTGTGCTCTCTCTCTCTCTCTCTCCTCCCCTTCTGCGTTTAGACGCACGGGCATACACGAAGAACTCGCGGGCGATGTTGCCGTTGACCATATCTGGACGCATTCATAAGTTACGGCACCAGTTTCACGTGCTAGCAGCACTAGTCAGTGTGTACGTGCAATGCACGTTAATTTGCAAGTATATTAAGTGCATGCGGATATTAAGTTGGATATTATTTGCGTGTTATTATGTGATTAGCACTATTTTTGGCATGAAATTAACTGCACGCTAAACGTGTTGAGCGCTCGACATTGAAGCAGTCTAGGTCATTGGATGACAAGTAATACATGTGGCTTGATGACGTTTTATATTTAATTTAATACGGCTCTAGCAGAACATTCAATCGATCAAACCATAGATTTCGTTCAGTCTGACTCCAACTTTAAATTATACGACGATCGATCTAAAATAAACGGAAATGATAAACGTTCGGATTTCAAGCATGGCAATCCGAATGTTTTTCATGGCAAATTTAGATTACGCGGCGGCGGCGGGGGCATCTTGCGGTGGGAAGCGGCTCCTCTGCCGTGCTCCGTGTGTCGTCGGGCCACTGACCGACGGCGACGGCAGCGTCTTGCGCCGTTGTTGGCGTACTTGTGGACGTTGGCCCTAGCTTCAAGGAAGGCCACAATGTTCTGGACTTCGGTCTCCAGGAGCGAGTCAACTGGCGGGAGGAGGCGACTGGCGTTGGTGCAAGGAAGCGGTCGACAGCGGCCATCCATGCCGCTAAGGGGGGCACTGACACCCACGCGGGGACATGCGCTGTCAACGGCGCGGCGGTGACATTCGTGTGCACGGGCACCGGCACGGGCACACACATCAGTGCACGCGCAGGCGCATGCGGTGGCAGGTGCACGGGCACGTGAAAGTCGGCGGGGACCTCGTGGAACCCCGTGGCATCAAGCTCGGCGGCAATGTGCGGCACCCAGCCCATCAATGCCACGGGGATGGGCGCTGGCGCAGTCGGGGCGACGGGAGCCGGAACGGGAGCGGGGACAGGCGCGGCGCCTTCTCGCAAGGCTAGTTCAAGCTCGTCCCAAAGCGCCTTATGTTCTTGAGACTCCAACTGGGTGTCTTCCTCAGGAAACTGGAAGACTAAGGGCAGACCATCGTGATGCGGCATGGCGTATGTTTAGGTCAGGCTGGTTGGAGGTAGACGACAGGAGAATCGGAGAGGAAGAGAGAAGATTGTAGCGATACCGGGTAGTGCGGGGTTGATTTTAAACTGCGGCGCCGGCGACATTAAAACTGGGAGCAGTTGGGACAAAGGTGGGCGGCGGAGCCTGGTCAAAGGGCTCGCCTCCCGGTGAGCCTGCTCAGCGGTCTGCTCGCACGCCTCCCTGTCAGCCGGCGCAGCGGTCTGCTCGCACGCCTCCCGTTGACTCACACGCTTGCTCGGACGGCACCTGCCTATGAGAAGCGGGACTCGTGGCGGCACGTAAACGCCCACGGTTTCAATAGTGAAAGCATTCGCCTTAACGTGACAGGTCTTTGTTCCAAAATACCTTGGGTGTTCATTTGTGCAACTTGTCATAAGCAGCTTGTCTGAAATTGAAGAAAAAAATTACGAAGTAATATTTGTGCCATATCATGTGACCATGCTCAGTTTCAAGAATTTATGGTCACTTTTGGATTTTCTGAAATTTAAGATCCAGGATTCGAAACAATATCATAACCTGCATCATGCAATAAATTTTCAAGCCATACATATGTCCTGTTGTATTTCTTCAGAAAGGATTTGGTCAAACATTTTGCTTAGTTAGACTTCAGACAAGTTTTATATGCAGAGCAAAAGGATAATCCCTCCATACCAGTGCATTGCCTGATATATTAACTCAAGTACTAGGCACGAACAAACGGGCTCAATTCTGTGCTCATCCTGGTGTAGTAGTAGTAGTACTACTAGGCAATGCAGTTGACGGGTGACCTTGGCAAGCGGCGACCGAGGGAATTGAACCGTGCTCAGCACGGTAGGTAACGTTGTCTAGTTACTTTTTTTTGAACACAACGTTGTCTAGTTACTAAAGCATCCCTCCGTTGTTCATCGGTAGTCATTATGGACCGGGGACATGAGGGGAATTTCCTACGGCTGGAATTCTGGCCGCCAGATATTTCGACTCGAAACGCGGAGGCTCGACTGGTTGGGGTTGCCTAATGTGCGTACCATGCATGCCACCAGAAGGACACGAGCCCGGTTTTTTATTTTTTATTTTTTTAGGATCAACACGAGCCAAGGTCTGGCTGGTACGCCGTTGGGTCCTACCATTCAAGAATACGAAAGGAACCTTTTAAGTTGCCGAACGAATCTATGTGTATTACAATGCCTGTATTTTCCTTGAAAATACTAATCTCAATTTGGTAATTGATTTATGACGAGTTGTTGAATTAGAGTGAGTTTGTGATATAGTGATCTCAACGTGGATTTCACATTTCATGGTATCCCTGCTAAGTTTTTCAATGCAAATGACACCCACACACGAACACAACATCAATCCAATAAGTATAGTGCATCTATTTTTCCAAACCATGCATGTATGACACGAATTCAAAAATACTCCTTCTGTTCCTAAATATTAGTCTTTTAGAGATTTCAACAAGCGACTACATACGGAGCAAAATGAGTGAATCTACACTAAAATATGTCTATATACATCTATATGTGCCAGTCCACTTGAAATCTCTAAAAAGACTAATATTTAGGAACGAAGGGAGTAAAATGTAAGACATGCATGGTCCTCAATTCAATATTTAAAACGAACATGAAACTGAAACATGAATATTAAGTGTAGTACTACAGTACATGCAAATGTTGTGTTTAATTAGGCGGAGCTATGATTGTCGGGGGTCACCCCCTCGACCTTAGATAAAATTGTGAAGCTCTGTTTAGGGTTGTTTAGATTATATTTTCCCCACCCTCCCAACCACCGATTGGTTGTGCACCCCCCACCCCTCCTCCCCGGGAGAATATCATGTGCCCCCATACCTTAGATGCTATATGCCGATACGAGTTGCGTGGAGCTTATAGATCTGAGATATAGCAGCTCACATGATGTCTTAATATTTTTACAGGAAACCTTGATGAGTTTGAGAATTGCACACAATTTGTACAAAAACTACTCAAATGCCCTTGGATCCCATATCCAACGACCTCGAAGCTAGTATCACCGTAGCATCTAAGATGAAGGAGGACATCATATTCTCCTGTATGTAAGAATATCATGTGCTACCACACCTTAGATGCTTTGGTGATACAAGCTCTTCGGAGCCGTTGGATTTGTGACCCAACGCCTCCTCGGTGGTTCGAATGGTTTTTTGTAGAAAAGCCCCCAAAGAGTTCAGCCACTGCTTACAAGCACAAAGACTGCTCAGATGCCATTGGATCTCAGATCAAATGACCTCGAAGCTCGTATCACCGTAGCATCTAAGATGAAGGAGGACATCATATTCTCCTGTATGTAAGAATATCATGTGCTACCACACCTTAGATGCTTTGGTGATACAAGCTCTTCGGAGCCGTTGGATTTGTGACCCAACGCCTCCTCGGTGGTTCAAATGGTTTTTTGCAGAAAAGCCCCCAAAGAGTTCGGCCACTTCTTACAAGCACAAAGACTTCTCAGATGCCATTGGATCTCAGATCAAACGACCTCGAAGCTCGTATCACCGTAGCATCCAAGCTGCGAGAGCACCTTATGTTTTCTCGCACGGGAGAATATGAGGTGCTCCCGCACCGTAGATTCTATGGTGATACGAGTTCACGGAGATCTAATGGCCCACAGTAGGAGGTTTGAATGTTTTTGCAATATACGACTGAGAGAGTTTGGGAATTGCGCAGAAAGTACAAGTACGACGCATGTGCCATCTGATCACTGATCATACGACCTAGATGCTCATATCACCGTAGCGGGTAATTAAGCTACGGGGAGCACCTAATATGAGCAACGGGGAGCCGTTGGATCCAAGATGCAGCGGCACACACGAGGCCTGAATGTTTTATTTGCAAAAAAAACCTTTGGAGAGTTTGGAAATTGCGCATAATTAAAAAGACTACTCCCAAGCCATTGGATCTCACATCCAACGGTGTAAAAACTCGTATCACCATAGAATCTAAGCTGCGGGGTGGATGTGATATTCTATGCCGCTGTCATTTTTGTTCGTAAACTTGCAAAATACGTGTAACTTGTGCCGTTACTTGTCTAACCGCGCAAAGTGTTTGTTAAAAAACCATCCTACATTGAAATATCGGAACAACACACGGGGGTCCCACTTGTCATTAATCAAATTTGGACCTAAAACTAACAAATCTGAAAGACGAGATTCGAACTGGCAACCTGGACTACAAAGCGTAAGTCGATAGCCTGAAACAACAACGGTTGTTGGCATTGTCCCATAACTTGATTTTATATAGTATTACGTTGAGTAGAGTAGAGGGAGTGCCTCGTCTACACGTGCATGACCATTGACTCACTTACTAGTGGGTCCCAGGTTAGCGATCTCTCTCTTCTCTCCATCATCTAACCTTTGCACGGGCACACATGAAGAGCGGCGCTAGCTTGCCGTGGTGTTATTACAACTAAAAAAAAGCTTGGAAAATAGAAGAATCGCCTAGAACAAGAGACGTTGTGGCTGGTCGAGACGGAGCTAACCACACCTATCCTCCGTGCCATGTTAGCATGATGAAGCTGTGTGGCTAGTGGGGTGTTTTCGACCGACTGGCTGGGTCCCGAGGTCGAACCATAGGTACTACATTTGATACAGTAATTTTTTACACGCACATTTTCCTCCGTGCCGAGACATGGCACACCCTACCGCGCGGTTTCGGGGTCCTCCCGGGTGGTGCACGCATATATTCTTCCTGACATGGGACGCCCTACCGCGCGTTTTCGCCGAAGCAAGTAAAAATAAATGAGTCGTCAAATCACGAAAGACCACTTTTCCCGCCGAGTACATCAGTGAAGCACGGTGGCTACCTAGTTGGGCTAGTTCGACCGATTAGCTAGGCCGCCGCCACATTTGTTTTTTCACCCCTTTTTCTATCTACTTGCCAGCAGGTAAATTTAAACATCCACCGCGGCGTTGCTCTGGTGTTTGAGTGCGGCAGGATTTTTAATTTTTTGATTGACGGGAGCAGGCGCGGCAGGATTTTTAATTTTTTGATTGACGGGAGCAGGCGCGGCAGCAATTAGTCACGATGACTCCGCCTGTAAAACCCACTGCTCCCTAATGTGAGAAGTCGTCGACTGGTGTTTTACCATGGTGAAAACCAAAAGATTCCCCGCTCCTCGGCTGGCTTCTCCGCCTTCCCATAGATTGCATTGCCTTTCAGCCGTTTCGCCCCTTGCATCACCAACGTCGTGCACCTCTGCATGGGCATGTCCATGTCGCGGCGCAACATGACCGTTGGATCAAACTCAGATGGTGCAGATCAGTCACTATAGCACAAAGCGTGTGGGTGTGTTTGGTTGCATTCTCATCTCAATATAGTGTGTAAGTCACCTTACGAAAACCAAATTATCCCAAAACACTTAGGCACGGTACATTAACTCCCTCCCTGTTTCTTGTTTTGTGACATATCAACCAATAAGAGACGTGGGCCGTGCATGCTTTCAATGACTTGAGACTAATAAACATGACATGCAGTGGTTAGTTCATTGCATGCAATGCTATTAATTAGCAAAAAGACATTAAGTTTTCTCGTTTTCCTCTCTGCCTTGGTCGCAGTGCACAACGTATGATGACTTACACACCTAGACGGAGTAGTTGTTTCCTCTTCGTGTATTTGTGTTAACCTACTAGTGTGGACTCATGCACCCTTCATGCACTCTGCCAAACACCCAAAAGTGGGCCGAGAAGGGAACTTTTGCTCCCATCCGGTGCACCCTTCATACACCCTGCCTAACACTATTCGTCCTTCATATGGTTCATGTTTCGTGGAGTACTGTAGCACCGTACTCTCTGTGCGCTGTAGACCTAGTTCTGTTAACATTGATCTCACCGTTCATTCTCGACTGGACAGTCGAGAAAGCGGTACTATGTTACTACATTACTGTTCATATAGTTGACATGCGCACAACATCATTTGTCGTCGTCATATCTTACTACACTAGCAACAAGATTATGTAGTACTGACGTATGAACCACTGCACATGCCTAGCAGTAGGAGCACTGTGTATGTTCAAGTGGCTGCCGTGTTTCGCACTCCTCCGTCGTAAGAGTGGAAACGCTTGCTGTAATCATTTTTTCTTCAGAAAAACAGTGGACACGCTCTACCGTGCGGATCCTCCTCCAGCCATGCACTAAATTACTCACTTTCGCCGACGTGTGGGACAGCCAGCATCGGGGTCCACCAGCCATGCACTAAATTACTCCGTAGTAGAGAGACTGTAGACTACCCCGACCGAAGCGCCGTAGTAATGCCCAATGAGCCGTCAAATCACAAAACCCCTCCTTTCCAGCAGTAATTTGGACGGACGAAGCAACCATCATTTCACTCTTCTCTCTCAGCTTCCTCTCTACCCAACCCTCGCTTCTCCCTCATCTTGTTCCTCATTTCTTCAAGAAAACCCCAACCTGCTTCTGCCATTGTTCTTCTCTCCCAAAGAAGGAAAGGTGAGCGCATCAATGGTGTTGATTCTGGCCAAGGCCCGGTCTTGCAACCCCGAGACTGATCCTATAACTCCCTCTCTTTTCTTCTTTTCGGTTTGTGATTATGGTTTCTTTTCTTTTATTTCTTTTTGACAGTTACTTGATGGACACTGGAGCACCGGCCGAAGTGATGTCTATGGCTCTGGCCAAAACCGTCGAGGCTCATGGTACGAAGAAGTGCAAGCACCCCGCCGAGACTACCGCAGACAAGCTCAAAGCCATCGCCCTGTCCAAGCCCCCCTCTCCGTGATCCCTCATTAAGCAAGTCCAGGTAATATCTCTTCTTGACGATCTTTTTCTCGATCTTGATCGTGTTTTTTCATCTAACACGCAGTACTAGTACTAGTAGTACAACTTTCTGGGTGATCTTGCATGTGATTTTTGTGTGCCAAATGACGGTTCTAAATTCCTCTTTAGACCAAAACATGCGAGAGGTTGACACTGATTTCTTATAGATTACTTTCAACTACTCCCTCTGTCCCAAATTTCTTGTCTTAGATTTGTCTAGATACGGATGTATCTAATACTAAAATTTGACTTGATACATCCGTATCTAGACAAATCTAAGACAATAATTTTGGGATGGAGGGAGTACTTTATGAACATCAATGCTACCTTTGAAGAGGGAATATTTGCCTCAGTAACTTGTGTTATGGATATTGCAAGTAATCCCTCTGCTCTCATGCTTTGAAGACATGTTCTAGTGTCTTTGTTCACTCATTTTTGTGCGTATATGTAGTCATATATGGAGTATAATATCGAAAATCATCTTATATTTCTGAACGGAGGTAGTAATAAAATATGGTTTCTGTTTGAATTAGAACCAGGTCCGCGGTGGAGATGAAGTTCTCAAAGTCATGTCGTGTGAACTGGAAGACCTGAGGATGAGTTCTACTGCTAAACTATCCAGCTGTTGTGTCCTTGTCGCCATGGGTCCTGAACTAGTGTTTTCCTGTAGCATTGTTGTCAGGCGTGTTCTCGAGTCTGTACTTGACCACAACAATTTCCTGGTTGTGCCTTTGATTACGAAGGGTGTGGTTCTTGTAAAGATTCCCAACAAATCTGATGCGGCCTGTCTTCATGATCATGTTTATGAGTGGAAAGACCACTCTGTTAGGTTGTCCAAGGTTGACAAGATGGTGATGGTGCATGTAGACATCTCTCACGAAGTCCATGGCCTAGTCAGTTATGCGGGGTTCATCCCGTAGGTCGGTGGCAAGAATAGTCTGCAGAGTTTAATTAGTGCAACTTTGCTTGTCTGTAGTAAGTACTATTGTTCAGTACTTGATTTGTGTTTGTGAACCCTGTATTGTTTATTAGTACTGCCGCTTTTGGTGTGTGGTCAGTCCTGAGAACGGTCTATGTTAATGTCTGTCCACTCAATTCAGTCTGTATATTTTGAAGTATCCAGATCATCTTTTTTGTGAGGACGGTTTATCAATTATGGTTACACTCCAATATCTGTATGCATTGCAGGGTTTATCGCACCCACCAGGATTTCCAGTCTCATGGATGTTTGGTCCATACGATTTGTCACGACCTTTGGACTATCCTGCTTGTGGGAGTAGGCGGCCCCCCTGCATGTCACCCGTAGTTGGACGATCAATCTTCTGTTTAGTACTTCAACATAGTGATTTCCTGGTAAGGATTCACTCGTGTCACATCAAGTAAATCTTATTGATTTACTGTCTAAATCTTATTGATTTAATGTCATGTTTTCTTTCTTTTCCTGCAATTTTACGATGCAGGTTTTGCCATGTGACATTCATCACAGAATAAACCGTTTGGTTTTCTCTAAGATGGCTATTTTTGCAAGTTTCACTTCTTATGTCATGTCAGTAACGAAGGCACTGTCCATCACTTATATTACTGGAAAAAATTGGATCTGTTACCTGAGTACAACCTGAATCCCTATGATGAACTGCAGTTTAGTTTAACAAAAACGCCACAATTAGTCCTTCTCGCGTTTAAAAGAAATGAAGAAAAAAACTGGATCACGGTCACGAAGCCTAGTCAAGTTAGAAAGCTGATCATACCAGACCAGACACGATCGCCGCTGTCTCGCACATCGGTACCACCTTCAGCAACGGATCAAGCACCGGCAGTTGCTCTAGCACTGACAGCGGCAGCAGCTCAGTCTGATCCAGCTGAGGATTGGGCACCGGCCGCGTCAGCGGATCAGGCTGATCTACCGGAGGATCGGGCATCGACACCGGCACCTGCTCCGACACCGGCACCAGCTCTACAAGGAGCACCATCTCCGGCAGCAGCAGCGGCTTCGGCACCTGCACCAACACTTGCACTTGCATCTGCTCCGGCCCATGCAGCGGCAACCGAATGAGCAGTTGCACCGGCAACAGACTGGGCTGTAGTTCGCACTTCATATACCAAAGTCCTTACAAAAACCGACATGTCCACCTTCTTGGTAAGCATTGGCCGCCCAAGTGTTTCATTCTTTTTTATTTCCATGTTGTTTCACATGATTCACTATGTTGATCTAACTGTTTGGGTATGTCTTCTTGTTTGCAAACAGAGAATTCCTAGAGCAACGAGGGAGTCGTTCAACAATCCGGGCGACAGCGGCCAAGTTTCTCTTACCATGCGCAGCCTTGGTGTGAATGAACCTGCTCAATATACCGTAAGTACAAAGAATGGTCGCATGATGATTGATGCTAAAGGATGGTCAAGGTTCAAATCTAAATCATATCTTGTGGTAGGGGATGATGTCAAAATCAAACTTTCTCGGCAAGGAGAGCTGGTCCAAATCAACTTTGAAATTCTTCAGTACTGCCGAACTGATCTATCCGCCGAGAGATTTTGATGTAATACTCTGGCATGGTGAAACAAGTGTCCTGTGTATAAGTAGTACGACAGTATCACTGATAGAATTGCAACTCTGATTGCTGGTTAGGAACTGTCGTTTGATTTCATTCCAACAGCTGTTGTGCTTTATTCAATTTTGTGTATTCGCCTTGCGGCAGCATCTAAAACCAGCGCCGTACCGACCTCTTGCAATATGAAAAGCACTGAGGTAAAACACATGGGCCCCCAAACATGTAGGCCCACTGGCCTATGGCCCAAACTCCAGAACCGTGAGCCTGTCTGAGTATTTCTCAGCTGAACCCCCATAATGCCCGTGCGTTGCACGTAACATCAAGATGCATTTGTATGAGTATTTTATCTTTTGAGAGAAAAGGATGAACAAGGGAAGGCCTTATTTGCAAATGCGGAGAGGTGTGTGGGTACCTTTTTGTTAAATTGCCATAGTTTCCTTCCTATCCGTCAGATATAAATCGAACGACCTATATTGCAGGATGACAGGCACACCATCATCACCAACTCGTCCATACCGTGTTAAAAAAACTCTGTTTTTTATAATTATATATGTTATATATATATTCCCCTTGTTTTTTCTTATGTATAAAGTTGTGATATAAAATATCTTTATAATTCTTTACAGAGGGAATATCTCTCTGTCAAAAATATATTTATGTGTAATAACTAGTTACTCATGTCTTTCTACTTCCTTGCGCTGATATGTGGGGCATCCGGCAACGGGGTCCACATGCCATATGCACCAAATTAGAGTGCACAACTGCACGGTAGACACACCCCGGTCGTAGCGCTGCATTAATGCCCAATGAGTCGTCAAATCACAAAACCCCCCACCTTTCCAGCTTTAGCTGTAAGCTGGACGGACGAAGCGGCAATATTTCACTCGGCCTGAATCCCTTCTCCCTTGTCTGCTTGTTCAGAGAAAATCCCCGCTCGGCGATTGCATAGGGTTTTCTCATGGAGAACCTGGTACGAATTCTTCATCCATCCCCGATAAATCCAAGCCCCTTGGTCGCGGGTACTCCTAGGATGGCAGCCGCCGCTGTTGATGCATTTTTCTTCCTACTGAATCTAGTGTGTTTCATTTGCAGTGCCCAAAGTGCGAGGACCCTACAGGTTTCTGCGCCCTCGGCGAGACGCCACACTTGTTCCTTCTCATCCTAACACATGATTTTAAAACGCGCACAGTCGTTCCTAGAATCCTCTTTTCTGTCCGGGAGGGTGGGGTTTTTTGAACATGATGTCGACTAATTTGGAAATTTGGATTGCTATATTTGGATAAAACGTACTAGTACCATGGTCAACACTGACGTGAAGGAGGACAGTATTTCTAGATTTGGATATAGGGAATACATTGTGTTCTCATATTATTTTTCCTACAGTGCATTCCTTGCTCTGCCAGAACACATGTACTCAAGATGCTCGGCCTTGCCATAACTGAATACACCAGTTTAATGGTAATAGTGAAGACAAGCCATGGATATAAGTTTCGAGTTGGGTTCATGAACCAAGAAGATCGCTGCTTTTTTATGGCCGAACTTGGATAAACTTTCTCAAGTGTTACAGACTGAAAGTTAGCGCACGAATGTTGATGGAAATAGTAGAACCTAGTCTCATCTTCACTGCGATCTTCCACCCCGACGTCGTTCCAATTGTTCATCCATATTAGTTTTGTATCTGGTTCTTGCTTGTTGCCTCGATTTCTTCTTAATCCACCTATTCTGTCTAACTAATCACAATTTAACTTTAGAAGTAGCAATGAATCTCTCACGAAGATGCTACTTCTAACTAATATTTTCTTATAATTGGTGGCACGTGTAGGTTTGTTTAGAGTTAAGCAGGCTGCTCGTTTGTTATTCTGTAACAACTTGACTGTTACTGATGGCACTGAAGTTGACTGGGACGACATCCACAAGTTCCTACACTTTATTGATCGTCTTGAGGTCCTTGTGGGGCGTTTCAATGGTGGAAGGCCACGTGGGATATGTGTGCCACTGCTGCACTCGTTGAACAGGTCCAACTGTGTCGAGAAACTTATGGTATGAGCTATTTTCTGTTATATATGTTGTTCATAAACTATTGCTTATACACAGTTTTACATCTGTGATCTTCTTGAAACAGAAACTGCCAAGTTCTATTGTTCCTATACAGATGCCTGACCATGGTCGGGTCAGACTTGCGCTTGGTCACAACATGATGTTTATGTCGACCTACTCCATTCCCCTTGGAGGTGAAAAGATACTTATTCATGGGTAGTCTCAAATAATGAAGGCCCGTCCATCTTGGAGAATAGGACAGAAGATTATGTTCATGCTTTTCCATGGATCTAAAGCGAATATCCTGTTTATTGACCACATTGCGAGATGAAGCCGCTTTCAGAAGGTTGTGGATGCGCGGGGTGGCGCCTGGGCCTTGTCCTGGGGCTTGGCGGCCTCATCCTTGGTTAACTGTAGGCAAAGTAGCACTGTTCGAGGCGTGCTTTGTACGGTTGAACCTGTATAAGTACTCATACTGCTTTCAGCTATGGTTGTTAAGTGCCCCTGCTGGTTTCAGTTAAGGTTGTTAAGTACTCCTGCTGCTTTTACAGTCTGTCGTGTTTCTTCAGTCCGGCCTTCCTCCAGCCGCCAAAACCAAACCAGCGCCGGCGGGGCCGCCTGCTTCCGCCTCCCACGGCTGGCTGCGCCTCAGCGCATGCATCGCCACCCCACCGTCTCCTAAATCGTTAACGCCGACGTCCGAGGCCTCGCCGTCGTCCTCCGCGCGCTTTGGTGCGCTCGCCACGGCGCCGCCCTCTCGTGTTGTCAACATGGTCAACAAACAACAGGAATCAGCAGAAGTACGTGGAGAGGATGACATTAGGGCCCACCATGTCAGCGTATGGAAAAATAAAATGCTTCCTCCTAGTGTTTTCCTGACATCTGGGACCCACGACATTGTGAGCGTATATAGTCAATAGACAAGAGAACAGCACAAGATCGGCTGACACCTGGGACGTAGCAGCTCGAGCAGTATTTTTTGTTATTGTTGAGACGGAGCAGGGTTTGAACTCGGCCGTGGCCCGTCTAGCCCAGGTTTATATTTTATGTTCACCATGTGACTAGCCCAGCTATTTTTTCTTTGTGAAAATGAGCCCAGTTTATTTTTTCTGAAGAATACCCAATCCAGGCCTACTTATTTTTCTACGCCCTGATGGGCTGCAACTCTTTCAAGACGCCTGCAAATCTTGAAAGTAATATGAAATGGGTTGTAAATATAAAAACAGATGACAAATTGCCAATTACTTTATAATTTCTGAATTTTTTCACATTTTCAGATTCCTATTTCACTGGGCATTAACCTAATTTAAATATATCTTCAAAGTACTTTAAATCTGGCTCGACATTTCGGTATTAAAAATAGTTTGAAACCCACAGAAATATGCGAAATTGGCCCTGGCCAACCAAAAAAACGGACTGCAATAAATTGCATAAGAAGTCGCAATGAGCTATATATAAATTATTAAAAAAAGAGGGAATGGTCTGACTTACGGGCCTATTAATTTGACACGTATGCAAGATTTTTTTAGTTATTATATACGTCAACAAATGATTCTAGAAGACATAACCGTTGGATGTCAATCCAACGGCCGTCGTGTTTCTTCAATCTCTGATCTTGTTGCTACAGCCGCCAAATCCAGCGCCGGCGGGACCGCCTGCTCCCGCCTCCCGTGCAGGCCTCACCGCCCCCTACTACTCCCACCGCTGGCCAGGGCATCCCTCTACTCACCCACACCCCCTGTTATTCTGCGGCGACGGTAGCCTCACACCCCAGCCGAACCAGTGAACCCTCGTACTCCTCTCCGCGTGGGCATCCACTGCCGCGTCTTCCCCGGCTCCGTGTCGTCCCCTTCCTAGGCCTCGCCGTCGTCCACCGCCCTGGTGCTCTCGGCGCGGCGTGGTCAACGTGGTCAAGGAACGACTTCCATCGGAAGAGTACTGTCGTGGAGAGGCTAACAGTTGGGTCCATGGCAGTTACAAGGAAGTGCCTCCTTATTACGCGGAAAATAATTATTCCTCCACCTGACAGCAGGGACCCACCAGACGGGCAACTGTATTTCGCGAAAAAAACATTTCCCCCTGACTGCTGGGACCTACCAGCTACATCTTCGCACGCAAGGAAGTGCGTCCGGCAAAAAAAACGATTCGCCCCCCTGACTACTGGGACCCACCAGCTACATCTTCGCACGCAAGGAAGTGCCTGACAGTCGGGACCCACCTGGTCGAAGCGTACATAGCGTTGTCATTCTGGTCGCGAATGTGTACGTACATACTGGTCGATGTAGAGGCGCACACGTGTCGTAGTAGAGGCGCGCACGTAGCATGTACACGTACGTACATCGGCCAGTGTGCAAGAAAGAAAATACGGCCATGTACGTACATACGGGCAGGGTCTCAAACGCCTACTCGCGCATACGTACGGCCAGGGCTCGTGTACATGGTTGGGTCGGAACGGAGAAACAGCGTCGTCGTCGTGTTCATGGGGAGCCAACCGGCTGGGTCGGAACGGAATGCGTCATCGTGTTCATCGGGAGGGCTTGGATGGAACAGCCGATGGAAACGAAGCCTGGCGTACCGCAGAACGGAGGAAACGGCCTTGTGTTCGACCGGCCATGTTCGAAACGGGATCCTATTCATCGGGAGGGGTCTGGCGTACCGCAAAACGGAGGAAACAGACTTCCTATGGTCAAAACGGGGGTCCTGTTGATCGGGAGGGTGTGGCGTACCGCAAAACGGAGGAAACAGACTTGTGTTGGAGCGCTACGGTCGAAACGGGGGTCCTGTTCATCGGGAGGGGTGTGGCGTACCGCAAAACGAGACTCCACGGGATACTGTTCATCTCCACCGTCGACCCCCTCCAACCTCCACGGGCTACTGTTCATCCACCGTCGACCTCCTCCAGCCTCCACCTGCGACTGTTCATCCACGGGCTCCTGTTCATCCAGCCTCCACCGCGCGCTACTCCACCGGCTACTGTTCAACCAGCCCTGTCCACGGGCTCTTGTTCAACCACCCCTCCACGGGCTACTGTTCATCCTGCCCTCCACCGTCTACTGTTCATCCTGCCCTCCACGGGGTGGTCCTGTTCATCCTGCCCTCCACGGGGTCCTGTTCATCCAGCCCCAACCGGCTCGAACGATCGTGGTCCTGTTCATCCACCCCCACCGGGAACTGTTCATCCAAACCCCCTAGCAACACTCACTGATCATCCAGAGGCAACGCCACGGGGTCCTGTTCATCCACCCCCACCGGGAACTGTTCATCCAAGCCCCCCAGCAACGCTCATTGTTCATCCAGAGGCAGCATCGATCGGCTTTAGTTAGCAGCAGTAGCAAAGGAATCGCTCGATCGGGTTCAGTTAACAGCCATCGATCGATTGCTCGGGTTCAGTAACGCGTAGCCTGCAGTGCAATCGCTCGGGTTCAGTTAGAGCCCAACGCCTCGCTCGGGTTTAGTTAGAGCCCAACGCCTCGCACACACGCGCGTACGTACGAGAGAAACGCGCATTGCTCGGCCCCTGACCACCCACCGTAACCGGGGACTCCCCGATATTTTCCACGCCCTCGCTTCTACCATGGTTTTTTCCGTCATGGACGGCCCAAAGAATGTCATGCAGCTGCGTCTCCGGCCCGCCCAGGACGAAAAGCCCATTTTCTGTCATGATTTTTTGTCATAGAAGTAGGACCCCACCACATCTATGATGATACCAGGTTTTTTCACAATTATCGTCAAAGAAGTGTTATAAGTATGACAGAAAAGATTTTCGTTCGGCCCAAAATGTCACGGATGTGTCTTTTTTTGTAGTGATAGAAGATGTCCAAGATAGTATATTTATATGTGAAATCTCTCTTCCTTAAATATTCTTTCATGAATTGTTCAAGTGACCAATACAATGTTTGCTAACCATCAAAAAATTACCACCTCTACTTCTTATATGTGAAGGCATTACTCCCCATGGGAAAGGCATATGAAACATATATAATTTTAGATTTATGACATTCAAATCATTCAACCATTTACTCATAGGATATAAGTGAATTACACGAGTATATGACAAACTACTCCAAAAAGATATAAGTCAAGATCAATGAGTAGTTAA
This sequence comes from Aegilops tauschii subsp. strangulata, assembly GCF_002575655.3. NCBI lineage: Eukaryota > Viridiplantae > Streptophyta > Magnoliopsida > Poales > Poaceae > Aegilops > Aegilops tauschii. The sequence continues at coordinate 429,777,430 of NC_053038.3, forward strand.
ATAATTATGTAGCTATGTGAAGACTCTCTCTCATTTAAGAATTTCAGATTTTGGGATATTATTCAAACAGCAAGCAAAACAGAATAAAACGACATTTCAAGGACAACACTCATCATGTGAAGAAGCAAAAACTTAGGCTCAACCGATACTAACCGATAATTGTTGAAGAAGAAAGGTGGGATGCCTACCGGGGCATCCCCAAGCTTGAGCTTTTGTGTCTCCTTAATTCCTCTCATATCACGGTTTCCTAAATCTCGAAAGCTTCATCCACACCAAACTCAACCAGAACTCGTGAGATAAGTTAGTATAAACCAATGCAAAAACCTTATCATTTTCTACTGTAACAAATCACTAAAATTATTATTCAACATTGCATACTAAATGCCTCTGCATATTTAATACTCCTATCCTCAAATAGAATCATTAAACAAGCAAACATATGCAAACAATGCAAACATAACAGCAATCTGCCAAAACAGTACAGTCTGTAAAGAATGCAAGATTCATCATACTTCCCTAACTCCAAACATTATGAAATTCTACCACACTGTAGAAAATTTATCAGAGCTTATTATGCAAAAAGTTTCAGCATTTTATCATATTCTGGCTTTTCTAGAGAATTTTTGCAACAGCGATAAACTTTATGTTTTGAAACAGCAACATGTATACTTGCAAAATAAGCATGGTAAAGGCTATCCTTGACATTTTATTGGAAATAAAGATGCAAAACATTATTCTATATAACAGCAAGAAAATACTAACAAAATAATATGATGCTCCAAGCAAAACACATATCATGTGGTGAATAAAAATATAGCTCCAAGTAAAGTTACCGATGAACGAAGACGAAAGAGGGGATGCCATCCGGGGCATCCCCAAGCTTAGGCTCTTGGTTGTCCTTGAGTATTACCTTGGGGTGCCTTGGGAATCCCCAAGCTTAGGCTCTTGCCACTCCTTATTCCATAGTTCATCGAATCTTTACCCAAAACTTGAAAACTTCACAACACAAAACTCAACAGAAAACTTGTAAGCTCCGTTAGTATAAGAAAATAAAACCACCACTTAGGTACTGTTGTGAACTCATTATTTATTTATATTGGTGTAATATCTACTGTATTCCAACTTCTCTATGGTTTATACCCTCCGATACTACTCATAGATTCATCAAAATAAGCAAACAACACAATGAAAACAGAATCTGTCAAAAACAGAACAGTCTGTAGTAATCTGTATTAAACGTATACTTCTGTAACTCCAAAAATTATGAAATAAATTGGTGGACGTGAGGAATTTGTCTATTAATCATCTGAAAAAAGAATCAACCTAAAATCGCTCTCCCATAAAAAATGGCAGCTAATCTCGTGAGTGCAAAAGTTTCTGTTTTTTACAGCATGATCGCAAAGACTTCACCCAAGTCTTCCCAAAGGTTCTACTTGGAACAAACACTAACTAAAACATAAAACCACATCTAAACAGAGTCTAGATGAATTAATTATTACTAAACAGGATCAAAAAGCAAATAACAAGAATAAAATTGGGTTGCCTCCCAACAAGCGCTAACGTTTAACGCCCCTAGCTAGGCATGATGATTTCAATGATGCTCACCTAAAAGATAAGAATTGAAACATAAAGAGAGCATCATGAAGAATATGACTAGCACATTTAAGTCTAACCCACTTCCTATGCATAGGGATTTTGTGAGCAAACAACTTATGGGAACAATAATCAACTAGCATAGGAAGGCAAAACAAGCATAACTTCAAAAATTTAAGCACATAGAGAGGATACTTGATATTATTGCAATTCTTACAAGCATAAATTCCTCCCTCATAATAATTTTAAGTAGCATCATGAATGAATTCAACAATATAACCAGCACCTAAAGCATTCTTTTCATGATCTACAAGCATATAAAATTTACTACTCTCCACATAAGCAAATTTATTCTCATCAATAGTAGTGGGAGCAAACTCAACAAAATAACTATCATGTGAAGCATAATCCAATTGAAAATTAAAATCGTGATGAAAAGTTTCATGGTTACCTTTATTCTTTATAGCATATGTGTCATCACAATAATCATCATAAATAGGAGGCATGCTATCATCATAATAAATTTGCTCATCAAAACTTGGGGGACAAAAAATATCATCTTCGTCAAACATAGCATCCCCAAGCTTGTGGCTTTGCATATCATTAGCATCATGGATATTCAAGGAATTCATACTAACAACATTGCAATCATGCTCATCATTCAAATAATTTATGCCAAGCATTCTATGTAATTCTTCTTCTAGTACTTGAGCACAATTTTCCTTCCCATCATTTTCACGAAAGACATTAAAAAGATGAAGCATATGAGGCACCCTTAATTCCATTTTTTTGTAGTTTACTTTTATAAACTAAACTAGTGGTAAAACAAGAAACAAAAAGATCCGATTGCAAGATCTAAAGATATACCTTCAAGCAGTCACCTCCCCGGCAATGGCGCCAGAAAAGAGCTTGATGTCTACTACGCAACCTTATTCTTGTAGACGTTGTTGGGCCTCCAAGTGCAGAGGTTTGTAGGACAGTAGAAAATTTCCCTCAAGTGGATGACCTAAGGTTTATCAATCCATGGGAGGCGTAGGATGAAGATGGTCTCTCTCAAGCAACCCTGCAACCAGATAACAAAGAGTCTCTTGTGTCCCCAACACACCCAATACAATGGTAAATTGTATAGGTGCACTAGTTCGGCGAAGAGATGGTGATACAAGTGCAATATGGATGGTAGATATAGGTTTTTGTAATCTGAAAATATAAAAACAGCAAGGTAACTAATTATAAAAGTGAGCACAAACGGTATTGCAATGTGTTGAAACAAGGCCTAGGGTTCATACTTTCACTAGTGCAAGTTCTCTCAACAATAATAACATAATTGGATCATATTACTATCCCTCAACATGCAACAAAGAGTCACTCCAAAGTTACTAATAGCGGAGAACAAACGAAGAGATTATGGTAGGGTACGAAACCACATCAAAATTATTCTTTCTGATCGATCTATTCAAGAGTCCGTAGTAAAATAACATGAAGCTATTCTTTCCGTTCGATCTATCATAGTGTTCGTACTAGAATAACACCTTAAGACACAAATCAACCAAAACCCTAATGTCACCTAGATACTCCAATGTCACCTCAAGTATCCGTGGGTATGATTATACGATATGCATCACACAATCTCAGATTCATCTATTCAACCAACACAAAGAACTTAAAAGAGTGCCCAAAGTTTTTACCGGAGAGTCAAGACGAAAACGTGTGCCAACCCCTATGCATATGTTCGTGAGATTACGGAACCCGCAAGTTGATCACCAAAACATACATCAAGTGGATCACGTGAATATCGCATTGTCACCACAGATAAGCACATGCAAGACATACATCAAGTGTTCTCAAATCCTTAAAGACTCAATTTGATAAGATAACTTCAAAGGGAAAACTCAATCATTACAAGAGAGTAGAGGGGGAGAAACATCATAAGATCCAACTATAATAGAAAAGCTCGCGGTACATCAAGATCGTACCACCTCAAGAACATGAGAGAGAGAGAGAGATCAAACACATAGCGACTGGTACATACCCTCAGCACCGAGGGTAAACTACTCCCTCCTCATCATGGAGAGCGTCGGGATGATGAAGATGGCCACCGGTGAGGGATCCCCCCACCGGCAAGGTGCCGGAACAGGATCCCGATTGGTTTTTGGTGGCTACAGAGGCTTGCGGCGGCGGAACTCCTGATCTATTGTGTTCCCCGATGTTTTTAGGGTATATGCATATATATAGGCGAAAGAAGTTGGTCAGGGGATCCACGAGGGGCCCACAAGGGTGGGGGCGCGCCCAGGGGGGTAGGGCGCGCCTCCCTGCCTCGTGGCTTCCTCGAAGCTTCCCTGACGTCTACTCCAAGTCTCCTGGATTGCTTCCGTTCCAAAAATAAATCTCCCGAAGGTTTCATTCCGTTTGGACTCCGTTTGATATTCCTTTTCTTCGAAACACTGAAATAGGCAAGAAAACAACAATTTGGGTTGGGCCTCCGGTTAATAGGTTAGTCCCAAAAATAATATAAAAGTGTTTAGTGAAGCCCATGAACATCCAAAACAGATAATATAATAGCATGAATACTTCATAAATTATAGATACGTTGGAGATGTATCAGAGGACCTTGCCACTCGGAGGAGAAGCTTGCCGCAACGCTCCGTGGCAAGGCCGAGGAGGTGGAGAAGCTTGTCGTGTAGCGGACCGAGGAGCTGGAGAAGAAGCACAAGGAGGCGCTCGACGCTCAAGCTCTGGCCCATGCCGGCAAGGTGGAAGAGGTGGAGGTGGGACGAGACGGGCTGAAGGAGCAGGCCCTGAAGCTGGCGAAGGAGAAGGACACGCTCAACGACGCTCTGGTGGAGGCGCAGGGTGCAGTCCTCGGCAAGGCTGAGGAGCTCTCCAAAGCCAACGACTCCATCAAAGATCTCAAGCTGAAGCTGGAGGGTCTCGAGGGGACGCTCTCGGAGGTCAGGGCCCAGGAGGAGACCCTGGCCAAGAATCTGGAGAAGGAGAGGTAGCTGCGGAAGAACGACGCCGCCAACCACGTAGATTTTGTGAAGGGCGAAAACCTCTGGATCAGCCGCCTCGCCGACGTCGCCGGCACGATCACCACGCAGCTGGCCACCATGGGGATGCCGCACGTAAGGTACGCCCCAGGGCGAATGCGAGTCCCAATGCCAAACTGACCCTGTTCTTTGAGGGTGTTCTTGGAGCCCTGGAGCTGTTCCGCTCCAACAGGGCGGCCTCTCTGGCCGATGAGGCCCGGAGGCTTTGCCGGGGTGCCATGACCAAGGTCCTCACCAAGGTGGCGTATTGGAACCCCAACCTCGACTTTGACGCTGCGCTGGAGAGCTTGCCGGAGGGCGTGGACCTTGCGGCGCTCGAGGAGTGTATTGAGCCCATCATCAGCTGCGTCGACGGAGTTTAGAGGATCTAGGGCCAGCGCCGGGACTAGGCACCCCGTTTCTTATCGCCGTTGCAAGTTCAAAACCAAGACAGTTTTATCTTAAGTTAGAACCGCATCGATTATTTGGTGTAATATAACTCTGTAGTATCCTGAAATGATGCATGCTATTTTCCCGTTTGATCTCCCCTTGTATGTCCACCCTACGTTAATCGGGTAGGCTTGCCGGCGCGTAAACTCAGGGCGCGGCGCCTTGAGGACGGATCCCCAATGGCCTGCCGGGCGTGCTTGCCGCCAGGCAAACCACCTTACTATTCTTGACTCGGCCGCTCGAGCTGTCGAGCGGACTCGAGGCAGAAGGAGTGCGTTGCCAATTGCAGAAGGCCACCCTGCTGCCCTCGACGCAGCTGCTTGAACTATTGAGCGGACTCGAAACAGAGCAAGGGCGTTGCCAATAGTGGAAGGGCCCCATTGCGTGCAGGTTTTCCATACGCGGCGCAAGATCTTCAGGGATGATAACCATATGTATATAAAAAGAAAGGATTGCTCAAAGTTTTGCATGACTTAGCTTTTCTGTTGTTGCGGGAGCGTCCACCGCATCTGTCGATGACGCCGCTCCTTTGGTCGTCCTCTTTCTTGGAGCGACGACCACGACGAAGCCGCTGCTCCAACCAAACCATATTTTCACAAGACCGTCCCCCTACCTGGCGCGCCAAAGATGTCGAGGGAAACGACACCTATGGAATCATTGGGATCCCTTCTACGGTTGGCAGGCGCGGGGTTGTGCAAAGAACGGGTCTCGTAATCAGTACAAAGATCGTTTTACCCAGGTTCGGGCCGCGAGGATGCGTAATACCCTAGTCCTGCTTTGGTGTCTATATTTGTGTGTTCTTGAGCTCTCAAACTAGCTACGGTGCGTGTCTAGTCCAAAAGATTTGAATCCTCCCCCTGTACGCCTTGGGCCTCCTTTTATAGACAAAAAGGGGCTGCTACAGTGGCACACAAGAGGTGGAAAGGTATACAGTGGCTAAGTTTATCGCCTGTTATTACGGGACAAGGCGCATTAAATGCACCCCTTAGGTGTCCCGTTGCTTTATTGGGGATGGCGACGAGGCCCGTCCCGTCCGTCGCCGCTCCGCCTCGCTCCGACACGCGCCCAGGCCTATGAGGCATGCAGTGCCACGCAGGCTAGCAGGCTGCTGAGATGGCGCGGTGGTAGGACCTTCACGAAGATCTGCATGCCACCACGCAGATGCTTGCTGAGTTGGCCTAGAGGCCGCACGTTGCCACGCAGGTGCCTGCCCAGCTAGTTGGGCTGGCAGCTGCATGGCAACGGCGGTGGAGTTTCGGCAGACGTGGGCCTGGCTGTGGCCCCGCGAATGTCCTCGGCAAGGGTCTTGCTGGGGCCCCGGCAAGGGTCTTGCCGTGGCATCGCGATCGTCCCCGGCAAGGGTCTTCCCGGGGGTCTAGTGGATTTCCTCGGCTAGGATCTCGCCAAGGATCATCGTCTTCTGGTCCTCATCTGATCTTGTATGTTTATGATCTTCAGAAAGATCTGCATGCCACCACGGAAGTGCCTCCCGAGCCTTGGTTCCAACGTGGTTGATGGTGTTGGAACCTTTGGGCTCAAGGGTGGCGCGCTCTGCGGGTGTTGGGCAAGTTGCCCCGGCAAGGGTCTTGCCGGGGCCACGGAGGTCGCCCCGGCAAGGGTCTTGCTGGGGCCACGGAGGTCGCCACAAGGGTCTTGCCGGGGGGTCCACCTCGCCCTCTTGTTGTTTGTGTCTCTGTCTCGGCGTTGCTTTGGCCGTCTTGTGCCTTTGCTTCCATCCTCTGCCCTGCTTAGTGTGGCCACGGCGTGGCTCTGACTGCCCGTGCACAAGTAGAGGGGTACAAAAAGGGCCCCTACTTTTGTACACCAACAACGACCCCCCTGATACTATAAATTCACATATTTCCAGGAAAAAATCAGGAAAAAAGAATTATCATGATCCACGAGACGGAGCTGCCGCCAAGCCCTGTTCTTCCTCGGGAGGGCAGATCTGGAGTCCGTTTGGGGCTCCGGAGAGGGGGGTCTTCGTTCTTCGTCATCACCAACCAATCTCCATCGCCAATTCCATGATGCTCCCCACCGGGAGTGAGTAATTCCTTCGTAGGCTTGCTGGTTGGTGAGGAGTTGGATGGGATTCATCATGTAATCGAGTTAGTTTTGTTAGGGCCTGATCCCTAGTATCCACTATGTTCTTAGATTGATGTTGCTATGACTCTGCTATGCTTAATGCTTGTCACTTTGGGCCCGGGTGCCATGAACTCAGATCTGAACCGTATATGAATTCATCATTATAACCATGTTTTAGATCCGATCTTGCAAGTTATAGTCATCTACTACGTGTTATGATCCGGCAACCCCGGAGTGACAATAACCGGGCCCACTCCCGGTGATGACTGTAGTTTGAGGAGTTCATGTATTCACTATGTGTTAATGCTTTGTTCTGGTTCTCTATTAAAAGGAGGCCTTAATATCCCTTAGTTTCCAATATGGACCCCGCTGCCACGGGAGGGTAGGACAAAAGATGTTATGCAAGTTCTTTTAATAAAGCACGTATGACTATTTACGGAATACATGCCTACATTATATTGATGAACTGGAGCTAGTGCCGTATCGCCCTAGGTTATAACTGTTACATAATGAATATCATCCAACAAGTCACAGATCCAGTGCCTATAAATTTATCCTTATTGATCTAGCTGCGTTACTATTGCTATCATCACTGTTACACTTGCTACAAATTACTGCTATCGCTGTTACGTTACCGTTACTGCTGTCACTACTATCAAAACTATCAAACTACTTTGCTACGGATCACTTTGCTGCAGATAATTAATCTCCAGGTGTGGTTGAATTGACAACTCAGCTGCTAATACCTTCAAATATTCTTTGGCTCCCCTTGTGTCGAATCTATAAATTAGGGTTGAATACTCTACCCTCAAAAACTGTTGTGATCCCCTATACTTGTGGGTTATCAAGAGGGGCAAACATTACTGTCACGGGTAAGTGATCTCATTGACCCAAATAATGGCACGTGGGATGAGGAGCTACCGAGAAGCATCTTCAGTCCTGTGGATGTGCGAAGGATATTGCAAATACCCTTGAATCACCAAGCCTTTGATGACTTTGTTGCTTGGCATGTGAATAAAATAGGAATCTTCTCTGTCCGAACGACGTACAGATTACAGTGGATGCCTACTTTTAGGTCTCGGGCAAATGGAATTTCAGGAGCAACTGGCTCTAATCCTCTGGCAATATGGAGAATATATGGAAACTAAACATTCCACGCAAAGTTCAGATCTTTTGCTGGAGGGTATTGCAAGGAATTATTCCACTGAAATCCATGCTAATGAAGAGACATATTGGTAGTGACGGAGCCTGTCTGATCTGCCATCAAGGAGCAAAAGACCTACATCATTTGCTATTCACCTGCACCCATGCAAAGGAGATGTGGCAGCGCTTGCGGCTAACTGAAGTAATTAACCAGGCAATAGTAGTGGACAGATCAGGTGTCGGTGTACAAAACGAGGGGCGCACCTTTGTACCCCTTTACCTGTGCACGGGCAGTCGGAGCCGCGCCCACGGTCACACCAAGCAGAACAGGGGAGGTGAGCCAAGGTAAGACCGAAGCCCAAGATAACCAGAGCAACGCCAAGGCCAAGACCACAAAGAGCAGAGGGACAAAGCAGGTTCCCCCGGCAAGACCCTTGCTGGGGCAGCCTCAGCAGCCCCGGCAAGACCCTTGCCGGGGCAGCTCGCCCCACACCAACAGAGCGAGCCACCCTTGAGCCCACGGTCTCCAACATCACATTGGACCAGGGCTCGGGAGGCACCTCCATGGTGGCATGCAGATCTTTGTGAAGACAAGGAACACTCAAGATCAGATGAGGATTAGAAGACGACAATCCTCGGCAGGATCCTTGCTGAGGAAGGCCACCAGACCCCCGGCAAGATCCTTGCCGGGGACGACAGCGCGCCATGACAAGACCCTTGCCGGGCCACCCGGCAAGGCCCTCACCGAGGACACCAGCAGGGCCACTATCAGGCCCGCGCCAACCAAGTATCCACCGTTCACATGTAGCTGCCAGCCCAACCAGCTAGGCGGGCACCTGCGTGGCAACATGCAGCTCCCAGGCCAACTCATCAAGCGCCTGCATGGCGGTATGCAGATCTTCGTAGAGGCTCCACCACCGCGCCACCTCAGCTGCCTGCCTGCCTCCGTGGCGCCGCATGTGTCGCTAGCCAGGGCGCGTGTCGAAGCAAGGAGGAGCGGTGACGGACGGGATGGGCCTCGCCCCCGTCCCCGATAAAGCAAGGGGACACCTAAGCTACGCATTAAATGCGTCTTGTCCTGTAATACGAGCGATAAGCTCATAGCACTGTGCGCCTTTCCACCTAATGTGTGCCACTGTGGCAGCCCCTTTCGACTATAAAAGGAGGCACATGGCGTACTGGAGAAGGATTCGGCTCTTTGGAACCGCACACTCACCACAACTAGTTCGAGAGCTCAAGAACTCTCCGAAATACACCCACCAAAGCAGGACTAGGGTTTTACGCATCCTCGCGGCCCGAACCTGGGTAAACGATCCTTGTGCTGACTACCGAACCTGCTCTTCTTGCAACCCCGCGCCCCCGCAACCGTAGTAGGGATTCTTGTGATCCCATAGGTGTCGTTCCACACCAACATCTTTGGCGCGCCAGGTAGGGGGCGCAATTGTGAGAATCTGGTCTAGTAGCTAGCCTGGCAGTTCTTCGTCGCCATGGCTCCCAAGAAGAAGACGGCCACGGCGATCAGTTCGTTGGGAGCCGGATGGCCTGTGCCGGCGCGGGCGAGCAGTGGGCCGGCCGCGGACAGGACCCGGGCCGTGGTCCGCAAACACCAACATCGCCCTGGCAGTCAGAGCCTGGCGAGCGGCGTCGTTCGCGCGCCAGACGACCGGCCGCACGTCGCCAGATCCAAAGATGGAGCTGGACCCCCCGCAGGCGGCGCGGGGCCCTCCAGGAGTGTCGTTGTGCCACCCCCGGGCGATGCAGCGACCTCCAAGACGCCCACGCTGGTGACCACTGCGCGCTCTTCCCATGGTGTGCGCGACGAGCAGCGTCGCCACGCCGGTGACCCTGGGCACCGCCGTGGGAAGAGCCCTGTGCGTCGTCCACAGGATGAAGGAGTTCAGCATGCCCGCCGAAGTGCTGGCGAAAATGGCACGCGGCCGCTGGATCGTAATGGAGCTCCTTCTAACGTGGTTAGAAGTCGAAGCGCACCGCGATCCACGCAGCTGTCGCCGCCGCCCACGCCAGCAGTAGCTTTGGCGCGCGCGCAGCTGCTCCTCGACTTCCCTCCTGTTGCAGAAAGGCTCGACGAGTGAAGGGCCACCATCCGGAGCCTCGTCGCCATCGCCAACAAAGACGATCCGCGGCCGGCGGGGCCCTCGGGTCGGCGCTCCACCGAGCCACCACATGCTAGCGCTGGGAGGACCGGGGGAGCTGCGGCCACGGTGCACTCTCCTCCTCCTCGCCAGCCACCGCGGGCGTCGGCCCGTCGTGACGACGCTTGTGATAACAACTCCATAGCGTCGTCCGACCCGCGGACCCTCCGCGACCAGCGCCAGGTTCTTCGGGAACGAGCTAATGAAGATGCTCAGACCACCGTCGAGCGCCGGCGCAAAGCGAGCTGCCAGTCGGACAAGCGGGCGGGACCCGCTATGGACCACCCAGCATCGGGGGGCTCCGGCTGCCTACCTTATGAGGTGGGCTGCCCGGCCTTCACCCGAGAGCTGCGGCAGTTCCAGTGGCCGTCCCACCGCACGTTCAAGCCCGACGTCGGTGAGAAGTACACTGGCAAGACCCACCCGTCCGAGTTCCTCAGCATCTACACCATCGCGATGCAGGCTGTTGGAGCTCGCGACGACAAGGTGCTTGCCAACTATTTCCCGCTGGCACTGAAGCCTAATGTTATGTCTTGGTTGATGCACTTGCCGGCGGATTCCATTTCTTCTTGGTCGGATCTGTGCCATGAGTTCGTTGGCGCCTTCACGGGAGGCCACCAAGCTCATGGCCAGGCCAGTGATCTGCATATCATTCCCCAGAAGGAAGGGGAAACCCTGCGCAAGTACATCCAGAGATTCAGCCGGGTGCAGTACAGCATCCCCGACGTTCATCCCGCCGCTGTGATCAGCGCGTTCCATCAGAACATGCGCAACCGCAAGATGCGCGAAGAGCTGGCGATGACCAAGGTTAAGGATGTGGCCGAGCTCTACGTTCTAGCCGATAGGTGCGCCCGGGCTGAAGAGGGAAGGAAGTACCCTGGCGAAGACGCCGGTGCGGAAACCGACTCTACCGACGAAGACGCCGCCACCCCGACGAAGAAGGGCCGGCGTGGCAACAGGAAACGCAAAGGCAAGGCCATGCTTGCCGTTGAAGGATCTGACGACACCGGCGCTGCCAAGAAGGTCAAGGCAGACGCCCCCGGCAAGGAGATTGCCGGGTGCGCCGCCTGCCGGGCCTTGGCGGCTACCGACAAGCCAGGAAGCTCCGGCAAGCAATACTGCAAGATCCACCGCACCAAGGGCCACGACCTCTAGAACTGTCGACAAGTCGAGCTGCTTGCTGAGAAGCAAAAAGCTGAGTACGAGAGGTGGGACAAGGAGAAGGACCAAGATGGTGCCGAGGGATCCGGCAAGAAGCGTGGCGGCCAAGGAGGCCGCCGCGGCAAGGACGACCAGCAAGAGAGGCCCGCCCGGGGCCGTGACAAGAAACAAGAAGACGATGATCACGACGAGGACGACGAGTCCGGTGAGCAAGAGTTCCAGAAGGCTACGGAGGCCATGTGCGTCGATGGTGGCACCTCGCTGCATACTTCTCACCGTCAGCTCAAGCAGTGGGCGCGTGAGATTACAGCAACGGAACCATCGTTCGACGCTCAGAAGCCGCTGAAGTGGTCCAGCATGCCCCTCATCTTTGACGCCGAGGACCACCCTGACCGCACAACCGCGGTCGGGTGTTTGCCATTGTTGGTCTCACCAACGATACGCAACCTCAAGGTGAACAAGATGTTGGTTGACGGCGGGGTCAGCCTGAACTTGATCTCGCCCGTCGTGATCAAAAGGCTGCAAATTCCTGATGAAGACCTCGAGGAAACGGGCACGTTTCAAGGGGTCAATCCGGGGAGGAGCCAGCCGAAGGGGAAGGTCACACTACCCGTGACGTTTGGAGGAGAGTTGAACTACAGGACGGAGAGGATCATCTTCGACGTGGCCGAGATCCCCATGCCCTACAACGGGATCCTCGGCCGCCCGGCGTTAGCCAAGTTCATGGCGGCATCACACTACGCCTACAACATGCTAAAGATGCCCGGGCCGTTGACCATCATCTCCGTCCCCTCCGACAAGAAGGACGCGCTGATTTGCACTGACCAACTCTACCGCGAAGCTATTACAGCAGATGCCGTCAAGGCACCTGCTCCTGCCGCTGAAGGCCTGGGAGGGAAGAAGGAGCCCGGCAAGACCTCTCGCACCCACTCCGGCAAGCGCACCTCCTCGGAGTGTTGTGCTACCGTCGAGGACGTGCCAAAGAGCTCTACCGGCAAGAGCAAGAAATCCAGAGCTGAGCCACCACAGACCAAGAAGGTGTCCATCAGGGAGGATGGCACGGGAGGGGCCTTCACCATAGGCTCCACCCTCGACAGCAAATAGGAAGGCGCGCTCGTCACCTTCCTGCGGGCGAATGTCGACGTGTTTGCGTGGCAAGCATCCGACATCCCCAGTGTTCCCAGGGAGGTGATTGAGCACCACCTAGTTGTCTGCCCTCAAGCGCGGCCCGTCAAGCAGAAGGTCAGAAAGCAGGCTCTGGAGAGGCAGGAATTCATCACAGAGGAGATCAGGAAGTTGGAAGCGGCAGGTTTGGTGAGAGGAGTGCTCCACCCGACGTGGTTGGCCAATCCGGTAGTGGTGGGCAAGGCAAATGGGAAGTGGAGGCTGTGTATTGACTACACAGATGTCAATAAGGCTTGTCCTAAGGACCCCTTCCCGTTGCCGCGCATCGACCAGATCGTCGACTCCACGGCCGGGTGTGATCTGTTGTCATTCCTCGATGCCTACTCGGGCTACCACCAAATCTTCATGACAAGAGAAGATGAAGAGAAGACAACATTTATCACCCCATGTGGTACGTATTGCTTTTTGCGGATGCCTTTCGGGTTGAAGAGTGCTGGCTCGACGTTTGCAAGAGCAGTCCAAATTGGTTTTGAACTCCAGCTCCATAGAAATATGGAAGCATACATGGATGACATAGTGGTCAAGACCAAAGACGGGGCAACTCTTGTGCAAGATCTGGAAGAGACATTTGCCAACTTGCGCAAGATCAACCTCAAGCTGAACCCTGAGAAGTCTGTCTTCGGCATTCCATCCGGCAAGCTTCTCGGGTTCTTTGTGTCGCAGCGTGGGATCGAGGCAAACCCAGACAAAATCAAGGCTATTGAGCAGATTGAGGCGCCCAAGCGGATCAAGGATGTGCGTTGGCTCACCGGCTGCGTCGCCGCCATGAGCCGATTCATCTCCAAGTTCGCCGAGCGCGCCCTTCCTTTCGTCGAAACCTTGAAGAAGGAAGGCCCAATGGAGTGGACCCCAGAAGCCGAGGCAGCATTGCAGGATCTGAAGAAATACCTTTCCTCCATGCCAATACTGGTTGCGCCTAAACCACAAGAGCCGTTGCTGCTGTATTTGGCGGCGACGAATCAAGTGGTCAGTGCCGCACTGGTGGCACATAGGGAGGTCGACGAGGATGCAGTGACGGTGGCAGAACCAGCGGATGGCAAACCAAAGATTCCCCCTGCAGGGCCTGGTGCCGGCAAGGCAAGGCCCCTGGCAGAGTCTGATGCCACCAAGGCAGTGCCCGCGCGGTCGGGTGAGGTGGTGCAGAAGAAGAAGATGATGCAGCACCCGGTTTACTTTGTCAGCTCCCTCTTGCAGGGAGCTAGATCGAGGTACTCTGGTGTGCAGAAATTGCTCTTCGGCCTCCTTATGGCCTCGAGGAAGCTGCGTCATTACTTCCAAGCCCATGAGATCACTGTCGTCACCCGCCTCCCGTTGCAACGGATACTGCATAACCCCGATGCAACCGGAAGGATTGTGGAATGGGCCTTGGAGTTATCAAGTTTCGGTTTGAAGTTTGAAAGTACCTCGACAATCCAGAGCAGAGTCTTGGCGGAGTTCATTGCAGAATGGACCTCAACGCCTGACGAAGAAATCCAGGAGACCATTCTCCCCGGCAAGGAAGCAAACCGCGACTGGATCATGTACTTTGATGGGGCTTTATCGCTGCAAGGCGCCGGTGTCGGTGTGTTGCTCGTTGCACCCACCGGAGAGCACCTCAAGTACATGATCCGGATGCACTTCCCCAGGGAGATGTCCACCAACAACACTGCTGAGTACGAGGGATTGCTCGTCGGTCTCAGGATCGCGGCAGACCTCGGGGTTAAGAAGCTCATCATCAGGGGTGACTCGCAGCTTGTTGTTAGGCAGGTCAACAAGGATTACCAGAGCCCATTGATGGAGGCCTGCGTAGATGAGGTGAGGAAGCTGGAGGAACATTTTGATGGTATCCAAGCGGAGTACGTCCCCCGAATGGAGAACGACATCGCCGATTACCTGTCAAAGCGTGCTGCATTCAAGCTACCTGTGGAACCAGGTACCTTTTTGCTCCGTTTAACTCAACCATCCATCGAGCCATCAACGGGGCAGAACAAGCGGAGGAAGTCAGGTCCTGGCAAGTACTTTCCTACCGAGCCCCCTGGGGCTGCCGGCAAGGGTGCTGTCGCGGACGCTGGGCCTGCCCAAGAGCAACTGGCTCCGGCAGGGCGTCAAGCCCTGGCCATAGAGACAGCCGCTCCCATGGCAGAAGAGATGCCTTTGGTCCTTGCCGTCGAGCCCCAGGCTCCAGCATGGGCATAGCATACCGTCCAATTCCTCCAAACAGGGGAGCTTCCTGAGGAGCAAGGAAGAAGCGGAGAAAGTTGCCCGTCGGTCCGCCCTGTACCAGTTCGTCGATGATGTCCTGTACAGGAGAAGGCCAAACGGCGTGAAACTGAAGTGCATCCCCCAGGAGGAAGGACTGGAGCTGTTGGCAGAGATACATGGAGGCATATGTGGCTCCCACATAGGGTCGAGGGCCCTTGCCGGAAAGGCGTTCCGGCAAGGTTTCTTCTGGCCCACCGCCCTCCAGGATGCGACGGCACTAGTAACCAAGTGTGAAGCGTGTCAGTTCCATTCAAAGAAGCTTCATCAACCAGCTCAAGCCCTTCAAACAATCCCTCTCTCCTGGCCATTCTCGGTCTGGGGGCTCGATATACTAGGCCCTTTCCCCCGCACTGTCGGGGGCTTTGAGTACTTGTACGTTGCAATCAACAAGTTCACAAAGTGGCCGGAAGTGGAAGCAGTGAGAAAGGTGACTGCTCAATCAGCCGTCAGGTTCTTCAAGGGACTGGTCTGCCGTTTTGGTGTGCCAAACAGAGTCATCACCGACAACGGCACGCAGTTCACAAGCCACACCTTCATGCAATACATTCAAGACCTCGGTAGCAAGGTCTGTTTTGCTTCCGTGGCACACCCACGGAGCAACGGCCAAGCGGAGGGGGCAAATGCTGAAATGTTGCGAGGCCTGAGAACGAAGACCTTAGACAGGCTGCACAAGAGTGGAAGGCGCTGGATTCATGAGTTGCCGGCGGTTCTTTGGTCGATCAGGACGACGCTAAATCGAGCCACCAGCCAGACACCTTTTGCCCTGGTATACGGGGCAGAAGTAGTTCTCCCCACGGAACTCATATACGGGTCACCTCGAGTGCTCGCTTATGATGAGCTTGAGCAAGAGCAGTTGCGCCAAGATGACGCGATGCTCCTTGAGGAAGATCGTCTTCAGGCGGCTGTGAGAGCAGCACGCTACCATAGCTGCAAGGTTCATGCCCGAAGCTTTGAGGAAGGCGACCTTGTTCTTCGGCATGTTCAGTCGGCCAAGAATTCCAACAAGTTGACGCCAAAGTGGGAAGGCCCTTAACGGGTAATGTGAGTCACCAGGCCTGGCGCAGTCCACCTGGAGACCGAAGATGCTGTCCCAGTGAGCAACTCCTGGAACATCGAGCATCTTCGCAAGTTTTACTCGTAAGGCGCGGCTTGTAGGGCCTCCCGGCAAGCCACCTTTTGTACAAGCTTTGCCGGCAAGGCATGTGACCCTTTGTACAAAGCCAGGCGCAGACCCTGAGCATAAATAAATGAAGAGCTGGCGCCCTAAGTTATAGCATGCATGCTAGGTCGAGTCTCTTCCTTGGTTAGGGTTGATAGTGCTTAGCGGCGACTAACCCCTAGCCTAGAGGTCGAGTGCGCGCCTATCTATTTCTTTTCCGTCCTCCTTTGGTTCGCAGGGCACATGAGCACTTCTGCTAAGCTACTTGGAAGAAAGGAAACGGACCGGCGTCCTGACCCCGGCAAACCAGAGTTGCCGGGGGCTGCAAGCACAAGGATCCGACCGCGGTAAGACAAGGTTGCCGGGGGCTGCAGATCCAGATAAGTCTTTCATCCTCTATCATGCATTTCGGAACGGGGCTGGGATATGTGAAACCTCGTTTTATTTCTAGGCCACCGTGCTCCCCTTTTCTATACCCAAGGATTATCTCCTGGGCCCGGATTTGGTTGTAGTCGCGGTGGCAAGGAAGTAGAACGAGGAGACTAAGCCCGCTTCATCCCTACCTCTGCCGAGGGCGCGGGAATGGTCTAGCAAAGTGGGGGGACGGCAAGGCCTGTTGCCGGGTGAAAACGTTTATCTTAAATTGTAACAAGGATTCGCTCCTTGTCGCGGGGTCTACCCACGAATGAAAAACCCGGCAAACATCCCTTTTTCATTAAAAGCATCCCACACAGGTACAGTCCATACGGAATGAAAAACATGAACAAGGGGGATTACGAGCTTTAAATTTAACAAGGCCCGAAGGCTTGAGATTAAAAAAGAGATAAGATGCCCGTGATCCCTTTCTTGTCCCTCTCCTCAGGAGGCAGGTCAAGGAGGCGAAAGGGCAAAAGGGGCGCCTAGGCGAGCTACGAGCAACAAAAAAGCACCAAGAGAACACCTCGGTGGCCACCCACGGGTGGGCCGGTGATGACGGAGCTGGGAAAGGAGTTGGAAGACGAGGCGGCAGGACGAAGGCGTCGGTGCCCGCGTACTCCGAGTTGACGGCCTTGCCGCCCGCCCTCTTCCTCTTCCGCAGCCTCCCGATGCCAGCTGCCCAAGGAAACGGCCCCGAGAAGTTCAAGGAGCTGGCCCCACCCCCGGCGAAACTCTGCCAGAGGAGCGGCCAGGTGCAGATGCTGCTGCTGCCGCACCCGCCCAGGCGCGGGGCGTCCGACGCCTAGTCGGACTCGTCCTCGTCATCTGCCCCACTGTCCTCCTCGTCACTTTCGCTCGAGGAAGAGCTTCCATCGTCGGAATCTCCGTCGGATGAGCTCTCCACGCAGCACTTCAGGCGAGTCCCAAAGTCTCCGAAGACCTTGACGGAGAGCAGGCCATCCTCCATTAATTGGAAGTAGAGGACAAGCCCCGCCGTCAGGCTGTGGATGCGAGCAAACGTCTTCCATCCACGACGGAGGTACATGACCCGACGAGCCGGGAAGTCGACGTCAACCCGCGTACCCCCATTCCCACAGCCCCTCATGTGCAATCTGAGGGATTGGGGCGGGTCATGCTCCATCTCCCGAGCAAACGGGGCGGGAAGACGAAGACGGCGACGCGGAGGCCGGCGCAGCCTGATGAAGAACTCGCGGGGCTGGTCTCCAACATGGCCTTCCATCGGAAAAGGCACCATTGGCGGGGGCGAAGCCGGCGCGCCGCCCCGTCCTCCTCTTCCCCGAGCACTACGACCTCTGCCCCGGCCTTGCCCCCTCCCCCTTCCCCTCACGGCCGGTTCCTCCACCGCGGGCTCAGGAGGAGGAGGGACGCGCTATCGAGCGGCGACCCTCGCCGCCACCGTCGAAGGACCAGGATTCCCTTTCTCCATGGCGAGTGAAAGGAAGAAGTAGAAGCGAGAGGAGATAGATGACAGAAGAGTACGGGACGCCATCCCCCTTCCCCCTCCTTATAAAGGGGCGAGGTCGGGGCTCGGCCGCCACGCTCGGCCAATCCAGCCACCAGAGGCGCAGGGAATCAGGACCGACCCGCTGCCCCAACCAGCGACGGCTCGGTTTCCCGCCTCCACCGCTTGACACCCCAAGCGCATGGAGGATGCGTGGCGAACGTGCAGAATCTAGAGGACGGGTGAGGCGACCTCTCCCCACCCCGTGATCATAGGGTGTGGACGCCTTGAAGACCGCGACCCGGCCCCGCGCGGTAAATGAGCCGCGCCTCCACCCCCCCTCTCTTTATGGGGAAGGCGCGAGCCGCTTCTTTACCACGATGTGACACATGCATGCAGGAATCGACCCATGCATGCCGCCCACGTCACGCGCACCCCTCCACGCCACGCCGCGCCGCGCGCGGGTCGTGGGAGGCGCAGCACGCAAAAAGTTTTACCGCGGTAAAAACGGCCCTGCCTGCCCGCGCACCGTTTTGGGCCTGGCCGAACAACGTGTTGCGCTTATGTGTGGCCCAGGCCCGGGGGCTCCTGTCGGTGCACAAAAGGAGGGGCGCACCTTTGTACCCCTTTACCTGTGCACGGGCAGTCGGAGCCGCGCCCACGGTCACACCAAGCAGAACAGGGGAGGTGAGCCAAGGTAAGACCAAAGCCCAAGATAACCAGAGCAACGCCAAGGCCAAGACCACAAAGAGCAGAGGGACGAAGCAGGTTCCCCCGGCAAGACCCTTGCCGGGGCAGCCTCAGCAGCCCCGGCAAGACCCTTGCTGGGGCGTCTCACCCACACCAACAGAGCGAGCCACCCTTGAGCCCGCGGTCTCCAACATCACATTGGGCCAGGGCTCGGGAGGCACCTCCATGGTGGCATGCAGATCTTTGTGAAGACAAGGAACACTCAAGATCAGATGAGGATTAGAAGACGACGATCCTCGGCAGGATCCTTGCCGAGGAAGGCCACCAGACCCCCGGCAAGATCCTTGCCGAGGACGACAGCGCGCCACGACAAGACCCTTGCCGGGCCACCCGGCAAGGCCCTCACCGAGGACGCCAGCAGGGCCACTATCAGGCCCGAGCCAACCAAGTCTCCACCGTTCACATGCAGCTGCCAGCCCAACCAGCTGGGCGGGCACCTGCATGGCAACATGCAGCTCCCAGGCCAACTCATCAAGCGCCTGCGTGGCGGCATGCAGATCTTCGTAGAGGCTCCACCACCGCGCCACCTCAGCTGCCTGCCTGCCTCTGTGGCGCCGCATGCGTCGCTAGCCAGGGCGCGTGTTGAAGCAAGGAGGAGCGGCGACGGACGGGACGGGCCTCGCCCCCGTCCCCGATAAAGCAAGGGGACACCTAAGCTACGCATTAAATCCGTCTTGTCCTGTAATACGAGCGATAAGCTCATAGCACTGTGCGCCTTTCCACCTCCTGTGTGCCACTGTGTCAGCCCCTTTCGACTATAAAAGGAGGCCCATGGCGTACTGGAGAAGGATTCGGCTCTTTGGAACCGCACACTCACCACAGCTAGTCCGAGAGCTCAAGAACTCTCCGAAATACACCCACCAAAGCAGGACTAGGGTTTTACGCATCCTCGTGGCCCGAACCTGGGTAAACGATCCTTGTGCTGACTACTGAACCTGCTCTTCTTGCAACCCCGCGCCCCGGCAACCGTAGTAGGGGTTCTTGTGATCCCATAGGTGTCGTTCCACACCGACATCAGGGTCCGCGGTTTTGGAGTTTTTGTTGAGCTTGTCGGATATCCCAATGGTGCTCGAACCATCTCTGAATTTTAAGCAGGGCACGGCAGTGGCTTGCTGGTATTTATGGTGGATCAAGCGACGCATTACGCATAATGAGACAGTCCCTCAGATTATCCGTTGGCCCATATCAGTGTTAGCGATTGCAATGAATTATCACAAAGCCTTCTCTAAGCCAAGTGGAAGACAAGACAGAAAATGGAGTAAACCTGATCCAAAATTTGTGAAAGTAAATATGGACGCAGTGTTCTATGAGGAAGAGGGAATGGTTGCGATCTCAGCTATTCTAAGAGATGCATATGGTAATTTTATTGCTTCCAAATGCATGTTTGTCCCTTTTGCAGCTGACGTAGTCACAACCGAAGCGACGGCCATGAAAGATGGACTTGAGCTAGCTAATTCTCTCGGATACAATCGCCTTGAGGTGGAGTATGATTCTATGCAGGTGATCAACTTTTGTACTAGATAATCCAGATGGTGGGATGCAACGACAACAATCTTTGCGGAGTGTGTGGATACGGCTACGACTATACGAAAGGTCATCTATAAACATTGTTATCCATCCGCTAATCAAGCAGCTCATGTGCTAGCGAATCATAGTTATTGTAATAAGATCTCTTTTTTTGGTTGCACGAGTGTTAGTGCATCTAGTGCCCCTTAGTGATTTTGGTGTATTGAAGGACTTATAGGTTAAGGGAATAATGTGTTTGTGAGTGTACACGGGTCTATAAGTCTATGAAGAGTTTGGTATTTGCAGAGAAAGTCGACCCCTAAAAATGAATGTCTTCAACTGAAGACTTTGGCTTTCTGAAGACTTTGAAAATGAAGAAATTGGTGTGACCTTGAAGACTTGATGTTCATGCGAGGAATATGAAGCTTGAAAACTTTGTTTTCGTAGTTTCATTTTTCTCTTTCTTGAGTCATAGGAAACACCATACTGTTAAAGGGGGTCGAGGTAAAACTAAGGAAAAGTTTCCAAGTGATGCTCATCTCAAAATCCTACAACTACCAATCCTTTCAAGTGAAGCCATTCTAAATCTCATACAGTTCAGTCAAGTTCTTCAGTGACAGAGACGAAGATCTTCTGTTCTCTGAGGAATTTGTTCTGACTGAGGAGTTAGGAATTCTCCAGTGCGGATTGCCTACAAGTGAGGAACATGATAGCCCCGAGGAATTTGATACTCAAATATCCGACTGTTGTTGTGCTATGCGCCGGCTATCCCAAAATATCTACCCACCTAATGGTCATATCATTGAAGGGCATTTATGTCGTATCATGTCGGGGTGCTCCCTAGGCTATAAATAGCCGCCCCCTACAACCACTAGTTGGTTGGCTGCTCCGAGAGAAACTGACACTTGTCATTTAGAGCATCCCATCCTCCGAGGACTTTGAGCGAAAATCATCAAGTGAGGAAAACCCAAAACCCCAAACACCTACAAACCCAAAGTGATTGAGCATCACTGAAGAGATTGTTCCTATGTGGAACCGACGCCTGTTACCTTTGAGGACTGTGCATCCTGGAGACAGTTAGGCGTCATGGTCTAGAGCATCCAAGAGGAAATTGTGGATCACCGAGTAACCGAGTCTGTGAAGGTTTGGAAGTCACCTGAAGACTTACCACGAGTGATTGGGCGAGGTCTGTGTGCCCTTAGCTCAAGGAGAATACGGTGAGGACTGTGTGTCCGGGACTGTTGTACTCAGGTTTAAATACCTAGCCGCTTCAACCAGATGTACGACTGTCATAGCAGTTGAAACTGGTCTACCAAATCACTGTCTTCACCAAGCTACTGGTTCTATTTCCTCAACCCTTTCATTTCCTCATTTCTGTGTTGTAGTGCTTGATCGTTACTGTTTGAAGACTTTGGCTGAAGACTTTCTCAATTTCCTCAATCCTATTTCTTCAGTCAGTTTGTCTTCAGCCTGCTTATCCTGTGTTTACACTACTTGTACTCTATGCTTGCTTTCATTTCATCATGATGATTGTGCTACTGCTCTGTTATGCTTGCATATGAGTACTTATTCTGCTGCTAAGTAGTTCGTTACTTAGGAATTTCCTCACCCTGAAATTCCTCAGTGACGAATTTGTAAAAATCGCCTATTCACCCCCTCTAGTCAATATAATGCACTTTCAATTGGTATCAGAGCAAGGTACTCCCTTGTTCTGTGTGATTTTGGTTTAACCACCTGGAGTTTTAGTTATGGCGACTGCAGGCATGATCAAGGTCTCTGCTAGTTGTCCTACCTTCGATGGGACAGACTACCCATACTGGAAGAATAAGATGTGAATGCATCTTGAGGCGATTGATAACGATCTCTGGTACGTTGTGGAAAATGGCGTTCCCTCTATCACTCCTACCATTAACGCTGCTGATGTGAAGAGATTCAAGCAACTAAACTCTCAAGCGAAGAACATCATATGTGGCCATCTAAGCAAAGGGCAGTATGGCAGAGTGAGTGCTTTGGAGAAAGCAAAGCTTATCTGGGATAGGCTATCCAAGGTCAACGAAGGAGTCTCAACACAGCGTGACTCTCGAGTTGACGTTCTTCGCAATCTCTTCAACCGCTTCAAAAGACTCAACAATGAAAATGTTCAGCAAACCTTTGATTGCCTCATTGACATCTCAAATGAGCTTCAAGCGCTTGGTGCCACTGACATCACTGACCATGAGGTGGTGAAGAAATTGCTGAGATCGCTTGATTCTTCATTTGACACTCTTGCACCGATGATACAAGAACGTGGAGACTACAAGTCACTTGATCCCGCTGATATATTCGAGAGGCTAAATACTCATGAGTTCCAGCTCATTGAGAAGAGAGATCTCTACGGACCAAGCTATGGTAGATCTCGCGCACTGAAGGCCAAGGCAGTCTCTGAATATGAAGGTGAGGATTCTGGTAGCAGCCTTGGTGATCCTGAAGAACTGAGCCAGGAGCTAGCAATGCTCGTGAGGAAATTCCAGAAGTTGTCAAGGCGTGGTCGCTTTGGTAAATCCTCAAGAAGTGATGACATGAGATCAGATTCCTCATCCCGTGACTACAAGAAGAGAACTTGCCACAAATGCAAGAAACCCGGTCACTACATTCAAGACTGTCCTTTGTGGGAAAAGGAATCAAAGAAGAAGAAATATAAGGATTACAGTTCTGATGACTCAAAGAAGAAGAAAAAATCTTCAAAGTCCTCATCGTCAAAATCCTCGAAGTCTTCATCTCACAAGAAGAGCAGCTCCAAAAAGGCTCGGGCATTCATCGGCAACGAAATGGACTCTGAAGCTGAATCTGAGGAAAATGAGGAAGATGAGGCATCTGAGGAGTTAGAATCTGGTGTGGCGAGCCTAGCCCTTGCTACTGCGTTCGTCAGCAAGTCCATCTTCAACTCTGAGGAAAATGACTTCCCCAACACTGCTGACGACGGCAATGATGACTACGCTCCCACCTATTGCTTCATGGCAAAAGGTGCCAAGGTACTCAAATATCCCTCCTCTAAATCAAGTGAGGATGAATCTGATGAAAACCTCAAGCCTAGCTATTCTAAACTTGCTAAGATTGCTATGAAATAACAAAAGGCTTTTGAAAAGGTTCAAAATATGCTAGACAAAAGTGATGATATGTTGGGTGAAGAAATGGATAGAACTCAAACTCTGACTGAAAATCTTCAGAGACTTCAGTCTAAGTTTGATAACCTTCAGAGTAATCATAACACTCTCTTATCTGATCATGAGAAGCTTTCTTATGAATTTCTTCAAAGAAAGCAAGATCTTGAAAAGCTAAGGGAGAGTTACGAAGATCTTCAGAAGGAACGTGATTCATTCCTTGCTCAACAGATCAGTGCCGCTCAGGTTGAATTCATTCCACCATGTTTGAAATGCATTGAACGAGAATCTGCTAAATCTTCACCTGAAAGTTCAAATGCTTCTATTGCTGCAAATTCTTCAACTGTCTCTGCTATCACAAATTCCTCATCTGAGGATATCTCTAGTATCACTGACAATGCAGGGCTGAAGGAACTGTATGTGACAGGCATGTACAAAAGCCTCAAAGGGCATCAGGTTCTTTGTGTTGTGCTTAAAACGCAGATCCTCAACAGGAACCCTAGGAAAAAGGGTATTGCCTTTGAGAGGAAACTCAATGCTGATGGGAACTACTGGAAACCTAAGTAGTATCCCAAAACCTCATGGGTTGCTGCGAAAGGACCTCCCGTAGATCCATCTACTTTATCTGGCTTTACATGTGAATCTTCATATTCTTTTGATGAGTCATTTGACTCCAACTATAAACTGTTCAAAAATCAGAATGGTGAAGTATTTGCTAAATATGTTGGCACTAACTGCAGGAACGGTCCCCCCTATGAAGAAAATCTGGGTTCCCAAAAGGTGCCTTGAAAGTCTTCAGGTGAATGTCCTCATGACACCACCTGTGAAGAATAGGAACCCCAGATCAAAGTCTTCATATGGACCAAAGTCTTCATATGGATCCAAGTCCTCAAATGGACCAAATTCCTCACGTGGATCAAAGTCCTCATATGAACATCATCGTGCTAACACTTCTGTTTCACAGGGAAAGCATAAGGGCTACGAATATGTGCATTATTTTTTAAATCATTATGTTCATAAGTCCTCGAAGAATTTCTCTGCTTATTCATATGCTTACTCTAACCCCTCTTCTGTGAAACGAAGTGGACTGGCTTCTATGCCACCTTTCTCGTATGGAGCTTGCAGAATGATGAACTCTTTTCCACCCCTCCAGATGTGGGTGGTGAAGAAAAAGAACTAATCTCTTATGCAGGGTCAGGTCTCCAGACGAACTAAATCGTCTGAAGAATATGCTGGAGACCTGAATGTGCTTGAAAGGACGCAAGCTAATCATGAAGAAATGAATTTTTCATTTCTCTCGTCCTCATACTACTATATCTGTTCTATTCCTTGATGAAATTGATCTGATGAATTTGATGTCATATTCTTCACTAATGAAGTATATGAGTTTGTAAGCTGCACTAATTCATCTGCAAGATGATCAACCCAAAGCTACTGAGTGGTTCCTTGATAGTGGATGCACAAATCACATGACTGGTGACAGGAATTTATTGATGAACACTCCCTTATCTCTGTTGCATCTGAAGCATATTACCTACGCTGACAAAGGCAAAAGCAAGGTATTGGGTCTAGGTAGGGTTGCGATCTCAAAGGATCGACACATGGACAAAGTCATGCTTGTCGAGTCCTTAGGATTCAACCTCGTGTCTGTCTCAATGCTTTGTGATTTTGATATGGTTGTTATCTTTGGAAAGTATCGTTGTGTTGTGATCATGGAAGCTGACCATTCCAAAGTCTTCGAAGGCTTTAGGAGAGGAGACTTGTATATTGTTGATTTCTCCACAGAACCACAACCTGCCACATGTCTACTTGCAAAAGCTTCAGAATGCTGGCTATGGCATCGACGACTAGGTCATGCTGGCATGAGGAAGTTGCATACACTGGCGAAGAAGAAGCACGTCATTGGCATCGAGGGTGTCAAATTCCTCAAGGATCACCTATGTGGAGCTTGTGAAGCTGGAAAGATGACCAAGTCCAAGCATCCCTTGAAGACTATCATGACTACCACTCATCCATTTGAATTACTTCACATGGATCTCTTTGGCCCTACTCATTATGCCACATTCACCAATGATGCATCTTTATATGGCTTTGTTATTGTTGATGACTATTCTCGTTACACATGGGTGCATATCGTCACTTATAAATATGAAGTGCAGGAAGTCTTCAAACGATTTTCCTCGAGGGCGTCAACCAACTTTGGTGTGAAGATCAAGCACATCAGAAGTGACAATGGGACCGAGTTCAAGAACACTAGTCTTGGTGACTATCTTGATGAACTTGGTATTACTCACGAGTTGTCTGCTCCCTATACTCCTCAGCAAAACGGCATCATGGAGCGCAAGAACATGACTCTTGTTGAGATGGCTCACACTATGCTTGATGAATACAAGACGCCTCGTCATTTCTGGCCTGAGGCAATTTACACTGCGTGCCACATCATCAACAGGGTATATCTTCAGAAATTCTTCAAAAAGACCTCATATGAACTCCTCACTGATAAGAAACCCAATGTGAGTTATTTCAAAGTCTTCGGTGCTAAATGTTGGATTAGAGATCCTCATCACAATTCTAAATTTTCACCGAAAGCACATGAAGGTTTTATGCTTGGTTACGGAAAGGACTCGCACACCTACAGAGTCTTCAACACCGTTCATCACAAGGTTGTTGAAACTGTAGATGTGCGGTTCGATGAAACTAATGGCTCGCAAAGAGAGCACCTTCCTCCTGTGCTAGATGAAATGTCACCTGAGAAATCCATCAAGTTCAAGGCTACTGAGGATGTCATACCTACTGAAGAATCTGCCATAGAAATCATTCCAGAACGTGAAGAACATCATGCTGGTGCATATGAAGAAAATGGCTCTGAAGAAAATGCTGAGCCTACTCAAACTCGTCTACCAACTCATCCTCGCGTCGCAAATGAAGTGCAGATCGAGAAAATCATCGATGACATCAATGCACTGGGTCCTCTCACACGCTCAAGGGCTTCTCATTTGTCTAACTTTTGTGGGCACTTCGCTTTTGTCTCTATCACAGAGCCCACCAAAGTAGATGAGGCATTTCTGGAGCCTGAGTGGATTCAAGCGATGCAAGATGAATTACACCAGTTCGAGCTCAACAATGTCTGAGAACTTGTCAAGCGACTAGAACCATGCAAGCACAATATCATCGGCACGAAATGGATCTACCGCAACAAGCAAGATGAAAATGGCCTTGTGGTGAGGAATAAGGTATGGCTTGTAGCTCAAGGCTACACACAGGTTGAAGGAATTGATTTCGATGAAACTTTTGCACCTGTTGCTAGACTTGAGGCTATTCGCATATTGCTTGCTTATGCTAACCATCATAATATCATCTTATATCAAATGGATGTGAAAAGTGCATTCCTCAATGGTAAGCTTGAGGAAGAAGTATATGTCGCTCAACCCCCAGGTTTTGAAGATCGAAAGCATCCTGACAAAGTCTTCAGACTCAATAAGGCCCTCTATGGCCTCAAGCAGGCCCCTCGGGCGTGGTATGATACTTTGAAGGAATTCCTCATGAAGAAAGGCTTCAAACCCGGTTCACTTGACCCGACACTCTTCACCAAAACCTATGATGATGAATTATTCATGTGCTAAATATATGTTGATGATATTATCTTTGGCTGTACCGACCAACGTTACAGTGACGAATTTGCATATATGATGAGTGAGGAATATCAAATGTCTATGATGGGAGAATTTAAATTCTTCTTAGGTCTTCAGTTTCGTCAACAACGCAACGGCTTCTTCATATCTCAGGAGAAATACCTCAAGGATGTGTTGAGGAAATTCGGCATGCAAGATTGCAAAGGCGTTAAAATCCCTATGCCCACAAATGGCCATCTATGCACTGATGAAAATGGTATTGACTTGATCAAAAGGTATACCGCTCCATGATTGGTTCTTTATTGTATCTATGTGCATCTAGGCCAGATATTATGCTTAGTGTTTGCATGTGTGCCCGTTTTCAAGCTACACCGAAGGAATCACACCATAAGGCTGTGAAGCATATTCTTCGATATCTAGCTCACACTCCAACACTTGGATTATGGTACCCCAAGGGCTCGGTTTTTGATCTCATTGGATATTCAGACTCTGACTATGCTGGTGATCATGTGGAACGCAAGTCAACATCAGGCACATGTCATTTCCTCGGACGATCCTTGGTATGTTGGGTCCTCGAAGAAACAGAACTGCGTATCACTCTCTACTGCTGAAGCTGAGTACATTGCTGCTGGTTCGTGCTGTGCTCAATTGCTATGGATGAAGCAAACCCTCAAGGACTGCGGCATCAATGTGAAGAATGTGCCTCTCTACTGTGACAATGAGAGTGCCATCAAGATTGCTCATAACCCAGTTCAGCACTCGAAGACAAAGCACATTCAGATTCGTCATCATTTTCTTCGCGATCATGTGTTGAAGGGCGACATCTCTATTGAGCACATGAAGACTGAAGCACAGCTAGCCGATATCTTCACAAAGCCCTTGGATGATAAGAGATTTAGCAAGTTGTGGTGTGAGCTAAATATCTTAGAATCTTTGAATGTCCTTTGAAAAGGACACACATCCTAACACTTATGCAAAATTGATGACTTAGATGTGCAACACATGAAGTAACGTTTTTTCTTCAATCAATGAAGACTAACCCTCTAAGTGGGAAGAAATTAACGAAGAATTTGATTCTCAGAGCCCTACGACAATTGTACGCGGTGTCTGAAATCATTATTATTATACGGTGGGTCACGCCACCAACAAAAGTTGAGAATCTTCAATTTGAGTTTTCTTCAGTTTTGAAATTCCTCAGTTGTTCAAATTCTTCAACTTTACAACGTCTTCACTCTTTCCGACTGTGCTCTTCATTGACTATATATATATATATATGAGTTTTCTGTCCTCTACATCATTCACTTATTGCTAATTCTTCAAGTTGATTTTCTGCTAAGTGAATGTGATCGGACCCTTCCCCCTCTATGCTAAACTCAACCCAGTCTGTTCACAAATTCTTCATGTGCGTTCTTTTGAAACTCGTTCAAAATCTTCATTGTGTCCTTGTCAGCTGAAGAATTTGTGAACGAAACTTTAAAATATTCTTATCTGAATTTTCGGCTTTTACCTCTCAAACCGTTCCACATCCCACGATGAGACTTATCTATTCACCCACGATCTCACACGATCTACACCTCTCAGTACGTGGGTGACACATGTCGCTAGGATGAGAAGGGTCAGGGGCGCGTTCGTCCATTTTCCTCGGACGAGCGGTTTTTCACCTCGGCTATAAATACCCCTCGCCCTCCTCAGTCTTCATTTACCCCACTCGAAC
This sequence comes from Aegilops tauschii subsp. strangulata, assembly GCF_002575655.3. NCBI lineage: Eukaryota > Viridiplantae > Streptophyta > Magnoliopsida > Poales > Poaceae > Aegilops > Aegilops tauschii. The sequence continues at coordinate 429,806,247 of NC_053038.3, forward strand.
TCACTCCCCTCGCTCGAGCTCTCTGACCTAGTGCCGCCACTAACTTCCATCGCCGCCGGTGAGGAAGAGCTTCATTGCCTCGACCTCGACCACGTCGCCGTCGTACTCGCGCCGGCCGCGGATATCTTCACTCCGCCGCCGCCGTAGCTGTCTTCCGCTGCCAAGTTAGGGCGTGGAAGATCTGGACCGATGAACTTCTCATCTTCTACTCCCAGTTCGTTGTGTTCTTCATCAAGGGTAAATAAAATCTATTTTTACTGCCCTTGTTGATTCTGATGATTTCCACAAAATCTTCAAAAGGTGTTTATTCCTCAACTTCCACACACGTAAACACCTCACATGCATCTGTTCCTGATCTATTTCTTTGAGCAACATTTTTCTTCAAGATTCGTCAATCGTGTGGATTTTTCAATCTACACAACTCTGGAACCTAAGTCAAAGAACGCTTAGTGAAATTCCTCAAGACACCTCTGGTCAAATTCCTCAAACTTGTTCTTTTAAAAAAAACTTCTGAGAACGCATATGACCTCTCCAAATTCTTCGCACCTATACTCTGTTCACAGGTACACATGTCCGCTGCTGAATCTCTAGGTTCTCATCAACTTAACTCATTTGCAGTGTCCCTCGAAGACAAATTGCATACTTCGTCAGAGAATTCCATTGTTCAAAATCCTCAGCTGAAGAAAATGGCTGATGGCAAGAAACCTCAGAAGTGAGGCAAGAGACCAGAAGTGAATACAGCGTTTGAGATCCCTGATGTCATTTATGAGGAATATTGCACTCCTGATGAAGCCAAACATGGCAAGGAAAACAAAAATCAGCGCAAGGTGCGCATACAGAGGATAGAAAGGAGATGGGCACGCGAATGGAGGGAGTACATATATGTCACTCCAAAGTACATGAAGAAATTCGCACTACACCCTCCTTGCCCAAGACCTCCATTGGCGCCAGGCCAAATTGTTGATCCCACTAGCCTCAAGTGCGGTGAGGACTATCCAGATGAATGGGCCAAGCGGCAAGCCAAATTGGCCAAAATGGCCAAGGAAGCAGTGAGGAAATTCAGTGAAGACTCTGCTGCTGCCGCTGCTAGCAAGCCCAAGAAGGCTATGCTCAAGAAACCTACGCACAAGCCCAGTTCCTCAGCAATACCCTCACGGCCAAGCTCCTCAAAGCCCTCACGGTAAATTACTCAAGCAGCTCTAGTTCCCACAGTTGCAAAACCTTCAGCTACTGATGCAAAGTCCTCGGCACCTGTGCACCTCGCCTCCTGCCAAAGGACCACAAACATCTCAATTGCTACAGGGGCATCTGCAAGTTCTTCAGCTCCTTCGCAGTGCTCAACTGGCCCAACTTTGCTGAAGACTAAGGCCACTGCTGGACGAGGCACAAGGCCAAGTCATCACAAGAAGCAGGTTGCCTTCCACGTGCCGTCTAGTGAAGACGAAGCTGATGATGAAGAATTAGCTGAAATCATCAGAGACAGACAGCAACGGCCGCTAGAGCCAAAGGCAGTGAAGTGCCACTTATGCTGGATCCAAAGCTGATCCTTGATTTCATTGATCTGTGGCATAAGGATCTCAACACTCCTATGCCTGATTTCAAACTCACACCTAGCCAAAGTCATATGTTGACTGCCTTCATAGGTGAATAAAAATGGAAGCACGAAAAGGCCAGGCAACTGAAGAAAGCTTAGTACAGAAAGGAGCGTTTTCTGAAGAAAAATGTTGTGACAATGTCTCCTGAAGAACTTGTGACCATGCAGACTGAGATCAAAGCACTCAGTGATGAATTTGATGCATACCGTGCAGATTGGCTGGGAGCCAAAGTCAGATTCGTCAAAACGGCGAAGGGATTTACCTCAAATGTTGCAGCCTCAACGCAACATGAAATTCTTCAGGCTGAAGCATCTGCACAGCCAACTGAAGAACATGCCAGCACAACTGATGAAAATTAGGCTGCTGAAGAAAATGAAAGCACCAGGGCTGATGAAGCAATTCCGGCCACTGAAGAATCTGCCAGGGCAACCTCTAGTGTTGCGCCTGAAGAAACTGACAATGCCAGGGCAACTGCATCAGTTGCGCCTGAAGAAACTGCACCAATTTCCTCTGCTCCTCCTACACAGACTACAAGTCCCACACTTCCTTCTGCATCAGAAGCGAAGAGAACCAAAGCTGCCGAGTGAGCAGCTGTGAAGAAAAGGAAAGCATATGTTTCCTCAGAGTCTTCAGTTCCGAAGAAAGTGAAGACTTTGACAAGCTCATATGAAAATCCTATCGATATTGTTCCTGTTTCAAGCATGCCATCAAAGGAGATTATTCCCTTTGGTGAGGAATATGTGATTCCAAGTGAATTTGTTGAAGAAGATCCCTCTGCTGCTACGTCAGAGCAGATTGATGAAGAAATTGAAGTAGACAACACTACTTCAACTCCACTGGTATCATCACCCATGCCTCAGTTCACTGCTGAAGAGGCCGGCATTGAAGAAATTGAAGAAGATGAAGATGTGGATATTGGGTGTTCAACGCCAATTCTGAATGATGACTACTGGGAAAGTCATCACCCCAATTCACCACTTTACACACCACTGCAACAAGTTCCTCATTCCCGGGTCCAAACTGAAGAAATTCACTGGGCTGTGAAGAACATCAAACTTCTCTTCTCAAAATTCCTAAAAAAGTTCCAGCCACTAGTGTTGATGTAATTGTTGATGATGAAACGGAGACCCAGGTTACTGCTAATGACATGGCTACTGAAATTCCTCAGCCTGCGGCTACAGTGGCTATACCTCAAGAGGCTGTGAAGACATCAACTACAAATCTTCAGCCCAAGCCACAGAACCCTCACTCCAAGAAGCAAAAGTTCAAGGCTGAAGACTTCTTCAATGAGCATATTTTCTTCACTGACTACAATCCGTATGACTCTGCTCGTCTTCGATGCAAACGGTTCTGGACAGCGAGCCGATGAACTTCTATTCCTCACTGTTGTTTGATAAAGACAAAATCTTTGACCATGAGAAAATTCCTCATGTGGATATGGAGTCGCTGCCATGCTTCACCCCAGTCCTCAGTGTTCTTCATGATGTTGGGCTTCTGAATTTCTGCACTGACATCTGCGACTGGAATGAAGAACTCATTCTTCAGTTCTATGCCATGTTGCACATCACTCGAAATGTTGCAGATGTGAACTCATGGGTCCTGGACTGGATGACCGAAAATACTCACTACAAAGCACCGGCCTCTGAAATGCTTCATGTCTTTTTTTTTGAAAGCTTAGGACAGTGGGGGCAACCCCCTACTGACTTTATATTAATTCACCAACGCAACTTACAACTCTCTGGAGTTACATCATCGTGGTTATGGCCAGTCCTCACCACCAGAGAGAGGAAAGAGTATATAAAAAAACAAGAAACAAAGCTGTTCGTATACTAGATGGATGTGACAAAGCTATCCACAAATGGCACCAAGGCCTCCTTGACTCTGTGTCTCATCATACCGAAGTCGTTTTTGAATCTCTGAAGCCAGCTATCCACCAAAGGCAGCACACCTCTAAAGTGCTTGTTGTTGCGCTCCTTCCACACGCTCCAGGCCGCAATGATAAATACCTCCATAAACATGGGGCTCGTCCACCTGTCTCTCGCCTCATGCACAAGTTGAAGCCTGCTTCCACCATGCACCCACTCGATCCCCAGCTTCCTCCAACACGATCTGCTGAAGGCACAGTCGAAGAAGAGATGTTCTACTGTCTCTTCCAGCGGGCTATCACATAGGAGGCAAGTATACACATCATCTCACAGTTTCATACCTCTTCTCTTCAACATGTTTTGAGTGTTCAGCATGTCCGCTAAGAGGAGCCATGCAAAAACCCTCCACTTATTAGTGCATTTTGAATTCCAGATCCATTTGAACGCATCATCCGCCGTCACCCCACGAAAGCAGTGGTCGTAATACTTTCTAGGAGCAAAATCTCCGGTCCCCCAGGCGCATCTCCAGATGTCATGAGCCTCACTCAATTCTGTCGAGGCCATGCTGCCTTGAAGGTCACACAATTCCTCCCTGACTTGTGTGGAGATCGGCAAATGGAAATTATGCCCAAGCGCCGGCGCTATCAGCAGTTCTTGCACCGAAACATCTTCATTAGTAGCAAAGGAAAACAGCCTAGGATGGCTGTTACAGAGGATATTGTTATGCCACAAGTCTTTCCAGAACAACACCGTGCTCCCGTCTCGCACCTCCACCGACGTGACCCCCCTGTAGATTGGCGTAAGCTGCAAGATGTCACGCCACCAGAATGATCCGCACTGATCGGTTGCATGAGGCACCAAACCCTCATAGTAAGTGGACCAAATCAGATTAACCCACGGCACATCCAAATGGTTGTAGAATGCAGCTGCTTAAGTAGCAGACCTTGATTTTGCACATGAAGATCAATTATCCCCAGGCCCCCTTTCTCTTTGGGGCGACAGACAAGGTTCCACGCCGCCAAGGACACTGCTTTGTGGCCATCCTCCATGTTCTTCTCCCAGAGACAGTATCGCCTGAGCTTGTCAAGATGATCTAGGATCTTTGGAGGCAGTCTGATTGAACACATAGCATAAATTGCCAGGGACGTGACCACCGAGTTGACCAAAGTGAGCTTTGATCCGAGGTCCAGAAGCGAGGCGGCAGTGGATAACCTACGCTCGACCGAAGCCACCAGCGGCATTAGATCAGCCACCGTTGGTTTAGCAATCCCCATTGGCATGCCAAGGTATGTGAACGGCATCTTTCCAACCTTGCAGCCAAAAACCTCAGCCAAACGATCCGTTGCATCCACCTCCATGTTCACCGTCATCAGAGTCGACTTTTGAAAGTTGATGCGCAATCCAACAGAGGAGGCATAATCCTGAAGAATGCGTTTGATTGTCGCCGCTTGCGCCTGATCAGCTGGCATCACGAGGATCGTGTCATCCGCGTACTGGATCACCGGGTAGTCATTCTCCATAGTAGGCATTGGTAGCTCCAGTTCACCGCTCCGGTACGCGCCGTTGATTGCTGCTTGGAGGAGGTCCACCGCCAAGACGAAGATGAGCGGGGACAGCGGGTCTCCTTGGTGCACCCCTCTCTTACAAAAGAATTGCCTACCAGGGGTCCTGTTTAATAGCACCGAGGATTTTGCAGTTGAGAACAAGCAGTGGATCCACCCTAACCAACGATCGTTGAAACCCATGCATTTCATAATCTGCATCATAGGAGCATGCTCGATCGTATCAAATGCTTTTGCAAAATCTAATTTAAGAATGGCAATCTCACGTTTCGAAGCTTGGCACTGGTGAATGAATTCATACGCCCACGCAACACAATCCTGGATCGACCTACCCCTCAAGAATCCGTACTGGTTTCGATGAATTATCTTAAGGACCACTTTCTGCAAGCGATTTGCCAATAGTTTTCTCAGCAGTTTGAGGCAGCAGTTGAGAAGTGTTATGGGGCAGTAGTCGTCAGTTGTCTCCGGCGATTGGGTTTTGGGGATGAGAGTGATAAATCCAGTATTCAAGCTTTCAAGGTCCAAAGTACCTGCATGAAAATCAAAACAGAGAAGATAGAACTCCTCCTTAATGATGTGCCAGTAGGATTTTATGAAGCTTCCACTGAATCCATCCGGTCCAGGGGCACGATCGGATGGCATCTCTTTGACAACCTGGTCAATCTCCTCCCAGGTGAAGGGCTCTGACAGAGCATGTAGGCCATCCACCTTTTTGATGATGCGATCCAGATCAAATCTCATGTTGGTGGGATTGGAACAGCCCAATCTTTCTTTGTATGCTTGTAGCAGGACAGCCTCTTTGCCAACATGGTCATAGACGACTGAGTCATCCGATAGTCGCAACGAAGCAATGTTATTTCTACGAAATCGCTCAGTCGCTACTCTATGGAAGAACTTGGTGTTGCCATCGCCGAATTTGAAGTGTCTTACGGTGCAGCGTTTCTTCCAATACGCCTTTTTGCAGTCAAGCAGGTGAAGAAGGTGTTTCTTCAGAATTTTTCTGAAGTTAGCTTCCGGCACGGATAGCCGCCGTCTCTCTTCAAGACCATCCAACTCCAGGAGGGTTTTATTACAGTTATCAATCAACACTGACAGCTTAGAGATTTTCTTGCTCCATTGTTTCAAATCATAACACAGGTTTTTGAGTTTTTTACACAGTACCGCAGTTGTGTTCGGGGCATAGCAGCGCTTGTTCCACGATCGCTGTACGACATCAAAGAAACCTGGTTTTTTGATCCAGGAGTCCTCGAAGCGGAACAATTTGGTCTTAGGGACTTTGGTCTGGATGCTTACATAACACGGCACATGATCCGATGTGGGCTTACCCAGAGGCATGATTACTGTGTGCGGATACTTGGCCGCCCAGTCCACCGAGGTAAAATGCCAGTCTAACTGTTCCAGGAGGGGGTTAGATTGCATATTGCTCCATGTGAATGAGCGCCCCTTGATCGGTAGTTCTATCAGAGACTGGCTACGTATGAATTCGTTGAAGATTAGCATATCATTAGTATCCCCACCCCCACGGTTACGATTATCTGGCGCTCTGATGTAGTTGAAATCGCCTAAAATAAGCCAATCTTCCCCATTAGGAATGTTAAGGTCGAAGAGCCACTCAGTAAACAGTGATCTGTTGGGATCAGCGCAAGGGCCATACACGTTCACCAGTGTCCACGTATCACTGGACTGAGTCGAGGTAAGCCTAACACCGAGTGCGAAAGATTCAGAAAAAACAGAGACACCCGTGAAAACAGAACTCATCCACACGGTGATTAAGCCCCCAGAATTACCAATAGACGGAAAAAATTCAAACATGTCAAACTTCTTAGGACAGAATAGTTTAATAAACGACGCATCAAAAGATTCACGCTTGGTTTCTTGAAATCAAACTACGGAACAACCACTAATCTCAGTCGCATTATGGATCGTCAACTGCTTTTTGTCAGAGTTGATTCCACGAACATTCCAGCAGAGAATGTTCCAGTGTTTATTTGACGCCATCTAGCTTTAGTTCAGTTCCGGGTCGTCACCACTGTCTCTAGCTAGGAGATTCTGAGCACTGAGTTCTTCGGCGGGTATACCACACATCTCTGTACCCACACGCTGCAGCTGCTGAATAGGAGTTGGCGGAGGCAGATCTTCAGATCAATTCGCAACAGGCTGCAGGATCAATTTTGGACAGGGATCTGTCGCCTTGGAGGAACAAGCTACAGATGGAGCCCCCCTGCATTTGACCTTAGATTGTTGCTTCTTGGCGTCAGTAACAAGATTTACCTTAAAGCCATCATATCTTGTTGACCTGGAGCCGCGCCTCAGACAAGTCGTGTCAATTGGCATCTTCTCAGCTAGGATCATCTTCTGAATGTATTTGTTCAGTGGCTTGGCAGGGAGAGCTTCAGAAGATTCAGCTATAACAGCATTGTCACAGGCCCCAGAGTCTGTCTCAGAGTCCGCAAACCCCTCGTCAATCTTCTCCAGAACCTGCCCTACCGAGCTCCCCACACCATCAGACCCAGCAAATTTAGGCAAGGTGACAACTTCAGAAAAGTTATCCCAGATCTCAGAGGGTATGAAGATATCCTCCGAGAGGCAGGGCAGCAATGCAGTCCTTGGGCAAACCTGCTCAGTCCCATAGTATACACCCATGATAACAGCATTAGTCACCTGGTGAAATACCGCGAGAGGGTTCAGAGGGAGCACAGCACTCGTCAGACCTTCTTCCGGTGCAGTGATGCAACGAGTGTATCTTCCAAAGGATATCATCCAGAGAAACTGCAGAAACAAGTATCCGTCTTCAGCCTGAACTTCTACATCAAGAGAGCTGCCATTAGCACGCACGAATTGCAGTCCAGAGGTTGGTGTTCCATTTATCAGAGCATCTGTAGCCTCTGCAATATCAGAATAAACTGACCATTCATCCTGAGGATCATCAGAGACATTGCTCTCATGTTCGACACCATCCATGAGAGAGGGACCTGTGTACTGGAACAGCGTCCTGAAACTAAAACCCCTGTATGGAGGCGGTGCAACTGGCCAAACACCCCAGCCGCCATTCTGCGTGGGCTGCTGTTGGGGCACCTGCTGTTCCCAGGCCTCATCGATCTGCTGTTGTATCCATCGCTGATGATCAAGCGCCCACTGTTGCGCAGCAGTCAGGTAAGGCAGTTCATATGGATGCGGGGATGCATTCATCGGTGGAGCTTCATCTTCATTTCCCACAAGTTCAGGAATTGTGTTCCTACCCTTAAGCACGTAAACTGGAACAGACCAAGATCTGCCCATACCTGGCAGTGTGCCAATGCGCTTGATCACAAGGCTGTGGGGAACCTGTGCGAGATCACTGATGATAACCCGCACCAACACTCGTTCCTTGTTGTGGCCCGGCCTGTGCCAGAGATCCAACTTTCCAAAGCACGATACCGCCTTGTTGATATAGTGATCATTCTGGTAGTCCATAGGAAAAGCAAGAAACAAGACCCAAGCAACATATTGAAACGGACAGCGATGCATGTTTTGTCCCTCATCATGCGGCACAAAAGAAAAGGTCATATCATCATCCAGGGGATCTAACTGATGTGGACTCTCCTGAATGAACTGGTCCCTTAAAGCAACATCAGCAAACGCCACCATACCAACCCCAATAGGATACACAAAGGCATCGGGAACCTCAAGATGAAAATACTCAATCATGATGCGAACCACCTCATCCAAAACTAACTGTTTCTGATGATCTGGGACTGGGGGAACAGCGGTGACAATGGCATACCTCTCATGACTCAACGGCGGGTCATCCACCACCATCATGTTGCGAGCCAATCTGTGGTCTGGTCCGCGCTCAATCCGGGCTCCCATCGGCACGAACTGGAACGGCCTCACCGGAAAGTTGGCCATGGCGACAGTGGTGTCGGCGATGGCAGTCGCGCCAGTCAAAGACAAAGCAGAGGGGGATGAGGGTCTGTCGCTCTGTTCGTTGGTAGACAGGGGCGGCAGAGTAGGCAAACGGCGTGCTTGAAGCGGAAGCGTCTGCCCAGTAGCAAGCGAGGAAGCGGGTCCCACATCTGGTACTTTCCTTTTGGGACGCCAAATCAATTTTCTATTAGGAAAATTCAGATTCTGTAGTGAAGGGACTGCACGAGTCCGAGGCAATGGATCCACTCTGATTTGATCCTACCGTTCCACCTTCCTCTGTTGCCAAGAAAATCGGGGAGCATTTTTTGAGGTGCAAGATTTGGCGCCATGGCCCGGTAGATTGCAGCGTTTGCACCAGAGAAGCCCAGGGCAACATTCCCTCAGGTGGGCCAGACTATTGCAAGTCATGCAGGCTCTAACGGATCGGCCCATCTCCTGCCGCATGCAGAAGCAAAGCGTTCAAAATTATGGCAGACGTCACATACTTTGGCATGGCAATTAATAGCTGCATGTCCGTCCCCGAAACATCTGGTGCACTTGCCCAAAGCATGAAAAATGAAATCCGAGGGAGGCAAATCATCTAAATCATAGACTTTTTGGATATCAGCCTCGTCATAAAGGGCTTGCCTTAAGTCTAAGATACCCTCCAGAATCAAGGAAGGAATGTTATGCCAAATCTGCTCACGGCGATTCTTACTTAAGAATTTTTTGGAAGTGTTTGCAATTCAACCCGAAGAAACCGGAATATGCAGACTGCCAAAAACCAGACCCTCTTGCAGTAGTTCAAAATTTGTATTGTTTCGCGAAGAATCAACCAAGTCATGATGAATATCCTAAGGATTTCCACGTTGAGAAGAAACCTCATCGAAGGAGCTCAGAAGATTGTTAGAGCGTTGCATGCAAAAACCAAACTTGGCCAACTCCTTCGAGGCTGAAGCATCCTTCGAAGCGCTTTTCTCAAGAAAATGCAAACTGGTGCGGACGACCTTATAGGCACTACCTCCAAGATTTGGAGTGTTTCTCATAACTGGATCAACAATTGGCACATTCCAAGGATGTTTAAAGAGACCAAAATGACACACAAAATCAGGCCAAACTCTATCCCGTAGGGCATAGATGAAATGACCAACTTTATTTGAAGCCATCGAGAACCGAAAATTCCTTGCTCCAATAGATGTAACCTTGAAACCAGAAGCAATTCCTCCAATGCAACATTGTAGGGCCAAACCAACCGAAGCACAAGACAATGGGAAGGATGCAGAAGAGAACGTGACCACCAAGAAAAAATCCTTGGAGGAAGAGGTTGGGGAGAAATGGACCGTGGATCTGAAACGCCTACGCACCTGGTCCTCGACCTTGAGGCCGGGGTTGAAGTCCCAGTGGAGGAGCCCTTCCATGGTGGATCAGAGGGATCCATGGCCGCCGGTGGTGGAGGTGGAGGTGGGAGAGGGGAGAGAGGTGGGAGGAGAGAGCGCCATCTCATGTCATCCCACTCAGTCCTCCCGTTGAAGGTGCAAGGCTCATGTATGAAGAATCTGAGCTATCTGATCATCTGATGCAAGTTCTGATGAAGCCTTTGAAGCCAGATCAAGCTCTAAGGACAAAATTCCTCGTCAAGGAATTGCTCTATGTGCCAAGGACATTGTACACGATATTGACCAAAACCCTCAGTCCTATTAAGGGCCACAACTCTAATGAAGAAGAGGTTGTTGGCATCATGAAGAATATGCTTTTCAACATCATCCATGGTATTCCTATCAACTATCATGATTTCTTCATGAGAACTATGGCCAATGTCGCTCTGTCACCGTTTGAATTGAAGCCTTACACTCCCTGGATCATGAAATTCATCAGATCAAGGTCTTCAATTCACTATAAGGCTGACTTTCAAAATCATCTCAGCTATTTGCCCCCAATTGAAGTCCTCAAAAGGACTATTTCCTCAGCTAATGAGAAGGGCAAGGCTGCTGTTGTAGATGAAGGCATTCGTCCATTGGATGGACAGTTCCGCAAAGCTACTTCATATTCCACCAATGATGACTCTGCCACTCAAGACTCTGCCGCAAAAGCTTCAAAGCTAAATCCTCAAGCCACTGCTCCAAGGGTGACGACTGATCGTGAGCTTCTCCTCAGTCTTCATCGGAAGGTCGATCGCAATCACAAATGGGTCAAGCGACAGTTTGGTTCAATTCTTCATAATATGACAATCACGCAAAACACTGTAAAGAAGAACCATTACTATCTGCATGAAGTATTTGATCGCACCTGGGCTGTATTGTCTCACCTATACGGTGATGAAGATCTCAAGCAAATGGGCTTCCAACAGGACTTTGACTGGTCTCATCCACCTTCGAAGAAATTCAAGAAGGTCAAAGTTCCTCACTTGGTTGCCAGTTCATATTCTTCATTGTGCGAGACTGATGAACATGAAGATCTGAACGACACCGCGGCAGGCCCTACTACAACGGATGACCCCAACAACGCTGGAGCTCCTCCATCGACATCTTGATGATATTCTTCAGGGGCGTTAGTCCTCATTTTTCGTCCCTTTTGGTCATTTGATGACAAAGGGGGAGAAATTTGAGTTAGTCTTCAAGCGGGTCTCTATATATGGGCATTTTTTGTTAAGTTACAACTCTCGTTCTTCTGAAGTATTTGTTGGATCGAGTTGTAAACTTAAGTCCTATGGTGGTCTGATACTTTTGCTACGCTTTCTGCATGCTATTTCCTCAGTACGTCAATGCACGCATGCTGAATTTCATCAGACACCATATTTTATCATGCATTTAAAATTCTTCATATCATATGTCAAATGCGTGTATGAATTACAAGATATAGGGGGAGATCTCCATGATTCTACTCAATAATGTGCATTTGCTATTCAAAGCAAATTCCTCACATATGCACATCTTCAGGGGGAGTTCTTCTACATCTTGCAATCAAATTCCTCAATATTAGTATTTACACTTCATATGTTTATCCCCGTTGAAAACTTAACCTATATTGTCATCAATCACCAAAAAGGGGAGATTGTTAGTGTATGTAGTGCCCCTTAGTGATTTTGGTGTATTGAAGACTTATAGGTTAAGGGACTAATGCGTTTGTGAGTGTACACAGGTCTATAAGTCTATGAGGAGTCTGGTATTTACAGAGAAAGTCGACCCCTAAAAATGAATGTCCTCAACTGAAGACTTTGGCTTTCTGAAGACTTTGAAAATGAAGAAATTGGTGTGACCTTGAAGACTTGATGTTCATGCGAGGAATATGAAGCTTGAAGACTTTGTTTTAGTAGTTTTTTTCTCTTTCTTGAGTCATAGGAAACACCGTACTGTTAAAGGGGGTCGAGGTAAAACTAAGGAAAAGTTTCCAAGTGATGCTCATCTCAAAATCCTACACCTACCAATCCTTTCGAGTGAAGCCATTGGAAATCTCATATAATTCAGTCAAGTTCTTCAGTGACATAAACGAAGATCTTCTGTTATCTGAGGAATTTGTTCTGGCTGAGGAGTTAGGAATTCGCCAGTGCGAATTGCCTACAAGTGAGGAACATGATAGCCCTGAGGAATTTGATACTCAAATATCCAACCATTCCTGTCATATGCGCCATCTGTCCCAAAATATCTACCCAACTAATGGTCATATCATTGAAGGGCATGAAGGAAATATGCCCTAGAGGCAATAATAAAGTTATTATTTATTTCCTTATATCATGATAAATGTTTATTATTCATGCTAGAAATGTATTAACCGGAAACATAATACATGCGTGAATACATAGACAAACATAGTGTCACTAGTATGCCTCTACTTGACTAGCTCGTTGATCAAAGATGGTTGAGTTTCCTAGCCATGGACATGAGCTGTCATTTGATTAACGGGATCACATCATTAGGAGAATGATGTGATTGACTTGACCCATTCCGTTAGCTTAGCACTTGATCGGTTAGTATGTTGTTATTGCTTTCTTCATGACTTATACATGTTCCTATGACTATGAGATTATGCAACTCCCGTTTACCGGAGGAACACTTTGTGTGCTACCAAACATCACAACGTAACTGGGTGATTATAAAGGTGCTCTACAGGTGTCTCCGAAAGTACTTGTTGAGTTGGCGTATTTTGAGATTAGGATTTGTCACTCCGATTGTCGGAGAGGTATCTCTGGGCCCTCTCGGTAATGCACATCACTATAAGCCTTGCAAGCAATGTGACTAATGAGTTAGTTGCGGGATGATGCATTACGTAACGAGTAAAGAGACTTGCCGGTAACGAGATTGAACTAGGTATTGAGATACCGACGATCGAATCTCGGGCAAGTAACATACCGATGACAAAGGGAACAACGTATGTTGTTATGCGGTTTGACCGATAAAGATCTTTGTAGAATATGTGAGAGCCAATACGAGCATCCAGGTTCCGCTATTGGTTATTGACCGGAGACGTGTCTCGGTCATGTCTACATAGTTCTCGAACCCGTAGGGTCCGCACGCTTAAAGTTCGGTGATGATCGGTATTATGAGTTTATGTGTTTTGATGTACCGAAGGTAGTTCGGAGTCCCGGATGAGATCGGGGACATGACGAGGAGTCTCGAAATGGTTGAGACGTAAAGATCGATATATTGGACGACTATATTCGGACATCGGAAAGGTTCCGAGTGATTCGGGTATTTTTCGGAGTACCGGAGAGTACGGGAATTCGCCGGGGAGTATATGGGCCTTATTGGGCTTTAGGGGAAAGAGAGAGGGGAGGCTGCGCGCCCCCCCCCCCCCAAGGCTTAGTCCGAATTGGACTAGGGGGAGGGGCGGCGCCCCCTCCTTCCTTCTCTTCTCTTTTCCCTTTCCTTCTCTCCTACTCCTACTACGTGGAAGGGCTCCTAGTTCTACTAGGAAAGGGGGAATCCTACTCCCGGTGGGAGTAGGAATCCCCTAGGGCGCGCCATAGAGTGGGCCGGCCCTCCCCCTCCTCCACTCCTTTATATACGGGGAGGGGGGCACCCCATAGACACAACAACTGATCATTGATCTCTTAGCCGTGTGCGGTGCCCCCCTCCACCATATTCCACCTCGGTAATATCGTAGCGGTGCTTAGGCGAAGCCCTGCGTCGGTAGCATCATCAACACCGTCATCACGCCGTCGTACTGACGGAACTCTCCCGCAAAGCTCTGCTGGATCGGAGTTCATGGGACATCATCGAGCTGAATGTGTGCTGAACTCGGAGGTGCCGTGCGTTCGGTACTTGGATCGGTCGGATCGTGAAGACGTACGACTACATCAACCGCGTTGTCATAACGCTTCCGCTTTCGGTCTACGAGGGTACGTGGACGCACTCTCCCCTCTCGTTGCTATGCATCACCATGATCTTGCGTGTGCGTAGGAAATATTTGAAATTACTACGTTCCCCAACAGTGGCATCCAAGCCAGGTTTTATGCGTAGATGTTATATGCACGAGTAGAACACAAGTGAGTTGTGGGCGATACAAGTTATACTGCTTACCAGCATGTCACACTTTGGTTCGGCGGTATTGTTGGATGAAGCGGCCCGGACCGACATTACGCGTACGCTTACGCGAGACTGGTTCTACCTACGTGCTTTGCACACAGGTGGCTGGCGGATGTCAGTTTCTCCAACTTTAGTTGAACCGAGTGTGGCTACGCCCGGTCCTTGAGAAGGTTAAAACAGCACTAACTTGACGAACTATCGTTGTGGTTTTGATGCGTAGGTAAGAACGGTTCTTGCTCGGCCCATAGCAGCCACGTAAAACTTGCAACAACAAAGTAGAGGACGTCTAACTTGCTTTTGCAGGGCATGTTGTGATGTAATATGGTCAAGGCATGATGCTATATTTTATTGTATGAGATGATCATGTTTTGTAACCGAGTTATCGGCAACTGGCAGGAGCCATATGGTTGTCGCTTTATTGTATGCAATGCAATCGCCCTGTAATTGCTTTACTTTATCACTAAGCGGTAGCGATAGTCGTAGAAGCAATAGTTGGCGAGACGACAATGATGCTACGATGGAGATCAAGGTGTCGCGCCGGTGACGATGGTGATCATGACGGTGCTTCGGAGATGGAGATCACAAGCACAAGATGATGATGGCCATATCATATCACTTATATTGATTGCATGTGATGTTTATCTTTTATGCATCTTATTTTGCTTTGATTGACGGTAGCATTATAAGATGATCTCTCACTAAATTTCAAGATAAAAGTGTTCTCCCTGAGTATGCACCGTTGCCAAAGTTCGTCGTGCCGAGACACCACGTGATGATCGGGTGTGATAAGCTCTACATTCATCTACAACGGGTGCAAGACAGTTTTGCACACGCAGAATACTCGGGTTAAACTTGACGAGCCTAGCATATGCAGATATGGCCTCGGAACACTAGAGACCGAAAGGTCGAGTGTGAATCATATAGAAGATATGATCAACATAGTGATGTTCACCATTGAAAACAACTCCATCTCACGTGATGATCGGACATGGTTTAGTTGATTTGGATCACGTGATCACTTAGATGATTAGAGGGATGTCTATCTAAGTGGGAGTTCTTAAGTAATATGATTAATTGAACTTTAATTTATCATGAACTTAGTCCTGGTAGTATTAGCATATCTATGTTGTAGATCAATTGCTCGCGTTTAGCTCCCCTGATGTTAGTAGCAATGATACGGATTGGATCCGTGATCTGAGGATTATCCTCATTGCTGCACAGAAGAATTATGTCCTTGATGCACCACTAGGTGACAGACCGATTGCAGGAGCAACTGCAAACGTTATGAACATTTGGCAAGCTCGATATGATGACTACTTGATAGTTTAGTGCACCATGATTTACGGCTTAGAATCGGGGCTTCAAAGACGTTTTTTTGAAACCCACGGAGCATATGAGATGTTCCAAGAGTTGAAATTAGTATTTCATACTCATGCCCGTGTCGAGAGGTATGAGACCTCTGACAGTACTTTGCCTACAAGATGGAGGAGAATTGCTCAGCTAGTGAGCATGTGCTCAGAATGTCTGAGTACTACAATCACTTGAATCAAGTGGGAGTTAATCTTCCAGATAAGATAGTGATTGGCAGAGTTCTCTAGTCACTATCACCAAGTTACTAGAACTTCGTGATGAACTATAATATGCAAGGGATAACAGAAACGATTCCCAAGCTCTCCGTGATGCTGAAATCGACGAAGGTAGAAATCAAGAAAAACATCAAGTGTTGATGGTTGACAAGACCACTAGTTTCAAGAAAAGGGCAAAGGGAAGAAGGGGAACTTCAAGAAGAACGGCAAGCGAGTTGCTGCTCAAGTTAAGAAGCCCAAGTCTGGACCTAAGCCTGAGACTAAGTGCTTCTACTGCAAAAGGACTGGTCACTAGAAGTGGAACTGCCCTAGATACTTGGCGGATAAGAAGGATGGCATAGTGAACAAAGGTATATTTGATATACATGTTATTGATGTGTACTTTACTAGTGTTTATAGCAGCCCCTTAGTATTTGATACTAGTTCAGTTGCTTAGATTAGTAACTCAAAACGGGAGTTGCAGAATGAACAGAGACTAGTTAAGCGTGAAGTGACGATGTGTGTTGGAAGTAGTTCCAAGATTGATATGATCATCATCGCACACTCCCCATACTTTCAGGATTAGTGTTGAACCTAAATAAGTGTTATTTGGTTTTTGCGTTGAGCATAAATATGATTTGATCATGTTTATTGCAATATGGTTATTCATTTAACTTAGAGAATAATTGTTGTTCTGTTTACATGAATAAAACCTTCTATGGTCATACACCCAATGAAAATGGTTTGTTGGATCTCGATCATAGTGATACACATATTCATAATATTGAAGCCAAAAGATGCAAAGTTAATAATGATAGTGCAACTTATTTGTGGCACTGCCGTTTAGGTCATATTGGTGTAAAGCGCATGAAGAAAATCCATGCTGATGGGCTTTTGGAATCACTTGATTATGAATCAGTTGATGCTTGCGAACCATGCCTCATGGGCAAGATGACTAAGACTCCGTTCTCCGGAACAATGGAGCGAGCTAATGACTTATTGGAAATAATACATACCGATGTATGCGGTCCGATAAGTGTTGAGGCTCACGGCGGGTATCATTATTTCCTGACTTTCACAGATGATTTGAGCAGATATGGGTATATCTACTTAATGAAACTGAAACAGTTGAAAAGTTCAAAGAATTTCGGAGTGAAGTGGAGAATCATTGTAACAAGAATATAAAAGTTTTTCTGCGATTTGATCGCGGAGACGAATATTTGAGTTGCAAGTTTGGCCTTCAATTAAAACAATGTGGAATAGTTTCACAAACTCATGCCACCTGGAACACCACAACATAATGGTGTGTCCGAACGTCATAACTGTACTTTATTGGATATAGTGCAATCTATGATGTCTCTTACCGATTTACCACTATCGTTCTGCGGTTATGCATTAGAGACAGCTGCATTCACATTAAATAGGGCACCGTCTAATCCGTTGAGACGACACCGTATGAGCTATGGTTTAGCAAGAAACCTAAGCTGTCATTTCTTAAAGTTTGGGGATACGATGCTTATGTGGAAAAGTTTCAACCTGATAAGCTCGAACCCAAATCGGAGAAGTGCGTCTTCATAGGATACCCAAAAGAAAATGTTGGGTACACCTTCTATCACAGATCCGAAGGCAAGACATTCGTTGCTAAGAATGGATCCTTTCTAGAGAAGGAGTTTCTCTCGAAAGAAGTGAGTGGGAGGAAAGTAGAACTTGATAAGGTAACTGTACCTGCTCCCTTATTAGAAAGTAGTTCATCACAAAAATCTGTTCCTGTGACTCCTACACCAATTAGTGAGGAAGCTAATGATGATGATCATGTAACTTCAGATCAAGTTACTACCGAACCTCGTAGGTCAACCAGAGTGAGATCCGCACCAGAGTGGTACGGTAATCCTGTTCTGGAGGTCATGTTACTTGACCATGACGAACCTATGAACTATGAGGAAGCGATGATGAGCCCAGATTCGCGAAATGGCTTGAGGCCATGAAATCTAAGATGGGATCCATGTATGAGAACAAAGTGTGGACTTTGGTTGACTTGCCCGATGATCGGCAAGCCATAGAAAATAAATGGATCTTCAAGAGGATGACGGACGCTGATAGTAGTGTTACTATCTACAAAACTAGACTTGTCGAAAAAAGTTTTTGATAAAGTTCAAGGTGTTGACTACGATGAGATTTTCTCACTTGTAGCGATGCTTATGTCTGTCCGAATCATGCAAATTGCCACATTTTATGAAATCTGGCAAATGGATGTCAAAACTACATTCCTTAATGGATTTATTAAAGAAGAGTTGTATATGATGCAACCAGAAGGTTTTGTCGATCCTAAAGGTGCTAACAAAATGTGCAAGCTCCAGCGATCCATCTATGGACTGGTGCAAGCATCTCGGAGTTGGAATATACGCTTTGATGAATTGATCAAAGCATATAGTTTTATACAGACTTGCGGTGAAGCCTGTATTTACAAGAAAGTGAGTGGGAGCACTACAGCCTTTCTGATAAGTATATGTGAATGACATATTGTCGATCGGAAATGATGTCGATTTTTTTGTAAAGCATAAAGGAGTGTTTGAAAGGAGTTTTTCAAAGAAAGACCTCGGTGAAGCTACTTACATATTGAGCATCAAGATCTATAGAGATAGATCAAGACGCTTGATAAATTTTTTCAATGAGTACATACCTTGACAAGTTTTTGAAGTAGTTCAAAATGGAACAGTCAAAGAAAGAGTTCTTGCCTGTGTTGCAAGGTGTGAAGTTGAGTAAGACTCAAAACCCGACCACGGCAGAAGATAGAGAGAGAATGAAAGTCATTCCCTGTGTCTCAGCTATAGGTTCTATAAAGTATGCCATGCTATGTACCAGACCTATTGTATACCCTGCCCTGAGTTTGGCAAGGGAGTACAATAGTGATCTAGAAGTAGATCACTGGACATTGGTCAAAATTATCCTTAGTGGAATAAGGATATGTTTCTCGGTTATGGAGGTGACAAAAAGTTCATCGTAAAGGGTTACGTCGATGCAAGTTTTGGCACTGATCCGGATGACTCTAAATCTCAATCTGGATACATATTGAAAGTGGGAGCAATTAGCTAGAGTAGCTCCGTGCAGAGCATTGTTGACATAGAAATTTGCAAAATACATACGGATCTGAATTTGGCAGACCCGTTAACTAAACTTCTCTCACAAGCAAAACATGATCACACCTTTGTACTCTTTGGGTGTTAATGACATGGCGATGTGAACTAGATTGCTGACTCTAGTAAACCCTTTGGGTGTTGGTCACATGACGATGTGAACTATGGGTGTTAATCACATGGTGATGTGAACTATTGATGTTAAATCACATGGCGATGTGATCTAGATTATTGACTCTAGTGCAAGTGGGAGACTAAAGGAAATATGCCCTAGAGGCAATAATAAAGTTATTATTTATTTCCTTATATCATGATAAATGTTTATTATTCATGCTAGAAATGTATTAACCGGGAACATAATACATGTGTGAATACATAGACAAACATAGTGTCACTAGTATGCCTCTACTTGACTAGCTCGTTGATCAAAGATGGTTGAGTTTCCTAGCCATGGACATGAGTTGTCATTTGATTAACGGGATCACATCATTAGGAGAATGATGTGATTGACTTGACCCATTCCGTTAGCTTAGCACTTGACCGTTTAGTATGCTGCTATTGCTTTCTTCATGACTTATACATGTTCCTATGACTATGAGATTATGCAACTCCCGTTTAGCGGAGGAACACTTTGTGTGCTACCAAACGTCACAACGTAACTGGGTGATTATAAAGGTGCTCTACAGGTGCCTCCAAAGGTACATGTTGAGTTGGCGTATTTCGAGATTAGGATTTGTCACTCCGTAATGCACATCACTATAAGGCTTGCAAGCAATGTGACTAATGAGTTAGTTGCGGGATGATGCATTACGTAACGAGTAAATAGACTTGCCGGTAACGAGATTGAACTAGGTATTGAGATACCGATGATCGAATCTCGGGCAAGTAACATACTGATGACAAAGGGAACAATGTATGTTGTTATGTGGTTTGACCGATAAAGATCTTCGTAGAATATGTGAGAGCCAATACGAGCATCCAGGTTCTGCTATTGGTTATTGACCGGAGACGTGTGTCGGTCATGTCTACATAGTTCTCGAACCCGTAGGGTCCGCACGCTTAAAGTTTGGTGACGATCGGTATTATGAGTTTATGTGTTTTGATGTACCGAAGGTAGTTCGGAGTCCCGGATGAGATCGGGGACATGACGAGGAGTCTCGAAATGGTTGAGACGTAAAGATCGATATATTGGACGACTATATTCGGACATCGGAAAGGTTCCGAGTGATTCGGGTATTTTTCGGAGTACCGGAGAGTTACGGGAATTCGCCAGGGAGTATATGGGCCTTATTGGGCTTTAGGCGAAAGAGAGAGGGGAGGCTGCGCGCCCCCCAAGGCTTAGTCCGAATTGGACTAGGGGGAGGGGCGGCGCCCCCTCCTTCCTTCTCTTCTCTTTTCCCTTTCCTTCTCTCCTACTCCTACTACTTGGAAGGGCTCCTAGTTCTACTAGTAAAGGGGGATCCTACTCCCGGTGGGAGTAGGACTCTCCTAGGGCGCGCCATAGAGAGGGCCGGCCCTCACCCTCCTCCACTCCTTTATATACGGGGAGGGGGGCACCCCATAGACACAACAATTGATCATTGATCTATTAGCCGTGTGCGGTGCCCCCCTCCACCATATTCCACCTCGGTAATATCATAGCGGTGCTTAGGCGAAGCCCTGCGTCGGTAGCATCATCAACGCCGTCATCACGCCGTCATGCTGACGGAACTCTCCCGCAAAGCTCTGCTGGATCGGAGTTCGTGGGACATCATCGAGCTGAACGTGTGCTGAACTCGGAGGTGCCGTGCGTTCGGTACTTGGATCGGTCGGATCGTGAAGACGTACGACTACATAAACCGCGTTGTCATAACACTTCCGCTTTCGGTCTACGAGGGTACGTGGACACACTCTCCCCTCTCGTTGCTATGCATCACCATGATCTTGCGTGTGCGTAGGAAATTTTTGATTACTACGTTCCCCAACAGGGCATTTATGTCTTATCATGTCGGGTTGCTCCCTAGGCTATAAATAACCACCCCTACAACCACTAGTTGGTTGGCTGCTCAGAGAGAAACAGACACTTGTCATTTAGAGCATCCCATCCTTCGAGGACTTTGAGCGAAAATCATCAAGTGTGGAAAACCCCAAACACCTACAAACCCAAAGTGATTGAGCATCACTGAAGAGATTGTTCCTGTGTGGAACCTATGCTTGTTACCTTTGAGGACTGTGCATCCTGCAGACGGTTAGGCGTCATGGTCTAGAGCATCCAAGAGGAAATTGTGGATCACCGAGTGACCGAGTCTGTGAAGGTTTGGAAGTCACCTGAAGACTTACCACGAGTGATTGGGCGAGGTCTGTGTGCCCTTAGCTCAAGGAGAATACGGTGAGGACTGTGTGTCCTCAGGTTTAAATACCTAGCCGCTCCAACCAGACGTACGACTGTCACATCAGTTGGAACTGGTCTACCAAATCACTGTCTTCACCAAGCTACTGGTTCTATTTCCTCAACCCTTTCATTTCCTCATTTATGTGTTGTAGTACTTGATCGTTACTGTTGAAGACTTTGACTGAAGACTTTCTCAATTTCTTCAATCCTATTTCTTCAGTCAGTTTGACTTCAGCCTGCTTATCCTGTGTTTACGCTACTTGTACTCTGTGCTTGCTTTCATTTCATCATGACGACTGTGCTACTGCTCTGTTATGCTTGCATATGAGTACTTATTCTGCCGCTAAGTAGTTCGTTACTTAGGAATTTCCTCAGCCTGGTATTCCTTAGTGACGAATTTGTAAAAATTGACTATTCACCCCCTCTAGTCGATATAACGCACTTTCAATGAGCCACTGACGTTTTGGTCAGCAAGCCCGTAGACGATGTATCTATTATTTGAACGTAATAAAGCTAGCCATGATGGCCTTTCCTCAAAAAGAAAAGAGTTAATAAGGGCCGACTTATTTTCTTTCAAAGTAAAACGGCCACACGAAGGTTCTACCTGAGACGCGACCCGTCCCATAAGTGGATCGAACTCGCTTAGCACAACCCTCGAGTCAACAGCGGCATCCCCAAATATGATGGGAAAGGAGGACAACTTGCAATTTTGGTTTCCACAATCCGCTGTTGCTCGGCCTGAGAGTATCCTTATACCACCACCTCGTTTTTGGTGAAGTTGATCTTAAGGCCAGACATGGCCTCGAAAGATAGGAGGAAATTAAGATTGACAATTTCATGAGGGGGTTAGGCTGGCTTCCTGGGTTCGGTTGGGCCTAACATGTTGCGGGGGTTAGGCTGGCCTTCGTAGAAAAATGACGGATTTTTCTTTTTTTTCTCTATGTTTTTCTTGTCCGGATTTTTCTAGTTTTTATTCCCTTTTTCTTTTTTATTTTAATTTTCTTCTTTCCTTTTCTTTTTCCTTTTTCATTTTTTTGAAATATGGGAACAATTTTTTAAATTGAGAACACTTTCTCAAAATCATGAACATTTTTTGAATTCAATATATTTTTCAAATTCATGAACAATTTTGAAAACCGTCAACATTTTTAAAATTTGTGAATATTTATATATAATACAGGAACAAGTTTTGAAATGCAGATCATTTTCTAATTTCGCAAATATTTTTTGAAATCTGGGTATATTTTTTGAAATTTGTGACAATTTTTGAAATCAAGAACAATTTTTCAAATTCATGAATAACTTGTCAAATCCTGGATCAGTTTCCAAATTTGCGAACATTTTTTGTAATACGGGAACATTTTCAAATATGTGAACAATTTTTTTGAAATTCAAAACTATATTTCAAATTTGCGAACACTTTTAAAATCCTAGAAATGTTTTTCAAATTCCTAAATTATTTTTAAATCCAAGAGATTTTTTTCAAATTTGAGAATATGTTTGAAATTTGAAACATTTTATCAAATTCACAAACATTTTATGAAATCCAAGAAGATTTTTTAAATTCGTGAACATTTTTAAAATCCCAAACTTGTTTAAAGAAACAAAAAAAAAGAAAATACAAAAAAGAAGAAAAACAGGGGATACCCTCCCAGCATATGGGCCGGCCCAAAGCTGGCGCGAAGCAAGGGGGTTGCACGTTTCCTCTCTATTCCCCACACATGTCGGGGAATAGGATGTTCTTAGGGGTCTGTTTTGTGTACTTGTGTTAATGGGCTATATGTACAATTGGTCTCTTGAATACCTCGGCCTTTCTGACGCCGATGGGTTAGAAAATACTAGTTAGCCAACGTGTCTGACCAGTTTGAACCCAGGGACTCAACAAATAAAAACCAGTTTGAATCTGATAATTGCGTCTAGTTTAGTTCCATATGGAAACATTGTGAAGATCTAATCAGGGAAGGCATCTATATAAGTGGAGGATTGACAGCTTCGAAACCTACTTACCTGGATGGCGTCCATGAGTGATCAATAAGGCTCATGGCCTAGATCAATGGCTCACTTTGCACTTTGTGAGTGCGTTGATCTATCATCTCATTTTTGCGGGAGAGTGAACGTCGTAGTTTGTGATAGAGGGGATATGCATTCGCGCAGCCCCTACCAAGTTTTCAAAGTAAATTTTATGTTGAATTTGAATAAGAGTGATCCAAGTTTTATGTATTCCTTTTGCTAACTTTCATGCTTTGGTAAACTTGTAGACTTTTTTTTGAACAATCAATAAATATGTCTAGCCGATTATATCGACAACACACCAACCATGTGCAAGTTGATGAAGAGTTTTCTTTACACTTCAAACCTCTTTCATTCATTCATGAGAATGGTGGCATTGTTTACAAGCATGGAGATTACAAAGTTCAGGGGCATCTTCTAACCAAACATTAGGAGGATCATATGTAGCTGTCTAGCTAGTTCATATGGGCGATACAATTTTTAGTCTGTGTCGTCATCTCTTACATGTCATGATGCTCTTGAATGTAGAATTTCGCTTGCATTACGACGGAGTCATCTTTCTATCATCAATTAATCAGATTGCTTGGATGTTGTAAATCTAATGAAGAAGGGATATATGGACATATCACGACATAGCAACATTGTGCGTGAGATCAAACTACTCATGGAGCAATGAAGTTCTTCTATTACTCACACCCGACTTACTCAAAATCTCATAAGCCATCTAGCGGCAACTTATGGTACGAATAGCGGTCGGTGGTCGCACCACAATGTGGGTGGGATCAGGCCCTAATGAGGTCGTTAGACAATGTAATTCTGATTTCAACGATGATGATACATGAGTAATACAAGTAATTTGCCGAGAAACAAGAGTAGACTGCTTAGCCAAGTGGTGGTGAGTTGGACTAGTGGACATGCATCATGAGCATACCACCAAAAATGACAAGCATTTATGTGATGGTCGCAGCCAAGTATGCAGCTTACGGGCGGCCACCGCTCAAGACCAGATGACCAAACGAGTCGAATGACAAAGAAAGAGTAGCGGCTAGGTGGAAGACAACCGTGGATGACAAGGACTTCGTCCAGATGTACTATACGTGCAAGTCGTAGATAGATGACTAGTAAGATGCCCGTGCATTGCACGGAACACTAAGATTGGGGGTGGACGGCGCCGGTAGCAGCCATCGCACCAGATTGTTCCATGGCCTTCTAGACGTGGTGGGGAAGAGATAAGGCTGATTGTGAGAGACAAGAAGTTGTTTGTAAATATGAAAACAAGTGCGGGCATTTTTTTTATAAAACTGCAGCAGTTTGCTTTGTATGCGTCGGATCTAGATACAACGGCTATTGATGAAAGATTGCATGCAGACCATCATCATCAATTCAGATTTTTATAGGAGTAGAGATACCATCCGCTTGTGCCGCTTTTGGCTTGGATAACGTGTGTCGTTGATCAGAATCGGGCGTTTCGCACGGCGAGGCTGGGTCTGTGCGCGGCGGAAGACAAATCAGCGCGCGGCTGGGCGGCAATGCAATGGACCAACAACGGTGAGGCGTCACGCTCTTGGCCATGCAACACGCGGAAATAGCCGTTCCTTGTACTCTACTCTGGTGCCGGACCTGGCTTCTGTGATGCGGCATACGCTCGGCTCGGTCACGCGGCTCGCTGTCATATTCGGGCCCTTTTCGGGTCCGTGCGCGTCCCAAACCGCAGCCCCGGTTCGCCCGCGATCCTCCCTCCTTCGCACAAGATTTTAGGGCCGAGCGACGCGACCAAATCGGCCTGATCACTTCTCGAATGTCGTCCAAATTTCGGCGTGGATAGTAGTAACAGAAACGAGACTGCGGCGCCCATATATCCCTCCAACGTCTCCTTCCCTTTTCCTATCTCCAGAAGCTTCACTCCACTGTTGATCCATCGCACGCACCCACCAAACAAACACCCAGCCCGCACGCTCGCAGGGGATCCGGCGCCACCGTTCGGAACCCCGAACGAAAGCCGCTCTTTATTTATTCCGCTCCTTTCCTGTGGAGCGTGCCGCAGCTCTGAACCTGGTTCCGTCCACTGTCTGTCGCCCATCCCGCGGCACCCCACGCACGCGCCACAGCCAGCCGGCGTCCGCGTCCGCGTCCACACGCTCCACGCCGGCGCCGAGGAAGGATGGAGAAGGCCCTCACCAAGCTCGGCAGCTTCACCATCCCCCGCAAGGCCAAGCAGGAGCTCTCCGCCATCGGCGGCGACATCTCGGTCAGTGCTCCGCTACTCTTGCCTTCCTTCCCGCCCTCCCGCGTCATCTCTCTCTCCCTCCTTTCTTTCTCGCTCTTCGTGGCTGGGTTCGTCATGGCGAATCCCTTCTCGTTCTTGGTGAATCGCTTGGACCGGGTAAAATGCCGTTCCTGATTTCCCGGCTCGCTTGCTTGTTTCCGTGAGATTTTTACGGGTTTCCGTTATCACGGGGATGGATGGATGGATGGACGGATTCTTTTTTGTTGCTCGGTGTTCTGTTTTCCTCGTCCTCATCTTTTTCTGCGGCTGTTGCAGTTCAGAAATTATCTGGCTGTCAACATTTCGTGGTTCACATGTTGTTCGTGCTAAGGACCAAGAAAATCTTGAGTTCTTGATTGAAGCATTCATTTGCAGATCTTTCTCTTATATTCTTCCCCCTTTAGGCCGGGTTATATTCGTTCCTTTTCCCACCAAGACCAGCGAAAGTTCCTGCTTTGATTTGCAACTTTTTTTCCGAGTGGATTGCCATATGAAAATCATTATTTGATTCGATCGCACTTCTGCATTCGCTATACCGACTCAGTAGTACATTCCAGTGCATTGTAACTCTAAGGGAAACTTTAATTATTACTCCACTCTAGTTCCAACTTCCAAGTGGTTCAGTTCATCCGTCACAAGTCACAGCCAATAACCCAACTATTTCTGATCTGCAGCGCATCTCAAGCACCGTGGAGGAGAAGGCGAAATGGGTCTTCGAGAAGCTCAAAGGTACTGTAGTATCGATCGCTCTGCTCCATAATTTCTCTAATTTCCGTTCAGTGGTCGCTTTGCGGCTCAGGAAATAGCAGTTAGTCTGAAGCTACATGTCACGTCGTCTTAGCAACATCTTCAGTACACTCGTCCATCGCTGTTAGCAACGCTGTTTTTCTTGCTGATGCGTAACACCAAAGCAAACCAAGGAGTGCTTTCTTTAATACGGCTGTATCCATCCACATAGCCTTTCTTCACGATTTGGATCTGGCTCTAATCCAAGTACTCGTTTCGATCTGCAAAGTACTAGTAATACAATGAGTGACGCTGATGCACATGGGGGCCAAACTGAAATGGGTCCAATGTTTGTTGACGCAATTATGCAAAAGCTCCTAGGACGATAGTGCAGAGCAGGGGGGACTTGCTCACCTAACATCTTGTTTTACTTGCAATCTTTGCACTGGGTCTGTTGAGGTCTTTGGCGGTATTACCAAGGCTGTCTTCAGCTTGTCATTGGATTAGCAAGCACCAGCCAGCTGATTTGGTAGTCTGCAGTGCATAGTCTATTCAATATTTTCTTCTAAGCAGCCCCTAATCTGTACTCTTACAGGAAGCTGCGAACAACTAGTGGTATACTCGGATCTGCAATCCGACCGCTCACGTGAAAACATTGTGCGGAAAGACAGTAGTTTCTTAAATAAAATGCGAATGTTCTGAAGTACTTCCGCCCTTCACTATTATAAGATGTTTTGGATATTTCAATATGGACTACATACGGCCTAAAATGAGTGAACAAACACACTAAAATGCGTCTACATACTTCCGATTCAGAAAAGAGTTAGAACATCTTATAATATTGAACGGAGGGAGTAGTTTGTTAAATAAAATGTGAATGCTAGCAAAGCAGATCAGTTGGCAAGTTTTTTGCCACTTGCAGGCCATCTTCAATTGTGCCTTCCAGTTTGTTTGTTTTGTTGGTTTAAGTAGGTATACGGTATACATTGCTCTGAGACATCTTTCTTCTGATCAAAAAATCCTTCATATGAACTTCCCATTTTCACACTTTGTTCCACTGCAATTCCAGTCTTGTAGTATACATAATTCGGCATTTACACTTTACATACATCATTCTCCATGTATTTGAACTTTGCTAAAGCGCTCGAAACTGCTGCTTCTGAATTCCCTTCTGCGTGTCAATATGTTTGTGGCATTCTCATGCCATGGTTCACATGTTGCCATTAGGTCTATGCAATTCTAGCTAGTGACAATTGAATAATTGCTATATAAATGTCTACTATATATGGACTACAAGTGACTGACCCTATTTCTTTCTTATTCAGGCAAACCAAACAAGTCCCTCTCTGACCTGCTGCGCGAGTACAACCTCCCTCCGGGCCTCTTCCCTCGGAACATCATCTGCTACGAGTACGACCAGACGAGCTCGAGGCTCGTGGTGCACCTGGCCAAGCCCTGCGAGGTGAGCTTCAAGGACTCCTCCATGATACGGTACGCCACCCGCGTGAAGGCGACCCTGTCCCGGGGCAAGCTCTCGGCGATCGAGGGCATGAAGACCAAGGTGGTGGTGTGGGTGAAGGTGACCACCGTGAACCTGGAGAGCTTCCGGTCCGACAAGGTGTGCTTCATCGCCGGCGTGAAGAAGCTGAGGCAGAAGGACGCCTACGAGGTGCCCCGCGAAGCCGCCTCCGTCGAGGAGTTCTGAACCTTGATCTGATGATCCGTCTTCTTATCCATAGTGTCCATGATTCGTGCCATTCTTTTGAGTCCCATGTGGTGTGGTTCCTGAGGGCGTGCTGGTGATTGAGTTGGTGTGCTGAGGCTCGGCATGTCTGTACATTGGATTTGGTTCTTCCCGATGAAAGGCACCCTTGCATGTTCTCTGATCATTTCGCATGTGTGGTGTCCCAGTCATGTGAACATCTATCATGTGGTCTGGCTTTGTGTTGTGTCGGGGACCTGTGTTTCAGTGCGGCTGCTGGCTGAGGTGCATTGCATTTTTGCCGAAATAATTGTTTCAGCTACCTTTCAGACATTTGGAATTTTTCTGCTCTGCCAGACTGGTTCCTTGGTTCACTATAAACGACCTTAAACACGACGCCCTTAAACAAGATATTAGGTAGTATGCGCTAACCATGCCCACGTTTGAAGACAATCAAACTAATTGAGTACTGAATCATGCCCAATTTTGGAAGAAAAAAAATCATGCTCATCAGGCCGAAATTATAAACTTTTGGGAAATAACAATGGCAAAACTTTCATTTTGGCAAAAAGGATAATATGTGATGCCAGAAAACACATGACTGCACATAAGAAATCCCTCCAAAAATAGGTACTCCCTCTGTAAACAAATATAAGAGCGTTTAGATCACTACTGTAGTGATCTAAACGCTCTTATATTTTTCTTTACGGAGGGAGTACTTACTGAAAAAAAGATACTCAACTCACACTAGTACCACGGAGCTCACCTGAAGACAGAAAATGAAAACAATGACGGAATTCTTTGTATAGATTAAGCTGCAGGTTTCCTTGAACATGACCCAGGCAGAAACCCCCAAAAAATAGGCAGACAAAGTGAGTTGCAGAAATACTTAACCAGTTGCTTCGAATTTTGGGTCCCTATATTGTATACAGGCTCCACATTTTATTATATGGAGTTACTTCTGCAGCTTGCTACGAGTTTCTGTTGAAAAATACACATGCTAATTCCAAAGAAACTTTTCTTATGCAAACATATCTGAACTGAAAGTATCAATGGTGAACGAAAATTCTACTAAGGAAGTTCTTGTAAGGTCTGGTTTTCATTAATATATGGCCTTGGGCCTTATCTGCACACAAAAATTGGACCAGCAACATATTGCTATTTCTTGGCCAACTAACAAATCAGTAACCTATCACTATATGACTCGAGGACATGAACTCAGTATTACTCCATGAGGTCTTGGCCTAGGTTCATGCAATTTCCAAAAAGAAAAACACCTTCTGATTGGCTCCAAGCCAGCTTGTTGATCCTGCTTCTTCACAAATATCTTTGACGGCTCCATGCAGCCCTCAGATTCATCTTCAACATCGCCAAAAGCGATTACTCCATGAGCTCTTTTGACCTAGGTTCATCTTCAACATCGCCAAAAGCGATTACTCCATGAGCTCTTTTGACCTAGGTTCATCTTCAATATGAATGAAGCTTGTTGATATCGTGGTGTGATGCCAACATAGCAGCTTCTGCCAGAAGGGCAGCCGCAAGGATGGATATACTCTTGTTGCCTCGGCTATTTACTAACTAGGAATCTAGTGGGTTGGATCATTCAAGAATGGTTCAGAGTTGTTCACTTACTTGGGTTCTAGGAGATTATCAAATAGGTCTGGAGTACTTAAAAGTTTGGAGTCTGGGTGCAAGGGAAGACACAAACAAGTCTGCCTGCTGAATAAGGGTCCGCGGACAAGGAATAGATGAGAACTGAAATGTTCGACCATAGTGGAAGAAAGACAGCTCATGCTCATAAAGGTTATGTTTGTGTGGTGCTTTT
The DNA here is from genome assembly GCF_002575655.3 of Aegilops tauschii subsp. strangulata. Classification (NCBI taxonomy): domain Eukaryota; kingdom Viridiplantae; phylum Streptophyta; class Magnoliopsida; order Poales; family Poaceae; genus Aegilops; species Aegilops tauschii. The sequence goes on from NC_053038.3 coordinate 429,836,275, forward strand.
CCTGCCAGCCATGGTATCTGGGAAATGTGCAATAACTGGTACTCCCTCCGTTCCTAAATACTTGTCTTTCTAGGCATTTCAAATGACTATCACATACGGATGTATGTAGACATATTTTAGAGTGTAGATTCACTCATTTTACTCCGTATGTAGTCACTTGTTGAAATGCCTAGAAAGACAAGTATTTAGGAACGGAGGGAGTATAACATATATGTTTGCAGGTTAGTTCAGGCTGTTAACATGACACCAGCTGAGGGTGTGTTTCAGCAGGTGTTACATGCTGTCTAGTTCATGACGTTACTTTGCCACTGAATTGTACACAGATGCCAGAAACTACCAAGATCCACTAGAAAAGGTGCCCTCGAGATCTATTCAAAACTACCATCAGTTGAAAAGGTGCCCTCAAAGCAACCATGAAAAAGGTCGGTAGTTTATCTACAGAATCAGAGGCAATAGGCAGAATAGGAAAGTAAGATGTAGATAAAAACAGTTTTTCAACCAATCCACTTAAGAGATGATTCATAGGGCTAAGTCAAAACACATGCTGAAAGAAACAGAGAGTGTCTCTCTAACTGAATCCAGCATACACAATAGAACACAATACTAATCACGATCTTCATATGTGCCTTTTTTTTCAAATTTAGCTCAAGTATTTCAGATACGCACAGCATTGCATTAGGGTTCAGTATAATAGGATACTAAGATGCATCACCAACACAGCTACATTCATAATATCCACTAGAAAACACAAGTTCTATTCAACACTTTTATTATGATAACACTACAATCATTATTTCAATTCAGAACTATTTACAAAGCATGAATAACACAGCTTTATTCATCCAATCTTTTATTCTCCTGAAATCGAAAGTAGCACCTTGGGCATTCAGTACATTGCACACAGCACAAGCAAGACAGCTTTGTCGGTGGAAATCCTAGGAAATTCCACAACATACAGATGTTAAACAAGACAAGGGACTAACCAAACACAAAGTCCTTCATCAATCGCAATGGTAGCAAGATCAGTTATAAATCAACGCTTCTTCATGAACCCCTCTGCAAGCTTTAAGTAGTCCCCCATACCAGCTCCACTTCCCCCTTCACCATCCTTCTTCATGAAACCCTGTGCAAGTTTCAGGTAGTCTGCCATGCCACTGCCCTCCGACTCGTCTTTTCCACTCTCAGGGCGGCCACCATGTTTCTTCTTGCCGCTATCCTCTTCATTTTCCTCCTTTCCATACCCTCCTCCTCCATGGCCACTAGTCTTCTTGTGCCCACCTTCGCCATCCTGCTTCTTCATGAAACCCTGTGCAAGTTTAATGTAGTCTCCAATGCCACCGCCTTCTGACTCATCCTTCCCTCCATGGCTTCCACCACTAGGCTTCTTCTTGTAGTCATCTTCTTCATACCTTCCTCCACCACTAGGTTTCTTCTTGTAGTCATCTTCTTCGTACCTTCCTCCACCACTAGGCTTCTTCTTGTAGTCCTCTTCTTCATACCTCCCTCCATGGCTTCCACCACTAGGCCTCTTGTACTCATCATCTTCCTCGTACCTCCCTCCAGCATGGCCACCGGTTGGCTTCTTGTACTCATCTTCGTATCTCCCTCCTCCACCTCCATATCCACCTGCACTAGGCTTCTTCTTGTACTCATCGTCTTCTTCGTACCTTCCCCCACCATAGCCACCACTAGGGGGCCTCTTGTAGTCATCTTCTTGCTCATACCTCCCCCCACCATAGCCACCACTGGTAGGCTTCTTCTTGTACTCATCTTCTCCCTCATACCTTCCACCTCCGTAGCCGCCACCACCGCTAGTAGGCTTCTTCCTGTACTCGTCATCCTCTTCATACCTCCCACCACCACTGGGCTTCTTCTTGTACTCATCATCCTGTTCGTACCTCCCACCACCACTAGTAGGCTTCTTCCTGTACTCGTCCTCCTCCTCGTACCTGCCGCCTGAACCCCCGTGACCACTGGTCTGATGCTTACCGCCTCCGCCGCCCCCCTCCTTGGCGCCGAACTTGTGGAGGTAGTCCTCGGCCTTGTTGAGGTAGCCGCCGACGGGCTTGCCCTCGAGCTTGCCGTAGAGGGAGGCCGCGTGGAGCAGGTCGGCGGCAGCCTCAGCGGTGCGGCCCTTGTCGACCTTCCCCAGGTTGTGGTCCTGGAGCGCCGCCTTGGCCGCCTCCGCCACCAGCTTGGCGCTCGCGGCGAGGTCGCCGCTGCCCCCGCCGGACGGGCGGTGCTGCTGCTGCGGCGGGCGCCGCCGGCCGGAGTCGTCCTCGCCGTCGTAGGAAGCCATTCGCGTCGGATCTGGGGAAAGGGGGTGAGCTGAGCAGAGGAGACAGAGCAGAGCAGAGAGACGGGGCTTCGATCAGACAACACGGCACAGGGACACGGGGTATTCGGGGTCGTGGGAGCCACAGCTTTTGATGCGAACCTCCCTCGCCTCCAGCTGCCGTCGGAGAAGCGTCTAGGGCGCGTTGGTTGGACACGGCTTGCATTCCGGCACACGTTTTGCTCCCGTCCGTAATTTGATTACTTTCTTTTTCACGAACCTAACTGTTTCACAACTAAAATTGCCATTCAAAAAGAAAAAAAACTGAAACTTGTCATCCGAAAAAAATTGTCATGCCTGACAAATAAAGTTGGCCTCCTCGCGTCATTAAACTTGTCATAAAAAAGTTCGAAGTTGACATGTGTTCGTGCCACACATATGACACTTATCAGGGTCTTTATTTTTTGGAATCGCCTTCATTACAGATGTAAGAGCATCGCCGATAGAAGATGTATGTAAACATAGACCTTGTATAATTTACATCACCGAAAAGTGCATTTTACATCTCTAAAAAAGTCTCAACTCCAATAGATGATGTATATTTGATAATGTAAAACTAGTGCTCCAATATATGATGTACTCCCTCCGTTCCTAAATACTTCAATATACAAGTCTTTTTACGGATTTCAATATGGAGTACATATGGAGCAGAATGAGTGAAGCTACACTCTAAAATCTAAACTATGTTTATATACATCCGTATGTAGTCCTTATTAAAATCTTTAGAAAGACTTATAATATTTAGGAATGAAGGGAGTATATTTGAAGATGTAAAACGCCTACGGCCGCGCGGCAGCCTACAGCCGCACCCAGCCACTATACAACCGTATTCTTTCGAGCTCAACTTCCATGCGATGCAAATCAACACATCTTCGACGATCGTATAATTTGCGGTTCTTTCCTCGGCAATGAAGCCCTCGTCCTCGTGTTGAGATTATTATCATTGTTTGTGGTTTTGTCACGACAGATGTCCTTGAAAAAGGACTTAGTCGTGAGGCCATCGCAGCTAGGTAGTAGCTTGAACGGGGTTGATAGGAATCGAGAGACACGGGTTTACCCAGGTTCGGCCCCTCACGGTGGAGGTATAGCCTACTTCCTGCTTGATTGATATTGCTTGGGATCTCGACCACAAGGGTGCAACTTGGCTAACCTAGTACTTGAGAGCTTGTAACTTAGTCCTTTCTACCTCCGGGGCTCTCCTTTATAATAGGTTGAGGCCCTGAAGTTACAACAGAATCCGGGTTACTATGACCCATGTCCTAATCTATCTCCTACTTATCTTGCCTCCCAAGCAAGGGAATTTCCTTATAACCTATTGGATGAGCCGACCTCCCAGACACTAGGCCATGAGACAGCCTGCTCTATGAGTCGCCTCCTAGGCCTTGAGCTTCATAATCTTTACGGCCCACATATTGAGCTTGTCTTTTAAGTCGCCACTGGATAACCAGGTCACCATCTGGCCGGGTCATATCGTGGGGTTATATCCCCAACATTAGCCTCCGGGTTAACTTGGATTTTTCCATGTTAACCCATACACCGGAATTAAGTTCGGGTCATCCTTCAACGAATTAGAACTTCTCTTTTGCCTCTTCATCTTATCTTCTGCCCGAGTCATAAGAGACTGTCGGCTCATAATACTTTTATACTTGGCATTTCTTGCTTCCGCTTGCCATGACATCAACTTCCCGAATTTATGGAGTTTGGATGTGACGTCACAATGAATCTTTGAGCATATCTGTCAGGCCCGAAAATCGAGGCACCTTTTCAGCCAAAAATTACCCCGCTGCCTCTGTTTTCGCACTTGCCGTTTCGCCTTCTTGCCATCTTATAAATACACACGGGGGGCTTCGGGATTTACTTTTACATCTCTGCCTCCTCTCTTCGTCTTCTTCCTCGCGTCTGTAGCTTCTCGCGTCCGAAGCATCGCCGCGTCTCCTCGAGCTCTCCGGCCAAGTTGACGGCGACCTCAACACCGCTTCTAATCATCGTCGGAACTCACTAAGAATGCTCGGGACACCCCCGCCGTGCTCAGGTACGCCAAGATTCTCCCCTTTAGATCTGTAGCGCCCCATTCATCTGTGTAGTTCATGGTAGTTCATCAGTGTTCATCACTATCCCTCGTTTAGATCTAGATTCATCTGAATGACCTGAGTAGATGTCTTTGTTTACTGTCGCAATGCTATTTCTCCATCTTGAATCTTTTCACTGCTCTCAACAAACCCCCATTAATAGATGAGCTTGTTTTTTTAGAGGAAAGGCATACGCCCGACTTTATAAATAAAGCCATAAGGCAGGTAGCAACAGCATCACCGAAAAGTATCAAACACACCCAAGCCCCAACGTTGGGCAAGACGACGAAGGATAAAGTCAGGTACATGGCTCCCACGCCAGTACATGGCACGCAGGCCGGAAGAGAAAGAACCAACTAAAGCTAAAGCATCTGGCCCAAAAGAAGCAATCAAGCATCCTGCTCTTGTCTGCATAACTGAGACGCCATTGTCCGGATTTTGTAGATCAGCATAGAGAGCGCCTCTTGGTTGTCGACCTTAGTCAATGATTTCCACTGCTGCAGGAAAGCACACGATTTAAATAAGCAGTCAGCCAGTTTAGCCGGAAACACGTGCTCGATAATAAATTTGTTCCTAGTAGTCCACAGAGACCAGCATAAAGCCCCCAAGCCCACCCAAAAGATGCGCCTAGATACACCGGAGAGGTTGGAAGCCAAGCTGCGCAACTCGGCAAAGGAGGCAGGGGCCCAAGAAACATGAAGCCAGTCCCGCACACAACTCCAAATAAGCTTAGCCAGGTGACAGTGAAAAAAGATATGATCCGAGTCTTCCACATCACCGCAAAGAGCACAGAACTGGGAGCCCGGCCCATTTCTCTTACGAATCTGATCAGCCGAGGGCAACCGGCCTCGAAAGGCTTGCCACAAAGAAAATTTTAATCTTAGGGGGAATACGGGCCTTCCAAACTTGGGAAAAACGATTGGTAGGCGTGCCACCAACGAGCTTAGAATAAAGAGACTTAATAGAAAAACGCTAAGAGGCAGAAAGCGGCCAAAGCACCAAATCCCCTGACCGTCGAGAGCGTAGGGAAGAGGGCAGTAAGACGTTGCCAATCTGCAAACTCTACAGGCGACAAAGAACGGCGAAAGGCCAGGTTCCACCCCTGGGATGCAAGCTTCGCAATAGAAATATTAGGGTCAGAGCAGTAAGAGAAAAGGGTAGGGAAGGTCACCGAGAGAGGTGAATCTCCACACCACCAATCAAGCCAAAACCGAATTGAGGAACCGTCCCCAACAACAAACTTAACGAAAGATTGAAAAACAGGTCTAACTTTGACCAGAGACTTCCAAAACTGAGAGCCACCACGCGGCAGAGCAAACATCGGGCTCGAGGACGGGAAATATTTAGCCTTAAGGATCGACAGCCAAAGGGGTTGATCCTCAGCGCTCATAATCTTCCACCACCATTTAATCATCAAGCATTGATTCATGATGGAAGTATTAAGAATTCCTAACCCCCCAAGGTTTTGGGCCTGCACATCAATTTCCATTTGACGAAGCGATATTTGCGACGATTGTCCGCAGCACTCCAGTAAAACGCCCCACGGTGTTTGTCAAAACCAGCATGAATCCCAGCCGACAAGAGAAAGAAGCCCATAAGGAACATGGGGAGGGAGGAGAGGCAAGCATTAATTAGAGCCACTTTACCAGCATTCGTATTATATCTACCCCGCCAGGGAAGGACCCTGTTTCCCACCTTTGTGACTACCGGGGCAAAATCTTTGGCATGGAGCACATCCGGGGAAATAGGCAAACCCAAGTACTTGAACGGATAGGAGCCCAGCTTACAGTTAAGAAGGTGGGCCACTCGCGCGGCTTCCGATTCGTCCACACCAGTCACAACTACTTCGCTCTTGGCAAAGTTAATCTTAAGCCCCGACATAGCCTCGAAGCATAGTAAAATAAATTTGAGGTGGGCAAGGTAGGCCTCATTCAACTCGACCAGAATAATAGTGTCGTCCGCATATTGGAGATGGGTGAGACCATGGGGAATGAGATTAGAACACACCGGAGTAATGTGCCCACTAGTGGCTGCCCTAGAGAGTAGGCGAGATAAAGCATCCGCAACAAAATTGAATAAAATGGGGGAGGCAGGATCGCCTTGCCTCAGGCCCCTACCGTTGGCAAAGAATTTGCTAACCTGACCATTAACATTGATGGCAGTGTGGCCTCCCAAGACCAACTGTAGAATCCTATGGACGAGGGACCCCTCGAACCCTTTGGCCAATAAAACTCTACGAAGAAAATGCCAACTCACCGAGTCATAGGCCTTCTCAAAGTCTAATTTTAGAATCACCGCTTTCGACTCGCGAATCTTAAGGTCATGAACGATTTCATGCAAACAGAGAACCCCGTCCAGAATGAAACGACCCTTAATGAAAGCCAACTGAAAAGGGCTAATGGTACGGTGGGCAATGGGGGAGAGACGAGTGGCTAACCCTTTAGCCGGAAACTTGGCGAAGTTATTAATAAGGGCAATCGGCCTAAATTGCGAGATCAAATCCGCGCCCTTGACTTTAGGAATAAGGGTAATGACAGCGTAATTAAGGCGAGAGACATCCACCGTACCTAACCAGAACCCTTGGATGATCGTACAAATGAGAGGCCGCAACTGCGGCCAGAATTTTTTGAAGAAGGGGATCGAAAAACCATCAGGGCCGGAAGCAGCATTCGGGTTAGCCGAGCTAATCACCTGCCAAATCTCTTCATCAGATAAGGGGACCATCAGGCCCGAATTTTCGCCCGGAGAGATCTTAGACCCCTCATCCCAGAAGTCAGGGCAAAGGCCAAGCCCAGGGTCCGGCTTAGAGCCGAGTAGATTGGAATAGAAGCTAACAATGTGATTCATAATGAGGGACTGGTCAGAAATTCTAACGCCGTCAATCAACAGAGTGTCAATGAAACATCTGCGGCGTCTGCCATTCGCGATCGCAAAGAAATAAGCCGTCATAGCATCCCCTTTCAAGGTCCAGTTAAGGGCACCTCGTTGGCGCCAGTAAATTTCTGACTGTTGGTGAAGCAACACCAAAGCGTCTTCCAGGGAGTAGCGAGTAGCCCACTGAGAGGCGGAGAGCCCAGATGTGTCAGCAGATTGATCCAAATCCTGGATTTGAGATTCGAGGGATTCCTTGTCTCTACGCAACTCGGCCGCCCTATTCCGAGACCACCCCCTTAAGAATTTACGCAACTCATAAGACACCTTGTGCCAATCATCCATGGGACCAAAGGAGCGATGAGGAGAAGAAAGAAGATTAGTAATCTTAGAAACCATCATGTCACAAAAGCCCTCAACAACAAGCCAAGAAGCATCAAACTGGAAACGGGAGGGAGAAACAAGAGAAAGGATACCAGCATCCAGGATCAGGGGAACATGATCAGAGCCCACCGCAGGCCTAGCCTTAAGCAGCGCGCGGGGAAACAACGAGTCCCACTGAACAGAAACAAAAACCCTGTCCAGCACCGACCGGACAGGCGAGGATTGATGGTTAGACCAGGTGAAACGCGCCCCCACCCTAGGGAGCTCACGCAACGCGCAGTTACTAATGAAATCATTAAAAGCATTGGCAAGAGGCCAGGAGAAATTAGGATTATTCTTGTCGGCCGGAGAACGTAACAAATTGAAATCAGCCCCAATTAGAAGAGGAATATTACATGCTTCAATCTTAATCGATAGTTCGTCCAAAAAGAGAGGAGCAAGCGTGTGATCCGCAGGGCCATATACCACCATAAATTCCCACAAAGTGTTCAGCTGACGATGATGAACCACACAGCTAGCCCAAAAGATGCCATGATCAAAAGCAATGAAATAAAAAACGTCCCGCTTGGACCCAATCAAGATTCCCCCGGAATGACCCGAGGCGGGGAGAAAGTGCCAATCAAACCTATCCATCCCAGCTATCGCAGAGAGTTCAGAAGGGGAAAAAGATTCCTTAAACGTTTCGACCAGCCCTAAAATATCAATATGTTCACCACAAACCAAGTCATGAATCTGGTCACGGCGCCCCCTAGCACCGAAACCACGAATATTCCAGAATAAAGCTCTCATTTGAAGGAAAGGTTTTTAATACGGAGACTCGATCTGCACGGAGCCCCACAAGGCTTAGATCGCTTGGGACGCCCAACCTTAGCAAGGGTCGGGGGGGGGGGGGCAGACGACTGGCCACAACCATTTGTCGCCTCCAACCCCCGGCTTGGCCCTGAGCACCAGCAGGACCAGCACCTTTCGTGGCCTCAACGACCTTGGCAATGGCAGCCTGGGCTGCCTCATTGGCCCTAATGACAGAAAGAAGGTGAGAGGGGGAGCCCATCCCCGGTATAGCAGCCACCCCAATATCAGACATGATATGCAACAAATGGTCATCTGACAGAGCTGGTAAAACAAGGCGAACAGGAGAGCAGGAAGAGAAGGTTGGGCAGACGAACCTGAAGGAGGGAGATCCCTGGCCGCGGCACGCTGTTCCGCCCGCACCACCACCAAAACGCCAGAATCGCGCACACGCCGGCCCTTCCGCGCCGTGGACGCCGGAGAATGCAGCACAGGGGAGCACCGGATCGGCGACGCCGGCCCAGGGCCAGACCCCGAGGCGGAGCCCAGATCCTTGTCCAGACGACGAGCCAGACCCGCCGCCGAAAGCTTGGAAGTGGAGGAGGCCCGACTCTTAGCCGAGAATTTCCGGATCGAAGACTTCTTCTTCTTCTTAGTTGAGGGCTCGGTGGAGCGCAAGGGGGAAGCGGGAAGATCCTCGATCCCAGAGAAGGAAGGAGACTGCGGGCGAGTAGGCACATTGGAGCAAACACCAGAGAAGGGGGTCCCCTTACCAACACCAGCATCACTAGAAGCCAAGTCCTCCTTCTGAGGATTAGGAGCAGGGGCATTATCCTTGAGCAGCTCGCGTTCATCCGGATCCAACTTATCCCATTCAGATTGTGTAAAATGCGGATCAGTACCTCCACTTGGGTTATGCCCCCCAGCCGAACCATCCCCCTGCGTGTCATCTTGGTCCGAAGGCTTGGAAGGAGGAGGCGGAGGTGGAGGTGGAGCACGGGGTTCAGCACCCTCCACCCGAACCCGAAGTCGCACACCCTCGGGAGAAGGGAAGACATCCACGGAACCATGAACGCAGACGGGGTCGATGCACCAAACATTGAGACGAACCGGGCCAACCTTGCCCAGGGATTCCGAATCCACTTCCACGGGCTTGCCAATGAGCTTACCAAACGCCATCATGAACTCCACAGATCGAAGCCCAACTGGCACGTCGTCAACTAGCACCCAGATCTTGCTAAGCGGGCCCACCGCCTTGGCACCACAAGTAGCCGCTTTAACAGATACCACAAGCTGGTTGAGGGGGAGGGTAAAACTGGTGCACGAGGAGATCATCCGTAGACAGTCCTTGGAGGGGAAAACCACTGCGAATTCATACTCTGAAAGCTGGCGCACCTACCAATCCCAGCCACCATCGTCCCATATTTTCAAACCATCCAGGAGGGTCTGCGGAGAGATCCGCTGACCGCACACCGTGATGATGGCCGCGTTAGAGAGGGACGGCGCAGCCATCACCACAGGAACATCAGCGTCCAGAGCGAAGAAAGAACATTCGGGAATACCCAAGCCAAACTGAATGAAAGAGGGGTTCTTGGTACGGTTACGGCAGTCGACAGTAAGATGGCCATCAGAGCGACAGATGAGGCAGAAGGGTGGGTTAGTGCATCTAGATTGGAAGTGGTTCGGGCGGTGGCAAGCAAAGCAAGTCAGGGTTGGTGAAGGGCCCGAGGAAGCAGGGTGCTGGCGAGGAGGGGGAGGCGGCGGCGGCAGGATGCCATCGCCGCGGACCGCAGAAGGGGCACCCGAAGCAGAGGGAGGGGGGCGCCGATCCCCGTCTTGCGAGGAGGAAGAGCCAGGCCTGAAGCGCGGCCCCGAGCGAGAGGCAGTGCCCGCCGCAAACGAGCGAGGAGGAGGCCGGGGCGGAGCGACCGGGCCCCTGGCCGGAGCGGGGCGCGGCGCCGACGAGGAGGAACCACCGCCAGCCGAAGCAGCAGCGGCCTCCCATGGATCCAGCCCAGAACCAGGGACCACCGTCCCAGATCTGGCCACGGAGCGCTCCGGCCCCGCCTCCCAATCCTCCCGCTCACACGGCAGCACGCGCACCGCCCGCTCAGATTCGAGCTTGGAACACAGCTCCGCCTCATAGGCCAGAAGAGAGTTCCCCCTAGCCTGAGCAAGAAGAAGTTGTCATCTTTGTAGACCATCTTCAGAGGGGGTTTTGTCTGCCCGGGTCAAAATTCTTCCGTGACGTTCTTGATTTCTTCGACCTCCGGCCCAGGACCTTGGTCCAGATTCCATCACCAATCTTTGCCAATTTCAAGTTTTCTGCGAAGTATATCTTCAGACAGAGCCAACCGTCCCTCTCTTTTGGAAAATCTTCTACATCAACCACTAGACCGAGTTCAGAGACGGTCCCACTATAGAACTTGGTGGAATTTCTGTTCAAAGGCGTAAGAACAATCCTTTTCCTGAAGCCAAACTAGCGAGTCATCCCAAGGGTTGGAACAGGACTTGGTTTTACTAAAAAAACACTGCTCCCCAAGGTGAAAACCCCCTGCTGGGTTACAGACCGGACTGGCTCAACGCAACGATTGCTTTTCCAGGTTGGCCGTCAGACGAGGAGCGGAAACACTTTGCCCCTTTTTATTCTAAGTTAAGAGCTTTGATGGCTAATGGCCTCATTGGGATCGGTCTGACCCGGTGTTGGATAAGCTGGCGGATCTGGCCCCTTAGCTTAAGGGGCGACTTAATGTGCAACTATACTGGTGAGCCGGAAGATGCACAACGCTTTAGTAAAGCCAATCTTTCTGAAGACAAAATTAACAAGGCCACAAAGAAGCTGTTGGGAGAGTCCCAAGAAAAATGCAACAAGACCGGGTTGGCTCCCTTCTACCTGACCAACCCTGTGCCTTAAATGAGTGTTATTTATACTGTCTTACTCATTCTGTCCAACTTATTTGTTGTCTTAAACTTAATTTCTGGCTCATCATATATGCAGCCAAACTCCGCATTTTGGAAAAGGAAGACTTGGAAGACTGCTTCTCCTCCTGTTGAGCAAGTAGATGAGCCGGCCGATGCTAACGAGGCGGCTGCTGAATCTGAGGTAGAGCTCGACTCACTAGGCCGTCTGTTTATTGAACTTGATGACGCTCCTCCTCAGGATAACACCGAGACCAGTAGAGCCGACAATGTTGAGGTAATTTCAGTTTCATCAAACTGGAAAACATTTGTCCCGAAGAGAACGAGACGAGCCGTCAGAAAAGTATTGTTTTCGCATCCAGATGCTCACTTGGACCCAACTTTTATTTTGAAGAAAACTCAAGCCGGCACATCCAAATGCAAGACTCGGAACAGCCCCGGGGAATTAACTGCCGGCTTATATGATGAGCCTGTCTCTGGCAGGCGACGAACTGAGGTGCCACATAGCCCAACTCCATCTCTCCCATGAGCCGGTATTATTAGGCAACCTCTTAATCCTTCTGCTTCGAATAATCAGGAATCGTCGCCCTCCTCTGGAGAGTCAACTGCCTCATAGCTCCTGGCTCTTACGATTAAGCTTGGGTAAGCACTTGTCATAGGAAAAAAATCTTGTCATCATAACTACTTTTTTTAATCTGATGTTACTCTCATGTCTTCAGGGCCAAAACCATTTCAAAGAAGAAAGCTGGCGGGTCATCTTCTGCCACAGCAGATCTCGAGACTCAAGACCCACCAGTGGTGACTCCGGAGATCCAAGCTAAAACTACGAGCGAGGATAACCCGGACCAAAGGGTTGAGTCGGTTCATGAAAATGAGCCGGTGCAAGCTGATGATCCGGTGACGATGGAAGAGCCGGCTCATGCCGAAGAGCGGGTCAACACAGATGACCTGGCTAACCCGACAAGTCCTACTCGTGTCTCTAGTCCAATGAGGGTGGACAACATTGTCTTATCACACCCAATAGATGATGCAGAAGTAACTGCTACCTCTTGAGCATGCGTTGGTTTTCCCTTGAAGAGGAAAGGGTGATGCAGCAAAGTAGCGTAAGTATTTCCCTCAGTTTTTGAGAACCAAGGTATCAATCCAGTAGGAGGCCACACGCAAGTCCCTCGTACCTACACAAACAAATAGGAACCTTGCAACCAACGCGATAAAGGGGTTATCAATCCCTTCACGACCACTTGCAAAAGTGAGATCTGATAGAGATGATAAGATAACATTTTTGGTATTTTTATGATAAAGATTAAAAGTAAAGATTGCAAAATAAACGGCACCAGAAATAGCTAGTTGACGGGAGATTAATATGATGGAAAATAGACCCGGGGGCCATAGGTTTCACTAGTGGCTTCTCTCAAGATAGCATACGTATTACGGTGGGTGAACAAATTACTATCGAGCAATTGATAGAATAGTGCATAGTTATGAGAATATCTAGGCATGATCATGTATATAGGCATCACGTCCGCGACAAGTAGACCGACTCCTGCCTGCATCTACTACTATTACTCCACACATCGACCGCTATCCAGCATGCATCTAGAGTATTAAGTTCATAAGAACAGAGTAACGCATTAGGCAAGATGACATGATGTAGAGGGATAAACTCAAGCAATATGATATAAACCCCATCTTTTTATCCTCGATGGCAATAATACAATACGTGTCGTTTCCCCTTGTGTCACTGGGATCGAGCAACGCAAGATTGAACCCAAAGCTAAGCACTTCTCCCATTGCAAGAAAGATCAATCTAGTAGGCCAAACCAAACTGATAATTCGAAGAGACTTGCAAAGATAACCAATCATACATAAAAGAATTCAGAGAAGATTCTTTTATTGTTCATAGATAATCTTGATCATAAACCCACAATTCATTGGATCTCGACAAACACACCGCAAAAAGAATTACATCGAATAGATCTCCAAGAAGATCGAGGAGAACTTTGTATTGAGATCCAAAGAGAGAGAAGAAGCCATCTAGCTAATAACTAAGGACCCGAAGGTCTGAGGTAAACTACTCACACATCATCGGAGAGGCTATGGTGTTGATGTAGAAGCCCTCCGTGATCGATGCCCACTCCGGCGGAGCGCCGGAAAAGGCCCCAAGATGGGATCTTACGGGTACAGAAGGTTGCGGCGGTGGAAATAGGGTTTCGTGGTGCTCCTGGTTGGTTTCAGGGTACGTAGGTATATATAGGAGGAAGAAGTAGGTCGGTGGAGCTATGAGGGACCCACGAGGGTGGTGGCGCGCCCAAGGGGCAGGCGCGCCTCCCTGCCCCGTGGCCTCCTCGTTCATTTCTTGACGTCCACTCCAAGTCCTCTGGATCACGTTTGTTCCAATAATCACGCTCCCGAAGGTTCCATTCCGTTTGGACTCCGTTTGATATTTTTTTCTGCGAAACACTGAAATAGGCAAAAAACAGCAATTTGCACTGGGCCTTGGGTTAATAGGTTAGTCCCAAAAATAATATAAAAGTGTATAATAAAGCCCATTAAACATCCAAAACAGAATATATAATAGCATGGAATAATACAAAATTATAGATACGTTGGAGACGTATCAAGCATCCCCAAGCTTAATTCTTGCTCGTCCTCGAGTAGGTAAATGATAAAAACAGAATTTTTGATGTGGAATGCTTCCTAACATATTTCTCAATGTAATTTTCTTTATTGTGGCATGAATGTGTAGATCCGAAAGATTCAAGATAAAAGTTTAATATTGACCTAAAAATAATAATACTTCAAGCATACTAACCAAGCAATTATGTCTTCTCAAAATAACATAGCCAAAGAAAGCTCATCCCTACAAAATCATATAGTTTGGCCATGCTTCATTTTTGTCACAGAAGATGCTCTCATCTTGCACAACCCCGATGACAAGCCAAGCAATTGTTTCATACTTTAGTAATCTCAAACTTTTTTCAACTTTCACGCAATACATGAGCGTGAGCCATGGATATAGCACTATAGGTGGAATAGAATATGATGATGGGGGTTGTGTGGAGAAGACAAAAAAGGAGAAAGTCTCACATTGACGCGGCTAATCAACGGGCTAGGGAGATGCCCATCAATTGATGTCAATGCAAGGAGTAGGGATTGCCATGCAACGGATGCACTAGAGCTATAAATGTATGAAAGCTCAACAAAAGAAACTAAGTGGGTGTGCATCCAACTTGCTTGCTCACGAAGACCTAGGGCATTTGAGGAAGCCCATTGTTGGAATATACAAGCCAAGTTCTATAATGAAAAATTCCCACTAGTATATGAAAGTGACAAAACAAGAGACTCTCTATCATAAGGATCATGGTGCTACTTTGAAGCACAAGTGTGGAAAAAGGATAGTAGCATTGTCCCTTTTTATTTCTCTTTTCCCCCCTTTTTTGGGCCTTATTTTTTTATTTGGACTTTCTCTCGTTTTTTGGGGACAATGCTCTATAAATGATGATCATCACACTTCATTTTTTTACAACTCAATGATTACAACTCGATACTAGAACAAAATATGACTCTATATGAATTCCTCCGGCGGTGTACCGGGATGGGCAATGAATCAAGAGTGACATGTATGAAATAATATGCATGGTGGCTTTGCCACAAATACGATGTCAACTACATGATCATGCAAGGCAACATGACAATGATGAAGCGTGTCATAATAAACGGAACGGTGGAAAGTTGCATGGCAATATATCTCGAAATGGCTATGGAAATGCCATAATAGGTAGGTATGGTGGCTGTTTTGAGGAAGATATAAGGAGGTTTATGTGTGATAGAGCGTATCGTATCACGGGGTTTGGATGCATCGGCGAAGTTTGCACCAACTCTCAAGGTGAGAAAGGGCAATGCACGGTACCGAAGAGGCTAGCAATGATGGAAGGTTGAGAGTGCGTATAATCCATGGACTCAACATTAGTCATATAGAACTCACATACTTATTGAAAAAATCTACAAGTCGTCAAAAACCAAGCACTACGCGCATGCTCCTAGGGGGATAGATTGGTAGGAAAAGACCATCGCTCGTCCCCGACCGCCACTCATAAGGATGACAATCAAAGAACACCTCATGTTTCAAATTTGTTACACAACGTTTACCATACGTGCATGCTACGGGACTTGCAAACTTCAACACAAGTATTTCTGAAATTCACAACTACTCAACTAGCACAACTTTAATATCACTATCTCCATATCTCAAAACAATCATCAAGTATCAAACTTCTCCTAGTATTCAATGCACTTATATGAAAGTTTTTATTATATCCAACTTGGATGCCTATCATATTAGGACTAATTTTATAGCCAAAGAAAATTACCATGCTGTTCTAAAGGACTCTCAAAATAATATAAGTGAAGCATGAGAGATCAATAATTTCTATAAAATAAAACCACCACCGTGCTCTAAAAGATATAAGTGAAGCACTAGAGCAAAATTGTTTAGCTCAAAAGATATAAGTGAAGCATATAGAGTATTCTAATACATTCCGATTAATGTGTGTCTCTCCCAAAAGGTGTGTATAGCAAGGATTATTGTGGTGAACTAAAAAGCAAAGACTCAAATCATACAAGGCGCTCCAAGCAAAATACATATCATGTGGTGAATAAAAATATAGCTCCAAGTAAAGTTACCGATGGACGAAGACAAAAGAGGGGATTCCTTCCGGGGCATCCTCAAGCTTAGGCTTTTTGGTTGTCCTTGGATTTTACCTTGGGGTTCCTTGGGCATCCCCAAGCTTAGGCTCTTGCCACTCCTTGTTCCATAATCCATCAAATCTTTACCCAAAACTTGAAAACTTCACAACAGAAAACTTAACAGAAAATCTCATGAGCTCCGTTAGCGAAAGAAAGCAAAGCACCACTTCAAGGTACTGTAATGAACTCATTCTTTATTTATATTGGTGTTAAACCTACTGTATTCCAACTTCTCTATGGTTCATAACGTCTGATACTAGCCATAGATTCATCAAAATAAGCAAACAACACACGAAAAACAGAATCTGTCAAAAACAGAACAATCTGTAGTAATCTGTATCTAACGCAAACTTCTAGAACTCAGAAACATCTACCAAAATAGGAAGACCTAGATAATTTGTTTGTTGATCTACTTAAATTGTAATCAGTATTTTATCACGTTCTGGTGATTTTTAACAATTGTTTTCGTGATCAGAAAGTTTCTGACTTTTTCAACAAGATCAAATAACTATCATCCAAGAAGATCCTATAGGTTTTACTTGGCACAAACACTAATTAAAACATAAAACCACATCTAACCAGAGGATAGATCAATTATTTATTACTAAACAGAACCAAAAAGCAAGAAAATAAAATAAAATTGGGTTGCCCCCCAACAAGCGCTATCGTTTAACGCCCTTAGCTAGGCATTGAGATTTCGATGATGCTCACATAAAAGATAGTAATTGAAACACAAAGAGAGCATCATAAAACATGTGAAAATCACATATAAGTCTAAAATACTTCCTATGCATAGGCATCTTATAGGCAAACCAATTATCAAGGCAAGCAAAAACTAGCATATGCAAGGAAGCGAAAAGAAACAATAGCAATCTCAACACGACGAGAGGTAATTTAGTAACATAAAAATTTCTACAACCATATTTTCCTCTCTCATAATAATTACATGTAGGATAATAAGCAAATTCAACAATATAGCTATCACAAAACATATGCTTAACACGATCCACATGCATGCAAAGTTGACACTCTTCCAAAATAGTGGGATTAACATTAGCTAAAGTCATGACCTCTCCAAACCCACTTTTATCAAAAACTTCATAAGATTGATCAAAATCCAAATATGTGGGATCTAAAGTTGACACTCTTCCAAACCCACTTTCAAGACTATTGCAAACATTATTATCAATCTCATATTCAACATGGGGCTTAAATAAATTTTCAAGATCATAAGAAGAATCACCCCAATCATGATCATTGCAACAAGTAGTAGACATAGCAAAACTAGCATCCCCAAGCTTAGGGTTTTGCATATTATTAGCACAATTGCCATTAAGAGAATTTATAGTAAAATCATTGCAATCATGCTTTTTATTCAAGGAGCTATCGTGAATCTCTTCATAAATTTCTTCATCACAGTTTTCAGATTCATGAATTTCAAGCAAAACTTCATAAATATAATCTAGTGCACTCAAATCACTCGAAATTGGTTCATCATAATTGGATATCTTAAAAAGATTAGCAAGGGGATGAGGATCCATAAACTTTTAGCAAGCGAAGATGCAAGCAAAAAGAAGGCACATGGTAACACAAGATCGAACGGAAGGAGGGCGAAGAAAACGGCAAAGGTGAAGTGGGGGAGAGGAAAACGAGAGGCAAATGGCAAATAATGTAATGCGAGGGATAAGAGTTTGTGATGGGTACTTGGTATGTCTTGACTTGTGCGTAGAATCCCCGGCAACGGCGCCAGAAATCCTTCTTGCTACCTCTTGAGCATGCGTTGGTTTTCCCTTGAAGAGGAAAGGGTGATGCAGCAAAGTAGCATAAGTATTTTCCTCAGTTTTTGAGAACCAAGGTATCAACCCAGTAGGAGGCCACACGCAAGTCCCTCGTACCTACACAAACAAATAAGAACCTTGAAACCAACGCGATAAAGGGGTTGTCAATCCCTTCACGTCCACTTGCAAAAGTGAGATCTGATAGAGATGGTAAGATAATATTTTTGGTATTTTTATGATAAAGATTAAAAGTAAAGATTGCAAAATAAACGGCACCAGAAATAGCTAGTTGACCGGAGATTACTATGATGGAAAATAGACCCGGGGGCCATAGATTTCACTAGTGGCTTCTCTCAAGATAGCATAAGTATTACGGTGGGTGAACAAATTACTGTTGAGCAATTGATAGAATAGTGCATAGTTATGAGAATATCTAGTCATGATCATGTATATAGGCATCACGTCCGCGACAAGTAGACCGACTCCTGCCTACATCTACTACTATTACTCCACACATCGACCGCTATCCAGCATGCATCTAGAGTATTAAGTTCATAAGAACAGAGTAACGCATTAGGCAAGATGACATGATGTAGAGGGATAAAATCAAGCAATATGATATAAACCCCACCTTTTTATCCTCGATGGCAACAATACAATACGTGTCGTTTCCCCTTCTGTCACTGGGATCGAGCAACGCAAGGTTGAACCCAAAGCTAAGCACTTCTCCCATTGCAAGAAAGATCAATCTAGTAGGCCAAACCAAACTGATAATTCGAAGAGACTTGCAAAGATAACCAATCATACATAAAAGAATTCAGAGAAGATTCTTTTATTGTTCATAGATAATCTTGATCATAAACCCACAATTCATCGGATCTCGACATACACACCGCAAAAAGAATTACATCGAATAGATCTCCAAGAAGATCGAGGAGAACTTTGTATTGAGTTCCAAAGAGAGAGAAGAAGCCATCTAGCTAATAACTATGGACCCGAAGGTCTGAGGTAAACTACTCACACATCATCAGAGAGGCTATGGTGTTGATATAGAAGCCCTCCGTGACCGATACCCCCTCCGGTGGAGCGCCGAAAAAGGCCCCAAGATGGGATCTCACGGGTATAGAAGGTTGCAGCGGTGGAAATAGGGTTTCGTGGTGCTCCTGGTTGGTTTCGGGGTACGTAGGTATATATAGGAGGAAGAAGTAGGTCGGTGGAGCTACGAGGGGCCCACGAGGGTGGGGGCGCGCCTAGGGGGGCAGGCGCGCCTCCCTGCCTTGTGGCCTCCTCGTTCGTTTCTTGACGTCCACTCCAAGTCCTCTGGATCACGTTTGTTCCAAAAATCACGCTCCCGAAGGTTTCATTCCGTTTGGACTCCGTTTGATATTCTTTTTCTGCGAAACACTGAAATAGGCAAAAAAACAGCAATTTGCACTGGGCCTTGGGTTAATAGGTTAGCCCCAAAAATAATATAAAAGTGTATAATAAAGCCCATTAAACATCCAAAACAGAATATATAATAGCATGGAACAATCAAATATTATAGATACGTTGGAAACGTATCAGTAACCATCACTAGAGAGGCCCATAAGGGTTTGGGGGCATCGAAAGCCTTGTCCAACATTATGGCTAAGGATGAGCTGGCCACGCTGTCAAAACGGAAAGCTAAGCTGGAGCTCCCAAACTTTGACAAGCTCAGCGCCTGATAACCCACAAGTATAGGGGATCGCAACAGTTTTCGAGGGTAGAGTATTCAACCCAAATTTATTGATTCGACACAAGGGGAGCCAAAGAATATTCTCAAGTATTAGCCGTTGAGTTGTCAATTCAACCACACCTGGATAACTTAGTATCTGCAGCAAAGTATTTAGTAGCAAAGTAGTATGGAAGTAATGGTAACGGTAGCAAAAGTAATATTTTTGGGTTTTGTAGTGATTGTAACAGTAGCAACGGAAAAGTAAATAAGCGGAGAACAATATGTGAAAAGCTCGTAGGCATTGGATCGGTGATGGAGAATTATGCCGGATGCTGTTCATCATGTAACAGTCATAACATAGGGTGACACAGAACTAGCTCCAATTCATTAATGTAATGTAGGCATGTATTCCGAATATAGTCATACGTGCTTATGGAAAAGAACTTGCATGACATCTTTTGTCCCACCCTCCCGTGGCAGCGGGGTCCTAATGGAAACTAAGGGATATTAAGGCCTCCTTTTAATAGAGTACCAGACCAAAGCATTAACACATAGTGAATACATGAACTCCTCAAACTACGGTCATCACCGGGAGTGGTCCCGATTATTGTCACTTCGGGGTTGCTGAATCATAACACATAGTAGGTGACTATAGACTTGCAAGATAGGATCAAGAACTCACATATATTCATGAAAACATAATAGGTTCAGATCTGAAATCATGACACTCGGGCCCTAGTGACAAGCATTATGTGACAGCCTGGTTTTTGCCCTTTCTTATTTGCTTGAAATTTCATTTGAAAGTTTTTGAAACTTGGAGTTTCTGAATCTTTTCATTTGGACTTAAACACTTGGGCATCCTTGGCTTTCACCCAAGTGTTCACTTCTCTCCCAAACCATTACTTCACTTCTGATCCACCAAAAAATAACCTTCGGAATATTTTTCTTAAATGAAAAATATTCATTTTCTCTCAAAAACCCTAAGCCAGATCTGTTTGCTTCAAGGCAACCCTATTTTTTATGGGTCAGAAAATTCTAAGATAATTCACAAATATTCTAGGGACCCTAGGGCACCTCCCTGAGCAAAAATATTTCATCACCTTTTGGAATATTTTTGCTACAGAAAATCTTTTCTGTTCTGGACTGAAATGGTGGTTTCTACAACAAATACCATTTTACTTGCTCCATTTGACCTGAACTTTATTGTGCATCTTTACCTTAGTAACTTATAACTAGCCTCCAAAGCACAACCCCAAACTCCCAGCCATTTGACCACAGTAACATCACTAAGTTACTGACCAGAAACTTACCTGGCTTGTAAAATCTTCTCTACTGCACCTGGATCCAAACCAAACTGTGGTAAACTTCAAAACTACCACGAACAACATGCCAGACATGATTTTTGGACGAAGGATGGCCTGAGGAGAGAGTTCGCGCGGTGACCACGCGTGTCCATGATGCCAGGCATGCGTGTCGACGCGCTCTGGGTGACACCGAGCGCTCTGTTCGAGCGTGCTCGCTTCCCCCGCCTGCCCAACCATGCCCAACCCCGCCACCATCATCGTCTCGACGTCCTTAACTCCTCCCTGGCACTCGCCGACGCCGGAGCTTGCCGCAGCGAGCACGGGCAAGGTCCGGCCAACCCAACAGTGCGGAGCGCACTGTGCTCGTCGCCATCCCCTTGATCCTGTGCTTGTCTCTGCTCGCCCACAGTGGCCGCGTGACCTCCGTCGCCTTCTCCCCCTCTCACTGACGCCGCTCGTCACCGGGCGCCATGGACAGGTGTCCACCGGCGGAGCCCGAAGCACCCTCGCCGCTTGCCTATAAAGAGAGCCACCCCAGCCTCCTCGAGCACCATCCAGCACTCACACACACCCCACGATCGAGTAGGAAGCCGTAGCCCGGCCGGGCAAGCCTCGGGCCGCCGTCCCCGATCTCGAGCTCGCCGGCGATCCTCTCTGGTCGCCGCGATAGCTCCAGCCCCTCCCAGGCCTGGGCGACCCCTCCAAGGCCTCCGCCTCTCTCCGGTGAGGCCATCTCGCCCGCTTGGAGCCTCTGGAGTGACCTCTGCTCGCCTCTTCCTCAACTCCGGCGACCTCCAAGTTCTGCCTCCGCTTGCGAGCTAGTTTCCGACGTCGTCCGACCACCCCTAGCCACGCTATGGGTACGGGCAGGTGCGCCATCGTCCCCTCTCTCAATCCCTCCCTCTCGTTTGGGCCAAGGAGCCCTCCTCGCCGGCGAGAGCTCCGGCGAAGCCGCGACCCTCTCTGTTTCTCTCTCCATCTTCCCCCACCTGACTAGCGGGGCCCGCTAGTCAGCCACTCAGTACACGCGCGAAGCGGTACGAGTGGTGGCGCCCCTGGGCTTTACACCTTCGACGTCACCCCCCAGCTATTTCTTGTTATTCAAATTCATTTATATTCCAGAGAGCTTCAAACAATTTTAACTTTTTAACCATAAGTCCAAATGAGATGATTCTTTTTGCATTGTGTTCTTTGAAAGGAAATCTAACAGCTCACCAAAGATGAGATTTTTCTGAGCTGTTTAGAATTTCTGGTGAATTTCAAAAGTGTTCTTGATATTCTCTTTTTGTGTTTAAAATTATTTTCAGAAGGTGAGGCTTGTCTTGAGGATCACTAGGAGGCTTGTGAACCTCATCTACACTAAGGCAAGCCACAACAACATTTTTATGATGCCATTTCAATATTTGTGATTTTCTCACTTAAATGAAATGATTAACCCATGCATTTAAATAATTATTGAATTATTTGTATTCTGTTAAGTATTGGTCAGTTGTTATGCTTGATTTACAGAATAGTTGAAACTAGTTTAAGTGGGTAAAGCAAGTTAAAATTTATTTGAGGTGATGTTAGAAATAATTTTGTTATGCATGTTAGTAATTATTTAAAGCTTTGTGTTTGCATTCTTAAATTGATAAAAATTTGTTAGAAAATATTCTGTTAAATACTTGTTTAATCATATTACTTGTCTTACAGAATGTTTGAACCCAACTTAGTGATAAAGAAATTAAGAGTTGTTGATAATGATATCTTTTGGTCAAGCATATGAAAAATTTATCGGAGTTACTTTCTTGCATGGGAAATTAATAAAACTTGTTGCAAAATATTTTGGTTAAGTTGTGAGTCATTTTTGAGCAAGTAGAGTAATATGAGTTGCTAACGTTTATGCTTGGTGTGCATATGGATGACGTCGGTCATTTTTATCAATATGTGATGCATGTGTTGTTTTGCATTTCATGGCATGCTATGACACCGGTCATTTTTAGTTTAAAGTTAGTCCTGAATATAACTCAACTTGAATATACCGTTGACTGGGTCATGGTGCCGCTGAATCAAGTTTCTTTCCAGTGCAACCACATTTGCCTTGTGGGAAGGCCTTGATTCGGTCCATTGACACGGCCTCTGGTCGGTGCCTCCATCTAGGGAAGATTATGTCGTCTTTGCCCTGGCCCGGTAAGCACACATAATCTTGTGTGCTCGTTGATGAGATTATGGTACCGAGTCCCCGAGTGGGAGTGTTTTGACCACGACGGTGGTCGGGGTGTCTTTGGTAGACACGGGGCCTCCCAGGACCAGCCCGTTGGGGATTTGGGTCGGAGTGGCCGGGAGAGTGCTGTGGCAATGGAGGGGTTTTGTCGGAATGTCGTTGGTCCACCCGAATGGGAATGCGAGGCCATGGGTTCCGTGGTGTGGGTACAGTGTGCTACCTCTGCAGAGTGTATAATCTATCGATAGCCGAGTCCACGGTCACGGGCACCTCGTACTAGGTCCCACCATGAGTCAACGTTTAATAAAAATTGCACACTAAGCTATGAACTTTGCATTGTCAATGGATGGCAGAAAGGCCATCGAGGTATTTGGGACCAAATGATGGTCGTGGTTGTGATCGCCGTAAGGATCACGAGTTGTTCTTGAGAAAGACCACTATGGTGGTGTGTTTGTGGTCCAGAGATGATCACAGTTGGTAAGCTGTCCTGAGGGACGTTCGGGCTTGATCACAGCATGTTGACATATAATGTTGCATTATTAATAATTGGTTAAATATCATGATATTGTTTGTCATTATGATTATGCTTGTTGTGAGCTTGCAAGTACATTCAATGTACTGACCTGACGTGTCATGCCAGATTTCAGGAAAGTCTCGTTGGAAAGGATCGCTGTTCGAGTCTAGATCGTGTCCACATCAGTGTCCCTGTGATATGGAGCTTCCGCTACGATGTTATTCCGCTGCCACGTAGTTGTTCGAGTCGAGGCCCCTTTATGTTCACTAAATAATGTACATATTGTTCCGCCGCACCGAGTGTGCCGCTTGGCCTCGACCACTGTTGTAATATGAACTCTGTTCCGCTAGCATCAATAAAGCGGTTGTTTTCTGTACCAATATGTTGTGTGTTGCCAGAAGACATGATCTCTGGGCTGGCAATGCAGGGTAAACCGGTCGCTCTGAGCCGGGGTGCCACAACGGTTGGTACCAGAGCCGCGCTGACTGTAGGCCATGCTAGACTACGACGTGTTAACTGGACGCTAGACACGAGTAAATGTGAGTGTCGGTAGCAGTTATAGCTGGTTGTTGCATTGTAGTCATTTGATTATTTTTTTTTATGCTAACCTGTTAATGGTTGTGAGTGTAGATGGCTCCGGTGCCGTATCCGTGCCAGTTGCAGTTGATGCTGTACACGTCATCGCACCTTCTCCGCAATGTGTGGCGTCGGCTGTACCCTCACGGAGACGAACCAGTCTACCGTGTGTACCGGGAGCGTCTAGCAGACTCAGTGTATGAGTATCACGCAGTGGTTACTCTACGCACCAGTTCCGATTCCGGCTCTTACACTCGCACTTCTCGGAGCGGTTACGCCTCCACCGCTTCTCAGGCTGTCCAGTTTGCCGCATTTGAGGTCCTTGTCGAGCTTCGTTATACCGAGGTTCAAATGCAGCATCACCCAGGATTCTATTACTACCCATCTCTGCACGACAACAGTCGTGTCCGTTTTCCTCTCGTTAACCCGGAGTCTGATAGTGTTGCTAGCCATCTTGCTTGCTATATCACTGCTAGCTATCTGATGATCCACGAGCTGGCTCGAGAGCTGACTCGTGCCCGTACTGCTTTAGCCACTACCTTGGTCACTACTAGATCCACCACTACTCCATCCTCACTGGGATTCACCCCTTATGTCCCAGTTAGCTCTAGCTCCCCTATTTCGCCGGTTACTCCCCCGAGTAGCACAGGCGTTCCGGCCGTGAACCCTCTCGGTACTCCTGCCGAGTGGGTCTCACTTCTTGCTACTCCTGCAGCCCCGATGCTTCATCCTACCCCTGCCCCTGAGGGAGAGCCCTCGAGGCAGCGTCGTCGTGTTACCTTTAACCCGGAGGTTTCCGTTAACCACGCCAGTTCGGGATCTGAGACCGCTTCAGGGGAGGACACCGCAGCACCAGCAGAGCAGTAGTGTCTTTGAGTATTCGCAGTCGTCTAGATGGTGTACGGATGTAGTTGTATGAGTCATGATGCTTCATGTATGAGAGTAGTGGAACCAGTCAGGTTGTTAAATTTTCATGTATGAGTCTATGTATAATTATGATCGGACTTTAATCGCCGTATTCTCTTCGCTCTTTTGTCTTTTTCGAGAATTGTTGCTGGCTTTTCCCCAATTTTATTCTTGGATGTCTCTCATCTCGATTTCGTTGCCTTGGGAAAAATACTCAATAGGATGACGTGGGGAGGCGGCAGTAGCAACGTTCGTGAGGGAACTCCTGTTCATCGTTCCGCATGACAGGCAGGATATTCTCCCGAGCCGTACATTCAGCCACCACCTCCTCCGCCTGATCCTCCCTCCACCGAGCAAGTTCTGCGTATGTTTGAAGAAAAAGGAACAATGATCTGATTGAAATATTGAGAAGTGTGCAAGCTATAGTTGGACAAAATGGAAATCAGAATGGTCATCACTCAAAGCTGTCAGATTTTCAGAGGACCAATCCACCCAATTTTAGTCAGGTTGTTGACCCATTGGATGCAGACGATTGATTGCGCACCATGGAGAAAAAGCTTGAGATCGCCCGTACTGAAGGAAATGATAAAGTCCCATTTGCAACCCATTACCTTGAAGGCGCAGCTGCCATATGGTGGGAAAATACAAAAGCCATGTGGCCGATTGATGAGGAAGTCACCTGGGAAAAATTCAAGGATAAGTTCCGCAAATATCACATCCCTACTGGAGTTATGAAGGCCAAGCAGCGTGAATTTCTCGCGCTTGTCCAAGGAAATCAATCTGTGGCTGAGTATCTGCAAAAATTCAATCATCTGACCCATTACTCTCTGTATGACGTAGCCACCGAAGAAAGAAAGATGGAAAGATTTCTTGGAGGTTTAAATCTGCAACTTCGGTGTGCTCTCAGTATGTTTGATTTCACGGATTTCCAAACTCTGGTAGACAAGGCATTCATTGCTGAACGGGAACACAAGCTTATATCAGATAATAGGCCTGTTAACGACAACAAGCGCAAGTTTGAGCCAAAGAAGGATGGGCAACCTATGCAAAAGGCTCGTACCTGGCAGCAGACTCAGGTGGAATACCGGCCAAATTGGCAGTAGAATGTTAACAAGACCACCACTCAAGTCAAGAATGTTGGGGCCAATCCAATGCATGAGGAGCGGCAGCGCAATAATTCTTGTTTCACTTGTGGGCAGCCCGGACATTATGCCAAACAGTGCCCCAAGAACCACAAGGTGAATGCGCTGAGCAGGCCACAAGTCAACTTTATGGAGTCAGGGCCAACCCAGCAAAACTTCACTGGGCACGTGAATCATATCTTCGCCGATGAATCGCAAGAGAAGCCAGAAGTCGTCATTGGTATGTTTTCTGTTAATGACATACCTGTAGTAATTTTATTTGACTCTGGGGCTTCCGATTCTTTTATTTCTCGGAGTTTTGCCGCCCAAAACAATTTTCCTTGCACAATTTTGGGCAAAAATATGCTGGTACAAACCCCGGGATCTATAATCAAGAGCAATCTAGTCTGCCTTGATCCGGAGATCAATATCAACGAGGTCCACTTTCGAACATCTCTGATAATCATTGAGTCTGAACAGTTGGATATTATATTGGGAATGAATTGGCTGACCAAATATCAAGTTTGTATAAACTGCGCAACCCGAGAAGTCAATTTAACCAGTCTGAATGGGCAGCTCACCAAATTCTATGCTCGCAAGTATATACCCAAGCCAGAACTAGTGTGCACTGCTGTGGTCGAATTGGAATTTATTCCTATGGTCAGTGAGTACCCTGATGTGTTTCTAGAAGAACTGCCAGGCATGCCACCAGATCGGGAACTGGAATTTGCCATAGATCTTGTGCCCGGAACCGCACCATTATACAAGAAGTATTACCGGATGCCCTCATCAGAATTAGTGGAACTAAAGAAACAGCTTGACGAATTACTCCGAAAAGGTTATATTCGTCCCAGCTCTTCACCGTGGGGGTCACCTGCAATCTTCGTGGGTAAAAAGGATGGCAGTCTCCGTATGTGCATAGATTATCGCCAGCTGAATGAGGTCACCATCAAAAATAAATACCCACTGCCAAGGATTGATGATCTGTTCGATCAGCTCAGTGGGGCTAAAGTATTCTCAAAAATCGATTTACGGACCGGGTATCATCAGCTCAAGATTAAAAGGGAAGATATTCCTAAGACCGCATTCACTACACGATACGGTCTTTACGAATATACTGTGATGTCCTTTGGTCTCACCAATGCGCCTGCCTAGCTTCTTCATGCATATGATGAACAAGGTGTTCATGGACTTCCTCGACAAATTTGTGGTAGTCTTTATCGACGACATCCTCATTTACTCCAAGAGTGAAGAAGAGCATAAGGATCACCTCCGGGCAGTGCTACAACGGCTCCGCAACCATCAGCTATACGCCAAGTTCAGTAAGTGCGAATTTTGGCTCAAGCAAGTTGGGTTTCTCGGGCATGTACTATCCGCTGAAGGCATAGCCGTGGACCCGAGCAAAGTAAAGGATGTGCTTGATTTGGTACCGCCCACGACTGTAACACAGATCCGGAGTTTCCTTGGATTAGCTGGATACTATCGTCGTTTCATTGGAGGGTTTTCCAAAATTGCTAAACCTATGACGGAACTGCTCAAAAAGGATACAAAGTTTGAGTGGACCAAGGACTGTGAGAAGAGTTTTTATGAGCTAAAGACGCGTCTGACAACCGCACCCGTATTGACTCTTCCAGACATTTATCGCAGCTTCGACGTGTACTGCGATGCCTCTAGACAAGGTATTGGTTGTGTATTGATGCAAGACGGCAAGGTAGTAGCCTATGCATCACGACAACTACGACCACATGAGGGAAATTATCCTACTCATGATTTGGAATTGGCTATAGTGGTTCATGCATTAAAAATTTGGAGACACTATCTCATTGGAAAAAGGTGCCAAATTTTTACCGACCACAAAAGCCTCAAGTACATCTTCACTCAGCCAGATTTAAATCACCGTCAGCGAAGATGGTTAGAGTTGGTCAAGGATTATGACCTTGGAATAAATTACTATCCAGGCAAGGCCAACGTCGTTGCCGATGCGCTCAGTCGAAAGCCCGTCAGCTTAAATGTCATGTTAAAATCATTGCCTACCGAACTTCAGGAGGAGATCGCTCAGCTTAACTTGGTCATCGTGGATGCTGGCCTCACTAATATTTTGGAAGTTAACCCCACACTTGAGATGGAAATCCGCAAGGCCCAGCCAGATGATGCCAAGCTACAAAAACATGCAAGGCAGCCCCCAGATTTCTTCAAGGACAACTTCGGTACCCTCCGATTCTGTGGACGAATTTGTGCACCAAATCAACCGGACTTGAAGAGGAAAATCTTGTCAGAAGCACACGAATCCTCGTATTCCATTCATCCGGGAAGTACGAAAATGTATGAAGACCTTAAACAAATATTCTGGTGGAATGGGATGAAGAAAGACATTGCCTATTTTGTAGCCTGTTGCGACATATGCAACAAGGTGAAAGCAGAGCATCAGAAGCCAGCCGGACTTCTCCAACCACTACCAGTTTCACAATGGAAATGGGATGATGTTTGCATGGACTTCATCACCGGATTGCCTAGGACTCAGCGAGGCAAAGACGCAATCTGGGTTATAGTGGACACCCTAACCAAGGTTGCTCATTTCATCCCGGTCAGCACCAGATACAGAGCAAATGAACTGGCGCAACTGTATGTATCCAGAATCGTCATTCTGCATGGGGTACCCCGGACTATCACTTCCGACCGAGGTTCTTTGTTTACCTCCGCTTTCTGGTCCCGCCTCCATCAAGCCTTGGGGACAGCACTAAAATATAGTACTGCTTATCACCCCCAGATGGACGGTCAGACAGAGCAAGTAAATCAAATACTCGAAGATATGTTGCGAGCCTGTGTGCTAGCCAATGGGGCGAACTGGGAAGATTGCTTGCCATACGCCGAGTTCTCGTATAACAACAGTTTCCAGACCAGTCTAAAGATGTCACCCTATGAAGCTCTATATGGTCGTAAGTACCGCACTCCTCTAAATTGGTCTCAAGCTGGAGATAGCCATATCTTCGGAACCGATCTCATGATGGAAGCCGAGAAACAAGTCAGGGAAATCAGAGACCGACTGCAATTGGCCAAATCCCGTCAGAAGAGTTATTATGATGCAAAGCACCGGCAGGTCAGTTTTGAACCCGGAGAACATGTGTACCTCCGAGTCACTCCTATGAAAGGAGTTAAGCGATTTCAGATTAAGCTGGCACCCAGATTCATTGGTCCATTCTCAATTATGTCTCGAGTGGGTACGGTTGCATACCAACTGGAACTACCCCCGGAGTTGTTAGAAATACACAATGTGTTCCATGTTTCGCAATTGAGACGATGCATATCCCCCCCTGAGAAAAGGACTGCAATGGCTGAGATAGAATTGGCAAAGGATTTAACTTACGAAGAAAGACCGTCCAAAATTTTGGATCAAGTGGAAAGGGTCACTCGCAGCAAAGTCAGAAATTTTTTCAAAGTTCAGTGGGAGCATCACACCGAGTCAGAAGCAACTTGGGAGCAGGAAGAGTTCCTTAAGAGTCAGTATCCAGAGTGGTTTTCCCAAGCAACCGAATCTCGAGGACGTGATTCATTCTAAGTGGGGGAGGTTTGTGACAGCCTGGTTTTTGCCCTTTCTTATTTGCTTGAAATTTCATTTGAAAGTTTTTGAAACTTGGAGTTTCTGAATCTTTTCATTTGGATTTAAACACTTGGGCATCCTTGGCTTTCACCCAAGTGTTCACTTCTCTCCCAAACCATCACTTCACTTCTGATCCACCACAAAATAACCTTTGGAATATTTTTCTTAAATGAAAAATATTCATTTTCTCTCAAAAATCCTAAGCCAGATCTGTTTGCTTCAAGGCAACCCTAATTTTATGGCTCAGAAAATTCTAAGATAATTCACAAATATTCTAGGGACCCTAGGGCACCTCCCTGAGCAAAAATATTTCATCACTTTTTGGAATATTTTTGCTACAGAAAATCTTTTCTGTTCTGGACAGAAATGGTGGTTTCTACAGCAAATACCATTTTACTTGCTCCATTTGACCTGAACTTTCTTGTGCATCTTTACCTTAGAACTTATAACTAGCCTCCAAAGCACAGCCCCAAACTCCCAGCCATTTGACCACAGTAACATCATAAAGTTACTGACCGGAAACTTACCTAGCTTGTAAAATCTTCTCTACTGCACCTGGATCCAAACCAAACTGTGGTAAACTTCAAAAGTACCACGAACAACAGGCTAGACATGATTTTTGGACGAAGGCTGGCCTGAGGAGAGAGTTCGCGCGGTGACCACGCGTGTCCACGATGCCAGGCATGCGTGTCGACGCGCTCTGTGTGACGCCGAGCGCTCTGTTCGAGCGTGCTCGCTTCCCCCGCCTGCCCAACCATGCCCAACCCCGCCACCATCATCGTCTCGACGTCCTTAACTCCTCCCTGGAACTCGCCGACGCCGGAGCTCGCCGCAGCGAGCACGGGCAAGGTCCGGCCAGCCCAACAGTGCGGAGCGCACTGTGCTCGTCGCCATCCCCTTGATCCTGTGCTCGTCTCCGCTCGCCCACAGTGGCCGCGTGACCTCCGTCGCCTTCTCCCCCTCTCACTGACGCCGCTCGTCGCCGGGCACCGTGGACAGGTGTCCACCGGCGGAGCCCGAAGCACCCTTGCCGCTCGCCTATAAAGAGAGCCACCCCAGCCTACTCGAGCACCATCCAGCACTCACACACACCCCACGATCGAGTAGGAAGCCGTAGCCCGGCCGGGCAGGCCTTAGGCCGCCGTCCCCGAGCTCGAGCTCGCCGGCGATCCCCTCTGGTCGCCGCGGTAGCTCCAGCCCCTCCCAGGCCTGGGCGACCCCTCCAAGGCCTCCGCCTCTGCTCGCCGTCTTCCTCAACTCCGGCGACCTCCACGTTCTGCCTCCGCTTGCGAGCTAGTTTCCGACGCCGTCCGACCACCCCTAGCCACGCTACGGGTACGGGTAGGTGCGCCATCGTCCCCTCTCTCAATCCCTCCCTCTCGTTTGGGCCAAGGAGCCCTCGTCGCCGGCGAGAGCTCCGGCGAAGCCGCGGCCCTCTCTGTTTCTCTCTCCCTCTTCCCCCACCTGACTAGCGGGGCCCGCGAGTCAGCCACTCAGTACACGCGCGAAGCGGTACGAGTGGTGGCGCCCCTAGGCTTTACGCCTTCGACGTCACCCCCCCAGCTGTTTCTTTTTATTCAAATTCATTTATATTCCAGAGAGCTTCAAACAATTTTAACTTTTTAACCATAAGTCCAAATGAGATGATTCTTTTTGCATTGTGTTCTTTGAAAGGAAATCTAACAGCTCACCAAAGATGAGATTTTTCTGAGCTGTTTAGAATTTCTGGTGAATTTCAGAAGTGTTCTTGATATTCTCTTTTTGTGTTTAAAATTATTTTCAGAAGGTGAGGCTTGTCTTGAGGATCACCAGGAGGCTTGTGAACCTCATCTGCACTAAGGCAAGCCACAACAACATTTTTATGATGCCATTTCAATATTTGTGATTTTCTCACTTAAATGAAATGATTAACCCATGCATTTAAATAATTATTGAATTATTTGTATTCTGTTAAGTATTGGTCAGTTGTTATGCTTGATTTACAGAATAGTTGAAACTAGTTTAAGTGGGTAAAGCAAGTTAAAATTTATTTAAGGTGATGTTAGAAATAATTTTGTTATGCATGTTAGTAATTATTTAAAGCTTTGTGTTTGCATTCTTAAATTGATAAAAATTTGTTAGAAAATATTCTGTTAAATACTTGTTTAATCATATTACTTGTCTTACAGAATGTTTGAACCCAACTTAGTGATAAAGAAATTAAGAGTTGTTGATAATGATATCTTTTGGTCAAGCATATGAAAAATTTATCGGAGTTACTTTCTTGCGTAGGAAATTAATAAAACTTGTTGCAAAATATTTTGTTTAAGTTGTGAGTCATTTTTGAGCAAGTAGAGTAATATGAGTTGTTGACGTTTATGCTTGGTGTGCATATGGATGACGTCGGTCATTTTTATCAATATGTGATGCATGTGTTGTTTTGCATTTCATGGCATGCTATGACACCGGTCATTTTTAGTAAAGTTAATCCTGAATATAACTCAACTTGAGTATACCGTTGACTGGGTCATGGTGCCGCTGAATCGAGTTTCTTTCCAGTGCAACCACATTTGCCTTGTGGGAAGGCCTTGATTCGGTCCATTGACACGGCCTCTGGTCGGTGCCTCCATCTAGGGAAGATTATGTCATGTTTGCCCTGGCCCGGTAAGCACACATAATCTTGTGTGCTCGTTGATGAGATTATGGTACCGAGTCCCCGAGTGGGAGTGTTTTGACCACGACGGTGGTCGGGGTGTCTTTGGTAGACACGGGGCCACCCAGGACCAGCCCGTTGGGGATTTGGGTCGGAGTGGCCGGGAGAGTGCTGTGGCAATGGAGGGGTTTTGTCGGAATGCCGTTGGTCCACCCGAATGGGAATGCGAGGCCATGGGTTCCGTGGTGTGGGTACAGTGTGCTACCTCTGCAGAGTGTATAATCTATCGATAGCCGAGTCCACGGTCACGGGCACCTCGTACTAGGTCCCACCATGAGTCAACGTTTAATAAAAATTGCACACTAAGCTATGAACTTTGCATTGTCAATGGATGGCAGAAAGGCCATCGAGGTATTTGGGACCAAATGATGGTCGTGGTTGTGATCGCCGTAAGGATCACGAGTTGTTCTTGAGAAAGACCACTATGGTGGTGTGTTTGTGGTCCAGAGATGATCACAGTTGGTAAGCTGTCCTGAGGGACGTTCGGGCTTGATCACAGCATGTTGACATATAATGTTGCATTATTAATAATTGGTTAAATATCATGATATTGTTTGTCATTATGATTATGCTTGTTGTGAGCTTGCAAGTACATTCAATGTACTAACCTGACGTGTCATGCCAGATTTCAGGAAAGTCTCGTTGGAAAGGAGCGCTGTTCGAGTCTAGATCGTGTCCACATCAGTGTCCCTATGATATGGAGCTTCCGCTATGATGTTATTCCGCTGCCACGTAGTTGTTCGAGTCGAGGCCCCTTTATGTTCACTAAATAATGTACATATTGTTCCGCCGCACCGAGTGTGCCACTTGGCCTCGACCACTGTTGTAATATGAACTCTGTTCCGCTAGCATCAATAAAGCGGTTGTTTTCTGTACCAATATGTTGTGTGTTGCCAGAAGACATGATCTCTGGGCTGGCAATGCAGGGTAAACCGGTCGCTCTGAGCCGGGGTGCCACACATTAATCATAGAAAAGTCATAGCAACATCAATCTCAAAACATAGTGGATACTAGGGATCAAACCCTAACAAAACTAACTCGATTACATGATAGATGTCATCCAACCCATCACCGTCCAACAAGCCTACGATGGAATTACTCACGCACGGCGGTGAGCATCATGAAATTGGTGATGGAGGATGGTTGATGATGACGACGGCGACGGATTCCCCTCTCCGGAGCCCCGAACGGACTCCAGATCAGCCCTCCCGAGAGAGTTTAGGGCTTGGCGGCGGCTCCGTATCGTAAAACGCGATGAATCTTTCTCTCTGATTTTTTTCTCCCCGATCGTGAATATATAGAGTTGGAGTTGAGGTCGGTGGAGCTCCAGGGAGCCCACGAGGCAGGGGGCGCGCCCAGGGGGCAGGCACGCCTCCCACCCTCGTGGACAGGGTGTGGGCCCCCTAGCCTTGATTCTTTCGCCAGTATTTATTATTATTTCCAAAAATAATCTCCGTGAAGTTCCAGGTCATTCCGAGAACTTTTGTTTGTGCACAAAGATAACACCATGGCAATTCTGCTGAAAACAGCGTCAGTCCGGGTTAGTTCCATTCAAATCATGCAAGTTAGAGTCCAAAACAAGGGCAAAAGTTTTTGGAAAAGTAGATACGACGGAGACGTATCAGCGCCAGTGATCTGCATCAGTGTTGGGAAACGTTGTATGTAAAACAAAAAAATTTCTACGCACACGCAATGATCTATCCATGGAGATGCATAGCAACGAGGGGGAGAGTGTGTCTACGTACCCTCGTAGACCGTAAGCAGAAGCATTTGGCGACGCGGTTGATGTAGTCGAACTTCTTCTAGCTCCGATCGATCAAGTACCGAATGCACGACACCTCCGAGTTCTGCACACGTTCAGCTCAGTGATGTCCCTCGCCTTCTTGATCCAGCAAGATGAAGAGGTACTAGATGAGTTCCGTCAGCACGACGGCGTGGTGACGATGATGGTGAAGTGATCCTCGCAGGGCTTCGCCTAAGCACTATTAAATATGACCGAGGGTGTAAACAGTGGAGGGGTGCGCCGCACAGAGCTAGGCAATTGTCTCGTGTGTGCTAGGGGTGTCCCCCCCACATATATAGGTGGGAGGGAGAGGGGAGAGGCCAGGAGGCACCCCAAGTAGGACCAAATCCTACTTGGGTTCCTCCTAGGCTGGCACCCCCTTTCCTTATTTACCGAAGGGGGAAGGAAAGAGGAGGGGGAGAAAGGGAAGGGGGAGGCCGGATCCCCCTTTCCTTTCTCTTTCCCTCTTTCCTTCTCCCCCTGGTTCGTCCCATATGGGTGGCGCACCAGCCCCTGGTGGCTGCTGCGTTTCCCCTCTTGGCCCATAAGGCCCATATCTTTGTGGGGGGGGGGGGGTGCCCGGAACCCCTTCCGGTGACCCGATATGTACCCGGTACTCCCCGGAACACTTCCAGTGTACGAATAGTATCGTCCTATATATCAATCTTTACCTCTCGAACATTTTAAGACTCCTCGTCATGTCCGTGATCTCATCTGGGACTCCGGACAACATTCGGTCACCAAATCACATAACTCATATAATACAATATCGTCATCAAACGTTAAGCGTGCGGACCCTACGGGTTCGAGAACTATGTAGACATGACCGAGACACTTCGATCAATAACCAATAGCGGAACCTGGATGCTCATATTGGCTCCTACATATTCTATGAAGATCTTTATCGGTCGAACCGTTATGACAACATATGTTATTCACTTTGTCTATCGGTATGTTACTTGCCCGAGATTCGACCATCGGTATCTTCATACCTAGTTCAATCTCGTTACCGGCAAGTCTCTTTACTCGTTCTGTAATACATCACCTCGTGACTAACTCCTTAGTCGTTTGCTTGCAAGATTATGATGTGTATTACCGAGAGGGCCCAGAGATACCTCTCCGATACTCGGAGTGACAAAGCCTAATCTTGATCTATGCCAACTCAACAAACACCTTCGGAGATACCTGTAGAGCATCTTTATAATCACCTAGTTACGTTGTGACATGTGATAGCTCACAAGGCATTCCTCCGGTATCCGGGAGGTGCATAATCTCATAGTCGAAGGAATATGTATTTGACATGAAGAAAGCAATAGCAATAAAACTTAACGATCATTATGCTAAGCTAACAGATGGGTCTTGTCCATCACATCATTCTCCTAATGATGTGATCCCGTTATCAAATGACAACTCATGTCCATGGTTAGGAAACCTTAACCATCTTTGATCAACGAGCTAGTCTAGTAGAGGCTTACTAGGGACACGGTGTTTGTTTATGTATTCACACATGTATTTAAGTTTCCAATCAATACAATTCCAGCATGAATTCATAAAGCTTTATCATGAATAAGGAAATATAAAATAACAACTTTATTATTGCCTCTAGGGCATATTTCCTTCAATCAGGAGTATATGACTTGACTGTCGGAGAGCCGGGGTGCTGAGATGACCATGGTCATTCCGCTCAAGCGCAAATATGAGGTATGAAGTGCTTCCTTTCCTTTACAATGTATACTCTTATAGCCCCCAAGGGTCGGCTCAGTAAATCATATTGGGCTAGGACTTTGCAGAAAATTGAAAAGTAGTACCGTAGCCCCCAAGGGCTGGGTCGTTATGGAAATAACGAGCCGGTTCTTCAAAAGAGTACTTTAGCAAAAATATTGTAGAAATAATGACCTGTAGCCCCCAAGGGCTGGCTTTCCATGAGATAACCGAGTCTTCGTTGTATAAGTTTTGAAAAATGTGACTTGCATTAGCCCCCAAGTGTCATGGCACCTACTTGCAGCTTCATGAAACTTGTCTTGATAAAATATAAAAGCTCTGCACTATAGCCCCCAAGTGCCGGGTCGTGTGACCTCGCCGGCTCGGGACTCCAGAATAATTGAACTAAGTTTGCATTTTTATGATAGGATATGCTGGATGAGGCCGAGTCAAAGGCTGACAGCTTGGAAGATCAATTAAAAACAGAGAAAAAACTGCGTGAGAAGGCAGAGTCATCCTCCTCATTTTTGCAAAAGTCTGTTTTGATTGCCTCAGAGAACTGCACACCTTGAAAGCCACTCATGAGGAAGAAAAAGCCACACTACTGAAGCATGCTGAAGAGGCGGAGAGCCAACTTAAGCCGGTAACTCAAGAACTGAACACTTTGAAGCGCCACATAACAAATATGACTGTGGCCATCTTTGGTGAGTTGTACTATTACTGTAGCCAAATCAAGGTTATCTGTTTGACCGGCTCATTGAAAATCTTCATTGTGCAGGGAGGAGAAATGGCAATGTTGTCCAACAGCCATTGGTGAAATTGAAGGCTGTATATACATATCTAAAGCAATTATATAGGGGCGGTATGTATCCGATAATAGAGTAAAAGATGCCACAACTCCCCCTCAGAGGATCAAGGATATGCTTAATGACTTATCAACAGTGCCTCAGCGGATTCTGGAGTTGAAGAAATCGGCGACTCGTGCTGGCACCGGCATGATTCTTGTGCGTGCAAAAGCTTTTCTTCCTGAGATGGATCCTTGCTAAATAGTTAGCGGCTTTCCTCAATACAAACTTGATGGCAGCGAATTTTCGCAAGAGGACTTTGCGCGTTGTGTGAAAGACACCCGTGTAGTGATGACTCAAATGGTAGAGGAGCTAGACTTGACAAAATATCAAGCTGGTTACACGGAGGAGAATAAGCGCATCAACCCGCCAGAGTACAAGCCATTTGTGCTTACTCGTCCACGCAGTAAGCAAACCTTCACTCCTGATGTTGACCCGTCTGGTATCATCACCGCCGACTCAACTTTCCACAAATTGTATGCTATTCAGTGAATACCAAAGGACCGCCAGATCGAGGAGGATGAGCCAGCGCGGGCTGACGCGGCAACATCTGGTGTCGAGGAACAGCAAGATGTCAACCCTCCTTGCCTTGATCACGGATGGAGTTGAAGCGTCTCTTGATATGTTTGGTTCTTTTGTGAAATCTAGATTCCTTCGCCAAGGCAATTGCTCCGGTATTGTCACAAAAGATTTTCATTGGTCCCGATGCACTAGGTATTACACCTAGATCGGATATGAAATCCTTCATCCAGACTCCTTCATTTGCTGCTTCCGAAGCAGCCATGTACTCCGCTTCACATGTAGATCCCGCCATGACGCTCTGCTTGGAACTGCACCAACCGACAACTCCACCATTCAATATAAATACGTATCCGGTTTGTGACTTAGAGTCATCCGGATCAATCTCAAAGCTAGCATCGACGTAACCATTTACGATGAGCTCTTTGTCACCTCCATAAACGAGAAACATATCCTTGGTCCTTTTCAGGTACTTCAGGATGTTCTTGACCGCTGTCCAGTGATCCACTCCTGGATTACTTTGGTACCTCCCTGCCAGACTTATGGCAAGGCACACATCAGGTCTGGTACACAGCATAGCATACATGATAGAACCTATGGACGAGGCATAGGGATTGACTTTCATTTTCTCTCTATCTTCTGAAATGGTCGGGCACTGAGTCTGACTCAACTTCACACCTTGTAACACAGGCAAGAACCCTTTCCTTGACTGATCCATTTTGAACTTCTTCAAAACTTTATCAAGGTATGTGCTTTGTGAAAGTCCTATTAAGCGTTTTTATCTATCTCTATAGATCTTGATGCGCAATATATAAGCAGCTACACCGAGGTCTTTCATCGAAAAACTCTTATTCAAGTATCCTTTTATGCTATCCAGAAATTCTACATCATTTCCAATCAACAATATGTCATCCACTTATAATATTAGAAATGCTATAGAGCTCCCACTCACTTTCTAGTAAATACAGGCTTCTCTGAAAGTCTGTATAAAACCATATGCTTTGATCACCTCATCAAAGCGTATATTCCAACTCTGAGATGCTTGCACCAGTCCATAGATGGATCACTGGAGTTTGAACACTTTGTTAGCACCTTTAGGATCGACAAAACCTTCTGGTTGCATCATATACAACTCTTCTTTAAAAATCCATTAAGGAATGCAGTTTTGACATCCATTTGCCAGATTTCATAATCATAAAATGCGGCAATTGCTAACATGATTCGGATAGACTTAAGCATCGCTACGGGTGAGAAAGTCTGGTCATAGTCAACTCCTTGAACTTGTCGAAAACCTTTCGAGACAAGTCGAGCTTTGTAGATAGTAACATTACCATCAACATCAGTCTTCTTCTTGAAGATCCATTTATTCTCTATGGCTCGCCAGTCATTGGGCAAGTCCACCAAAGTCCACGCTTTGTTCTCATACATGGATCCTATCTCAGATTTCATGGCCTCAAGCCATTTATCGGAATCTGGGCTCATCATAGCTTCTTCATAGTTCGTAGGTTCGCCATGGTCTAGTAACATGACTTCCAGGACAGGATTACCGTACCAATCTGGAGCGGAACATGCTCTGTTCGACCTACGAGGTCCAGTAGTAACTTGATCTGAAGTTTCATGATCATCATCACACTGGTGCGCGTTGGTCCTAAACAAACGGTTTTTAACCCCTTTCCGCGACGACATTTGAAACCGTCGCCAAGTGAGCGTGGGCGATAGGGGGGTCCTTCCCACACTACCCAGAAATCGTCGGGGATAGGCCCTCCTGGGACCCAGGCTGGGGCCGTGTGCGATTGGGCGAGGCATCAAAACCCAATCATTTCCGTAGGTATGTACATCCCACACAGTAATCCGAGAAAATCATTTCCGTAGGTATGTACATCCCACACGATGAATCCCAGAAAATCATTTCCGTTCGTATATATATCACACATAGTCAATCCAAGGAATACGTTTCCGTTCTTATGTACATCCCACATAGTCAATCCAGGGAAAACATTTCCGTTCATACGTACACCCCACACAGTTTTATGTATACGCTTGTGTGTGAAAGGTGTAACTATCACGCACGCTCTGCCTTGGTTAACTGTTTGCTTTCATTAACTACTTCACACACGATTTGATGTAGAAAACTGTGTGGCATTGGGCTATCCATCACAAGTGCTTTTACTACCAGAACCGTTTGCAAAGTTCCGTGACCGTCTGTTCTCTTTGTTTGCCTGTAATTTATTATTTGAATTGGAAATTTTGAAATATGAAACGTGCAATTCAAATTCTCAGCACAATGGTCAACATCGAATCCATAAATAAAATTGCCAGTACAATATGTTTAGTAATTACAGGATTAGGCAGCAATTAACTATGATGAACCACAACATTTAAAGGCGGTAAAGGTGAAGAGACAAGTGTAAATCATTTTGACTGCCGACGGTGTTGAAGAAGCGGAATGCCCATAATGTGCCTTCCTGCATGCCATAGGCACGAACCACTTTTGTCCAACCCCTTGTGACGATCGCCCGCCCATCCTTCACCGCCTTCAGGAAGACTTCTAGAGCATTATCATGGTAGCATGAATTATATACTTTAACCTTAGTTGCCTCCACTCCGGTCATGTAGTTTGCAAGGTAATCATCGGTAAATAGCTTTGGAAACCACTGAGAAGAGAAAAATATCAGATACTGAGGTCTAATAGAGTAACTTGTTGCGGGCAGGGGGAAAAGGAAACACATTACTTACCATCCTAAAGTTCACTGTTGTCTTCGACAAAGTGTAAATAAAGAGCTTAATTCCAATCACCCGTTTCTTTCGCCTAACAATCTTTCTTAGTTTCCTCACTTGACGCTTGTTCATGAATATCTCATTGCCCCATACGCAAAAGGGATCGAAGCGTGGATCAGTACCGCTCATATATGTACCTACAAGCAACCAGTAAATGTTAGAAGCTAAACTAAGATTGCACAAATGATGTAAAATACAACTACCTATGTTCCAAAGTACAAGTATTTTTTTTGAGATTTCAATATGAACTACATACAGATGTATATAGAATTATAGATATAGTTTAGATTAGAATCTAGATTCACTCATTTTGCTCCTTATGTAGTCTATATTGGAATCTCTAAAAATACTTATATTTAGGAATAGATGGTGTATAAGACATGGGATGCAGCTAACCTCGACGGCAAACAACAACATCTCCCATTGTAGCCCTGTGTAAGTACATGAAAAGCCAATGTTAACTACAACAGGGTTAAGATCCACCAAAAATAGCAAATGGTAATAAAACGGCAGCATCTGTAGTGATATCTTTATTTTGAAAGAGTAGCACGGTAGCAAAGGGACGGATTGAAAAATGGATACAACTATTAATTGCAACAGGCTTAACAACATCCTAATTCATGTTTTGTAAGTTTGTAGCCATTGAAATACAACTCTTTCGGATACAACTGTTAATTGCAACAGGCTTAATGGCCATTGCAACCGGTACTGATAAAAATGCAATTGGTAGAGTTAAACATCACAGGGCAAGTGCTGCCAGATCAGATAATGGCCCAGTTGTCTATAAAAAGGTAGGGAAAATAGCTAAAATGTGTTAGGCATGTTTACTACAACATGCTTAATACATCGACTGTACAAAACATAGCCATTAATTGCAACTGGTATTGGTAAGATTGAACTGGTGAGTACATACTTGGTAAGTCCTGAGAGGTAGTTGCTGGGGCACTTCATCTTGGCCAGAGCCCGCCCAAAGTCAGCAACGGCGGAGGCGAGCTGTTCCTCCGGGTCGAAGCGTGGATCAGTGCCACTGACATGTGTACCTACAGGCAACCAGTAAGTGGTAGAATTTAAACTGCAATTGCACAAATGATGTGGAATACTGTAAGACATGGGATGCAGCTAACCTCGACGGCAAACAACAACATCGGCCGTTATGATCCTACGTAAGTACATGGACAAGCATGTTAAGTACAACAGGGTTAGCATCCACCAAAAATAGCAAATGAGCAGCATCTCTAGTATATCTTCATTGCGGAGAGTAGCATGGTAGCAAATGGTCAGATTAAAAAATGGATACAACTGTTAATTGCAACAGGTTTAACAGCATCCTAAGTCATGTTTTGTAAGTTTGTAGCCATTGAAATACAACTATTTAAAAATGGATTCAACTGTTAATTGCAACAGGCTTAATAGACATTGAAACCGGTACTGATAAAAATGCAATTGGCATAGTTAAACATCACAAGGCAGGTGCTGCCAGAGCAGAGAATGGCCCAGATGTCTATAAAAAGGTAGGGAAAGTAGCAAAAACGTGTTAGGCATGTTTACTAGAACATGCTCAATACATCGACCGTACAGAACATGGCCATTAATTGCAACTGGTATTGTTAAGATTGAACTGGTGAGTACATACTTGGTAAGTCCTGAGAGGTAGTTGCTGGGGCACTTCATCTTGGCCAGAGCCCGCCCAAAGTCAGCGGCGGCGGAGGCGAGCTGTTCCTCCGGGTTGAAGCGTGGATCAGTGCCACCGACATGTGTACCTACAGGCAACCAGTAAATGGTAGAAGTTAAACTGCAATTGCACAAATTAAGTGAAGTACTGTAAGACATGGGATGCAGCTCACCTCGACGGCAAACAAAAGCATCGGCCGTTATGACCCCGCGTAAGTACATGGTCAGGCATGTTAAGTACAACAGGGTTAGCATCCACTAAAAATAGCAAATGGGCAGCATCTCTAGTGATATCCTGAGTCATGTATTGTAAGTTTGT
The DNA here is from genome assembly GCF_002575655.3 of Aegilops tauschii subsp. strangulata. NCBI lineage: Eukaryota > Viridiplantae > Streptophyta > Magnoliopsida > Poales > Poaceae > Aegilops > Aegilops tauschii. The sequence goes on from NC_053038.3 coordinate 429,878,392, forward strand.
TGCTGGTATTGGTGAAATTGAGCTGGACATGGTAATATTTGAACATCACACAGTGTGCATGCAGTACTGAAATAAACAAGGCACGAACATGCTTAATACATGAACTGTACAAATCATAGCCGTTGCAAGTGGTATTGGTAAGATTTAGCTGGTCAGATCTTACCTGTTAAGTCCTGGGGGGTAGCCGCTGGGGGACTTCATCTGGGCCAAAGCCTGCACCATGTCGGCGGCGGCGGCGGAGGCGAGGTGTTCCTCTGGGTCAACACGCACAGCGGCCATGGCGCCATGGACCGCCATCAGCTCCTGGCGGGGGGGGGGGATTTGGAGGCATGAGGATGTTTCGCAGGCGCCATTTAAGCAATCAGGCCGGGGCCGTGATAGAGAACGGTGGGTTACCTGACTGGATCCGAGCAGAACATAGATGTGGTTGAAGTTGTGCTTGCGGCAGCGGCGGTTTGAGATGCCGGTAGGGGGAGGCACGAGGGGGGGATACTCAGGGTGGGGATGATGTTGGAGGAATAAATTCTGAAATCGCGCGCCTAATAAAAAATTTGCTGCGAAACTTGAAACTTGGGCGGGGAAACACAGAACGCAGACGAAGCGCGTAAAATACTCGTGTGCGAGAAAAAAGAAAGTTGGCAGATCCCGTCTCCAAAAAAATGTACACGTGTACTTGATTTTTTTGCTCAATGGTACGCCTGGTTTATTAGGAAACATCGCATAGGTAACTGACTTATGGGTCATTAACGCAAAAAAACGCAGACGGGTACGACATAGAAACCGTGTGTTTTGTGATCTTCTAATGATTAACGCAAAAAAACGCACACGAGCACACATGCTAATCAATGCTCAAAGCCCTCAAAGGATGCTCTTACTGACATTGTACGTTAATACTACAAACTTAAAGTACTACTGGTAATTTGCTCTAATACTACAAACTTAAACTACTTCTCACAGGCTGCCATCGGGGCATGCTGGCCAGACTCCGGCATTCTCCTTCCCGGCCTTGTAGGCGGCAGCCCACCGTGCTTCGATCTCCGCCAAGCTCTCCTCACCACGGCGTGCGGCCTCTTTTTTCTTGCGGCGGCGGGACTCTCTTTTCTTGACTGCTTTCTGCCTTTTCCGCTCCTTCTGTGCGGCTTTGGCTGCCTCTAGATCCACCACCCATTCGGCCATGGCAGCCTCAAAGTCCGCCCATGTAACTGTCTGGCCGCCGGCGGTGATGAACTCGGCGTGGCGAGATGCCATCGCTTCCTTACCATGTGTGCGATTGCGGGCGATGAGGAACGCGGCGTGGCGGGATGCCATCGCTTCCTTACCAGTTACTGTGCGCCGCGCTGCCATGGACGACGCCTAGAGAGAGCTCTGGGATGGAGGGGCCGGGCAGCCGTACAGTGCGGTGGTATTCAAGAGCTCAACGACAAACGACAACAGAAATTTGGCTTCCCTTACAATTTTGCTCGTTCATTATCGCACACGGTTCATCTCCGTCGCTTCCAAAAATAGTGTGCGCTGAGCCTATTGTGTGTTGCGCTATGATTGGCCAGAACCCCAGCCACGCAGATCGCGCGTGTGCACCATAGGATGCGCCACGATCGAACGACAATCCACGTCCCTCATATCACACCCGTGCACCTATAGCTGGATTGGATTTGTATGCGCTAAATGCCTATAAAATGCACATAATCCCCTAAATATGGTAAATGAGCCCGGAAAAATGCCAAATTTGAACACAGCGATTTGCAGGGTGTATGTTTGTCGTAGAAAAAAACTCCAGGGCAAAGAACGAAGAAAATTTGGATTCCCCTTCAATCTTGGGGATTTCCCTCTCGAAAGCGTGGAACTTCCTCGGCGATGATTCGATTTATGAAGGGCGTGCATGATGACATAAGCCAAACCTTCTCAGATTTTTACCAGGGCATGGTGAGGTCATACCATGGCACCATGCCAGGCGCCATGTTTTTAAGCATTTATTCCATTTTTTCTATAGTTGAAAACCCAACAAACAAACATTTGTGGTTGACTATTGCCACACATTTCATCGAAATATCTGTCCATTCCTTGTAAAAGGCATGCGAATTTACTAAATGGCACGAGCATGGTTTTCCAGGCCGTTCTTGTGGACCCTTTCATGCACCGATTGTTTGAACTTGAATTATGCGCATTAATGCCTAGGAAATGCACATAATCCCCTAAATATGGCAAATGAACACGGAAAAGTGCCAAATTTGAACACGGTGATTTGCAGGTTGTATGTTCATCATAGAAAAAAACTCGTGGACAAAGGACAAATGAAATTTGGACCCCCTTCAATCTTGGTGATTTCCCCCTCAAAACCAAGAAACTTCCTCGGTGATGGTCCGATTTTATGAAAGGCGTGCATCACGACATAAGGAAAACATTCTCCGATTTTTACCAGGGCATGGTGAGGCCATACCATGGCACCACGCGAGGCGTCATGTTTTCCAACCATGTGTTTCATTTTTTGTATAGTTGTTAACCCAGTAAACGACGCGTTTATGGTTGACTACTGCCACACATTTCCTTGAAATATCTGCCCATTCCTTGTAAAAGGCATTAGAATGTACTAAATAACACGAGCATGGTTTTCCAGACTGTTCTTGTGCAACTTTTCATGCACCGATTGTTTGAATTTGAATTATGTCCATTGATGCTTAGAACATGCACATAATCCCCTAAATATGGTAAATGAGCCCGGGGAAATGTCAAATTTGAAAACCTTGCATTTGAGGCGGTATGTCGATCGTTGGAAAAAAACCGAACGACAAACTAGGACGGAAATTTGGATTCCCCTTCAATCTTGGGGATTTCCCTCTCGAAAGTATGGAACTTCCTCGGTGATGGTTCGATTTATGAAGGGCGTGCATGACAACTTAAGCCAAACCTTCTCAAATTTTTACCAGGGCATGGTGAGGTCATACCATGGCACCATGCCAGGCGTTATGTTTTTAAGCATTTATTTCATTTTTTCTATAGTTGAAAACCCAACAAACAAACATTTGTGGTTGACTATTATGCCACACATTTCATCGAAATATCTGCCCATTCCTTGTAAAAGGCATGAGAATTTACTAAATGGCACGAGCATGGTTTTCCAGGCCATTCTTGTGGACCCTTTCGTGCACCGATTGTCTGAACTTGAATTATGTGCATTAATGCCTAGGAAATGCACCTAATCCCCTAAATATGGCAAATGAAACCGAAAAAGTGCCAAATTTGAACACGGTGATTTGCAGGTTGTATGTTCATCATGGGAAAAAACTCGTGGACAAAGGACAAAGGAAATTTGGACCCCCCGTCAATCTTGGTGATTTCCCCCCGAAACCATGAAACTTCCTCGGTGATGGTTTGTTTTATGAAAGGCGTGCATGACGACATTTGTACCAGGTCACGGTGAGGTCATACCATGGCACCACACCAGGCGTCATGTTTTCCAAGCATGTATTTCATTTTTGTATAGTTGTTAACCCAGTAAACGACGGATTATGGTTGACTATTGCCACACATTTCCTTGAAATATCTGCCCATTCCTTGTAAAAGGCATGAGAATGTACTAAATAGCACGAGCATGGTTTTCCAGACCATTCTTGTGCACCTTTTCATGCACCGATTGTTCGAATTTGAATTATGTGCATAATTAATGCCTAGAAAATGCACATAATCCCCTAAATATGGTAAATGAGTTCAGAAAAATGTCAAATTTGAACACGTTGCATTTGCGGCGGTATGTTGATCGTTGGAAAAAAACTGAATGTTAAACTAGGACGGAAATTTGGATTCCCCTTCAATCTTGGTGATTTCCCTCTCGAAAGCATTGAACTTCCTTGGTGATGATTCAATTTATGAAGGGCGTGCATGATGACATAAATCAAACCTTCTCAGCTTTTAATCAGGGCACGATGAGGCCATACCATGGCACCATGCCAGCCGTCATCTTTTTCAAGCACATATTTCATTGTTCTATATATAGTTGATAACCCAGTAAATGACGCTTTGTGGTTGACTATTGCCACGCATTCCATTGAAATCTCTGCCCATTCCTTGTAAAAGGCTTGAGAAATTACTAAATACCACGAGTATGGTTTTTCTAGACCGTTCTTGTGCACCCTTTCATGCATCGATTGTTTGAATTGAATTATGTGCATTAATGCCTACAAAATGCACATAATCCCCTAAATATTGTAAATGAACCCGAAAAAGTGTCAAAATTGAACACGGTGATTAGCAGGGTTTATGTTCATCATAGAAAAAAACTCATGGATGAAGGACAAAGGAAATTTGGATTCCCATTCAATCTCGGTGATTTACTATCGCACACGATTCATCTCCGCTGCCTCTGCGAACCGTGTGTGTTCACTCACACATGCAAAAGGAAAAAAGAAAACCCTCGCCCACTTCGTCCCCACTCACCCACCGCGAACTCCTCCGCAACTCTACACCCTAAGCTCGACGGCTGTTGGCGGCGGGCGTAGGTCGCGCTCCAAACGGCACCGGATTTCACCACTACCGCTTTCCGCTGCCTATATGCACCGACATTCTAGACTCTGGTCGACTGGGGTTTTCTGCGGGATTGGGCTGGGGATTTTTCTCATGGAGAAGTTAATCAACTTAATTAGCAAAATATTCACTCATTTCTTATGGCAGCCCGTCCGTCGCTCTTAATCAACCGGCGAAAATTGCCGTGGAATCATTTTTGTTCTAGCTGATTCATGGGTGTTCATTCATGTGTCCACAGTGCGAGCACAAATCGGGCAACTGTTGTCGTGGCCAATCGGAAACAAAGTTCTATCTCACCATTCCAGATGACTTCAGGGATCGCTCGGTATGTTAAATCTCAACCTACCACGGTCGGCATGGCCTAAATTTGTGAACATATACCGTCTGTTGCTACATTATCTATATATTTGCATCAAATCTTTGTTACATTATCTATTTTTAATTCTATATTTTTGTACTTTGCTTTCATCTATATATGGATCTGTTCTATCAGTTACTCCCATATTTGCATCTTGCTCTGTTATTTCAATATATCTAATTTACGATCTTAATTTTCATTTGAAGCAGTACATCCTTTGCTTTGCAAGAACATGAGTAGAAGGAAATCTTGGGCTTTACTTTGCTGATGACTCCCAGGATGTCATATTGACAACGCAGCACGGATTTACAATGACGGTTAGCGTAAAACTTGATAAAGATGGTCACTCCTATTTTAATGCGGACCTTTGGAGAAAAATGTCTAAGTGTTATGAACTGAAAGCTGGCAATAAAATTCTAGTGCGTGCACCACAACCTGGTCTAATTAACATGGATGTTTACTTCCCCAACGTCATCAGCCGATCAAAGTCTGATCGAGGTTAGTGTCCTTTCAACTTTCTCCATGCTGTGATATTACTATTTAAGCAACCAATTGATCACTATTTAAGCAACCAATTGTGATATCATATTCTGACTCCGTTCCTAGGCAGTAACAAATTCTATTTACCAATTTATGCGCACTATATATTCTTCTGCCATGTTCTGAATAAATAATACCTTTCCACCTTTTAAGCAGGATATGTTGGATGCATAGTGAACGATCTGTATGTTACTAAGTGTACCAAATTTCACTGGAAGGACTTGAAGCATGTCATAAACTTTGTTGATAATCTGACAGAGATAGCACAGCGTATGAACGCTGGATTTTGGATGGGATTAATTAGACCTATGGTGCACACACTGAACAAGAGCAATTGTGTGCACAAAGCGCTGGTAAAAAGTCTTATTTTAATGTTGATGCTCATAAACTATATATCTTCAACGATATGTTACAATTGTTTTTTAGTCCACATATCAACAAAAATTGCCCCTGTAGCAGTTCCTGGATCGATTTCCCGGCGTGGTCGAATTACACTTGTGCCTGCTAATAACGCCAAAGTGATTGCAAGGTACTGGATTTCCTGCAAAAATGGAACCATTCAAATTAACAAGTTCTCGCTTCTCGTGGCAATGCGTCCATATTGGAAAATTGGAGACACTGTTCTACTCATGCTCTGCCAAGGCACAGGAGGGATCTTCCTTTTCATTGACGAGATGACGAGTCGCCGTGATCAAGATTTTTCTAGTGGATAGTTGTGGTTGTTGGCCCTCAGCCTCTTAAAATGTGCTAGCTGTTACTATATATGTTAAGTATGTAGATATGGACCATATGGTTGTTGGCCCTTAGCCTCTTAAAATGTGATAGTTGTTACTATGTTAAGTATGTAGATATGGACCATATTGTTGTCAAAACCATGTTACGAAGATCCTCCTTTTGTCGAATAGTGTAACCACTATATATATGTTACTCAAATGCTGTTACCTAAATTCATAAATTTTCATGGAAAGTATTAGTATCGTACACAGTTTATTGAGTTTAAGCGTGTGCCCGATGTCTAGAAGGCATTTGCATATTAACTGCCCATATTGCAAATTCACACACATGTTAACATAAGGAAACGTATGTGTAACATACTAATCATCGCACACGAGTACTCGCAGACGCATCGTGTGCGATACTCCGCCACTGCCAGCAACTAGTTTGCATTTTCAAAGTTTTTTGTACACACAGAATCACACACGAAGTAACTGTATTGACCGTCTGTGTTGTAATTTCTCATCGCAAACAGTTCATCCGAGTCGGCTGTTTGCCACGTATCACACACATCTTGTTTACACGACTCGTTTGTGTTCTTTTGGCTCATCGCAAATAGTTCATCCATGTGGACTGTATGCCGCATATCACACACATCTTGTTAAGTTGAACCGTTTCTGTTGTGTTCCCTAATCGAAACAGTTCGTCCGAGTTAACCGTATGCCGTATATCGCACACACGTTGATATGGCTTCCCGTTTCTGTTGTTCTACCTCGTCGCAAATAGTTCGAATGGATTAACTGTGTGTCCTACATCGCACACACATTGTTATGGCTACCCGTTTCTGTTGTTCTGCCTCATCGCAGACAGTTTGAATGGATTAACCGTGTGTCCTTCATCGCACACGCAACTAAAATCTGAACTGTGCTTGATGGCTCCGCCATCGCAAACGTTTTTCACCCTTTTTGACGGTTTTTTACACCACTGTTTGCAATTATTGCATCGCATACAGTTTCGGCAAAGGGTCTCTGATCATAGTGTCGCGTTAGCAGTATCCTGCAGTAGTGTCATTAGCTTCCTCTCTAGTTGGTGTAGGCATCACGGGAACAGATTTCTCTGATGTGCTACCTTCCAATTTGAGAGAAGGTACAATTACCTCATCAAGTTCTACTTTCCTCCCACTCACTTCTTTCGAGAGAAACTCCTTCTCTAGAAATGTTCCATTCTTGGCAACACAGATTTTGCCTTTCGATCTGTGGTAGAACGTGCACCCAATTGTTTCCTTAGGGTATCCTATGAAGACACACTTCTCCGACTTGGGTTCAAGCTTATCAGGCTGAAGCCTTTTGACATAAGTGTCGCAACCCCAAAATTTAAGAAACGATAGCTTAGGTTTCTTGCCAAACCACAGTTCATATAGTCTCGTCTCAATGGATTTAGACGGTGCCCTATTTAACGTGAATGCAGCTATCTCTAATGCATAACCCCAAAATGATAGTGGTAAATCGGTAAGAGACATCATAGATCACACCATATCTAATAAAGTACGGTCACGATGTTCGGAGACACCATTATGCTGTGGTGTTCCAGGTGGTGTGAGTTGTGAAACTATTCCGCATTGTTTTAAATGAAGGCCAAACTCGTAACTCAAATATTCACCTCTGCGATCAGATCATAGAAACTTTATTTTCTTGTTACGATGATTCTCCACTTCACTTTGAAATTCTTTGAACTTTTCAAATGTTTCAGACTTGTGTTTCATTAAGTAGATATACCCATATCTGCTCAAATCATCTGGGAAGGTCAGAAAATAACGGTACCTGCCGTGTGCCTCAATACTGACCGCATACATCGGTATGTATTATTTCCAATAAGTCATTGGCTCACTCCATTGTTTCGGAGAACGGATTTTTAGTCATGTTGCCCGTGAGGTATGGTTCGCAAGTATCAAATGATTCATAATCAAGTGATTCCAAAAGCCCATCTGCATGGAGTTTCTTCATGCGCTTTACACCAATATGACCTAAACGGCAGTGCCACAAATATGTTGCACTATCATATCAACTTCGCATCTTTTGGCATCAATATTATGAATATGTGTATCACTACAATCGAGATTCAACAAAAATGGACCACTCTTAAAAGGTGCATGACCATAAAAGATATTACTCATATAAATAGAACAACCATTATTCTCTGATTTAAATGAATAACCATCTCGCACTAAACAAGATCCAGATATAATGTTCATGCTCAACGCTGGCACCAAATAACAATTATTCAGCTCTAAAACTAATCCCGAAGGTAGATGTAGAGGTAGCGTGCCGACGGCGATCACATCGACCTTGGAATCATTCCCGACGCGCATCGTCACCTCATCCTTAGCCATTCTTCATTTAATCCATAGCTCCTGTTTCGAGTTACAAATATGAGCAACCGAACCAGTATCAAATACCCAGGCGCTACTACGAGCATTAGTAAGGTACACATCAATAACATGTATATTAAATATACCTTTGTTCACTTTGCCATCCTTCTTATCCGCCAAATACTTGGGGCAGTTCCGCTTCTAGTGACCAGTCCTTTTGCAGTAGAAGCACTCGGTTTCAGGCTTGGGTCCAGCTTTGGGCTTCTTCCCGGGAGTGGTAACTTGCTTGCCATTCTTCTTGAAGTTCCCTTTCTTTCCCTTGCCCTTTTTCTTGAAACTAGTGGTCTTGTTAACCATCAACACTTGATGCTCCTTCTTGATTTCTACCTCCGCAGCTTTGAGCATTGCGAAGAGCTCGGGAATTGTCTTCTCCATCCCTCGCATATTATAGTTCATCACGAAGCCTTTGTAGCTTGGTGGCAGTGATTTAAGAACTCTGTCAATAACACTATCATCTGGAAGATTAACTCCCAGCTGAGTCAAGTGATTATGATACCCAAACATTTTGAGTATGTGTTCACTGACAGAACTGTTCTCCTCCATCTTGTAGCTATAGAACTTGTTGGAGACTTCATATCTCTCAACTCGAGCATTTGCTTGAAATATTAACTTCAATTCCTGGAACATCTCATATGCTCCATGACATTCAAAACGTCTTTGAAGTCCCGAATCTAAGCCATAAAGCATGGCACACTGAACTATCGAGTAGTCATCAGATCGAGCTTGCCAGACATTCAAAACATCAACATCTGCTCCTGCAGCAGGCCTTTCACCTAGCAGTGCATCAAGGACATAATTCTCATGTGCAGTAATGAGGATAATCCTGAAGTTACAGACCCAGTCCGTGTAGTTGCTACCATCATCTTTCAACTTAGCTTTCTCTAGGAACACATTAAAATTCAGGGGAATGGTAGCACGGGCCATTGATCTACAACATAGATATGAAAATACTATCAGGACTAAGTTCATGATAAGTTAAGTTCAATTAATCAAATTACTTAAGAACTCCCACTTAGGTAGACATCCCTCAATTCATCTAAATGATACATGATCCAAATCAACTAATCAATGTCCGATCATCACATGAGATGGAGTAGTCATCAATGGTGAACATCTCTATGTTGATCATATCTACTATATGATTCACGTTCGACCTTTCAGTCTCCAGTGTTCCGAGGCCATGTTTGTACATGCTAGGCTTGTCAAGTTTAACCCAAGTATTCCGCATGTGCAAAACTGTCTTGCACCCGTTGTATGTGAACGTAGAGTCTATCACACCCGATCATCACGTGGTGTCTCAACACGATGAACTGTAGCAATGGTGCATACTCAGGGAGAACACTTTTACCTTGAAATTTATTTAAGGGATCATCTTATAATGCTACCGCCATACTAAGCAAAATAAGATGCATAAAAGATAAACATCACATGCAATCAAAATATGTGACATGATATGGCCATCATCATCTTGTGCTTTAGATCTCCATCTCCAAAGCATCGGCATGATCTCCATCATCACCGGCTCGACACCTTGATCTTTATCATTGCGTTGTGGTCGTCTCACCAACTATTGCTTCTACAACTATCGCTAACGCATAGTGATAAAGTAAAGCAATTACATGGCGTTTGCATTTCATACAATAAAGAGACAACCATAAGGCTCATGCCGGTTGCCGATAACTTTTACAAAACATGATCAAATCATACAATAACATATATCACATCACGTCTTGACCATATCACATCACAACATGCCCTGCAAAAACAAGTTAGACGTCCTCTACTTTGTTGTTGCAAGTTTTACGTGGCTGCTACGGGCTCCTAGCTAGAACCGTTCTTACATACGCACAAAACCACAACAGTGTTTCGTCAAGTTTGTTGTTTTAACCTTCTTCAAAGACCGCTGTAGCGACCAGACCTCAAATAGTCTGTGCTGCTGTGCACCAGTGTCATCCCTGGATCAGTAATGCTGACACGCACAGTACAAATGGAGGATTTATAACAGAGTAGCAATCACACACTTATTACATCGAATATCTCCAAAGAGAATAAGTATGATAAATATGGCTTAAGGCCATCTAAATACGATAACAGCGGAAGACTTGGAAGATAAGTGAGTCCATCAACTCCAACGGCATCACTGAGTATAAGACCACGACCTAAGGCACCTTACTCGTCGTCTGAAAAGTCTGCAACATGAAACGTTGCAGCCCGAAAACGGGTCAGCACATGGAATATGCTGGCAATGTAACACATGGAGAATAATGAACATAATAATGCTATACTACATGCATATATGGCTGGTGGAAAGCTCTATGGTTACAGTTTTTGCGAAAAGCCAATTTTCCCTACTGCAAAGGAATAAATTTTATTTAACTATCATGGTGGTTGTTGAACATTGAGATGGTTGACAGCATCTCAATCCCAATTAAGTAACATCATTAAACCCAACAAAATTAATTAAAGTAACATGATGAGATTCACATGATAATCCAGGTACTAGATACTCAAGTTGTCCATAACCGGGGACACGGCTAACAATGATTAGTTTGTACACTCTGCAGAGGTTTGTGCACTTTTCCCCACAAGACTCGATCGCCTCCGCTTGATTCTCGCACTACATGATGTTTGAGAAACGGATGACCGAGACACAGTCTTTCAGAAGTGTTTGCACCTTACGTATGGGTAGACAGTTACACCTACTTTCCCCTACATCTGCTAGTCTACCACTGTAAGAGTTCACACAACTTAATCAACTATGCTAGAGCCCATAATAGCTTGCGGTTGCACACGGAAGTTTCTAGCATGAATAATCTTATGATCCCTTTGAACCTGGGTGGCGGTCCAAAAAGAAAAACAGGCAATCCTGGAATACCCAGGTACCTCAATCCACCCAGATGTGAGTTTTAGTTGCCACCTTAAGTAAACCATTATTAACAATCTCACATCTGTCATGAATATCTCTCAAACCCAATCCACGTCTACGAGTGTAGCATGGCAATATAATAGCAACGTAGAAGTAACTCCCAAGGGTTTGATAATAAACAGGGCAATAGGTACTACCTCATCTACTTCCCAACACCCACAATTTAATTAGATCCTAATCATGCAATATTTGAGGAATTGATCTAATGCAACAAAAACTGGGTATGGAAAAGTATGATCAAAGTGTTACTTGCCTTGCTGATGATCCGCGAAACCTAGCGATTCGAAGTAACAAGCGGCACACTCCGGGTACTCTATCGCAACCAAACAAGCAAACAATAAGTACTCATCTAATGCACAGATAAAACTCGAATGAAAGATCCAACCAGAAAGTCCAACTTAAGAACTCCGGTTTGCAAAAAGAAGCAACTCGAACGAAGCAACGAAAGTCAAACGGCGAAAGAAACAAGCTTCGTTTACTAATCTGGATCTAGGTCAAATTTTACAGTAGCAAAAACTTGTTTGAGTAGGTTAAACAGAAAGAGAATTTCGAGACGAAACTCTAGGCGCTTGAATCACCTGATTCTGATAAACGAGCGAAAAGTTAAACAGAAACGAAGATCCGATCAGAAATCGAGATCTGAGATAATCGCGGAAAAATCCGACGAAAAAGAAAAACTGACGAACGGTTAACGAACGGACGTTCGTTAACAGAGAAAATCCGACGAACACGTTCGTTAAAACGAACGGGTCGGTGAACGTTCACTAAATAACAAAACCGAAGAAATAAACCGATCTAGGGTTTTTTTTAAAAAGAAAAAAAAACGAACGGTTTTTTTAAAAATAAACTGGCAAAGGACGGCGAGGTGGTACCTCGTCGGGACGGGGCTCCGGCGTGGGCGGCTAGGCTCCGGCGAGGGCGGCGGGGTGCGGCAGGGTGCGGCGGGGCTCGGGGCTCGGGCGCGGCTGCGCGGCGGCGGGCGGCGAGCGAGGCGGCGGTGGCGGCGCTGCAGCGGGCGGCGGCGGGCGCGGCTGCGGGTGCGGGGCGGCGGCGGGGTGAGAGGGAGGGGGCGGCGGCGGGGTTTATAAAGAGGGGGGGGGGGCTGCTTGGAGGAGGGGCAAAGGCGGCGGCGGCGGTGTCCGAGGCGGACACGGCGGCGGCGGGCGGCGTGCTCGCGGAGGAGACGCGCGGCTGGGCCTCGGCCTGGTCGGGCGCGGCGCGCAATTTTTTTAAACATTCCGCCGAGAAAAATTCATAGAAAAATAAGTAAAAATCCAAAAAAAATAAAACAAAATTTCCCCGTCTAGTTAAAATAATTAGAACACGGTGAACATTTTTTTGACACAAAAATGCAATTTTGAAAACGTGCAATTTTTTTAATGCAATTAAAATTGCAAATAAAATCCGAATAAAATCCAATAAATGATTTTAATATTTTTCATCCAATATTTCAATTGTTTTGGAGAAGTATTTTTTTTCTCCTCTCATTAAATTTTAAATGAAATATTTTTCCGGAGAGAAAATAATTAAAACCAAAATCCTCGTTTTATTATTTGATGAAAATCAAATATGAAAAATTTGAGAAAATCCCCAACTCTCTCCGAGGGTCCTTGAGTTGCTTAGGATTTATCGAGGATTTGTCAAAATGCAATAAAATTATGATATGCAATGATGATCTATGTATAACATTCCAAATTGAAAATTTGGGATGTTACAAACCTACCCCCCTTAAGATGAATCTCGCCCTCGAGATTCGGGTTGGCTAGAAAACAGGTGGGAGTGGTCCTTCCGTAGATCTTCCTCTTGCTCCCAGGTGGCTTCTTCTTCCGTGTGGTGACTCCACTGGAATTTGCAAAACTTGATAACCTTACTGCGGGTGACTCGGCTGGCATACTCAAGAATCTTAACTGGTTTCTCCTCATAGGTCAAATCACTTTCCAGCTGAATCGATTCCAGCGGCACTGTATCTCTCAGCGGTATCTCAGCCATCTCTGCGTGGCACTTCTTCAACTGGGAAACGTGGAATACATCATGAACTCCAGACAATCCTTCGGGCAATTCCAGCTTGTAGGCAACTTCTCCCATACGTTCCAAAACTCTGTATGGTCCGATAAAGCGAGGCGCTAGCTTTCCCTTAACTCCAAAGCGCTTCACTCCTCGAAGTGGTGATACCCGAAGATACACTCGGTTTCCGGCTTCATGAACTGTCTCCTTTCGTTTAGAATCAGCATAACTCTTCTGCCTGGACTGGGCTACCTTGAGCCTATCGCGAATCAACCTCACTTTCTGTTCAGACTCCTTAATCAAATCTGGTCCAAACAACTGACGGTCTCCAACTTCGTCCCATAACAACGGTGTTCTACACCTTCTTCCGTACAAAGCTTCGTAAGGGGCCATCTTCAAACTGGTTTGATAACTGTTGTTGTAGGAAAACTCCGCATATGGAAAATTGTTGTCCCAACTAGATCCATAATCTAGTGCACAAGCTCTCAACATGTCTTCCAAAATCTGATTGACTCTCTCGGTCTGTCCATCTGTCTGTGGGTGAAAGGTTGTACTAAATTCTAGCCTGGTTCCCATTGTTTCATGTAACTGCTTCCAAAACTTCGAGGTAAACTAGGTTCCTCTGTCTGATACAATGGTCCTCGGAACTCCATGCAAACATACGATCCTGGTCATGTATATCTTTGCCAACTTAGCACTGGTGTAAGTGGTCTTCACTGGAATGAAATGAGCCACTTTCGTCAAACGGTCGACTACAACCCATATTGAGTCATAGCCTGAACTAGTCCTGGGCAATCCTGTGATAAAATCCATGCCTATTTTATCCCACTTCCATTCGGGTATCGGCAATGGTTGTAGCAATCCTGCTGGCTTCTGATGCTCTGCCTTCACTCTCTGACATACATCACAAACTGCTACATACTCCGCAATATCCTTCTTCATTCCGGTCCACCAGAAAGTATTTTTCAGATCCAAATACATCTTGGTATTCCCTGGGTGAATCGAGTACGGTGAATCATGGGCTTCTTGCAAAATCAACTTCCCGATCTCCGGATCATTTGGCACATAAACGCGGTCCTCAAACCATAAGGTATCGTGCTCGTCCTCACGAAATCCTTTGGCTTTTCCTTTGCTCATCTTCTCCTTTATCTCTTCAATCTCCTTGTCTGTCTTCTGAGCTTCTCTGATCCTTTCCATCAAGGTAGACTGAATCTCCAGTGTCGCTAAATAGCCTCTTGGGACTATCTCCAAACATAGCTCGCGAAGGTCCTCGGCTAACTCCTGAGGTAACTCTCCTGTCATGAGGGTGTTGACATGACTCTTGCGGTTCAACGCGTCTGCTACTACGTTAGCCTTTCCTGGGTGATAATGCAATCTCATATCATAGTCCTTTAATAAGCTCCAACCATCTCCTCTGTCTGAGATTTAACTCCTTCTGCGTGAAAATATATTTCAAACTCTTGTGATCCGTGTACACCTCACAATGGTTTCCGATGAGAAAATGTCTCCATGTCTTCAACGCATGCACCACGGCTGCTAACTCCAAATCATGCGTAGCATAATTCTTCTCATGGGGTTTAAGTTGTCGTGAAGCATATGACACAACTCTTCCTTCCTGCATAAGCACTGCTCCAAGTCCTCGACGAGAAGCGTCGCAATAAACTTCATAATCCTTGCGTTGATCTGGCAGAATCAACACTGGTGATGTAACCAATCGTTTCTTCAATTCTTGAAAACTAGCTTCACAATCCTCAGTCCAATTGAATTTGGTGTCCTTCTTCAATAGCTCAGTCATGGGCTTAGCAATCTTCAAGAAATTCTCGATGAACCTCCGGTAGTATCCTGCAAGTCCAAGAAAACTCCGGATTTCTCCAACTGACGTGGGTGATTCCCAACTTGTCACTGTGTCAACCTTGGCAGGGTCTACTGCTACTCCTTCTCCAGAAATAACATGTCCGAGGAATCCAACTTCCTTCAGCCAAAATTCACATTTGCTGAACTTGGCATATAACTGATGTTCTCTGAGCTTCTCCAGTACCACCGCAAATGCTCCTCATGCTCTTCCTCATTCTTGGAAAAGACTAAAATATCATCAATGAACACCACGACGAACTTGTCCAAATACTCCATAAACACTTTGTTCATCAGGTTCATGAAATAGGCAGGTGCGTTAGTCAGACCAAATGACATAACGGTATACTCATACAGTCCATATCTGGTGGTAAAAGCTGTCTTAGGTATATCCTGCTCTCGAATCTTTAACTGATGGTATCCTGATCGTAGATCGATCTTGGAAAATACTTTTGCTCCTTGTAGGCGGTCAAACAAATCATTGATCATCGGCAGTGGGTACTTGTTTTTGATGGTCACTTCATTCAATCCACGATAATCAACAACCATCCTCAACGATCCATCTTTCTTCTCCACTAGAAGTACTGGTGATCCCCAAGGTGATGAACTTGGGCGAATATAGCCTTTATCCAGTAACTCCTTAATCTGCTTCTTAATTTCCTCCAAATCTTTTGCGGGCATCCTGTACGGTCTCTTAGATATTGGCCCTGTGCCTGGCAAAAGTTCAATCAGGAACTCAATGTCTCTATCCGGTGGCATGCCTGGCAACTCTTCTGGAAATACATCCGGATAATCCTTCACCACTGGTACTTCCTCCTGTACAACTCCTGATAAGGAATTCACTTGAGTCCTCTTTGGCATATGCCGGGATACATACTTAATCCTTTTTCCTTCTGGGGTGGTAAGCAAAATCGACTTGCTGGCACAATCGATGTTTCCTCCATACAACGATAGCCAATCCATTCCCAAAATCACATCCAAACCTTGCGACTCCAAAACTATTAGGTCTGAGGGAAAAACATGCCTACCAATGGACAATGGCATCTGAAAACATCCTTGGATTGCCATATACTCTGCTACTGGCGAGGTTACTAACATAGGTGTTCTGAGAACTTTGGTGGGCAGCTTAAACTTATTCACAAATCCCCTTGATATGTATGAATGCGATGCACCAGTATCGAAAAGAACGGTTGCAGTAAATGACTTAACCAAAAACTTACCTATTACTGCATCAGGCTGTGCTTCAACCTCCTCCACGCTCACGTGATTCACGTGTCCTTTGTTGAACGGGTTCGGCTTCTTCCCAGAGCTTCCATTACCATTTCCATTCTGGGCTTCAGGACAATCAGTTGCATAGTGTCCAGTCTTCTGGCACTTGAAACAGGTAACGTGACTTAGATCCCTCTTTGCTGGGGTAGATGGGTTGGTGCGGTTCTGTCCGTTGGTTCCTCCATTCCCATTACCATTCTTGGTGCCATTATGGTTGTGCGAACTACCTCCTCCATGGGTATGCTGAAACTGTGTCGTGGTATTCTCACGGGGGGGGGGGGGTGTGAATCGACAGATGCCACAAGGGCTTTGTGTGAGGGTAAGACTGCTGCTGATAGGACCGGGAGCGGGTATGCGAGTATCACGCGCTAGTTTACCCAGGTTCGGGGCTCTCCGGAGAGATAATACCCCTACTCCTGCATGTCTGTGTATCTGTAATATATCTGGTACAAGGTTGCTCCTGGAGCTGTATCTGAGATCAGTGCCAAGTGCATCTGATGTGGTATATGCATATCGGGCATGCTAGTGGCCGGCCATACTCATGGCCGTGTGTGTGCGTGAGAGTGGATGGATGGCTAGCTAGCTCTCTTGCTAGCTAGCTTGCTTGTGTGAGTGTGTAAGTGAGTCCATCCCTGGATGGATGGATGTGTGTCTCCTTTTATAGGAGAGGGTAGCTTTGCATCTAAGCTATGTGGAGGTATGGGAGCAAGGCATGGTGCATGTCATGCTTGTCCCCTAGGTCACTTCATGAATAGTGCCAGGGGACAAGTGACACTATACATGATGGTGTTGCGGTACGGTTGTCTTGTCCGCGGTATGGCCGTCTCGTCGGGGTCTTGTCGATGCCGGGTCGGACTGCAGTCGGCAGCCGGCTAGTCGGTGCAGTCGGTCAGCTGGCAGCCGGCCGGGTGGAGCAGTTGGACGGGGAGCCGGCAGGAGCGGCCGGGCAGTCGGACTGAGGGGCTTTGCTAGCCCCGATGTCTCGAAATATTGTCTCGCCGTCTTCGGGATACCCGTGTCCAATTACTCCGACAGTAGCCCCCAAGCCTCCGGGCAACTTGGCAAAGTCGGGCGGAGGTTTTTTCGCGAGTGTTCATGGAAATGATCATGCAAAAGACAAAGTTAGTCCATGCAGATAAGTCAAATGATTGCTTTTTAGCACTGCAAGTTTTATGCGGAGGGTGCCGACTCGGTTTCGTCCGAGCCCCCTTCAATCTTTTTCATGTTCCCTCCGCTCTTTGGCTTGTGCTCTCGCTTGCCGGACAGCCGCTCTGCTGTCTGTGGCTGAGAGTGGGCCGCGGAGTGGAGTGTACAATACTCAGACTCTGGGAGCGAATTTAACCGAGTAGATACTCATAAAGAAAACGGTCGGGTCGCCCGAAGCGTTTTTCTTCCCGGACGTTTTTCGCGTGGGTGGCCTTCAGCGTTCACTCTTGCCAGTCGGACAGCCGCTCTGCGGTCTGTGACTAAGAGTGGGCTTTTCATACCGCGCACGCTACTAAGCCGTCTGCGGGAACTAACGTCTCAGGCCAAGCGGCCAGCCCCCGGGCCAACTCTGGCTGGCGCCGGGGCGAACAGTGATGCAACTGTAATGAAATGCGGAGATAGCCCCCGAGCATCGCTCGGGGTTATCCGTGCTCTCGCGGTGCAAAAATCTGCGGGTGAGGAGCTCACATTGGTTTTCGTGTAGCCGAGGCGGAGTTTGCCGAAGAGAGCCGGCGCACCCGCTGGGTGTAGCCTTCGAGCCCCCCGGGCGCTCGAAGGAGGGTCCCGACCGGTCAGGCTCGACCGGCCAGGCGGCGAGGCGTCTTGCAGCACCCTTTTTCTTCTTCTGCCGGCTGCTGGCAACCGGACAAAATTCTTCTCTTGTCTGCAATCTTACGTGGGGGCGCGCCAGCGCACCCACTGGGTGTAGCCCCCGATATTCGGGCCGACTACTGAGCAGTCGGGCCGGATCTTCCGGCAGCTACTTTGTCTTCTCTCCTCGCGGGGGCGCGTCAGCGCACCCGCTGGGTGTAGCCCCCGAGATTCGGGTCGACTGCTGAGCAGTCGGGCCAGATCTCCCGGCGACTACTCTGTCTTCTCTCCTCGCGGGGGCGCGTCAGCACACCCGCCGGGTGTAGCCCCCGAGATTCGGGCCGAGGTTCGACCGGCCAGGCGTCGAGGCGGATAGGCAGGCCAGGTCGCGTCCGGCCGTCCGAGTGACAAAGCAGGCGGACGGATAGACGGGGTTTTTCCTTTTCTTTGTCCCAGCCGACCTCTTTCTTTCCTTCTCTCTTTTTTTTGGCCCTTGACTTTTCCAGTCGGACTCCTCCTCCCATTCTATCTTTTCTGTCCCCGCGTGGGCAGCCGGAGGAGGAGCGCAGCCGGTCACCGCGCTCGAGCCGGCTGAGCAGCCGGCCGGATGCGGGGAAGGGGGGAGCCGGCCTTGGAGCGGGAGGTCGGGCAGGCGACGGGCGTGGGTGCAGGCGAAGCCGCGAGCCGGCGTGGAGCGGAGGAGGCCCGTGGCCGAGCTAGCGGTGCCGGCGAGCGGCGAGCCGGCGCGGCGCGCGGGGGAGGCGGAGGCGGGTCGGGGGCAGTGGAGCCGCGCGGCGGACGAAGGCGGGCGAGCAGGCGAGGCCGCCTGGCACCGGGGCCGGAGTCGGCCGGGGTGGCGGGCGGGCAGGCGAGGCCGCCTGGCACCGGGGCCGGAGTCGACCGGCGCGGCGGGCGGGCAGGCGAAGCCGCCTGGCTCCGGAGCCAGAGTCGGCCGGGGCGGCGGGCGAGCAGGCGGGGCCGGCAGGCGCCGGGGCCGGAGTCGGCCGGGGCGGCGGGCGGGCAGGCGACGCCGTCTAGCTCCGGGGCCGGAGTCGGCCGGGTCGGCGGGCGGGCAGGCGAAGCCGCCAGGCACCGGGGCCGGAGTCGGCCGGGTCGTCGGGCAGGCAGGCGAAGCCGCCAGGCGCCGGGGCCGGAGCCGGCCGGGTCGGCGGGCGGGCAGGCGAGGCGGACGGCCTCTCGCTCGAGGCGGCGCGCGGGGAAGCCGGCACGGGGAGGAACCGGCGCAGGGCGGGCCAGCATCGGGGAGTCGGCGACGGGGCCGTGCCACCATGGCGGGAAGGCGGAGGCGGACGGCCGCGGTGTAGTTGCAGGCGCGAGGAGGCGTTGCTGGAGCGCCAGGAGCCGGCCAGCGAGCAGCCGGCGGGCCGGCACGCGTGCGAGGAGGCGGTCGGGCGCGACGAGTCGGCAGACGTGCTGGGGAAGCTGGCGGAGCACGCGGGCTCAGTGGAGGTAGTCGCGGACGGGGGCCGTTCGGCGGGGAGCCGGCCAGCGAGCAGAGCACCCGGCGGGCCGGGCTGGGCGTGGTGTAGGTGGCGGGGGCGCGGAGCCCCGAGGCGCTGCTGAGAGCGGGGCCGAACCGCGGAGCCGGCGCGTAGGAAACGGCAGCGGCAAGCCGGACGGCGCGGGACGCGGAGCCAGTGCGCAGACACGGGGACGTGCGCGGGCGCACGGCTGGGGCGTCATCCGGCGCGGGGAGGTGCCGACGCACACGCCGGAGCGAGACGAGGCGCGGGGCACATGGGAGGCCGGGATGGCGGCGACGCAGTCGGCGCCGCGGTGACGGTGACGAAGGCGAGGCCGACGGGGAGGACGCGCCGTCCCGCGCGGCCGCTCCGGGGGTGGGTCGGAGTCGAGCCCCCGAGCGCTACCGGAGAAACGGCGCGACGCCGCGGCGGTGACGGCGAAGGCGAGGCCGACGGCGAGGACGTGCCGCCCCTCGCGGCCATTCCGAGGGTGCGTCGATATCGAGCCCTCGACCGCTGTCGGAGGGACGGCACGACGCCGCGGCGGTGATGGCGAGAATGGTCCCGCCCGGATTGCGAAACCAGCAGCAGCGTGGTAGCATAGTAGTAGTACCGCCCCACGGTGGGCGCCAACTGTCGTGGTATTCTCACGGGGGGGTGTGAATCGACAGATGCCACAAGGGCTTTGTGTGAGTGTAAGACTGCTGCTGATAGGACCGGGAGCGGGTATGCGAGTATCACGCGCTAGTTTACCCAGGTTCGGGGCTCTCCGAAGAAATAATACCCCTACTCCTGCATGTCTGTGTATCTGTAATATATCTGGTACAAGTTTGCTCCTGGAGCTGTATCTGAGATCAGTGCCAAGTGCATCTGATTTGGTATATACATATAGGGCATGCTAGTGGCCGGCCATACTCATGGCCGTGTGTGTGCGTGAGAGTGGATGGATGGCTAGCTAGCTCTCTTGCTAGCTAGCTTGCTTGTGTGAGTGTGTAAGTGAGTCCATCCCTGGATGGATGGATGTGTGTCTCCTTTTATAGGAGAGGGTAGCTTTGCATCTAAGCTGGGGAGGTATGGGAGCAAGGCATGGTGCATGTCATGCTTGTCCCCTAGGTCACTTCATGAATAGTGCCAGGGGACAAGTGACACTATACATGATGGTGTTGCGGTACGGTTGTCTTGTCCGCGGTATGGCCGTCTCGTCGGGGTCTTGTCGATGCCGGGTCGGACTGCAGTCGGCAGCCGGCTAGTCGGTGCAGTCGGTCAGCTGGCAGCCGGCCGGGTGGAGCAGTTGGACGGGGAGCCGGCAGGAGCGGCCGGGCAGTCGGACTGAGGGGCTTTGCTAGCCCCGATGTCTCGAAATATTGTCTCGCCGTCTTCGGGATACCCGTATCCAATTACTCCGACAAACTGTCCTCCCGGTTTCGGGGCAAATCGTGGTTTCTGTTGAGCTCCAGAGTTATACTTCCCTTGTCCATACTTCCTCTTACGGTTTTCAATCTGCTGTTGCTTCCCTTCAATCATGAGAGCTCTATCTACCAATTCCTGGTAGTTGTTGAAGGTTGCTACCATCAACTGCATACTCAGTTCATCATTCAGTCCTTCCAAAAATTTCTCCTGCTTGGCTGCATCTGTAGCAACGTCATCTGGTGCATAACGTGCTAACTTACTGAAATCCTCCACATACTGGCCTACGGTGCGTCCTCCTTGGCGTAGGTTGCGAAACTCACGCTTCTTCATAGCCATAGCTCCTGCTGAAACATGGGCTGTACGGAAAGCTTGCTGAAACTGGTCCCATGTGACAGTGTCAATAGGGTGTGTGGCGGTATAATTCTCCCACCATGATGCTGCGGGTTCATCAAGCTGATGTGCGGCAAAACGCACTCTTTCCGCATCTGTGCATCCTGCAGTGGTCAACTCCCTTCCAACTTTGCGGAGCCAATCATCTGCAACAATCGTCTCGGTGCTACTGGAAAACACCGGCGGGTTTAGTCTTAAGAAACGGGCTAAGTGATCAACAGGTGGTGGTGGTGGTGGGTTGTCGTCGTCGTTGTTGTTGTTGTTGCCTTGGTTCTGCACTAACACTTGCATCAGGGCATTCTGTTGCTGAATCAACTGGGTGATCTCCGGTGGGAAAACAAATCCGGTGTCGCGTCTCGGAGGCATCTGATGGGTTAGAAAAGATGAGAGTTAAGAATAGAATGAGGTCTAGAGGGAAAACACTACCCATATGCTCATGAGACAAATACAATCAATATCACTCAATCAATTCAAACAAAGCATACAATCGATCTAACTAGCGTTACAAAGTGCTCGAACAATACTATTAAATTGGGGGAAAACTACTACTGATTTGGTGGTCTACTAGAAATTCTAATCAGTTGAAGACTCCATGATGTCTGCTCCAGCTTCATCAACATAGTCATCTTCACTTGGTTCCGAGTCGGTGTCGTCGATGATGATGTAGTTATCCGGGCAAGTGCATTTGTCATCTTTTGCTTTTGGCACTGGATTTCCCATGAATACTCCGATCTTCTTCTCCAGGTCGTCATTCTTCCCTACTAATGCGACGATTTCCTCCAAATAATCTTCGCGTGTATCCTTGAGTTCTTCCTCCAGTTCTTTGATCTTCGTCAATGCCTTCTTCAGTTCTTCCTTGTCTGAGCACATCTGGTTCTCCTGGCGACGAATGTGTTGGTTTTGCTCCTGGATGAAAGCTGCAATTGATCCATCCTTCTTGGTTCTGATCATCTCCCATTGCGCGTCTCGGCATCCACAAATCTGATAAATTTTATCCTTAAGCTCCTGGTGGTAGACTTCTCCAATGCGTCCCATAGCGATGTGGGCGGCCATGCTCTTCCCTAAACTCCAGGTTGGTGCTTCGAAAACCAATCTTATGGGTTCAGTAACTGGCACAAACGTCCTTCCTGGAATGTGAACTTGGATCTTCCAGCTCTCCTCTTCGGGTAATGTGGCGTTGTAGGTTCTGGTGATGCTTGGTATTCCTATGTTCAAGTACTTAGTGACTTCCTTCAAGTGTCGTCCAAAAGGCGTGTCTTCATCTGGTTGCATGAACTTGCTCCTTGCATCCGCCATTCCTAAAAGAGTAGAAAGAGGAGAGGGGTCAGAAATGAGAAGAGAGAAGTGTTCTAGGGCTTAAGCTTAGTGGTCGTGTCCTACAGTCAGCGTGTGCTCTGATACCACCTTTGTAGCGACCAGACCTCAAATAGTCTGTGCTGCTGTGCACTAGTGTCATCCCTGGATCAGTAATGCTGACACGCACAGTACAAATGGAGGATTTATAACAGAGTAGCAATCACACACTTATTACATCGAATATCTCCAAAGAGAATAAGTATGATAAATATGGCTTAAGGCCATCTAAATACGAGAACAGCGGAAGACTTGGAAGATAAGTGAGTCCATCAACTCCAACGGCATCACTGAGTATAAGACCACGACCTAAGGCACCTTACTCGTCGTCTGAAAAGTCTGCAACATGAAACGTTGCAGCCTGAAAACGGGTCAGCACATGGAATATGCTGGCAATGTAACACATGGAGAATAATGAACATAATAATGCTATACTACATGCATATATGGCTGGTGGAAAGCTCTATGGTTACAGTTTTTGCGAAAAGCCAATTTTTCCCTACTGCAAAGGAATAAATTTTATTTAACTATCATGGTGGTTGTTGAACATTGAGATGGTTGACAGCATCTCAATCCCAATTAAGTAACATCATTAAACCCAACAAAATTAATTAAAGTAACATGATGAGATTCACATGATAATCCAGGTACTAGATACTCAAGTTGTCCATAACCGGGGACACGGCTAACAATGATTAGTTTGTACACTCTGCAGAGGTTTGTGCACTTTTCCCCACAAGACTCGATCGCCTCCGCTTGATTCTCGCACTACATGATGTTTGAGAAACGGATGACCGAGACACAGTCTTTCAGAAGTGTTTGCACCTTACGTATGGGTAGACAGTTACACCTACTTTCCCCTACATCTGCTAGTCTACCACTGTAAGAGTTCACACAACTTAATCAACTATGCTAGAGCCCATAATAGCTTGCGGTTGCAAACGGAAGTTTCTAGCATGAATAATCTTATGATCCCTTTGAACCTGGGTGGCGGTCCAAAAAGAAAAACAGGCAATCCTGGAATACCCAGGTACCTCAATCCACCCAGATGTGAGTTTTAGTTGCCACCTTAAGTAAACCATTATTAACAATCTCACATCTGTCATGAATATCTCTCAAACCCAATCCACGTCTACGAGCATAGCATGGCAATATAATAGCAACGTAGAAGTAACTCCCAAGGGTTTGATAATAAACAGGGCAATAGGTACTACCTCATATACTTCCCAACACCCACAATTTAATTAGATCCTAATCATGCAATGTTTGAGGAATTGATCTAATGCAACAAAAACTGGGTATGGAAAAGTATGATCAAAGTGTTACTTGCCTTGCTGATGATCCGCGAAACCTAGCGATTCGAAGTAACAAGCGGCACACTCCGGGTACTCTATCGCAACCAAACAAGCAAACAATAAGTACTCATCTAATGCATAGATAAAACTCGAATGAAAGATCCAACAAGAAAGTCCAACTTAAGAACTCCGGTTTGCAAAAAGAAGCAACTCGAACGAAGCAACGAAAGTCAAACGGCGAAAGAAACAAGCTTCGTTTACTAATCTGGATCTAGGTCAAATTTTACAGTAGCAAAAACTTGTTTGAGTAGGTTAAACGGAAAGAGAATTTCGAGACGAAACTCTAGGCGCTTGAATGACCTGATTCCGATAAACGAGCGAAAAGTTAAACAGAAACGAAGATCCGATCAGAAATCGAGATGTGAGATAATCGCGGAAAAATCCGACGAAAAAGAAAAACTGACGAACGGTTAACGAACGGACGTTCGTTAACAGAGAAAATCCGACGAACACGTTCGTTAAAACGAACGGGTCGGTGAACGTTCACTAAATAACAAAACCGAAGAAATAAACCAATCTAGGGTTTTTTTTTTAAAAAAGAAAAAAAACGAACGATTTTTTTTAAAATAAACCGGCAAAGGACGGCGAGGTGGTACCTCGTCGGGACGGGGCTCCGGCGTGGGCGGCTGGGCTCCGGCGAGGGCGGCGGGGTGCGGCGGGGTGCGGCGGGGCTCGGGGCTCGGGCACGGCTGCGCGGCGGCGGGCGGCGAGCGAGGCGGCGGTGGCGGCGGGCGCGGCTGCGGGTGTGGGTGTGGGTGCGGGGCGGCGGCGGGGTGAGAGGGAGGGGGCGGCGGCGGGGTTTATAAAGAGGAGGGCCTGCTTGGAGGAGGGGCAAAGGCGGCGGCGGCGGTGTCCGAGGCGGACACGGCGGCGGCGGGCGGCGTGCTCGCGGAGGAGACGCGCGGCTGGGCCTCGGCCCGGTCGGGCGCGGCGCGCGAATTTTTTTTAAACATTCCGCCGAGAAAAATTCATAGAAAAATAAATAAAAATCCAAAGAAGATAAAAGAAAATTTCCCCGTCTAGTTAAAATAATTAGAACAGGGTGAACATTTTTTTAACACAAAAATGCAATTTTGAAAACGTGCAATTTTTTTAATGCAATTAAAATTGCAAATAAAATCCGAATAAAATCCAATAAATGATTTTAATATTTTTCCTCCAATATTTCAATTGTTTTGGAGAAGTCATTTTTTCTCCTCTCATTAAATTTTAAATGAAATATTTTTCCGGAGAGAAAATAATTAAAACCAAAATCCTCGTTTTATTATTTGATGAAAATCAAATATGAAAAATTTGAGAAAATCCCCAATTCTCTCCGAGGGTCCTTGAGTTGCTTAGGATTTATCGAGGATTTTTCAAAATGCAATAAAATTATGATATGCAATGATGATCTATGTATAACATTCCAAATTGGAAATTTGGGATGTTACAACCGCCCACAGTCAAATTCGATTCAACTAAAGTAGGAGAAACTGACACCCGCCAGCCACCTTTATTCAAAACTAGTTGCATGTCAGTCGGTGGAACCGGTCTCATGTGCGTGGACATGTAAGGTTGGTCCGGGCTGCTTCATCCCACAATACCGCCGAATCAAAATAAGACGTTGGTGGTAAGCAGTATGACTATCACCGCCCATAAATCTTTGTTTCTACTCGTGCATATCATCTACACATAGACCTGGCTCATGATGCCACTGTAGAGAAACATTGCATGGAAAAAAAATCTACGCACATGCAATGGTCTATCCATGGAGATGCATAGCAATGAGGGGGAGAGTGTGTCTACATACCCTCGTAGACCGTAAGCGGAAGCGTTTGACAATGCGGTTGATGTAGTCGAACTTCTTCTAGCTCCGACCGATCAAGTACCAAACGCACGGCACCTCCGAGTTTTGCACACGTTCAGCTCGGTGACATCCCTTGCCTTCTTGATCCAGCAATACGTCGAGGTACTAGATGAGTTCCGTTAGCACGATGGTGTGGTGACGGTGATGGTGAAGTGATCCTTGCAGGGCTTCGCCTAAGCACTACGAAAATATGACCCAGGGAGTAAACGGTGGAGGGGGGCGCCGCACACGGCTAGGCAATTGTCTCGTGTGTGCTAGTGGCTTCCCCCCCACATATATAGGTGGGAGGGATAGGGGAGGGGCCAGGAGGTGCCCCAAGTAGGACCGAATCCTACTTGGGTTCCTCCTAGACCGGCGCCCCCTTTCCTTATTTAACGAAGGGGGAAGGAAAGAGGAGGGGGGAGAAAGGGAAGGGGGAAGCCGAATCCCCCTTTCCTTTCTCTTTCCCTCTTTCCTTCTCCCCCTGGTTCGGCCCATATGGGGCGCACCAGCCCCTGATGGCTGGTGCGTTTCCCCTCTTAGCCCATAAGGCCCATATCTTTGCCGAGTGGGGGGGGGGGGTGCCCGGAACCCCTTCCAGTGACCCGATATGTACCCGATACTCCCCTGAACACTTTCGGTGTCCGAATACTATCGTCCTATATATCAATCTTTACCTCTCGACCATTTGACTCCTCATCATGTCCGTGATCTCATCCGGGACTCCGAACAACATTCGGTCAACAATCACATAACTCATATAATACAATATCGTCATCGAATGTTAAGCGTGCAGACCCTATGGGTTCGATAACTATGTAGACATGACCGCGACACTTCTCCGGTCAATAACCAATAGCGGAACCTGGATGCTCATATTGGCTCCTACATATTCTATGAAGATATTTATCGGTCGAACCGTTATGACAACATATGTTATTCCCTTTGTCTATTGGTATGTTACTTGCCTGAGATTCGATCGTCGGTATCTTCATACCTAGTTCAATCTCGTTACCGGCAAGTCTCTTTACTCGTTCCGTAATACATCACCTCGTGACTAACTCCTTAGTCGTTTGCTTGCTAGCTTATGATGTGTATTACCGAGAGGGCCCAGAGATACCTCTCCGATACTCGGAGTGACAAATCCTAATCTCGACTCAACAAACACCTTAGGAGATACCTGTAGAGCATCTTTATAATCACCCAGATACGTTGTGATGTTTGATAGCACACAAGGCATTCCTCCGGTACCTGGGAGGTGCATAATCTTATAGTCGAAGGAATATGTATTTGACATCAAGAAAGCAATAGCAATAAAACTTAACGATCATTATGCTAAGCTAATGGATGGGTCTTGTCCATCACATCATTCGCCTAATGATGTGATCCCGTTATCAAATGACAACTCATTTCCATGGTTAGGAAACCTTAACCATCTTTGATCAACGAGCTAGTCTAGTAGAGGCTAACTAGGGACACGGTGTTTGTTTATGTGTTCACACATGTATCTTAAGTTTCCGATCAGTACAATTCCAGCATGAATAATAAACCTTTATCAGGAATAAGAAAATATAAAATAACAACTTTATTATTGCCTCTAGGGCATATTTCCTTCAATCAGGAGTATATGACCTGACTGTCGGAGAGCCGGGGTGCTGAGATGACCATGGTCATTCCGCTCAAGCGCAAATATGAGGTATGAAGTACTTCCTTTCCTTTACAATGTATACTCTTATAGCCCCCAAGGGCCGGCTCAGTAAATCATATTGGGCTAGGACTTTACAGAAAATTGAAAAGTAGTACCGTAGCCACCAAGGGCTGGCGGAGGCAAGCCACTCCACCGCTCCACCTCACGAGCGACACAAGTCATTGATCAGTGCGGTGTCAAACCCCAAAGTGACTAAGTGGCTGCTTCTTGCCACATGGCAGCCACTTCCTACAGCACACACCTCCATATGACACCCGTCCTGAGACGTGTCAAGCGAGTAGGCGCGAAGCTACCAAAATAGCCTGGCATGGGTTGTCGGGCACGCTGTGATGTGACACTCGATGGCGCATTTAATGCGCTCTGTCAGCCTGCAGAGTTAGGTATGATAGCACTGTTTGCTATCTAATCAGTATGTAAAGACTGATTTGCCACTGTGGTGGCCCATTGATCTATAAAAGGAGGCCCATGGAAACCGTAGAAAGGATTCAGACCCTGCCACATTCATACGCGTGTAGCCACCCTCGCCCTGAGGCAACCCTGCTGGGCAAGTGTGCTACGTTCACCACCTTCCACTACCAAAAAAATACACTTCCGTGATGATACGTGTTTGTCATAGTAGGTCACGTTTTCTGTCATGCATGTACATCCATGACGATTTTATGACAGAATCAAGATAGTCATACCTGTGCTGTCGTAGAAGTGTTCCATTACATTACCAAAATTATCATCACGGAAGTGTCCACTTCCATGACGATAAATCGCGCGTCACAGAAGTGCTTTCGTCAAGGGTGACCGACACGTGGCATCCACCGTAACGGGTCACCGTCAAGCTATAGGGTTCCGGTTTGGATCCGATAACCCGTTAACAGCTCGGCCAATGGGGATTTTCCACGTGTAAAATTCTCATTGGCCGGAGGAAACACATGTTGGCTCACCGCTGGGACAGATGTCATCCACTCATGGACAGGAGGCGCCTATGATAGGTTGACACATGGCACGACCCAATAGTGGCCCATTTCGGTGAAAAGGCCGGCCCGTTTGACTTGGTCAAAAGGTAATGGGCCGGCCACGATAAACCTGTTAACGGCCTGTTCGTATCTAGCCCATTTACAGCCCGCTAACTCACGGCCCATTACGGCCTAACAGAATTAAGCCCAGTAGCTTCATCTGGGCCGTCCATTATGATTCCAGCCCATTGTAACTTCTGGCCCATGATGTGTTTCGGCCCAGTTGAGGCCCTTTATTACTCTTGGCCCATTAACGGCCCGTTGTGAAACCGACCCATCATGAACAGTGCACCCGCTTTATACCCATTAACGACCCGTTATTCCATTGGGTCGTTTCCAACCCGTGTTATCTTTCAGCCTTCTTAGGGCCCATTTATTCTTGGGCTCATTTCCAGCATTCGGTTACTTACGGCCCATTAATAGCCTTTTCTGCTTGTGGGCCAAATTCAGCCCGTGGTTACAATCGACCCGTTTGCGGCCCGTTAATCCATTGGGCCGTTTTCATAGCGTCATCAAATACGGCTGATTAACGACGGCCCGTTATGGTCGGCCCATGAACGGACGATTCCAAATCTAGCCCGTTTACGACCCATAATGCGGTCTGTTATTGGCCCATATTTGGCCGATCGATCATATGGCCCGTAGAAGGCCCATTGATGCTACGGCCCGTAGAAGGCCCATTGATGCTACGGCCCGTAGAAGGCCCATTGATGCTACGGCCCATAGAAGGCCCATTGTTTCTATGGCCCTTAGAAGGCCCATTGTTTCTACGGCCCGTAGGAGGCCCATGGTAAGTACAGTAAATATGTAGCCCATGGTTATTGTGGCCTAGTTTTAAAAAATAGGTTATTGCGGCCACTAGGAAACCGCGGAAAAGGAACTGCACTCATTACAAGCAAACAAATAAACAAGACAACAAGGAAATAAATAAGCAAGCAACTTACGCTAGGCTATCATGACTATTACACATATTACATCCACTGGGCATCAAAGTTTGCCACCAGTGCAAATATAGGGAACAAAACAGCATATCACATATACTGGTTGTCAAAGTTGGCGACCGGTGCAAATAAACGCCATAGCAAAACAAGTCCAGAAGTGAAACCACTTTAGAAGAGCTAAAGAAACAATATCCTGGGTACCCATAATGCTCGCAAGATGCTTAGAAAGCTTATTAACTTTCTCTTGTTTGGCGCTTAAATCCTCCAGCACTTGCTGTTGCACCAGAAAGTATGCATCTGAATTCTGCAGGGACTTCCTCAGTCCTTCGGCTTCCTATCGCATAACATCTGATCGATGTCTTTCAACTTGAAGTTGAGACTCAAGAAGCCGAACTGATTCAGGCATCGAGTTCGAAGAGTTGGTGCGAGCAGTAGTAGCCAGTAACTCGAACACTACATTAAGACAAGACTTTGGGGTTGTCTTAGTGTCAGCAATACAGTTTTTATCAACTTTCTTGGAGACCAACAAGGATGTCTCACTATCTTGAACCTTATCTGCATTACTTCCTTTACCATTGCATAACGGGGTACTCTTCTCCAATATTTTATCCGCGTTCTAAACGAGAAACAAACAAACACATCACAGGTTTACCATGTTGTATATGAAACTCATTTTGGTAAACCAGTTCAGTGGTAAGGTGGACAGGATAACAGCATGAAACAAACATATGTCTATGTAGTATGGTCACTGTATGGTCTATATCATTCTAGTTTATGTTGCCAAATCAAGATAGAGACAATTCAAATCATATCTATTTAAGACAAAGCAGCATAGACAGAATAGAAGTGTGGGAAATTACACAGCAATAACAACACTTGTAATGTGCATGGCATGAGAACATAACTGTTTATTCAATTGAAACTGAAATCAACATAGAGCAAGTTACAACAGCAAACACGTTAAAGAAACAGGTTTAAAACATACCTGTTGCACCATTGGAGTTTCAATTGCATCCTTCAAATTTGAAATTAGTTGGTATGAGTAAATACAGTGATGTAAGAGCAAAGTAGTATGAACCATAGCTACGGAACCTGACTCGAGAACAATTCTTCTTTTGCTTTAAGCGTTGACTTGGGGTTCGAAGTGGTGGTCCTCGTGCTTTGGGCACTGCAGTTGCCTTACTAACTACTCGTGTTTGGGTGCTCTGTGGTGGAGACGGTGCTGTGTCAACTGGAACTGGGTTACTATCTGCTGGGGTTGGGGTTAGAAGGGGTGTAGCTGGTTCTCTGTCCAACTGGGTAAGGGTACAATCTGTGTGAGTCTGGGTTATGTGTGGTGGGGCTGGTTCTTGGACAAGTACAACCGTGGTTCTATCTGCATCGACAGGTAGCACGATCTTTTCCGAAGACCGTGTTTTTACTCCCACAGATACTCCCATCACTCCCTCCAATTGAAATGGCTAATAAACAATAGAAGTAATTGAATGTACAAACATTGTAAGATATACAGGTGCAATGGATAGTAGGGAAGAAAACAGGGCATGAAACAATTCACATTTATGTTGTCTAACCAAACAGAATAGCATGACATAATTTCACATATATGATGGCTAATTAAACAGGATAGCATGACACAATTTCATATGTATGATGGCTAACTAAACAAGATAGAATGACATACTTCAAAATATGATGACTATGTAAACAGGATGACATGATATAACTATATGATGTGTCTATTAAAGTGGTTGGCATGCCATAAATAAAAAACATGCCGTTGATGGAAACATGATGGCATGATATAATTCACGTATAGAATGACATCACTAGTAGAAAACAGGGCTTTCGTTCGGGCATGGCAAGCCCATTAGTCCCGGTTCAGTCACGAACCGGGACCCATGGGGGCATTCGTCCCGGTCCGTGAGCCCAGGGGGCCGGCCGGGGCCTCGTGGGCATTGGTCCCGGTTCGTATGGAACCATTTGTCCCGGTTTGAGGCACGAACCGGGACTAATGGGCCTCGCTCCTGGCCCACAACCATTGGTCCCGGTTCTTGGCATGAACCGGGACAGAAGACCCAGATTTAGTACCGGCTCTAGCCACGAACCGGGACAAATGAGCTGCCTATATATACCCCATCGCCGCAGCAGAGCACTCCACAGTGCTCTGTTTTTTCTGGCCGTCGAGGGGAGGGCATTTGGGTGCTCTAGCTCACCTCCTATGCACATGAGGTGTTCGATGAAATTTCTGAGCCACACTAGCTAATCTTTCTCCTTCTCGAAACTCGACCTCCGAGCTCCATTTCCCCCGAGATTTGTCTAGGTTTAGCGGTCCGTCACGTCCTGTCACCGTCTTCACCGCCGTCGATCGCCCGCGCCGATCTCGTCACCAGCACCACCGTGGTGAGCCTCTTGTTCTTATCTTCTTTCTGAAAGAAAAAAAATTCTTACTTCAGATAGATACTTGTCTAATTTTGTTACTTCTATTATTCCTTCTTATTACATAGTGCGATGGTTTTGGTATCCGCCCCCGTCGGCCCTCTTCCTGTCTATGATTCAGATGTGGTATATATTATCTTTTTATAACTATTTGGTTCATTTATTATTTATGACAATTATGCCGACCAACGTGACATAGATTTTATTTATCTAGGAGGTGGTTGAACCGGAAATTCCAACCGACCCTATTGTCGAGAGGTTAAATTTAGTTGAAGAAGAAAACAATTACTTGAAGGAAAAAATAAAAAAATTGAGGAGGAGAAGATGATATTGGAGTTGCATGTTGCGGATGTCATCGATGATCACAAGATCAAGATGGATGCAATGCGCTTGAAGATTAGAAAGATTGGAAAATATGCCATTCATACCGAGACTTGGTATCAATGTTACCTTGGTTGCGATTATGATCGCATTTGTTTTCGCATTGAAATGTTTTACATAGTTTCAATGTATGGTTTAATTAATTAGATGCTCTGGAGAGCTATATGTTGTTAGATGAGAACTATGTATGTACTTTGGTTTTAATGTGATGATGAACTTCTATTAATTTGGTCACTTAATTATCTATTCGTGATGTTCTGTAATGGTTTTTGACACACTTAATTATATATAATGCACGTAGATGAACCTGCAATGGATGTACGGTGACAGACACACCTCCGAGTATATTAAGGGTGTGCATGATTTTCTCGAAGTGGCTGAGGCAAACAAGCAGAATGGTTTTATGTGTTGTCCATGCCCTACATGTGGGAATACGAAGTCTTACTCTGACCAGAAAATCCTTCACACCCACCTTCTTTACAAGGGTTTCATGCCACACTATAATGTTTGGATGAGGCACGGAGAAATAGGGGTTATGATGGAAGACGGAGAAGAAGAAGAGGACGATGACAACTATGTGCCCCATGAATACGGTGATGCTGCAACGGGGGAAGCTGCTGAAGATCAAGAGGAACCAGACGATGTGCCCAATGATGCTGCAACGGGGGAAGCTGCTAAAGATCAAGAGGAACCAGTGCCCGATGATGATGATCTCCACCGGGTCATTGTCGATGCAAGGACGCAATGCGAAAGTCAAAAGGAGAAGCTGAAGTTCGATCGCATGTTAGAGGATCACAAAAAGGGTTGTACCCCAATTGCGAAGATGGCAACACAAAGCTCGGTACCGTACTGGAAAATCTGCAGTGGAAGGCAGAGAATTCTGTGGCTGACAAAGGATTTGAGAAGCTATTGAAAATATTGAAGAAGAAGCTTCCAAAGGATAACGAATTGCCCGACAGTACATACGCAACAAAGAAGGTCGTATGCCCTCTAGGATTGGAGGTGCAAAAGATACATGCATGCCCTAATGACTGCATCCTCTACCGCGGTGCGTACAAGGATCTGAACGCACGCCCGGTATGCGGTGCATTGCGGTATAAGATCAGACGAGATGACCCTGGTGATGTTGACGGGGAGCCCCCCAGGAAGAGGGTTCCTGCGAAGGTGATGTGGTATGCTCCTATAATACCACGGTTGAAACGTCTGTTCAGAAACGAAGAGCATGCCAAGTTGATGCGATGGCACAGTGAGGACCGTAAGAAAGACGGGAAGTTGAGAGCACCCGCTGACGGGTCGCAGTGGAGAAAAATCGAGAGAAAGTACTGGGCTGAGTTTGCAGCTGACCCAAGGAACGTATGGTTTCTTTTAAGCGCGGATGGCATTAATCCTTTCGGGGAGCAGAGAAGCAATCACAACACCTGGCCCGTGACTCTATGTATGTATAACCTTCCTCCTTGGATGTGCATGAAGCGGAAGTTCATTATGATGCCAGTTCTCATCCAAGGCCCTAAGCAACCCGGCAACGACATTGATGTGTACCTAAGGCCATTAGTTGAAGAACTTTTACATCTGTGGAATGGAAACGGTGTACGTACGTGGGATGAGCACAAACAGGAGGAATTTAGCCTGCACGCGTTGCTGTTTGTAACCATCAACGATTGGCCCGCACTCAGTAACCTTTCAGGACAGACAAACAAGGGATGCCACGCATGCACGCACTATTTAGATGACACTGAAAGTATATACCTGGACAAATGCAGGAAGAATGTGTACCTGGGCCATCGTCGATTTCTTCTAACCAACCATCAATGTCGAAAGAGAGGCAAGCATTTCAAAGGCGAGGCAGATCACCGGAAGAAGCCCGCCATGCGTACCGGTGATTACGTACTTGCTATGGTCAATGATTTACACGTAATCTTTGGAAAGGGTCCCGACGGACTAGCTGTTCCGAATGACGCTGAGGGACACGCACCCATGTGGAAGAAGAAATCTATATTTTGGGACCTACCCTACTGGAAAGACCTAGAGGTCCGCTCTTCAATCGGCGTGATGCACGTGACGAAGAACCTTTCCGTGAACCTGCTAGGCTTCTTGGGCGTGTATGGGAAGACAAAAGATACACCTGAGGCACGGGAGGACCTGGAACGTTTGCACGAAAAAGACGGCATGCCTCCGAAGCAGTATGAAGGTCCTGCCAGCTACGCTCTTACGAAAGAAGAGAAATAAATCTTCTTTGAATGCCTGCTCAGTATGAAGGTCCCGACTGGCTTCTCGTCGAATATAAAGGGAATAATAAATATGCCAGAGAAAAAGTTCCAGAACCTAAAGTCTCATGACTGCCACGTGATTATGACACAACTGCTTCCGGTTCCATTGAGGGGGCTTCTACCGGAAAACGTCCGATTAGCCATTGTCAAGCTATGTGCATTCCTCAATGCAATCTCTCAGAAGGTGATCGTTCCAGAAATCATACCAAGGCTAAGGAGTGATGTGGCGCAATGTCTTGTCAGTTTCGAGCTGGTGTTCCCACCATCCTTCTTCAATATCATGACGCACGTCCTAGTTCATCTAGTCGACGAGATTGTCATTCTGGGGCCCGTATTTCTACACAATATGTTCCCCTTTGAGAGGTTCTTGGGAGTCCTAAAGAAATATGTTCGTAACCGCGCTAGGCCAGAAGGAAGCATCCCCATGGGCCATCAAACAGAGGATGTCATAGGGTTTTGTGTTGACTTCATTCCTGGCCTTAAGAAGATAGGTCTCCCTAAATCGCGGTATGAGGGGAGACTAACTGGAAAAGGCACGCTAGGAGCAGACTCAATAATATGCAGGGACGGGCATTCTTGGTCTCAAGCACACTACACAGTTCTACAGAACTCTACCTTGGTGACCCCGTATGTCGATGAACACAAGAACAGTCTGCGCTCCAAACACCCGGAGCAGTGTGACGACTAGATTACATGTGAGCACATCAGGACTTTCAGCAGTTGGTTGGAAACACGTCTCAGAGGTGACACCACTGTTTGTGATGAGTTGTACTCGTTGTCCAGGGGACCATCTTCGACTGTATTGACTTACAAAGGATACGAGATAAATGGTAATATATTTTACACGATCGCCCAAGATCAAAAGAGCACCAACCAAAACAGCGGTGTCCGCTTTGATGCAGCAACCAAGAGGGGAAAGGACACATATTATGGTTACATAATGGACATATGGGAACTTGACTACGGACATGATTTTAAGGTCCCTTTGTTTTAGTGCAAATGGGTCAATCTGTCAGGAGGCGGGGTACAGGTAGACCCACAGTACGGAATGACAACAGTGGATCTGAACAATCTTAGGTACACTGACGAACCGTTCGTCCGAGCCAATGATGTGGCACAGGTTATCTATGTGAAGGTCATGTCTACCAGACCGAGAAAAAGAAAAGATAAGGAAGCGAATACATCATACGATGAGCCAAGGCGCCACATACTTCTTTCAGGAAAAAGGGACATTGTGGGAGTGGAGGGCAAGACAGACATGTCTGAAGATTATGAAAAGTTTCATGAAATTCCTCCCTTCAAAGTCAAGGCTGACCCAAGCATCCTGATAAACGATGAAGATTATCCATGGTTACAGCGCAATAAGCAAACGACACAAGCGAAGAAAAAGTGAAGACTTCCTCCCGCAACTATCATGATGATACCATGCCAACTTTGTAACAGACGAGTATGATACCATTGTCCGTTTTGTACACGAAGTGCATCTAGTTTTTGCCGTAACCCTCTCAACTTTCTTGCACATGCTATGTGGATGAAATGATGATACCATGTCAACTTTCAACCTTTTCAGAGTTCATTTGAAATGCTTTTCAATTTTAGGGTCTTATAGCTCAAAATAATTAGTAAATGCATGAAAAATGGTGCATGAAAAATAACAAATAAAATAAATAAGTAATTAGAAACAAAATAATATAAACTTTATTAAAATATATAAGTAGAAACAAAATAAAATAAACTTTAATAAAATTTATGAAACTAAAATTAACAAAGTATTTTCTGTTCAAAACATTATAAGAAACCGTTGGAGTACCAAACGACCTCCGAATGGAACGAAACTTGACCGGTAGTCTCCGGGTGGTATATAAAGACCACTTGACAAGCCTCGGTCCATTCCAAGAAAGTTTGACACACGCACACGAAAGAAAACAAGAGGGGTGCACCGGAGGAGATAGGAGCGCCGGATTGGAAAACGAACAACGTGGAAAATGCTCGGATGCATGAGACGAACACGTATGCGAATGCAATGCACATGATGCCATGATATGAAAATGCATGACATGACAAAATACAAAACGAAAGACAAAACCCGACAACGGAGGGAAAAACACATCACATAGCCGAAAATGGCAAGAGTCGGAGTTACAAATATGGCGAGATACATGCGGGGTGTTACAACACTCCACCACTACGAGAGGATCTCGTCCCGAGATCTAGGACTGAAAGAACTCCGGATATTCGGAACGGAGATGGTCCTCGCGTTCCCAGGTGGCTTCCCGGTCGGAATGGTGCGACCACTTCACTTTCAGGAATTTGATAGACTTGTTGCGAGTCTTGCGCTCAGTTTCTTCAAGAATAGCAACGGGGTGCTCATGATAAGACAAATCTTCTTGGAGGTCAATCTCTTCGAAGTCGATAGTGCGCTCAGTCGTCTTGAAGCACTTGCGGAGCTGTGACACGTGGAACACATCGTGCACGTTTGCGAAGTTGGAAGGAAGTTCAAGTTGATAGGCGAGGTCGCCTCTTTTACCAATGATCTTGAAAGGACCCACATATCTAGGGGCAAGCTTCCCTTTGATACCGAAACGACGAGTGCCTTTCATTGGAGAGACGCGGAGGTAGACATGGTTTCCGATCTCGAATGCCAAATCACGATGCTTACTATCATAGTAGCTCTTCTGGCGCGATTGCGCGTCTTTGAGATTATCACGGATGACTTTACACATTTCTTCAGCTTCAGTGATTAAGTCATTGCCAAGAAGTTGGCGTTCACCAGTCTCTGACCAATTAAGAGGAGTACGACACTTTCTGCCATAGAGAATCTCGAATGGGGCCTTGCCCGAACTCGCTTGGAAGCTGTTGTTGTAGGAGAATTCAGCATAAGGAAGACAATCTTCCCATTTCATGCCAAAGGAAATGACACAAGCCCTGAGCATATCTTCAAGAATTTGATTGACTCGCTCGGCTTGGCCACTAGTTTGAGGGTGGAAAGCCGTGCTGAAGCGAATGTTAGTGCCCATGGCCTTCTGGAAGGAGTCCCAGAACTTAGAGGTGAAGATGCTTCCACGATCAGAAGAAATCAATTGTGGAATGCCGTGCAAGGAGACAATTCTGGAGGTGTAGAGCTCTGCCAGCTGAGCTGCTGTGATGGACTCTTTGATAGGAAGGAAATGAGCCACTTTAGAGAGCTTGTCGATGACAACGAAGATAGCATCATTTCCGCGCTTGGACTTTGGAAATCCAGTCACGAAGTCCATTTCGATATGATCAAACTTCCATTCCGGAATAGCAAGAGGTTGGAGGAGACCAGCTGGTCGTTGGTGTTCTGCTTTCACTCTTCGGCAGACATCACATTCATTCACGAATTGAGCAATTTCTCGCTTCATTCGAGTCCACCAATACGACTGCTTGAGGTCAAGATACATCTTCGTACTTCCAGGATGAATGGAAAGGAGAGAATTGTGCGCCTCGTTCATTATGACTTTCCTTAGATCACCTTTCGGAACCACAATCCGGTCCTCGAAGAACAAAATGTCTCTGTCATCAATGCGATAGCACTTGTATTTGGAAAGACCCTTGTCGATACCACGTTTCACCTTCTTCACCATGGCATCAAGGAGTTGTGCCTCACGAATTTGATCTTCCAAAGTAGGAGATACTATGAGGTTGGCAAGAAAGCCTTGAGGAACAACTTGGAGATTCATCTTGCGGAAAGCTTCACAAAGATCCGGCTGGAAAGGCTTGGGAATTAAGCTGTTGCAATAAGCTTTCCTGCTTAAAGCATCTGCAATGACATTTGCTTTGCCTGGAGTATGTGCGATACTCGGATTGTACTCTTGAATCATTTCGACCCATCGAGTCTGCCTGAGGTTGAGGTTGGGCTGAGTGAAGATATACTTGAGACTCTTGTGATCAGTGAAAATGTCCACTTGTCTTCCCAACAAGAGATGTCTCCACGTGATCAATGCATGGACAACTGCCGCCAACTCAAGATCGTGAGTGGGGTAGTTCTTCTCGTTGGGCTTCAACTGCCGAGAGGTATAAGCCACAACTTTCTTCTCTTGCATTAACACAGCACCGAGACCTTGGAGAGAAGCATCACAGAAAACTTCATACGGCTTGGATTCATCAGGAGGAGTCAAGACAGGAGCTGTGACTAGTTTCTGTTTGAGAGTGTTGAAAGCAACGTCACACTCAGGAGACCAGACGTACTTCACATGCTTCTGTAGGAGGTTGGAAAGAGGCTTTGCAATCTTGGAAAAATTCTCAATGAATCTTCGGCAATAGCTTGCAAGACCCAAAAAACTGCGGAGCTGCTTGACATTTTGAGGAGGTTCCCAATCCAGAACTGCGGACACCTTCTCGGGGTTTACAGCGATGCCTTTGGCAGAGATGATGTGACCAAGGAAAAGAACTTCATCGAGCCAAAACTCACATTTAGAGAACTTCGCATAGAATTGATACTCTCTGAGCTTGTCGAGGACCAATCGCAAATGTTTGGCATGATCCTGCTTATTCTTGGAGAAGACCAAGATATCATCGAGATACACCAAAACGAATTCATTGGTATAGGGGTTGAAGATGAAATTCATCATCCGAGAGAACACCGGAGGAGCATTGACAAGGCCGAAAGACACGACAGTATATTCATAAGAACCAAAGCTCGTTCTGAATGCTGTCTTGGGAATATCTTCTTCACGAATGCGAATCTAATGATACCCCATACGAAGGTCAAGCTTCGAGAATACTTTAGCACCTTTGAGTTGCTCAAATAGCTCATTGATGTTGGGAAGTGGATACTTGTTCTTGATTGTCTTCTTGTTCAATGGACGGTAGTCGACACAAAGTCGGTCCGTGCCATCCTTCTTCTTGACAAAAAGAACACCACAACCCCATGGAGAAGAACTCGGTCTGATCAAACCCAGACGTTCTTGTTCATCGAGCTGCTTCTTCAATTCCTTCAGCTCGTTTGGTCCAAGCTTGTATGGACGCTTGCAAACGGGTACAGTACCAGGCTCTAGTTCGATAACGAACTCAACTGGCCGGTGCGGAGGCATACCCGGAAGCTCTTCTGGAAAGACATCTTGATACTCGCAAACGACTGGAATTTGAGAGATGGCATCCAATTCGCCCTTCTCATTGAGAGATAAAAACCGAATGGTTTCATCACGAGCGGCAAAAATAATCACATCCTCAGACGAGTGTGTCAATTGAATTTCTCTAGCAGCACAATCAAGTTGAGCCTTGTGCTTAGAAAGCCAGTCCATCCCGAGAATAAGATCAATATCTGAGTCACCAAGAACAATTGGAGAAGACTGGAATGCATAATCGCCCATCTTGATGGTAACATTCGGAACCATGGAACTTGCATTCATGCATTTGCCTGGAGAGACAACTGCTAATGGCCTAGGCAATCCTTGGAAATGCAATTCATGCTTGGATGCAAAAGGTCTTGAAATGAAAGAAAGAGATGCACCAGTATCAAAAAGAACTTTTGCAGGAATATCATTAACAGGAAGATTACCCATTATCACATCAGTAGATTCCTCCGCTTGAGCTGCATTCATCATGTTCACCTTTGCAAACTTTGGATTATGCTTGACCACTGCATTGCTGGAAGATCTGACAGGAGGAGGAGGAGGAGGAAGACGCCTCTGGTTGAAGCACTTGTTAGCATAGTGACCTTTCTGCTGACATTTGTTGCAAGTCACCTCTGAGAGTGGACGGTGATAAGGAGCATTGGACTTTGGAGCTTGATTCTGAGACTTGTTCTGATTGCCAGAGTTGGAAGAGTTTGAAGAACCATGGCCACCTTTGTTCTTCTGCTGGTAAGGCTGACGAAACGGAGGAGGAGGAGGAGGCAACCAGAACTTCTGTTGCTTAGCTGTCACAAGTGAGGAAGAAGAAGACTGAACTGCGTCTCTGACTCTCTTCTTAGAAGCCTCACACTTGAGCTGAGCAGCCTCTTGCTTCAGTGCCATATTGTAGAATTGATCAAACTGAGTGGGCTCAACAAGAACAAGAGCTAACTGCAGATCCTCTTTAAGGCCACCTCGGAAGTGATAGATCATGCTCTTCTCATCAGGAACGTCTTGTTTAGCGAAGCGAGCAAGTTTCTGAAACTGAATGTTGTATTGATACACAGACATGTTTCCTTGCTTGAGATTGCGGAACTCCTCACGCTTGCTCTCAACAACACTTTGTGGAATGTGGTGCGCTTTGAAGTCCCGACAGAAGTCAGTCCAAGTAATCACACGACCTCCTCTGGAATCTTTGTATTGCTGAAACCAATCAGCAGCTTGGTCCTTGAGCTGGAAAGAAGCGAACTTGACAAAGTCCTCAGGCCTGACATTGCTACATTCAAAATGCTTGTTGATGTCCACGAGCCAATCATCGGCATCCGTGGCCTCGGCACAGTAGCTGAAAGACTTAGGCTGATTTGCGAGAAACTGGTTGAGAGTGGCAAAGTGAAACTGATTGTTGCCTTGACCTTGATTGCCTTGATTGCCTTGCCCTTGAGTACGTTCTTGCAAGAGTTGCAGAATCATTTGAGCATTGGCGTTGGTGGCTGCCATGATTGATTGCCATGCCTCCGGAGGTGGAGGTGGTGGCGGAGGGTTCGCTTGACTCCCTTCATTGCGATCCGGATTCTGACGCGTTGGCGGAGCCATCCTGAAGAGGGTGACATCCGTTAGCATCTCAATAGACAAAAGATAAGTAGAATCAACGGACAGAAATTGCAACATATAGTCTTCACAATAAACATTCGAACGAAGATGAACGAATGAATTCCGTAGTAAATCATCACACTTCCATAAGTTGAGAAGCCACTTGAAAAGATATGGAATGAACATATGAATTCGAAGCAACTCGAATACCACAATACAAAATAAAACAAAGTATTGGCTTGCAGAATAAGCCGGAACAAACATATGATAGATATTTCGTCCGAAGTTTTCGTGGTGGGGCCCACACGGGCTCAATCGTACAGCACCATCATGTACAAGGCTGTGCACATGACATACGAAGCGTCCCCGAGTCGGCAAAGCCATGGACTCTTTAAGACACAATGAGACCACTGTAAAATCAACCGTATACAGGCGGACCACTAGACGTCGAACCCCAATCTCATATCATGCGTCTGTCGGAAAGATATCCTAAGGCTACTAGAATTCCCACTTATAAACTCCCGAAACTTTCTGGTTATGCAATCTGGTGTAGGGGATACAGGGGACACAAATATAGATCACCCAAACTAGCAATCCCTAGATCCAGCTGTATCCATCCGTCAACACATAACCAAGAAACCTTCGGAAATCGTTTACCTCAACCTTCGAAAAAAATCCGTTATACAAGTTATGGCAATACTCCCGAACTCCCGCCCCAGTACTGGGTGGCGTCGAGGTGATCTCACCAACAACTGCATAAAAGAGATTTCGATGTCGGCGAAACTCAGGTATTCCAGAACTGCAACGATAAAATTGTGACGACAACACCTCGGAGCTCAACTCCCCGGGACACTGCCACAACCCCTAAATGACAGGAGGCACCAAGAACAATGTTCTCGTCAAAAATCGATCGGAACGATTCCAAGATACCCGCGTGATCCTAAAATTTTTTTTTAGTGAAATTTGAGGAGAGAATAGTCAAAACTCTACGTCAGGAGACCTCACCAGAGCGACGAAGGGACTGAGGAGTAAAAAGAATCCTACTCTCCGATATATATATAATCCTAAGACTCAAAACATTTTTATTCTAGACTCAACAACGTCAGCGATTCGATCAAGCAGGGGGCTCCTAAGTCGGGGATGGCTCTGATTACCAACTTGTAACGCCCACGATGCGGCTATATCTCCCACGTGTCGAGGCACGACTTAGAGGAATAACCGCATAGTGGTTTTGTCGCAAGAAGGGTCATCTTCACACAATCCCATGTAATGAACAAGAATGGGATAAAGAGTTGGCTTACAATCGCCACTTCACACAATACATA
This sequence comes from Aegilops tauschii subsp. strangulata, assembly GCF_002575655.3. Taxonomy (NCBI): domain Eukaryota; kingdom Viridiplantae; phylum Streptophyta; class Magnoliopsida; order Poales; family Poaceae; genus Aegilops; species Aegilops tauschii. Next base: position 429,921,344 of record NC_053038.3, read on the forward strand.
AATATTATTCATACATCATCCAAAATACAATCAGATAGACCGACTACGGTCAAAATCCAGATGAAAATAAGACAACCCCAAATGCTATAACCCCGATCGTCCCAACTGGGCTCCACTACTGATCATCAGGAAAAGACACATAGTAACGACCACGTTCCTCGTCGAACTCCCACTTGAGATCGACGCCATCGTCTGCACTGGCATCGTCGGCACCTGCAACTGTTGTTGGAAGTATCTGTGAGTCACGGGGACTCAGCAATCTCACACCCGCGAGATCAAGACTATTTAAGCTTATAGGGAAAAGGAGGTGCAAGAGGTGGAGCTGCAGCGGCAAAAGCATATATGGTGGCTAACTTGCGCAAATGAGAGCGAGAAGAGAAGCAAATGTTTGGCATGATCCTGCTTATTCTTGGAGAAGACCAAGATATCATCGAGATACACCAAAACGAATTCATTGGTATAGGGGTGTCCCAACTTAGCCCATCATAAGCTCTCACGGTTAACGAAGGATAAACCTTCTCCCGGAAAGACCCGATCAGTCTCGGAATTCCGGTTTACAAGACATCTCGACAATGGTAAAACAAGACCAGCAAAGCCGCCCGAATGTGCCGACAAATCCCGATAGGAGCTGCACATATCTCGTTCTCAGGGCACACCGGATTGTCCAAGCTTCTGATAGGCCAGCCCAGAGTTGCCCCTGGTGGCCACCGGCGACTGACAGTTTGGACCAATACTCAGAGGAGCACTGGCCCGGGGTTTAAAATAAAGATGACCCTCGGGCTCTAGAAAACCCGGGGGAAAAAGGTATAGGTCGCAAATGGTAAAACCAAGGTTGGGCCTTGCTGGAGGAGTTTTATTAAAGGCGAACTGTCAAGGGGGTCCCATAAATCACCCGACCGCGTAAGGAACGCAAACTCAAGGAACATAATCCCGGTATAACAGTAACTAGGGCGGCAAGAGTGGAACAAAACACCAGACATAAGGCCGAGCCTTCCACCCTTTACCAAAATATATAGATGCATTAATTAAATAAGAGATATTGTGATATCCCAACATGTCCATGTTCCGACATGGAACAAACTTCAACTTCACCTGCAACTAGCAACGCTATAAGAGGGGCTGAGCAAAAGCTAGGAAAGGATGGTTAGGGGCTGACATGGCTGAAATAGGAGACATGATATAGCAAGTGATAGGTAGCGAGCATGGCAATAGAGCGAACAACTAGCATAGCAAAGATAGAAGTGATTTCGAGGGGTGGTCATCTTGCCTGCAAGGTTCTCAGAGTTGTCGAAAGCCTGATCCTCGTAAGCGTACTCGACAGGTTCCTCGTTCACGAACTCGTCTCCCGGCTCTACCCAAGACAAGAACACAAACAAACGGAACCACAATCAACAACGAGAAATGCGCAAGCAACATGAAGCAAGACATGTATGATATGCAAGATATGATATGCGATGCATATGCGTGCTCCGGAATGAAAATGATGAACATGGCAGTAACTTGGCAAACCAAGCATGCCACTGGAAAGATGAGAAGATTTCGTCGAAATCGATATAAAGATCACCGGAATCGGATGCACGGTTTGCAAATGGCAAGCAAAACAAGAATGACACTAATCTGCGATAAACAGCAAGATAGCACTTAAAATGCAACAAGTAACAATGCTACAGCACCCCAACATAGCAACAAGGTACATGGTAGTAATCTACAGGAGAGGCTTGACAAAAGATGAACACTGAGCTACGGCTAGTTCACAACATATCAAGCTCAAACAAGCATGGCAAAAGTGCAAAAGATTACAGGTTCACAGACTTGGTGAAAAACTGGACATGGCAGAAATCAGCATCAGGTAGCAATGTTCAGAGTACGGAATCAACATGCTACAGGAACTTAACATAGCAAAACTAGGCATGGTAGTGTTCTACTAAAAGCACGTGACAAAAGTCCCTTACTGACCATAAGCCAAAAAGGACAAGAAGATATGATGGCAAGCATGTAAACATAGCAAGTTTCGTTATCAGGTTTCAGACTTCGCAGAAAACAGAGCATGGCAGAAATATTAATATGTAGGCCTCTTTGTGAGCTTGATGCACTCACTACAGAGCAATGCATGACAAACCAAGCATACCTACAGCAAGATGGCATGTTTATGAAGCTATCCATGGCAAGAAGAATTGCATAGCATGTATGGATAAACTTCAATAAGCTTGGCAAAAATGCATATCATGTTAAGAATCTGCCAGAAATATTTTATAGCAAAAGTAGAGCAAGATTGAGTCATGCTATGGCACTCTAAAATTGCAAACAATTGCAGGAATGGATCAATTACAACTATATCTACAATACATCCTTACTGAAAATCTCCAAAATATGCATGGATCTCTCTCTAGCATCAAGTTTACATGGCAACAAAATTACAGCAGACAAGGACTTAGAGAAATCACCAAGTCCGTGAAATCAGAAATATTACGGGACCTACTTTGCATGCTTGTGCTAGTCACCACAGAGATCACAAAAATAAATGGACTAAACCACTGGAAAGATGACATGTCATACTTCAAAACACATGTAGAGCACATGCTCAAAAGATGCACAGAATAAATGATACAAAAATGACAAATCTCCAAATTTTAATAAGAACCAGAGAATAACAGCAACTAGCCCTCTTACAACGAAGATTTGGGCATCAAGATGACCTCTAATGAAAATGATGCAATTGAACAAAATGAAGAGCATCACGAGACGAACCATTTGACATATTATACGCGCGAATCGGAGCTACATGCAAGAAGTTACGGCATCGGAAACATAGGCACTTGCTGATGGAATTTAGGGACTTCGGAAAAAAACGAGGTCGGGAGAAGTCAACGCGGGGGAGTTACCAGATCGGATCTCGCGAGGCTGAGCTCGAGCTCGGCCGACGCCGGCGAGTCAGGGAGAGGGGCCGGCGGTCGGCGGTTGCCGGCGGAGGAGGAGGGACCCGGAGGGCGGCGGTCGGCGGAGGGGGGGTCGCCGGCCGGCGAGGGAGGCGGCGGAGCCCCGGCGACGGGCGGCGGCGGGGAGCCACCGGCGACGCGGCGGACGGGCGGCGTAGCCCCGGCGGCGAGGCGGTCGACGAGGAACGTGGTCGTTACTATGTGTCTTTTCCTGATGATCAGTAGTGGAGCCCAGTTGGGACGATCGGGGTTATAGCATTTGGGGTTGTCTTATTTTCATCTGGATTTTGACCATAGTCGGTCTATCTGATTGTATTTTGGATGATGTATGAATAATATTTATGTATTGTGTGAAGTGACGATTGTAAGCCAACTCTTTATCCCATTCTTGTTCATTACATGGGATTGTGTGAAGATGACCCTTCTTGCGACAAAACCACTATGCGGTTATGCCTCTAAGTCGTGCCTCGACACGTGGGAGATATAGCCGCATCGTGGGCGTTACAAGTTGGTATCAGAGCCAGGTTAACCGTTGGAGTACCAAACGACCTCCGAATGAAACGAAACTTGACCGGTAGTCTCCGGGTGGTATATAAAGACCACTTGACAAGCCTCGGTCCATTCCGAGAAAGTTTGACACACGCACACGAAAGAAAACAAGAGGGGTGCACCGGAGGAGATAGGAGCGCCGGATTGGAAAACGGACAACGTGGAAAATGCTCGGATGCATGAGACGAACACGTATGCGAATGCAATGCACATGATGCCATGATATGAAAATGCATGACATGACAAAATACAAAACGAAAGACAAAACCCGACAACGGAGGGAAAAACATATCACATAGCCGAAAATGGCAAGAGTCGGAGTTACAAATATGGCGAGATACATGCGGGGTGTTACAACACCAACTTGTAACGCCCACGATGCGGCTATATCTCCCACGTGTCGAGGCACGACTTAGAGGCATAACCGCATAGTGGTTTTGTCGCAAGAAGGGTCATCTTCACACAATCCCATGTAATGAACAAGAATGGGATAAAGAGTTGGCTTACAATCGCCACTTCACACAATACATAAATATTATTCATACATCATCCAAAATACAATCAGATAGACCGACTACGGTCAAAATCCAGATGAAAATAAGACAACCCCAAATGCTATAACCCCGATCGTCCCAACTGGGCTCCACTACTGATCATCAGGAAAAGACACATAGTAACGACCACGTTCCTCGTCGAACTCCCACTTGAGATCGACGCCATCGTCTGCACTGGCATCGTCGGCACCTGCAACTGTTGTTGGAAGTATCTGTGAGTCACGGGGACTCAGCAATCTCACACCCGCGAGATCAAGACTATTTAAGCTTATAGGGAAAAGGAGGTGCAAGAGGTGGAGCTGCAGCGGCAAAAGCATATATGGTGGCTAACTTGCGCAAATGAGAGCGAGAAGAGAAGCAAAGGAACGGACGTCATCTAGTAATGACCAAGAAGAGGTCCTAAACACCTACTTACGTCATACATAACACAGACCGTGTTCACTTCCCGGACTCCGCCGAGAAGAGACCATCACGGCTACACACGCACTTGGTGTATTTTAGTTGGGTCAAGTGACAAGTTATCTACAACCGGACATTAACAAATTCCCATCTGCATCATAACCGCGGGCACGGCTTTCGAAAGATAATACCCTGCAGGGGTGTCCCAACTTAGCCCATCATAAGCTCTCACGGTCAACGAAGGATAAACCTTCTGCCAGAAAGACCCGATCAGTCTCGGAATTCCGGTTTACAAGACATCTCGACAATGGTAAAACAAGACCAGCAAAGCCGCCCGAATGTGCCGACAAATCCCGATAGGAGCTGCACATATCTCGTTCTCAGGGCACACCGGATTGTCCAAGCTTCCGATAGGCCAGCCCAGAGTTGCCCCTGGTGGCCACCGGCGACTGACAGTTTGGACCAATACTCAGAGGAGCACTGGCCCGGGGGTTTAAAATAAAGATGACCCTCGGGCTCTAGAAAACCCGGGGGAAAAAGGTATAGGTCGCAAATGGTAAAACCAAGGTTGGGCCTTGCTGGAGGAGTTTTATTCAAGGCGAACTGTCAAGGGGGTCCCATAAATCACCCGACCGCGTAAGGAACGCAAACTCAAGGAACATAATCCCGGTATAACAGTAACTAGGGAGGCAAGAGAGGAACAAAACACCAGACATAAGGCCGAGCCATCCACCCTTTACCAAAATATATAGATGCATTAATTAAATAAGAGATATTGTGATATCCCAACATGTCCATGTTCCGACATGGAACAAACTTCAACTTCACCTGCAACTAGCAACGCTATAAGAGGGGCTGAGCAAAAGCGGTAACATAGCCAAACAACGGTTTGCTAGGAAAGGATGGTTAGGGGCTGACATGGCTGAAATAGGAGACATGATATAGCAAGTGATAGGTAGCGAGCATGGCAATAGAGCGAACAACTAGCATAGCAAAGATAGAAGTGATTTCGAGGGGTGGTCATCTTGCCTGCAAGGTTCTCAGAGTTGTCGAAAGCTTGATCCTCGTAAGCGTACTCGACAGGTTCCTCGTTCACGAACTCGTCTCCCGGCTCTACCCAAGACAAGAACACAAACAAACGGAACCACAATCAACAACGAGAAATGCGCAAGCAACATGAAGCAAGACATGTATGATATGCAAGATATGATATGCGATGCATATGCGTGCTCCGGAAGGAAAATGATGAAAATGGCAGTAACTTGGCAAACCAAGCATGCCACTGGAAAGATGAGATGATTTTGGTCGAAATCGATATAAAGATCACCGGAATGGGATGCACGGTTTGCAAATGGCAAGCAAAACAAGAATGACACTAATCTGCGATAAACAGCAAGATAGCACTTAAAATGCAACAAGTAACAATGCTACAGCACCCCAACATAGCAACAAGGTACATGGTAGTAATCTACAGGAGAGGCTTGACAAAAGATGAACACTGAGCTACGGCTAGTTCACAACATATCAAGCTCAAACAAGCATGGCAAAAGTGCAAAAGATTACAGGTTCACAGACTTGGTGAAAAACTGGACATGGCAGAAATCAGCATCAGGTAGCAATGTTCAGAGTACGGAATCAACATGCTACAGGAACTTAACATAGCAAAACTAGGCATGGTAGTGTTCTACTAAAAGCACATGACAAAAGTCCCTTACTGACCATAAGCCAAAAAGGACCAGAAGATATGATGGCAAGCATGTAAACATAGCAAGTTTCGTTATCAGGTTTCAGACTTAGCAGAAAACAGAGCATGGCAGAAATATTAATATGTAGGCCTCTTTGTGAGCTTGATGCACTCACTACAGAGCAATGCATGACAAACCAAGTATACATACAGAAATATGGCATGTTTATGAAGCTATACATGGCAAGAACAATTGCATAGCATGTACGGATAAACTACAATAAGCTTGGCAAAAATGCATATCATGTTAAGAATCTGCCAGAAATATTTTATAGCAAAAGTAGAGCAAGATTGAGTCATGCTATGGCACTCTAAAATTGCAAACAATTGCAGCAATGGATCAATTACAACTATAGCTACAACACATCCTTACTGAACATCTCCAAAATATGCATGGATATCTCTCTAGTATCAAGTTTACATGGCAACAAAATTACAGCAGACAAGGACAGAAATCACCAAGTCCCTGAAATCAGAAATATTACGGTGCCTACTTTGCATGCTTGTGCTAGTCACCACAGAGATCACAAAAATACATTGACTAAACCACTGGAAAGATGACATGGCATACTTCAAAACACATGTAGAGCTCATGCTCAAAAGATGCACAGAATAAATGATACAAAAATGACAAATCTCCAAGTTCTGATAAGAACCAGAGAATAACAGCAACTAGCCCTCTTCCAACGAAGATTTGGGCATCAAGATGACCTCTAATGAAAATGATGCAATTGAACAAAATGAAGAGCATCACGAGGCGAATCGGAGCTACATGCAAGAGTTTACGGCATCGGAAACATAGGCACTTGCTGATGGAATTTAGGGAGTTACCAGATCGGATCTCGCGAGGCTGAGCTCGAGCTCGGCCGACGCCGGCGAGGCAGGGAGAGGGGCCGGCGGTCGGCGGTCGCCGGCGGAGGAGGAGGGACCCGGAGGGCGGCGGTCGGCGGAGGGGGGGTCGCCGGCCGGCGAGGGAGGCGGCGGAGCCCCGGCGACGGGCGGCGGCGGGGAGCCACCGGCGACGCGGCGGACGGGCGGCGCAGCCCCGGCGGCGAGGCGGTCGACGAGGAACGTGGTCGTTACTATGTGTCTTTTCCTGATGATCAGTAGTGGAGCCCAGTTGGGACGATCGGGGTTATAGCATTTGGGGTTGTCTTATTTTCATCTGGATTTTGACCGTAGTCGGTCTATCTGATTGTATTTTGGATGATGTATGAATAATATTTATGTATTGTGTGAAGTGGCGATTGCAAGCCAACTCTTTATCCCATTCTTGTTCATTACATGGGATTGTGTGAAGATGACCCTTCTTGCGACAAAACCACTATGCGGTTATGCCTTTAAGTCGTGCCTCGACACGTGGGAGATATAGCCGCATCGTGGGCGTTACAAGTTGGTATCAGAGCCAGGTTAACCGTTGGAGTACCAAACGACCTCCGAATGAAACGAATCTTGACCGGTAGTCTCCGGGTGGTATATAAAGACCATTTGACAAGCCTCGGTCCATTCCGAGAAAGTTTGACACACACACACGAAAGAAAACAAGAGGGGTGCACCGGAGGAGATAGGAGCGCCGGATTGGAAAACGGACAACGTGGAAAATGCTCGGATGCATGAGACGAACACGTATGCGAATGCAATGCACATGATGCCATGATATGAAAATGCATGACATGACAAAATACAAAACGAAAGACAAAACCCGACAACGGAGGGAAAAACATATCACATAGCCGAAAATGGCAAGAGTCGGAGTTACAAATATGGCGAGATACATGCGGGGTGTTACAGCCCTCGCCCGACGTTGTCGCCGCACGCCGATCCTGCCCCGCTGTATTTTTTAGATATATGTATTTTTTTATGTATGTTCATATATGTATGTATGTATTTTTTACATGTTTTTTGTATGTATGTATGTATTTTTTCAACTGTAATGATGTTTTGAAAATACATATATGCAAAAGTTAGATTTTTAGAAAGGAATTTGAATAGGTTTTCAGCAAGGAATTTGAATCTGGTTCAAATTTCATTTGAATGAAATTTGAAAATTTTGAACTATGGATCAGAAGGTTTTTGGTGAAATGGAGTGTGGGTACTGTCATGAAGTTGGAGTAATTTTGTGGTTGTAAAAGAGTTAGGAAAATTTAGAATGTGCTAAATATGTCAAAAATGTTTTTTTGTTCATAGAAAGTTTTTTGTTCATATACAGAAAGTTTTTATATATGACTATGGATATATGAGCAATGATGATCCATGGTTGTATGCATTGATATATATGAGAAACGATGTTCATAGAATATTTACCAAGTATATATGTATTTTTGTTCATAGCATTTTTTTTTCATTTATATATGTATGTGGCTATAGATGGATATATATGAGAAATGATGATCCATGGAAAAGTTTTATATATGCAAAAGTTACATTTTTAGAAAAGTTTTATATATCTAGCTAGGAAAGGAAGAAGAAGAAAAAGAAGGAGAGGAAAAACGAAAATAAGAAGAGGAAGAAAGGAGAAGAAGAGGAGAGGAAGAAGAGGAGAAATAAATAAGAAGAGGAAAAAAGAAGAAAAAGAAGAGGAGAAGAAGAAAGGAATAGAGGAGAAGAAGAAAAAATAGAATATTTTTTCTATTTTTTCTTCTTCTCCTCTTCTTTTTCTTCTTTTTTTCTTCGATCTTCTCCTCTAATCCTTTCTTCTTCTCCTCTTTTTATTTCTTCTTTGTCTTCTTATTTTTTATTGGGTATGTCGTTGTCGATATACCGCCTCCCCGATAACATTATTTTCCCATGTATGTATGTCGTCGTTGTCGATATATAACTCCCTCCCAGATAACTTCGACATGATGGACGGTCGATATTTATACCCCCTCTCAACCGTGATAACTTATACCACGGGAGCACCCCCCGGCCCTCTCGCTCGACCAAAACTCTCGAGGACACCCAAACCCTAGAAAAAAACGATGTCGGTCTCCTACCCCCTCCCGCCGCGCCCCTACCCTTGAAGCGTTGCCGAGGCCACCCCAAACCCGGAATAAGCTAGGTCTACGTTTTCACTAATATATCCACCTGCTGTCATGTTTGTGTAATAATTGCCATGTTGTAATATTTGCAGAAACAATGGAGCACGGACGAGATGAGCAAGCAGAAGAGGTGTTGAGGGACATAATCTTAGCCGGAGGTGATATCTTGTCGTATCTTAACGACAATGATGGTCTGGAAGAACAGGGTGAAGAAGCAGGCTACGATGATCAACGAATGGAGGAGGAAAGACATGATTATGATGGCTCCGGTGACCCAATGCTGGTGCAAGAAGGAGCCCGTGGTGACGGCTCCGGTGACCGAACAGAGTCCGGCCAGGTAAATATATTAGTTAAGCCTGTGCTGACTAGCTAATTGATGCATTCATTGTTTTGGTATTTACACATATTAATTAACTCTCGTCTTTCTTCTTTTTTCTAGCCCTCTAGATCGAGCACAACTTCGGTAAAGAGACGAGGCCCGAAGAGAAAGTTGCGCTCGGATGAAAGGTTTGAGATCACAGCAATCGCGCGCGACGGCCAACCGATTGAACCCATCCGGACAAAGGATGCATTTGCTGCTCAGTGTGGGGTTCTAGTTAGGGACAAGATCCCGATCAGCATCCACCAACGGTATAAGCCTAAGAAGGAAGACCCTGAGGTGTCTTATGTCAATGATATGCAGAAAGATGATCTTTGGACTGAGCTGAAGGCAAATTTCACCCTACCGCCAGAGGAGGATCCGGAGAAGCCAGTTAAAGAGCAATTAATCAAGTCTGATGCTCTTAAGAAGATGGCAGACTTATTCAGGAGGTGGAAGAATGAGCTGAAAACGTTTGTCGACAAAGAAGAGACACCAGAATTCATCGGCCGGCATGAGAAGATCAGAGATCACTGGCCCGCATTTGTGGCCCACAAGACATCGGAAAAGAGTAAGAAGATGTCAGCGACAAACAAGAAGAATGCTGCGAAGAAGAAGCTTCACCATCGCACGGGGTCAGGTGGCTACATCAAAGCCCGGCCTAAGTGGGCCAAGGCTGAGAATGATTTGCTTGATAAAGGGATCGAACCACAGAAAATGAACTGGACAGACCGTTGCCGGACTTGGTTCTTCGGGGCTGGCGAAAAATTGGACCCTGTATCAGGGAGGTGCGTTTGGACGGACGAGCTTTTGAGAATACCAGTCAAGAGGCTTCGGCAGTATATCGATGCAGCGCAGGAAGGGACGTTCGTTCCAGACAGAGAGAACAACGAGCTCACAATGGCCCTCGGGAATCCTGAGCACCCTCGACGGACACGAGGCACGCCAGGCTCCGTTCCGTGGAAGGCTGGTTTTCCGGACGCAGGCGGTTACAAAAGCCAGGAGAGGAGGAAAAAAGTGGAGCAGACCCAAATTCAGAAGCTGCACGAAAGGGTTCAAGCGCTAGAGGAACGAGACGGCAATCGACATGCCGAAACTACCCCCAAAGCTACCCCGCCATCTCAGCGGAGAAGCAGCGTGGCTTCCACCAAGCTGCTTCAGCCGGAGCATGTCTTGACAGCTCCTTCTAGCTACCCCGTGGATGCTATCACAGAGTCTCAACATTGCCACCTTATGACGCAATGGCAGAACTTCAAAGTCAAGGCGGCTGTTGGCTCTGTTTTACCTCCTGAACCCGGCGCAACCTACCACTGCCGGCCGATTCCAGAAGGATATGCTAGGGTGATGTTGGATGAAATAACGGAGGGATTTGAGGACCTCCGGCTTGACCACCCTACCGGTGAAGGGGAGACTAAGCTGGGTTCTGCTCTGAAGACTCCATGCCTATGGCGGAAGGAGCTCATCAACCTTCCGAACTGGATGCCTCCGGCGAGTAAGGGCACTCCGCCTCCTCCTCCACCTCCTCCTCCGGCGAGTGATCAGGGCACTCAGCCTCCTTCTCCGGCGTGTGGCGGCAGTCTGCCTCCTCCTCCAGTGAGTGATCAGGGCACTCAGCCTCCTTCTCCGGCGCATGGCGGCACTCCGCCTCCTTCTCTGCCTGCGCCGGCACGCCAGAGCAGCCAGCCTCCTCCTTCTCCGCCTCGACAGCAAGGGCGGAAGAGACCCGCCGCTACTCCGGCTGCTCCGGCGCATCATAGTCCTTCTCCTCCGCCTCGTAAGCAAGGAAAGAAGACAGCCGCAGCCGCTCCGTCTGCTCTGCCGACATCTAGCAGTACAGCCAGAGGCGGGAGGCAATACAGATTCGGTCCTTCTCTGAAGACTCCAGAGAAGTTACCATACGAGAGGACCGAGGAGGAAACCACGAAGATCGTGCGAGCCGAAGTGACGAACTTCTTTGAAGGGGTGAAATCAAATAAACATCCACCTCCGGAGGAGAAGGTGGATCCGGTGAAAGCAAAGCGCACTCTGGCTGCCCTGACAAAACCACCAAAGTCTCCGCCGAGAGGCAACTATGAGCGCATTCTTGCAAAGAACGACGAGCATAGCGGTCGGGAAGTACTGTCAGTGATCAAAGGTTAAAAGAACGACGAGCTGGGAAAAAAATTGCCCAGCTCGGCGAACAAGCGAACCAATCGTGCCCCCCGCTCAAGTTGTCTAGCGACATCGTCGCTAATGTTCCGAGGATGGTGCCCGGTTATAGCAATCTTGGAGATTACCTGCCCGACGATGTACATTATGATATCTTGGAGGTGGACGAACACAAATACCATTACGGGAAGCCTCTCGTCAAAGATGAAAGATCTCTAACAACGATGATGCGAAGATTACATGATTGGTACATGAAAACCTGCAGAGAGTCTGGGGGGACGAATACTTTGACGCTGAGAGTTAAACTGTAGCATGACCTCATTGGAATTGAACTGTGGAATGTTCCATTTGAGGAGTTATTCCAGTTTTTCAATCAAAAGGCCCTCGATAAATCAACGATCACTTGCTACTGTCTGTAAGTAGTACTACTTCTGTCATTAAGTCTCTCTATATAGGTCAGCTCTTTCATTGCATGTATTTATAATTATCCTCACTATATTATGCAGATTGAAGATCGCCGAATTGAAGAAAAGACAAATCGGTGATATTGGGTTCATTAACACAAATCTCATAGATGCAACTCAGGTTAAATATCATGCCGAAAATACCGAGGCCAACTTGCTACGATCGTTGGTAATAAATGAAAACAAAGATATACTACTCTTTCCTTACAACCTCAAGTGAGTGTTACTGTCTTGTGCATATTCGGTTTCCCTTATTAGTCCAGGTTATAGTAATGTAATTGATGACTTATGCATGCGTGCGCAGCTTCCACTATATTCTCCTAGAGATTAAGCTTGAGCAGGGAGTAGTAACCGTCTTAGACTCGAGACGAAAAGATCCCCAGGACTATGCGGACATGACTCAAATGCTCGAGAAGTAAGTTAAATCGATCATTATCCACCATATCAGCAACTTTGTTCATTTCCTGATATCAAGTAATTGTTTTCTTTGTCTGGCAGGGTTTGGAGAAAATTCACCAAAAAAGCTCCGCGACTGCCGAAGAAGCTGCAATTTAAACACCCGAAAGTAAGTACTATAGTAGCATGTTCCGCACATCTCCTAGTGATTCAAGCGCTAGTTTCATCAATTCAATTTAGCATGCTTGCTTATCAGTTTGATTGACCTCTATTTCTAGTAAAGTGGTTGTGGCAGGAACCCGGGAATAATTACTGTGGATACTACGTTTGCGAGTCCATCCGCTACACGACCTGTGAGCGGGGCTACTCTGACGAACAATATGAAGTGCGTAAGCAATAATATTCACAATTTTATTTTATTACCATCATTTGTGTTGAGTTTCATTTATTCATATATATATGTATTGACCCCCTTCTTCAAATTAGATCTTTCGGATGCGGGATGAACTCCTAGCACTAGATCGTATGCGAGCAATTCAAGAGGAATTGGCGGCATTCTTCCTGGACCACGTGATCGCTGAAAACGGAGAATACTATGTGGACCCTGTGTTCTTACAATTTAATTTGGAGATTATATTGTAAGAGATAATTATTGTATATATGTAGCCGGTAGTGTCGGATAGATATACGAGAACTTGTTGTTCGACCAATCTCTCGGAGAAGGAGAGGTGGTCGATATCACTTCTCTCTGTATGCATATGTTCATGACGATCTTCTGTTTCCTTCATTTGCTTACTAGCTAGCGTGTCTAGTCCTCTCCATACGTATATAGTACGTAGCGTCGACCAAGCACGGAGATAAGAGAGGACACTTCTCTCTATTAATTAGCTAGCTAACACAATATATGAAACACCTAAATTAACCCCCCCCCAAAACCCCCAACCCCCTCCCCCCTTAAAAAAACAAAAACCCCAGCCCCTGAAATGCTGACGCGTGGATGCCTATTGGTCCCGATTAGTGCCACCAACCGGGACCAAAGGCCCTCCTGCCTGGGCTCGCCGCACCGGCCACATGGAGGCCCATCTGTCCCGGTTCGTGTAAGAACCGGGACTAAAGGGTTAGGGCATTAGTAACGACCCTTTAATCCCGGTTCAAAAACCGGGACAAAAGGCCCTTACCAACCGGGACAATAGGCCCTTTTTCTACTAGTGCATAATTCAAAATATGATGACTATGTAAACATGATGAGATGATATAACTATATTATGTCTTTAGAAAATGGGTTGGCATGCCATAATTCAGATACATGTTGTCTATGTAAACATCATGGCATGATATAGTTCAAATATATGATTTATATACTAAGCAAGTGAGCAGAGGGCAATCACATAAATGATGTGTCAACTAAGGAGATGGCATTCAATATTGTGTATACGATGTAAAAACTAAGCATTGCAATACAACATATGCATGATATGAGTAATATAACCCTGCCAAGTTTGAGCATACACCTCATGGGGATAATAGGACTGGTCATCTGCCTCTGAATCCTCCTCTGAAGAGCTATCTGTAACCAGCAAGATATCTGCTTCAGCAGGTAGCATTGTCTGCTCCGAAGACCTTGTTTTCCTCCAGATTTCTCCATCACCAATTCAAATGGCTGATGCACAGAAAGAGCAGTTGAATATACAAACATTGTCGACAAATGCAATGAGAAATACAAAAAAGGATGGCATGATATAATTCACATATATGACGCTTGGCTAAACAACATGGCATTGCATAATTCACATATATAATACCTTGCAACAAGATAGCATTGCATAATTCACATATAATGTCTTGCAACAAGATGGTGTTGCATAATTCACATATATGGTAATTAGACACTAAACATGTGGCATTCACACAAAGCATGTCTAAACTAAGCAAATGACAAGGGGGGGGGTGGGTAGGATTGGTCATCTGCCTCTGAATCCTCCTCTGAAGAGCTATCTATAACCAGCAACATATCTGCTTCACCAGGTAGCATTGTCTGCTTTGAAGACCTTGTTTCCACTCCAGATTGTTCCATGACCGTGCCAAATGGCTGATGCACAGGAAGAGTAATTGAATGTACTAAAATTGTTGACAAATTTAATATGTAATAAAAAATGATGGCATGATATAATTCACATATAAGATGACTGGCTAACCAGGGTGGCATTGCATAATTCACATATATGATGCCTGGCTAAACAAGATGGCATTGCATGATTCACATATACGATAAAGAAACTAAATAGATGGCATTCACACAAAGCATGTCTAAACTAAGCAGATGACATATTTGATGTATAAAGTAAGCAATGCAAGGCACCATATGCATGATATTACCAACATTAGCATGCCAAGTTAGAGCGAAGATCTTAGGGGGTAAATAGGAGTGGCCTTCTCCTTCTGAATCCCCCTCAAACAGTTATGTTCCTCTTGATTACAATCCAAAATGGGTGGAGCGGGGCTGCCTTTGTGCTCACCATGGAGCGGCGTCTGCATGAAATTTTATTGCCACGCAAGGATCGTCTCTTTTTCTCTACATGTTCAGTTCCATTGTGTGCAAGAACTGACATGCATAGGAATAAAACATAGTGAGATTATGTAAGGAGTACATGCACAAATCAAGAGTGATGGTAGCAAACTGTGGATTGACCCAAAACCAATGATAGCAGGCAGATAATAGCTTTAGTTTAAAAATACAGATAATGGCTCCTTTAATGTTTGTTTGCACCCAACATGAAACTAATAGTAGACACCCGAGATTAACCAGATAGTAGACAAATAGTACTGATTGCTGCCCCAATATGTAACAACCATTTAAAAACTCAAGTTTCAGCATTAGTTTGGACCTGACTCAGAGTCTAATAGGTGAACACGATGATAAAGTAGCATGTCATCATATTAAGCGATGCATAACGTAAGCAGACACAGAAGAGTGCAACCTCTCTTGCGGACCTGTGTAGTCCTCAAGGTCATCTGCTCAGTTGATGATGGTAATGCGGTTGTCGTGGCTGCCAGCGGTGGGGAAGAAGATCTGAGGCGGCGAAAGACAGTCTGGAGAGCGGATCCCTGCTATGGTGAACCCTTCCGTCCTTGGAGCAGCTGAGCTGGGGTGGAACACAACGCAGCAGGAGCGGGACAAACCACACAAGGTTTTCTTTGACACATATCTGTAACAAAAGTAATTGTGTAAGGGCTTGTTTGAATTTGAGGATTCTAACAATGCAGGGATAGGAAATACACATGAATATGATAGGAATGCACGTGCAAAACAGAGAATTTAAGAACACGGGATTTCTGCCAATCTGGGTGTTTGCTTCACAAGAATTGGAAGATCACATGATGCAAAGAAGCACGGTGAGATTAAGTGAAACCACAAGAAAATGTACAGTTACAATGCTATTATTCTACTTTCTCTTAGTCTTGTTCTTCATGAATAGTAATTTGAAAAGGAGGACAAGTGTATATTAAAATTCCTACAGTTTTTCTTTCAAGGAGACATTAAGGAACAAATCCTACAGTTTTCCTTTGCTCCATTCCTTTGAACCAAATGCATGAATAGTAGTACCATAGGAAACTTTCCAATTCCTATGTTTTTCCTTCACTTTTCCTTTCAAGCACTGGCGATTCTAGTAGGAAGGCTTGAGTAAGGAAAAGCCTACACTCAAAAATGTTTTTGTGCTACTTCTACTACTTTGGACACAGGCCACTGCCCTACTAGCTCAACTCCCAGGTGTGACGCCCTCGATTCAATCACACACTAATCATACACGCAAATGTGTACGATCAAGATCAAGGACTCACGGGAAGATATCACAACACAACTCTAGACACAAATTAAAAATAATACAAGCTTTATATTACAAGCCACGGGCCTCGAGGGCTCGAATACATAAGCTCGAATACACAAGAGTGAGCGGAAGCAACAATATCTGAGTACAGACATGAGTTAGACAAGTTTGCCTTAAGAAGGCTAGCACAAAGAAATACGATCGAAGAGGCAAGGCCTCCTGCCTAGGAGCCTCCTAACTACTCCTGGTCGTCGGCGGCCTCCAATGTAGTAGTAGGCACCCTCAGTGTAGTAGCAGCCGTCGTCGAAGGTGGCGTCTGGATCCTGGGCTCCACCATCTGGTTGCATCAACCGGAAAGAAGAAGAAAGGGGGAAAAGGGGGAGCAAAGTAACCGTGAGTACTCATCCAAAGTACTCGCAAGCAAGGATCTACACTACATATGCATCGGTATCAATGAAAGGGGCTGTATCTGTGGACTGGACGGCAGAATGCCAGAAGAGAAGGGGAAATCCTAGCCTATCGAAGACTAGCATCGTCTGAAAACCACCATCTTGCAGCATTAGGAGGGAGTAGAGTAGCATAAAGTAAAGTAGTAGAAGTGTTATCAACCTCGGCCAGAGATCCTTTCTCGACTCCCTGCGAGAAAGCAATCCCAGAGCCATACTATCCAGTTATCACCTCAGGTATCCAGTTCTAGTTGTATCGATCGGGATACAACTCCAAGTGTCCGTTACAGTAGGACAAGCTATCGATAGATGTTTTCTTCCCTGCAGGGGTGCACCAACTTACCCACCACGCTCAATTAACTCCGGACAGACACACTTTCCTGGGTCATGCCCGGCCTCGGCTAAACAATACGCCGCAACCCGACCTAGGCTTAATAGAGAGGTCAGCATGCCGGACTAAACCTATGCCCCTAGGGGTCATGGGCCATCGCCCCGGGATCTCCTGCACGTTGCGAACGTGGCCGGTGAACAGACCTAGCTACCTCCTTAAACAAGGCAGGTGCTTACGCAGTCCAACCCGGCGCGCGCCGCTCAGTCGCTGACGTCTATTAAGCTTCGGCTGATGCATACGACGCAGAACGCCCATACTATGCCCACGTGATGGTTAGTGCTATCAGGCCAGAGGCCCTCGGATCAAATATCCATATCATAGTGGATTAGGAACGCGCGGTAACAAACAGAGACTCACGAAAGATGTGACCCCGTTTCCCCGTCTTGAGGACTTGCGGCAAGGGCTAGGAATGCCCGGCCATGCCTCATAATTATCTCGCGGGCACCCTCCAGGTCAACCCGTCTCTACATCACTCGCGGGTACCCCTCAGGGTCGACCCGCCTTTCCAAGTAACAGTTGTAAAGTCCAAGTATCCGTGTGTCCAAACATCAAGGGGAAATCCTGAGGAATCACCCCCGGTGAATTCCACTCGATGTAATCATCAAGGTGAACGTAAGAGGAACCACCCCCGAGGTTCACACTTGAGGGGTTGCACGACAGAGTCGTATCGGAAGAGGTTAAGGCGGAATCACCCTCGATGACCACGACCGAATAGCTACATTACAGGGTTAACATCAGAAGTGCTGTTGAGGCCTCACCCTCGGCAATCGATAGTAACCCAATAGTGTCGAGCAACTAAGGGGAAAGTGATGTGCGGTGCCGGGGCCTGGTCTTCGATCCCGTTGATCGGGTCTTCTGATAATCCAGCGGGGCAATTGGGACAAAGTGGGGGTCTCTGATGGGTCTCTACCCAACCTATACTAAACAGTTTAGGATAAGCAGGTAGCTAACAACAGCAGGTAACAATAAACAGGCTATGCATCAGAATAGGGGCAAACAATAATAGTAGCAAAATCTAATGCAAGCATGAGAGGATGGAATGGGCGATATCGGGATGATCAAAGGGGGGGCTTGCCTGGTTGCTCTGGCAAGGAAGGGTCGTCGGTGACGTAGTCGATCACAGGGGCAGCATCGGTCTCGGGGTCTACCGGAGAGAAGAGGGGGAAGAAACAGTAAATATAAAGCAAACATAGCACCACAAAGCATAACATGGCAATAAGATGTGCCGGGTATGAACTAACGCAATGCTAGACATTGCAGACGGAGAGGGAAACATCCAGAGGGGTTTTCCCGATGTCTGGCGTTTTCCGGACAGATGAAACGAGAGGGGACGGTTCCATGTTCAGCATGCTAAGGGCATGTGAGAGATGAACGGACCACGTATTCGGATTTGTTGGATTTTTCTGAGCAACTTTCATGTAGAAAACATTTTCATGCGAGCTACGGTTTATTTTCTATGAATTTCTAAAGGTTTAAACATTTTCTGGAATTAAATAAATTATCAGAAAAGAAATACTACGTCAGCATGACATCACTGTGATGCCGGCAGTCAACAGGATGGCTGACCAGGTCAAACTGACCAGTGGGTCCACTTGTCATAGACAGAGGGGCAGACAGAGGTTTATTTTAATTAAACAGACTTAATTAATAGCCGGGCCCCACATGTCATAGACTAATTAGCTAAATTAATTAGTTTTAGTTATTAAAACATTAAATTAGCAGATTAGGCGGTGGGGCCCGCACGTCAGTGGCTGGGGCCTGCCCAGTCAGCACAGTTGACCAGGTCAACTGGTCAACAGGGGGCCAGGGGCCCCACTGGTAGTGACCCAGGGGGTGGCCCCAGGTGTGCCAGCTCAGCGGGTCAGTGGCTGAACGCCGGCGAGCACGAAAACGCGGCGGAGGGCACTCGGCCTCGTTGGGATTCGTCTACAGGGGGTCTACACGGGCGCGGGCGGGCACGTTCGAACGGGGAGAGCCCGCCGCGTCGCGTGGTGAGGCCGGCCGGAGCTGGAGCTGGAGCTGCCGGAAACGGCATCGGCGACGAGTGGAGGCGGTGGTGGCGTTCGGGACTTCGTCGGGATCGCGCTACATGGCACAAGGAGGGGTGTGCGCGTGCGCGTTGGTCTCCTGGGAATACCAGGAGCACGGCGGAGGCCTCAGGCGAGCGTGACAAGGGCCACGGCCATGAGCTCGTCGGCGGCTAACAGAGCTCGGGCACGGCAGCAGCTAGCTATGGCGTGTGAAGGGTCTAAAATGAGGGGAGCAGGAGACGGAGGAGCTCACCTAGTGGCACACATGGTGGTCCTTGTAAGATTAGGAGCAGCAAGAGTGTCGGAGAGGAGGAAGATCGCCGGCGACCGAGGTGGAAGGGGGCGGCTCGATCCATGGCCCGCGGTGCTCCTCGAGCTCGATGGCGAGGCGTAGTCGAGGTAGAGGTCGCCGGCGCATCTCATGGATGTGCTGGCGAGGCGTGGGTTGGCCGGTGGCCACGGCTATGGTGTAGCCATGGCGACGGCGGCGCTCGGTGAGGCGCGACCGAGGTGGATCTGGAGGGGAGTGGGAGAGGCGGAGTGGACGAGGGAAGTGAGCGGGCGAGTGGGGTGGCAGAGCAAGTGGAAGGGGAGCCCAAGGCGTCGAGGGGATCCATATCCCCCTCGTCGACGGCGAGGTGGTTCGGCGGTGACGCGCGGGCGCGCACCCTCGGTCGGTTGAACATGGGGAGGGGAGAGCGACCGAGGAGGTAGGTGGGCCGGTCAGCGCAATGGGCTAAGGCCCATGGTGGCAGGGGCTTCTCCTTCTTCTTTTTCTCCTTGCTTTTCCTTTTCTTTTTTAAAGCTTTTCTGTTTTAGCTATTTTAGGCCACTTAGACATTTTGCAAAAATGTTGGTTCACCACCAATATTACCAGAAGAATATGTTCCACAAGATGAACATTTTAGTTTTCATGTCTGAGCATTTTTGAATTTCACACATAAATTCAAATTGAATTCAACTGGAATTTGAAATGGAATATTGATTAAAGTGACCAAGCACTGTTATAGCAAAATGATTAGCTTGATCTCAGGGATTACTGTAGCATCATTACACCGGGGTGTTACACCAGGCCCATCGACAAATGCACAGCTCAAACGCACAGAGATAAATAATAATGGCGTTCAAGAGAGTCCATCACTGATAGCTAAGTTGCCTGGTACCTCACTGCTTGTCATATAGTAGGAGAAACTAATCATATTTCACGTTACTATGTGTGCTCAGTGGACAATATATATAACATGCAGAGTAAAAAGAGATGGAAAAAGTGTACAACCTCTTTGGCGAAGCCATGTCGATCTCAGCGTGGTTGGGTTGGTCGGTGAGGATGCTCCAGCTGACTTGGCTGTCAGAGGAGGGGAAGAAGATCTTAGGCGTCTGAAGATGGAGCCTGGTGTACTGCTTCGCTATGATGGAGGGTTTCATCGTTGGAGCAGCTCCGGTGAGTTGTACGACGCCGAGGCTGAAGCAGGACAAGTGAGACAACATTAACCTGAGTGGAATTCTAATAGCATCTCCAATAGATGACATAAAATACATAACCACAAAGTGCTAGATGTAAAATACATCAGCCGCTCATCTCTGAACTTAACTGTCAAAACTGTATTTAACTGTCGAAACTGAACTTAACTATCGGAACTGAATTTTGCTGTCGAAACTGAATTTTACTGTCAAAACTGAATGCACTAGTAGCAGAAAAGCAATAGCAACAGCAGCAGCGCCCGGAGCAGCAGCGCGTGTGAGAGCCGGGGCAGCTGGTCGTGTAGCAGCATCAGGGTGAGGCTACGCGTCAGTCGACTGACTTTTTCATCTCTGGTCAGTCAATTTTCCAGCTGTTGGATACCAAATCAAGGGCCTGCAGTTCATCTTCAACCTCCACCCCCCTGAGCCGCCAGCCACCACCGGCAAAACCGCCGCCCACGCCGCCCGCGGCCGACGATGCGCCGTCCTACCCGCCCCGAAACCACTCCCCACCATCGGTCCGCCGCCGCCCGGCCATCCCTCTAGGCCCCCCGTGCCGAGCTTTTTCTCCGGCGATCCCCATGCCACAGCCCCACCACCGCCGGCGACCACCGCCCCCACCCTGAACCCTATGATAGATAGTGGGGTACCTCTCCGGCGAGCACCCCTCCCCGCAGCGGTTGGTTCTTCCTTAACTCCGGCGAGCCCCCCACCCCCATAAAATCGACTCACCCAAAAGTCGATTCAGTCAACTAAAGTGTAGCTAAATCAGAGCAACATCGCAAGCAAGAGCAAGAGTGAGAGCAGCAACGCAAGCGCGAGCAAGAGCAGACCAGGCAAGGGACCGAGAGCAAGAGCAGAGCAGCAGCGCGAGCGAGAGCTAAAGCAGCAGCAACTCCTATTGATGTGGACGTTGCCGACGAGGGAGCGACGCCGTGGAGGAAGTGGCCGGCGATGCCGCCGTGGATGGAGTCACGCCATGTCGTCTCGGGACCAAGCGCCGGCAGCACCGTGAGATCGAATCAAGAAGAAAATGCGGCGATTAGTGTACAACATCTTTGGTGGCGCCGATTAGGCCTCAACTTCATCCAAGGAAACGGTGATGATGCTGCTCTTCCGGTGGTGCAGGTGAAGACGGCGCTGTGGGAATGGAGGTGGCATGAAATACGAGGGGAACATCGGGGCAGCTCCTTGGAGGTGAAGGACGGGGTGCCTGAACCGGCAGGACGACGAGATCGATGACGGATCCTCATCCGGTACGGTGGATGAGGGACGTCGAGGTGTTGCAGTGGACAACATCGTCGGGGAAGAGGCTCCGGCTGGGTGGCGGACGGAGGAGGGTGTGGGGCTTTGCGGGTTTTCGCGGCCTCGGTGTATGAATGGGTGGGCGGATGGGATGGGAGTGGGGAACCATGGCTTAGGGATGCGCTTGTCCGAAATGTGGGGTAAGTTATGAAAGTACCCCCATCGATTTGAGCTAGGTGGTTCTTTCGGTTCAGGGGTATCACGGGCATTTCACGTGTCGGGATTTCGCAGGAGGTGGGAGTTTTCGCGCGCGTTGTAATTTTGGGATAGCAAGGCGCGGGTTGAGATGGAGGGAGTTTTCAGAGCACAACGAGACAAAGATATATCTTAAATATTTCGGGGTAACAAGGCATGGGTTGAAGAGGCGCGAGTTTCGCAGCACGATAGACAGAGATGCTAGCTTGAAATTTCGGCATAACAAGGCGCGGCTTGAAATTTCGGGAGAACAAGCTTAACGTGTACCCAAAAAAGACAATGCACACCTCATCACTAGAGAGAGCCATGTCCCGTTTTACTTTATTACGAGAAATGCATTCAAATACAACAACAAAAAAACTAAAAAAATCAGGACAACAAACATAACTTGTACAGTACCAAAACAATTTGCACTTCCCTCAAAAATAAAAAAACAATCTGTGTTGTCTAGCATATGGACTAAATTTGAGTACATTTTCCCTGTTTGAATGGGATTGTACTCGTGTTAGTTATACAACCATCTAAATATTATCTTCACAACACATGACATGAATATAGGAGAAGTAAATTCCTATATAAATACGAACTACATGTACATACGATCTCAAATTCAAATATATGTATCCATTTTATGTTGAATTCAAATCATAGTACATATATGCTCTAGCTAGATGTTCGGAATCTAAACCATGTATGATACTACGTACAATGTGTTTAACACGCACAACACACACACAAACACCATTTAGACTAGTAAGGTACACGTGCATTGCACGCATGAGATTTGGCAACTAAATTATGAATAAATACCACATTATAGCATGTAAGCTTTGAGTAATATATGCATGATGTAGATGTTCGTTTAATTCTTATAGTTCATTTCATTCAAAATCATCTACTTTTTATAAGAAAGCTAATCTATTTTAAGATTCATGGAATTGTGTGTTGTAAAGCATAAAGTAAAAACAAATAATGGCAAATCATGTAGAAAAACATTTGGGCAATTCTGATACGGAAGATTCTAGAACAAAGAAGTGCTTGTGTTTTGAGGTTTGTGCATTATGCTTAAGTTCAACCATGGAGTCTTCTAGATTGTACATGTGGCAAAATCTGGTGGAATCTAGATGATATCCAACGACCAGAAGTGCTCAAATTTGCAATCTTTACACCATCGGATTGCCTTCATCCAACGACCATCTTTCAAAGTTAAAGTTATCCGCACACTATACAAAAAATATAAAATATAATATATAGGGGTATAGATATAGATATATGATGCGAAAGCCACCCATCATCTCCAATTAGAATAGTGTGTCAATGCACGGATGCAATGTGGCCAAACGATGTCTGCCATCGGTATCTCAAATTCAAACCAGTCTGACCTTGTTCAATGTGTATACAGTACAACATGCTCGTTTCCAAACCACACTGTGCATATCTCAGTTATATTCATGCATGCATGGGTTTCAAACATCATGATCTCTTATTCAAATATTTGAATTCAACTTTACATTGATTATGATCTCACCTAGTGTTTTACACCCACACAATCGTCTTCTCTTTATAATTGTACCACTAACTTTCTCTCGTGCATGCATGCACACACACTACCACTCGGTATTATCCATCGCACCCATGCAATCTTTTTCTTCAGGTCGGTCTCCCATGCATGCACACACACACACACACCTCCCCCTCTTCATCATATCGGGCATTCTTTATCTCTCACGTGCATGTGCAATGATCGATGTTCCTCTATGTGTGCGTATATATAGCTAGGACTTTCCCAGTTTTCCGCACAAACCGATCAATCTATATATCTAGCGAGGTCTCACCCTCTTTCCCACGTACACATCAATCAATATATACCTCTTTATATAGGATTACATAGCTAATACACCCACATTAATTATATATCCAACGTCCCCCTCTCATCATCCATGCCTTTCGCTTCATCTCTCAGACGCGCGCACAGTGGCGAAGACAGGGGCAGTAAGGGCCCTGCCCCCCTAACATCACTATATATTGAGGCTAATATGAATGTGATCATTAGATCAATTGTTGGTAAAATGGTTTAAGTTGATGAATTGGCCCTCCTCGTAAAGGATTAGCAATGCTTGGCCCCCTAGCTCATTTATTTTTTATGGCCCCGCCACTGGGCGCAACAACGCACATTCTCGCCCCCTCTCTTTAAATATCGATCTCGCACTTGTGCACTCCTTCATAGTCTCCCTCCACTTGGCCCCTCGCACCATCTTCTAGCCCCCATCGGATTTTGCCACATGTACAATCTAGCATACTCCATGGTTGAACTTAAGCATAATGCACAAACCTCAAAACACAAGTGCTTCTCCTTTGTTCTAGAATCTTCCGTATCATAACTGCCCAAACTTTTTTTCTAGTTGAATTGCCATTATTTTTTTACTTTATGCTTTACAATGCGCAATTCCATGAATCATAAAATAGATTAAGGGCTTCTTTGATTCAAAGGATTCTTAAAGGAATTTTGGAGGATTATAATCCTTAGGAATTTTCCTATCTTGGTTGTTTGATTCGTAGGATTGTAAACCATAGGAATTTTCCATTGGATTCGTTTGCACTAGATTTCATAGGAAACATTCCATCCACTCAAACCTCTTTGAAAGAATCCTACGTTTTTTCTATGCACAATCAAACACTCGTACAATCCTATAGGGATTCAAGACAACATTCCACTCTAATCCCATGTTTTTCCTATTCCCGCATTTTGGAAATCCTACGAATCAAAGAGGCCCTAGCTTTTTTATAAAAACTAATTGATTTTGAATGAGATGAACTGTAAGAATTAAACGAACGTCTACATATGACTCAAAGCTTACATGCTATAGTGCGGTATCTATTCATAATTTGGTTGCCAAATCTGATGTGTGCAATGCATGTGTACCTTACTAGTACTTCGAGTATGTGCAAAACACGTAAATTAGAATTCCAATGGCACGCTACACAGTGTCTCTCTTTCAATTCATGAAGCCACGTGGCACATGTGGAGGCGTTTTCGCGACCTCCTTGTGTGGATTGATCACAATGACGTGCTGCTGGTTCCAGAAGAATGTACTCGTCCTCTCTGAGGCACACTCGCAGTACATGCACGAAGCGAAGATGTGCACGCACGCCACGCGCGCACTCATTCCCTCGCACGCACACGCGGGTACACAGGGGGACGCATTTTTGTACGAAGATCCACCCCATGTGATAATTTGACACGTGTAAAGTCCTTCACTTCATTGATGGTCAATTAATACAACACATGCAAATTGAGTGGACGTGAGGGAGGAAGTAGTTGAGAAAGACAGTACTACTCCACTGCGTGCATGGGAGTAGCTAAATCATGGGTTGCTACTTCCATTGGTCTCCTTTGTATTTTGTGCCAATTTTTGACCATATTTTTAAGTAACATAATATTTATTCATGCCATAAAAAGTGGCACAAAAAAGGGGGCCAATAAACTAGGACGTAGGCAACATGATCAATTTTTGCCAGGGCTACTGTTGGTGGCCTTTGTATTTACATATGGACGGAGTGGAGTAGTACTATCTTTATTTTAGTCTCGGAGGGCTCTCCCAGCACCTAGGATCGCCTCCCTGCCTCGCCCACCGGATCCCGCCATGGAGGATCCCGCCATGGATAATCCCTTAGATCCCAGGATCCCGCGGACCGCCCTCTCGCTGCGGCCCACATCACTGCCGCCTTTGAGCGAAACCCATATGTGTTTTAGAGGGGATCCATTGCTCCGGAATCACAGACCGGCGGCGCCGGAGGACATGCCAGGGCTGCGTTTTAGGTGGTGGGAAGCAAGGGCAAATCGGATCTAGGAAGCATCACATCAATTGCAGAGAAGTTCCAAGGAGCTGCGCCTGGCACAGCACAAGGCGTAGGCGCAAGTCGATCTCAGGGGAGAGATGCTGAGGGATGTCAGCATCTGGCAGCGTCGCGTTGATTTTGAGCTAGGGCTAATGGCAGAGATCATATTCACGGAGTCAACTGCCGAGGAAAGAATGCGCATACCTGCGGAATGACATGAGCTGCAGGTGCAACTGTTCAAATGGGCGGGAGGAGAAGCCAAATCGCGGGACAATCTGTGGCGGCGCTCCTGGGCATGCATCGTAGGCGAGGTGAGTTGCCCTCCTTCTCCGCCGGTGATGCAGTGACCTACTCGGTTGCTGCTGCAGTGAACATGCGGCGCCATGGCGGTTTGCAGCCGTGACAATCACTCCATCTATATGTATTGTATTCCTGTGAAAATACTTGGTCGTTTGGAAAAAGATGGTAATTGATTTATCACTAGTTTTTGAATGCTTGGTCGTGACAATCACCCGAAGCCACAACCAGAAGTCTCCATCGTGTAATACTTAGGGTCGGTCACACCAATAGACGGTCGGTCGGACCCGCGACACGCATTAGCTTGGTCTGACATGTACGACCAGTTATACATCACTGACTTGTGCGACCGTATTTGACCAGCAGTACTTGAACTTTGTGTTCCAGGAAACTCACTGGGTGCCGTTTCGGGTCTCGAAACCAAAACCATCAATTAATCTCGAGCTTGCTCCCATCACATTCCAAAGTGTACAGTATAATTAAGTGCAAACCTGCTCACACCCTAGTACGTATCAAACCTGAACGTGTTCCCAGTTCCCACCATGCAAGTTTTAGTACTAGTGCTAGTACTAGGTTATAAAAAGGGGAACTAGTGCTTAGCCAAGAATCACTCTACCGCTTCCTCCTCAGAAGTCTTTCTTGTTCGTCCGTCCTTGCCATGGCCGGTGTGCAGAGCTCTAGGTTGAGAACTACTCATAACAAGGGAGCAGCAACCTAGGCCGTGGAAAAAAAGAGGGCTCGCCGCCTCGCAGAGACCTCGAAAGATCTCTCACGGGAAGGCGAGGGCTCCTAGGAGCGCCCTAGCCGCGGAGGCGAGTGCTCCTAGGAGTGCCCTAGCCGCGGAGGCGAGGGCTCCGAGGAGCGCCCTAGCCGCGGAGGCGAACATGCCGAGCTGGCAGCGCTGGAGTCGTTATCCCTCGACGACATGCCCGATCAGCTCAATAAGCAGGAGGAGTTCATCGACGGCTTGGTGGAGCTGCTGAAGGAGAGCCTCGACGACATGCTTGCTGAGCGCAATGAGCAGGGGGAGTTGACCGCTGGCTTGGTGATGCTGCTGAAGAAGAGCATTGCCTCAGATAAGAAGGCGACCGGCGAAATCCTGCAACTTCAAGAGGACAAGGCAAGCTCTGCCACGAGCTCGACCTCCTGAAGGAGGAGAACGCCAGCTGGAAGA
This sequence comes from Aegilops tauschii subsp. strangulata, assembly GCF_002575655.3. NCBI lineage: Eukaryota > Viridiplantae > Streptophyta > Magnoliopsida > Poales > Poaceae > Aegilops > Aegilops tauschii. The sequence goes on from NC_053038.3 coordinate 429,948,878, forward strand.
AGCTGCATGAGAAGAGTAGTTCCTCGATGAAGATGCTACAGGCCCTCGTCATGGAACAGAAGGAGGAGTTGGCAAAGCTCCGCATTGAGCACCCGACTGCTGTCAAGGTACGTAATGCGGCCGTAGAACACATGATGAAGGCTCACGTTGAGAAATCCCGCGTCATGGACAGAATGACGAAGATGGCGGAGGAGATGCGCAAGGAGATGGAGGGTGTGGAGGAACACATTTTGCGTTGTCATGCCTTTCTACCCTTCTTCAACCAAGAGACACGAGACTCGTTCCTTAGCTACTGATTTTCCCCTTCTCAACCTAGATGTGGGTTCGATGCCTACTCTCTTGGATAGTATAGTCTCCCTTCCTTTCCTTATTCAACCCAGACATGGATTAGTCTGCATGAAGTAGGGTTTCCTTTAATAGTGCAAATTAAGGTTTTTGTCTGCGTGACCAGCAGAGCAGAGGATAGCAAACTGGGAAGATGGTGGAGTGGAAAAAGATCCACATGCAGCGACATGGCAGATGGGGCAATAGAACAAGGGTATGGTTCGAAAAGAGCTAGCATACCTGAGGGTCGGCGGGAAGTGGCTTCGCTCGTGGTCATCGTCCTCCACATGCACTACGACAGCGAGCTTGGGGACGGAGGCCATCCCGCGCGGGCGCTAGGTCTGAGAGGACGGCCTTGTCGTAAGTGCGTGACCTCGCTCGCCGATGACGAGTGCGTCAACACTGCACGTCCTTTTCTTCCCCGGCGGATCTGTGACCACCGGTGAGGAGGGAGAGAGAGGCCGTCTTTTTTAGATCTGGAGAGAGGGTGATAGTGTGAGAAGCAAGTGGGGAGCCCTTAGCAAGAAAGCTCTGAAGCTCCAGCCTATATATCTTTTTTATACTACTAGTACTAGAGGTGGAGTAGTGGTAGAGTAGTTTATATTTTCTCTGCAAACAGTACCAGTTAGTCATGCTTGAAAACTGAACGGCACGCCATTAAAAAAATAAAGTCGAGAAATAATGCGGCACCTCGGGCCAACGCGGCCAGATCGCATTTTGCACAAGAAATTAGACATGATGTTTCGTTGACATGTGGTCCCGTTCTAACATGTCAGTGAGACGACGGCGAGTCCTTTTGCACAATTTCCGAAAGGACGTGTAGGCCGGGGCACCTCTTCGTGTACCATGGCAAACTAGCAACCGTCCACCGACTCTTCGCCTTTCCCTCTCGATTTGGAACTGCTGTCGCACGCTCTTCCTCCCTCCTCCATTTGCCTTCACCCTTCCTTCTGCCATTGTTCGATCGTCTTCTCCATGGAGGGAACAAGCCAGAAACGACCCCGTTATTCTTGCCCCGATCTGAAAGATGACATGGTGGGGGAACTCATTGATCGGTGTGACGTCATACCTCGGCTAGCATGGCAGGTTCGTTCAAGACCATTCTCGACTGAACTAATAATATCATTACAAGGAACCCAAGGGTCCAGGAGCGGTTTGATCTCCATTATCTTCTTTGCTATAAGCCTGTTCGCATGGGCGCGGACGACGGAGGCCTCGCCTTGTGCAAGTTGATGCCGCTTGATAATGATACGTGTGATGTCAAGATGCCATCGCTTAAGGGTTGTTTATATTGGGTACAATTGCGAGTGGGAACTTGTGAATGTGTACACTCGTCAGCGGATTCCACTTCCAAAAATCTTCGAGTGCCCTGAGGTTGAGCACACAGATGATCTACGTACGTTCAAATACGATCATGGTGACTGTCGTCTACTGAAGATAGCAATTTTTCGAGTTCCCAACCGCTCTTGGAATTACAAGAACTATCAAGTTGTTGCTATCTTCGACAAGCTTGTTGCCGTCCTTCGTGGTTCGACTGGATGGATATTGCTCAAAAATCAGTTTCTATACACGGATGTGTACTGTGATGCAATTGAATACGAGGATCTTGTGTTTACTGCCACCACTCGTGGCACTATTTTTACATGGGATCCTCGTATTTCGGTACGTTTGTCTTCCACCGTAATTATAATTGTTTCATGCACATGCATGCGGGTTAGCAAGTTTCCCTTTACTAATTAACCTTCTTCTTGTGTTTCCAAGGTCCTGTGAACATTCCACCACCTATACTTGAAAAAATTTATAAGCAAGGGGAGTTGACGATGGTGATGATCACGAGCATGAGGAGGAGCGGAACTTATATACTCAGTGGCGCCTGGCAACTAATTCCGATGGATCACCTCTTCTTGTCTGTATACAGTGCACTCAGACTGTTACTACTGAGGAAGCAGGTGTTGTCTCCCATGGTCGCCCTCTCCTGACCTATTCCAACACCCGTTGCATGGTATTCAGGACAGATACTAGTGTGCTAGCGCTAACACCTTCTCCCTGGTTCAGTATTGATAGTCTTGGAGCAAACTCGCTCTTCCTTGGACCAAACTATCCAATAATGGTGAAAGGCGATCCAGCTGCTGTTGACACAACGTTACTACCATTTATGAGAAGCAACTGTATCTATACCTCAGACATTTCGGTGGTTCCCTACCCTGGTCCTAATATATGACGCTTCAGCCTGGATGATCAGTCCTGCGTTGCTCTTAATATTGACAATAGCTGTCCTATGGTTCAAAGCAAGCGTTTCCAACGCCGAGGATTGGTTGAGTTGAAGTTCATTTCATTGCTTGTTATTTGTTGTGTGATGAAAACTTTAGTATTTGCTAGAATGTTTTGTTGGAAATAATCTATAATCCAACATGTATCCTCGTTGTCATTGTGTGTTGATGACTTGTTGTATTTAATGAATGGTACACTTCAGTTGCAAATGCATGTCATAGACTCAATTTATGAATGGTTTTCGAGTCACTTCTTGGAGTGTGAGTACCGTAGTAGTATAGCCAGCATCCGGTTAGTATATGAAGTTGCCACATCACATAGACCCAACCTAATATTGGAGTATGCTAGTCCTCCACAGGCGCGCCGCTTCAAATTGCGGAGGAAGTGAGAGGTCGCGTCACCTTGTGTCCAGATCTGAGATGCCACGTGTACCAGATGAATGACTCCAAGTTCGACCACCGTGATGCTAGGTGCGAGCCCAAGAACACTATTGGAGAGACCCCCCCTCATAATTTTCCTACATTGGCTGTTTGATTCATAGGATAGAATGCCATAGGATTTTTTCTATGTAATCATGTTTTAATTGGCAATCTAGCATCCACTCCAACTTTTGTTTCACTTCCTTTGTTCCTACGAAGAGAGTACTTGCTCTAAATGATGTGCCGCTGCAAGAGCCGCCTATATTTATTAACCATGCTCTAAAAAGGTGGACCAGCTTTGGCTATAGTAGTACTGCACTAGGTTAGTAGGTGACCTTGCGCTTGGCTCTTCTCCTCTTCCGGATGTCGAACAATAATGATGGTACTACAGTAGTACTTCTGGCAATCTTACACCAAATGAACTGCTGCACGTCCACCGCTTGTAAGCAAAAGTTTCTCCTTGTGCTGCGAGCCACCGCGCACACGTTGGCGAGGGAGAAGGCGTAGTAAGCAAGCTTCTCGTCATTCTGCGAGTTGACGGGACACATCAAAGTTATTTATTAGTACTCTTTTCGAAAAGGGCCGACCATGTCCATGGCTACCATCCCATGCTCTGTCATTGAGTACATGCACTATTCATGTGCCATCAAGGAGAAATAAATATTGCGTAGTACTAGGTGCCATCGAAGTGCACGACTCACTTACGCACTACATATCTCCATTTTCTTGCATGACACACCACCTTGATGCTAGATTTCCCGCGTCGTTGGAAATAATCTCCATTGCATATCTCCATTTTGTTGGAAATAATCTATAATCCAACATGTATCCTCGTTGTCGTTGTGTCTTGATGACTTGTTGTATTTAATGAATGGTACATTTCAGTTGCGAATGCATGTCATAGACTCAATTTATGAATGGTTTTCGAGTCACTTCTTGGAGTGTGAGTACCGTAGTAGTATAGCCAGCATCCGGTTAGTATATGAAGTTGCCACATCACATAGAGCCAACCTAATGTTGGAGTATGCTAGCCCTCCACCGGCGCGCCTCTTCAAATGGCAGAGGAAGTGAGAGGTCGCGTCACCTTGTGTCCAGATCTGAGATGCCACGTGTACCAGATGAATGACTCCAAGTTCGACCACCGTGATTCTAGCTGCGAGCCAAGGAACACTGTCGGAGAGACCCCCCCTCAAATTTTCCTACATTGGTCATTTGATTCATAGGATAGAATACTATAGGATTTTTCCCTATGTAATCATGTTTTAATTGGCAATCTAGCATCCACTCCAACTTTTGTTTCACTTCCTTTGTTCCTACGAAGAGAGTACTTGCTCTAAATGATGTGCCGCTGCAAGAGCCGCCTATATTAATTAACCATGCTCTAAAAAGGTGGACCAGCTTTGGCTATAGTGGTACTGTACTAGGTTAGTAGGTGACCTTGCGCTTGGCTCTTCTCCTCTTCCGGGAGTCGAACAATAACTATGGTACTACAGTAATACTTTTGGCAATCTGACACCAAATGAACTGCTGCACGTCCACCGCTTGTAAGCAAAAGTTTCTCCTCGTGCTGCGAGCCACCATGCACGCGTTGGCGAGGGAGAAGGCATAGTAAGCAAGCTTCTCGTCATTCTGCGAGTTGACGGGATACATCAAAGTTATTTATTAGTACTCTCTTCAAAAAGGGCTGACCATGTCCATGGCTACCATCCCGTGCTCTGTCATTGAGTACATGCACTATTCACGTGCCATCGAGGAGAAAAAATATTGCGTAGTACTAGGTGCCATCGAAGTGCACGACTCACTTACGCACTGCATATCTCCATTTTCTTGCATGACACGCCACCTTGATGCTAGAGTTCATTTGGTGTCACGCCACCTTACTCATTAAATCGTCGGAGTTGGTTCCTCGGGCACCGAGCCTCTTAACGACGACATACGAACGGACGGCATGAATGCGGGCAGCTGGCGCCCGCTGCGAACGCACCGTGCGACGGCGCGAGGGACGAGGGTTTTGGTGTGCCAGGGTAGTCAGCTGCGGTCGTGGCAACGTTGGAGATGCCCTTTGTGCACAAGCGATCCCCGCATGTCATTGAAAAAGCAAGACGACCCGGCATGGTCTCAGGTCCAGAGGATGCAGTTGGCCGCGCTACACCACTCCGCGGACGCGTCACGGCGCCCCTTGCATCCTCGACGAGCCGGGTGTTGGGGTGTGTTTGGATTGTGGCCAAAGTGCACCTTACCAAAAATTTTGTCATGACCCAAAGATTGGTCTTTGTTTGGATGATTGCCATTTTTTTGGCATGCCAATGAACTCTAGCCAAGTCTAGTTCATTTTTCTTGCCAATGTCGGCCAAATCATGGGCAACCAATACCTCAACCAAAATTTTGGTCATGACCCAAAGATTGGTCTTTGTTTGGATGGTTGCCATTTCTTTGGCATGCCAATGAACTCAAGCCAACTCTAGTTCATTTTTCTTGCCAATGTCGGCCAAATCATGGGCAACCAATACCTCAACCAAAATTTTGGCTACCCAATGCTTTGATGGGGAAACCTTGGGCACAAACCAAACATACCGTTGGTCGTGCCACATCACTAACGCCACCCTCGGCACACTGAAACCGACCGTGTCTAGCGATGATATGAGCGTGTCGCTCACCGCGGTCGCCGTGTCCAGAGGCGGTGCTGGAGCTGCGCCCCGTTGTTGGCCCCAACGACCCACATGAACTGTTGTCGGTGGCGAGAAGGTCGTGGGCCAGCTCCTCCATTGGACTACCGGGTGTGCCCCACATGTCGGTTTCCCTGTTTTCCCGGCCATATTCGAGCGTCAGTGCTCCGCGTTGTGCATTAGGCCTTTCACTATGTAGGCCAAGCGAGACAACTTATTGTTTATTTGTGCCGTCCAAGTATAATCATGTGGCGTTTGCTTATTTCTCATTCCTCTCCAACCCTCTTCTCCATCGATCATGTCGCCCTCTAGTCGAGTCCATCCTCCCGCATGCCTCATTTGAACATTCCACCCAGTATCATTCGCATGTACCCACCCTAGTCCTCTTTCAATAGATCTCCGGACCCCGAGATGAAATCGAGAGAGAACGAGTGGGGGCACATGATACCTAAGGCGGATTCAAAATTTTGAACCGGTGATCTTAGCATCCGCAAATCATATATAAAGGGTATTCAATGTTCGTTTCGTTTTTGAACGTACAATATACTCCCCCTATCCTTTCTAGTTTACATATAAGTTTTATGTGTAGTCAAAGTATCTCTACTTTGATCAAAAAGGTATCAACATTCAACAACGCCCAATCAAATTGTTAGATTCGTACATACTCCTAGATTTGTACTCGAGATGGTTTCCAATTTGACTATTGACAAGATTAATAGTACATGAGATGTATAATGTGAAAATTATATCATTGGAAACTCCTTTCACATACGAATTTGACTGTATGCTTTGTGTAAGTTGCATGTCATATATTATTACTCTAACATTTGGTCAAAGTTAGCCTTGAAAAACGCATTAGACCCTGTATGCTTTGTGTAAGTTGCATGTCATATATTATTACTCACACATTTGTGTAAGTTGCATGTCATATATTATTACTCTAACATTTGGTGAAAGTAGTATAGTGGAAGTGGATCCTCTGACGTAGGTATCCCTGCCTTACCCTCCCTTTCGGTCACTTACTGGCGGACCCCATGCTTGCTAGGCCCCGCATGTCAGTTACTCAATGGGTTCGGCCACGTCAGGGGATCCTCATCTGTAGTATACTCCCTCTGTTTTATTTACTCCGCATTAAATGGAGGGAGTGGTGGTATAATAAATGACGCGGGTGGGGGAGGGGGAGGGACGTCGGTTTGCTCTCAACTGCAGTCCCACAAGCGAGCGAAAATGCAATACGAAGCGCGTTCCATTCAGTGAGCGACGTGGAGGGTCCAGCATGCCGGGCTGCAACGCGAACACGACAAGAGCGATGTACAGTCAAAACCGATTGACCGGTCGTCACCGGAACCACTATTCACACCAGAACCTTCGCTGCTCGGCCTACGCCAGCCACTGCCCTAAAACCACACCAAATCTCCAACCCATCCCCCCACCTTTCGATCCCCTAGCCCGCATCAAGTGTCCCCTAGTTCGCCGGAAAGCCATGGTGCGCCGCAAGATCACTTACTACAAGATGCTGACGCCGGAGCGCCGCGCAGAAATCGCGGCGGTGGTCGGTGCCACAGACCTCCGTTCCCAAGCTCGCTTTGCGGCGGGCCAATCCTCGAGTTCTCTGGAGCCAAGCTACGAGGAGGAGGAAGCCGATGCAATGTTCATGGCGGAGGTCGCGGCGCAGAAGGCCCTCGATGGGTATGAGACGATGGACGTCGACTTCGTGCCGGCGTCCGAGTCCCCCATGGTGCAGGCGGACCAGCGGTTCAACATGGCGATACTAAAGGAGGACCGGGAGGCAGAGGCTCAACTCGACGCGGAGCGTGCGCATGCCGCTGCCATCGAGGCTCTCCTGCAGGCGGAACCGGATGTCGTGGATGTGAACCGGGCGGCGGAGGCTCAACTTGAGGCGGAGCGCGCGGATGCCGCTGCCATCGAGGCCCTCCTGCAGGCGGAACCGGATGTCCTGGACTTGAACCGGGTGGCAGAGGCTCGACTCGACGCAGAGCGCGCGGATGCCGCTCTCATCGATGCCCTCCTGCATGCGGAACCAGACGTCCTGGACTTGAACCGGGCGGCGGAGGCTCGACTCGACGCGGAGCGCGCGGATGCCGCTGCCATTGAGGCCCTCATGCAGCCGGAACCGGATGTCCTCGACTTGAACCGGGTTGTGCTCTCGTCCGTGCAGAGCGCCCGCATGCTCCGCTTGAACGAGTAGCTGGAGGCCGAGGACAACCACGGTGCGGAGACACACGTCGGCAGCGACGGCTGGTTCGCGCCGGCAGCCAAAGACGACGAGGCTGTCTCTTTCCGCGAGCAATGATAGTTTTTCTTTATGTTGTTGTTTTTATGGATCTTTTGCTGTGTAAAAACATATATTTGTTATGCAAGTCGCCTGACTTGGGTCAGTCTACCATTTCAGGAGGTTGGATGAATATCCTACGTCTCCTAACCCATCTTTCCTTCTTCCTCACCTCTTCTTCTTCCCCAACAGACCACCGCACGGGCCGTATGGATACTCCCCAACATGCGGTTGGATAAACATACTCTATGAACGAAAATTATGTGTCAGTGATAGGATGGCTGAGTTTGGTTTGTTCACATGCGACAGCACGTGTCAGTGAGGGTGCGTTCCCTTGGTTGGGTTTGTGGCGTGCAGGAGCGACAGTGTGAGGGTGCGGTGCGACCGCGGCGTGCAGGAGCGACCGTGTGAGGGTGCGGTGCGACCGCGACAGCCGTGCGCAAGTGTACCTCCTTCTCATTTTGAAAACTTTAGGCAAGCTTGGCAAGAATATTTGTCGAAGTTTGGCAATGCAAGGCCTAGACCCAAACAGGATAAGTACGTACGTACTAGGAGTACTAGTGTTAAAAAAGAAAGACGGGGTTTTCCTTCGCGGGATTTAATCGATACAAATCCTCGTTTCACGTGTCAATTAATGCGTATTTTTTTCTCCAAAGACCAAAGAGCTAACCATCTCACTCCTCATCGCTTGATTAATGCAGCGCCATGCAAACCAACCTTCTCACTTCTGCATGCATGCAGGGGATATTAATGTCCTTGGTTGCTAACCCCATCAATTTTGCCTCGATTAGTGTTAGTGGCCCTTTGCAAATTGTAATTTTGATATACTGGCCTTGTGTACAAAAAATGGAGGTAGTAACTATATTTGACTTCCTTCCCCATTGCGGTGACGTCGACGATATCTTTTTTTTGGTGGTTTGGCGAAGTGCGTTCGACGGAGAACACCATTGAGGGAGACCACGGTAAGTCGTTCGCAAGTGCCGCCTGCAAGCTGAGACAACCGCCTTATTTGCATCCAGGAAGTCCTTTACTAGTACTACTAGGAGTACTAGTGCAGTGAGATGGTTTTTGAAGAAGACGATGGAGAAGCGGAGTCAGCGAAGAGTGAAATGATGGTTGCTTCGTCCGTGCTTTTGTGATTTGATGCCTCACTGCTTTGTGATTTGTGATAGAAGGGACAGGGGAGTAGACTCTATGCTCTATACTGTACTACATGCGTCCAAGCATGGGAGAAAGAGGAGAGACGTTGCATTTTTCTATTCCTTCAATCAATCAATCAGGGAGCTTCGGTTCCATCTTTTTGGCTTTGGCAACACCGTCCACAATGGTTCCCACGATGCCAAAAGCTATTTTCACATTTGGCTACACATTGTGGATGCCCTTAACCGTACCAGTTGGTTTTGCTCTTGTGTGCTATCTATACAAATCTCAATTATATTGATCTAAAAAATTATAGAATCAAGATTAGTAAAAAGGAGGTGATTTTGCCGCGCGGATGGCGGGGGAGGTTTCTTATTTGAGCAATGCTACATCCACGTAATGGTTTACGTAAAGTTACGAACTGATGTGATGTGGGACTATTTGATTGGATTAAAGGAGAGGATTAGGCCCACCCCACCTGAAAATCAGGGGGGCATATATAGATTAGATGGAAAGTATACGTAGCAGCTACGTAGCCCTTTGTAAGTCTAGGATTAGGCTTCTTATTTTCGGAGGACGTTGTCCTGGCGGTTTGCTAACATGCGGTCCCACGTGTCAGTGCTTTACCAAGCCGATCCGCGTCCGACATGAGGCAGAACAACGGCAGAAGCAACACGTGGTTAAGTTGAAGAAGATGAGGGAGAAGCGGATTCAACAACGAGTGAAATGATGGTTGCTTCATCCCTCCAACTTAACTGCGGGAAAGGTGCAGCTTTGTGATTTGACGCCTCATTGCTCATTACTACGCCGGCGACATGACTGGGGTGCTTCACCCCGGCTGCTCTGCACTGTATTCCGGTATGGCACGTGGACCCGGTAGCTTGATGTCCCACATGTCGGCGAAAGGGACTAGAAGATTTATGAAAGCGAGCGCTCCACTCTTACGACGGAGGAGTAGACGCCACGACGGCCCAGTGAACTGTCACTTGTAGTACTGTATAGTACTATAGTTTTGCTGTTTCGCACGATCCATCGATACGAAACCCGATTAAACTGGAAAGGGCGGGATTTTTCCTGCGCGGTAGATGATACTGGCCATACATTTCAAAGGCAATTTTAATGTATGCAAACTGAATAATTATAAGTAACAATATGATATCTAGTAAAACTAAAAACACATATGATTTATTGTGTTAGAGTGTAGTAGTAGTGCTGTATTGCATAGTTGTTAGATGTAACATGTGAGAACGTGTAGAGATGTAGTTTTGGAGGGCCTACAGAGAGAAAAGCGTAATACGGTCACCGAACTTCAGAATAAGCTGATTACGGTCACTATATACGTTTTGCGGTGATTATACGGTCACTTGCTCACAGTTCATCATCGGATTGCATTCTGTTGACCGGCCAAATAGTCTGCGTGGCGCCATGTTGACTAGTTAAATTGACCACGTTCCTTGTGGGTCCCACCTGTCAGTTCGCATAGGCAAAAGGTCAGATAAACACAAATTTACGCAGGCGCGACAAGGCTCCAACCCGTGCACGGGAATCACCTGGTTGTGTATGTGTCTGTCAGGGCCTGATGTGTGCGCATGCACGTGTAGGTTGAGCACTTGAGCGTGAGAGTGTGTGTTGGTCGTGTGGTGTACTGGTGTGTGCATGCATGCGTGCGTGTGTGCGTGTGAATGTTGCGTGCATGCGTGTGAGTGTTGCGTGCGTGCGTGGCTGCGTGTGTACGTGTGCGTGTTGCGTGCGTGCGTGGGTGCATGTGTTTGTGTGAGTGTTGCGTGGATGCAGTTCGTGTGCATGCGTGTGTGTGTGTGTGTGTATAATCACCACACTAGCTCCTGTGTGTTAAAACAGACGGCTCAGCATACCAATACAAGGCCACCTTGTCCGCTGTGCCCGCGGTCATGACTTCGAACCACCGTCCAAATTTTTTTTGTCGTTTGTTTTCATTCTTACTAGCAAGATGCCCGTGCGTTGCACGTAACATCAAGATGCATTTGTATGACCTGTTTATCTTGTGAGAGAAAAGGATGAACGAGGGAAGGCCTTATTTGCAAATGTGGAGAGGTGTGTGGGTACCTTTTTGCAAAATTGCCATAGTTTCTTTCCTATCCGTCAGATATAAATCGGACGGCCTATATTGCAGGATGGTAGGCACACCATCATCACCAACTCTGTTTTTTATAAGAGTGTATTTTATAAGAGTGTAGATGTAGAGTAGATACAAGTCGACAGGTGGGAACGATGGTAGTGAGATAATGTGATGCAACACTAGAGGTGCCACGTGGAGCGTTTAACTGGTCAACTAGTCATGTCATGAGCAAATACAGAGTTGTACGGTGAGCCCGTGACTGTATAATAACCACTAAACGTAAATGGTGACCGTAATGAGTGGATCCTGAAGTCCAATGTGCGTATCGTGCTTTCGCTTCAAATACAATGATCGTCATTGCATATATCGTGAGAGAAAGATGAAACATGCGTGAATTTTCTGGGGGCTTACTTTTAGAGGACCTGGAGATAGTTTTGTGTGCATACGTGAAAGGGGCGTACAGGGGGTATGCGATGGAGAGAGAGATGCTCTTCGTTTCTCTTTATTATGACTAACTTTGTATATAGTATATAAATATACAAATTCACAGTGCGGAATAAATATCATTGTGGGCACCATGCAATGCAAATTAGCGTTCGTACTCCTCCATATAACTTTGTAATGTTGTATATATGTAGAAACTCTAAAATAATTTTTTGGCCACACTTTATTCAAAAGGAATGTTGTATGCGAAATAAACGTGAAGAGAGGGCTTTTTAGATCAATGGGGAACGTGATGTAACATGTGTGAATGTGTAGTTGATGCATTTGGCGGGGCCTAGAGAGGTATGTGTGTGTATTACGTATTCGAGAGAGGCATGGATAGAGGGGCCGACGGGGGGGGGGGCGTGGGAGAGATAGCACGAGAAATGAGAGTGGTCTAGAGAGAGAGACGAATACGACGTCACGACAAGAGATTCCATTCCCTTGAGTGTGTATATGCAAGGGGGGAGGGAATAGAGACACCAGGAGAAATTTTCTGTGTGTGTGGTGTTTGTGTTGGTATGTGTGGGTGTGAGAAGATAATGAGACGTGGGGGCAGAGGGTGTGTCACCGCGTGAGGTCTGGTGGGTCGAGGTGAGGCCCTTCGTTCAGTTCCGTCCTGCGCCACATTGGTCGGCCCGTGATGCATTTAGGAAGACCCATGGATGACTAGTCGTACAAGACAAAGATAGCAGAATTGTGAAGGACTCTGTGTCCACTGACAAAGCCGGCTAGGATTTGTAACCCTAGGTTCTCGGACTAGGTAACCCCTTTATCTCTGATATTACTATTCATCCAACCTAACTTTAAGGGGCATCCTACAAAATGCTCTGCTAGAATCATACTCGTCGATTAGGAAGAGAGGTGTGAGACAATGCGTGAGAGACAGGCGTAAAGATAATGTGCGTACATGAGACACGTAGGCAGGTCCATGTGTATAGAAAGGGTCGATGAGGATTGTGCGTGTGTATGTTTGCGAGAGGAAGAGTGCTTGTGATAAAGGTTAGTGAAAACAGTTGTAAATGGTTACGAGAGGGAGGGAGGGTTATATCTAGAGCATGTGTGCGAGAAAGACACCTCGGGAGAGAGTGTGTGAGCATGTGTGAGAGACCACCAATGGAGAGTGAAACTACACGTAAAAGACTTCTCTACACATTGATTAAAGATATAAATTGTATCCAAATATTAGGATGGGATCATGATATTTGCATTTCGCGTAAGGAGCGGTCATTGATCCATCAGACATCTAGATTCTATCGAATTTGAGCATGTCTATGTTATTATTCGACACAATTGATCCACATAGTTAGTATTTTGAACTCTGGACAATGCATCGCTTTAGCAATCGAATATAAACGTGAGTATAGTTCATGTTGTGTGTGTAAAGCACATTATACATACGAAAGTTACACAATGGACATTATAAATAGCTACCTATGAACTAGCATACATTTGAATTCAACTTAAGGTGGTTTAAAAAAATTGAATTCAACATGAAGTCCATTCAATTATTTGAATTTGATATCATGGCATTTGTAAACCATACCTAAATTATGGGGGCACCAATCTTTGCTCTAATTTTGTACATAATAGCATATGTAGTCGTGTACAAAATAGATTCAAATTTAGCTCCTCCATTCCAAAATAATCGTAGTTATAGGATTTTCAAGTGTCAAAATTTCAAAAAGAAGCGGATAATTTAATGAGGTTTTCAAACATACAAGGTCAAATATAACGTTGTCTATATAGGTCAATCCTCATAGTTCAAGAGTACTCTAAACGTGAATGCTTGTGTTTCAAAATTTCGAACGAAGCGCCAAAAGAGCCTCTACTCGCCCGAAACCGCGTGAGACCAATGTTTGGTAGTACAAGGAAATTACTTTTCTAATAAATCCGACCCGTGAAACCTACCGGCCCGACGTCCAAAGGTCTAAACCGGGGTAGGTTTGTAGCTTCATCTAGACGCCACGCAACCGCATCTGAAAAACATTCATACACAATGGCCGCGTATGCACACATGCGCGCGGCCGAAATCGCACCCGCCCACTATTTGGGACACCTGGGATTACCATCCTACCCCCGACCCGCAGTAGGTCCGAAATTTAAGAGGGGGGCAAAGTTTGTACTTTACCCAAATTTCAAACAAGCGCGTCCCATCTTCTGTTCAAAAAAGCCAAAAACAAGCGCGTCCCAGACCGAAACATGGTTCCCCCCCACCTATCTGATTCCCCATTTGTTGAGGATATAGACCTTAGAGTCACCCGCCAGGAGGGGCCGGGTTACTCTAATGGTCATTACCAGAAGCCCGGAGCCAAGCTTGAAGACGATGGGCCAGAGATGGGCTTAAGACCCGGATATGGCTTAAGGCCCATAGTTACAATCGTTATTACGATAGAACTTGTGGTATAAGGCAAGTATGATTGAGAGTCCGAGCCGGACACTCTGATGAGCCGGCCGGGACTCTAAGGGCTGCTGGGCGTCAGCCTCCCTATATAAAGGGACGACCCGGCGGCGGTTTAGGGACAAGAACAATCTCATCGAGAGCCGGGCATAGCAGTTTAGCTCCCTGGTAATCGTAACCCTAATCAATACCACCTCAACTAGACGTAGGCTTTTACCTTCACCGTAAGGGGCCGAACCAGTATAAACCCTCGTGTTCCTTGTCCCACATTAACTCCTTCAAGCTTTCTAGTTGCGATGGCTCCACGACTAAGTCCTAGCTCGAGGACATCTGCCGTGACAATTCCACGACAGTTGGCGCCCACCGTGGGGCAAGCGCTCGGTGGATTTGAGTTCTTGAAGGGCAGCTTCGAAGGGCTCAAGGGATACGCTGTGGGCCGGATGACCAAGAGTCGTCGCGGCAAGCTCTACATCGACGATGTAAACTGGGGCCCCGACGCCGGCTCAATTGAGTACGGGTACCGGGTCCCCTTCCGCGGAATTCATGTTTTCATTGGCAAGATTGGTGAACCGGGCCCTGAGCCGGGTCTCTGCACCGATCTCATTGAGACGGCTCAGCTTGCGCGACCCGCCCGGGCCCGGCCTGCCTTAAGGCATGCTTTTGTGGGGTGTATCCATGGAGGACTCTCTGATCGATCTGGATCTGGTGATGAGACGGCCGCCGGCTCTGACGGCGAGTCGGCCACCGATGAGTCAAACTCATTGTACTAGCTTCAGGATGGCAGGCTCATGGGTTGTTCCGATGGTGACAGTATTCCGGACGTATTTGAGCCGCCAAGTCAGGTCGGAGTTTTTATGGCTGGTGCGCAGCCTGTTCAGAACCCCGCTGCTGGAGCGGGAAACCCGGTGCCTTCTCTGGCTCAGGTGCTAATGGATCTCATGGACAAGATGACGGCCCTGTTAACCGCCACGGTTGACCCGGCGGATCAAGCTCGGCATGACGCGGAGGTGGCACAGTTAAAATTGGATCTAGTGAAGGCTAAAGAGGATCTTGCAGCGGAAGGGATCAGGCTGGCCGCGGAGAGGGCGGCTCTCGATGCCCAAACTCAGCTGATCCAGGCGCAATCCTTCCAACTCATGATGGATCAGAACGCGGCCAATGAGGTCATGAGAAGGAGGTATCAAAAGACCCAATCTCGACTCCCTCCGGTTTACGATCCACGCAACCTCTTCAACACGCCAGGTGCAGGGTCTAGTAGCCCGCCAGGGGTCATAGCGCCCGGGTCTGGACCCCTTATTCAGCCGCGAGTGATGGGGCCTCCCCAGGTGCCCCCTGCTCCGCCTCAGTACGTGCCAATACCCCCGGTCATTATAATAACCCGCTGGAGAACATGGTCGCTACGGCAGCACGACTGGCGGCTCTCCCAGTTGACGGCGACTCTCCGACGGCTATTGAAACCCGCCGGGTCAGGGAACTCCTTCAGACAGCACTGGCGCAGCAAGAGGCGTACTCCTACAGTCGGGAAAGGATCCACTCGACCCCTCGTCCAGGCCAGAGCCCGAGTTACAGCCGGCACATGGTCTCAGCAACCGGCTCAAGTAACGTCCGACGCCATGACCCACCCCCTGGCCATGGCCCGGCTCATAATGGTGCCTTTTACGCAGCAGACCAGGACAAAGCGCGGCAAGAGGCGGAGCAAGTGCCTCAATTGACGGCTTACCAGACCCCCCGGCTTATCCGACGACTTCCGTCGACGTGGGTATCCCTACCAGGACCGGGGGTGTCCCTTGTTTAGTGCCAGCTATCCGTAATGAACGTCTACCTAAGGACTTCAAGGGCCCTAGGAAGGTACCTAATTACACAGCTGACTTACAACCCGCAGCCTGGATCGAGAGTTATGAGATGGCTATGGAGCTGCTGGAGGTCAGTGAGGCGGCCATGGCGAAGTATTTCACCATGATGTTAGATGGGACTACCCGCACTTGGTTGAAAGGGCTACCACCGAATTCCATTGGGTCTTGGGCTGAGCTGAAAGCCCGGTTCATCCAAAACTTCAAAGATACCTGTAGGCAGTCTATGTCAATTGTGGATTTGACTAACTGTAAGCAGCAGGAGGGTGAGTCTACAACACATTGGGTTCGCCGGGTTAAGGAGATCATACACTCGTCAGATAAGATGGATGCCGGCTCAGCGGTTTTAATGCTGGAGCAGAATTGTCGCTTCGTGCCCCTGAAGATGAAACTCGGGCGGCTTAAGCGCGACTGCAGTGATATGGGTACACTAATGGCGGCTCTTGTCAAGTACGCCGATTCCGATGGTACCAAGGATCCCCCTTCAGATGATGAAAGGACAGGGAAGGGAAAGAAGAACGGCAATGGCAAGGGTCCTCAGCATAACCCGGGGAACCAAGGAGGAGGCAAGCGCAAGGCCGACGGCAGCCTAGAGTTTGTGGCCAACGCCAGCTCACAAGGGAATAACCAGCGACGCAAGGGGAGGCCCCCTCCCCGAGGCGGCGGGTCAGGTCCGACGCTGGAGCAGCTGTTGAATGAGCCTTGTCCAAGGCACGGCTCTAGAGAGAAGCCAGCAACTCATCTATGGAAGGATTGTGCAATCATGAAGGCCTTTAAAAATTACAATGGCCCGGGCGGCGGCTCAGGCGCCGGCGGCTTTCATGGCCCGGGCGGCGGCTCAAATTCCGGTCCTCAGAGCGGTCAAGGGGGGCTTTAATCAACAGTCTGGCCAGGGTCACCAACAACAGCAGGGGGGTTATCAGACCAATCCAAAGCAGCTTAGTGGTGGACAGTATCATGTGTTTACCACCAGCCTGTGTAAGCGAGATCAGAAGCTTCATAAGAGGGCAGTGAATGCTGTTGAGCCGGCAGTCCCACGCTACTTGCGGTGGTCTGAGCAGCCCATAGTGTGGAGTAGGGAGGATCACCCTCCTTGGGTGGATAACCCGGGCCACTTGGCCTTAGTGGTGGCTCCTCAAGTGGGAGGATATAAGTTCACAAAGGTGCTCATGGATGGAGGTAGCAGCATCAACATCCTCTATTATGAGACTTTTCGACGTATGGGGTTGGTTGATAAGAACCTCAGCCAATCAAACACTATCTTCCATGGTGTAGTACCTGGTAAGTCGGCTTATCCAGTCGGCAAGATCAAATTGGAAGTGGCCTTTGGTGATGAGAACAACTACAGGGTGGAGAAATTGACCTTTGAGGTGGTCAAGATAAGAAGTCCGTACCATGCTATATTTGGACGGCCGGCTTACGCCAAATTTATGGCACGGCCGTGTTATGTGTACTTACAGCTCAAGATGCCGGGTCACAATGGGACCATTACGGTTCACGGCAGCCGGAAAGTGGCTCTGGAGTGTGAGGAAGGTGATGCGGCTTATGCAGAGTCTGTTTGTGCTACAGAGGAGTTGAAGTTTTACAAGGACAATGTCGACCCAACAGATATGACACCTCTGAAAAAGCCGACTACGGAGAGTGAGCCGGCGATGAAATTTAAGTCGGCTGATGAAACTAAGCTTGTTGATTTTGTTCCAGGAGATTCATCTCAGCACTTTAGCATCAGTGCCAATCTGGATCCAAAATAGGAAAGCGCGCTCATCGAGTTCATCCGTGAGAATAGGGATATCTTCGCATGGAAACCTTCTGACATGCCAGGTGTACCTAGAGAACTCGCTGAGCATACTCTCAATGTTGATCCAAAGTTTAAGCCGGTCAGACAGTTCCTTCGGCGGTTTAATGAAGAGAGGCGGAAAGCTATTGGTGAAGAAGTGGCCCGGCTCTTGGCGGCCGGGTTTATCATTGAAGTCTTTCACCCAGAGTGGTTAGCTAACCCGGTGCTCGTACTCAAGAAGAACGGCACCTGGCGGAAGTGTGTGGACTACACGGACTTGAACAAGGCGTGTCCGGCTGATCCTTTTGCCCTCCCCCGTATTGATCAAATCATTGATGCTACGGCAGGTTGTGCATGCTTAAGTTTCTTGGATGCTTATTCCGGATATCATCAGATTAAGATGGCAGTTAAGGACCAGGAGAAGACGGCGTTCATCACTCCCTTTGGAGCCTTCTGCTATGTGTCTATGCCCTTTGGACTCAAGTGTGCCCAGGCGACTTACCAGCGTTGTCTACAGAACTGTCTTCATAAACAGATTGGGCGCAATGTTCACACTTACGTGGACGATATTGTGGTTAAGTCCATAAAAGAGGAAACCCTGATAGATGATTTAAGGGAAACCTTTGATAATCTCCGGGTCTATAAGATGATGCTTAACCCGGCCAAGTGTGTCTTTGGTGTTCCTGCAGGCAAACTCTTGGGCTTCTTGGTTTCTGACAGAGGCATTGAGGCTAACCCGGAGAAGATCAAGGCTATCACCTCCCTGGCTAAGCCGGCGTGTGTAAATGACGTTCAGCGCTTGGCGGGTCGCATCGTTGCTTTAAGCCGGTTTATAAGCCGTTTGGGTGAGAAGGCCATGCCCTTATATCAGTTGATGAAGAAAACTGATAACTTTGTCTGGAATGATGCAGCTAATACCGCCTTTGAGGATTTGAAGAGGCAGCTGGCAGAGCCCCCAGTCCTTGCTGCTCCGGTTGATAAGGAGCCCTTACTACTGTATGTGGCGGCAAACGCACGAGCCGTCAGTGTGGCTATTGTGGTGGAGCGCAAGGAGGAGGGTAAGGAGCATCCGGTTCAGCGGCCGGCCTATTATGTCAGCGAAGTGCTCATTGAGTCCAAGCAGCGGTACCCGCATTGGCAGAAGCTTGTGTATGGTGTGTTCATGGCGAGCCGGAAACTTAAGCATTATTTTCAGGGTCATCCCATCACTGTGGTCAGTTCCGCCCCCCTTGGTGATATCATTCAAAACAGAGAGGCCACAAGGAGAATTGCTAAGTGGGCTATAGAACTTGGACCTCATGGTCTCAAATATGTGCCACGCACTGCTGTTAAATCTCAGGCCTTGGTGGATTTCATCAATGATTGGACAGAGTCACAAGTGCCCGAGCAAAAGCCGGATAACACGTATTAGACTATTCACTTCGATGGGTCTAGGCAGTTGGAGGGCTCGGGGGCTGGCGTTGTATTGGCTTCCCCTAAAGGTGACAAGTTCCATTATGTGCTACAATTGATGTTTCCTTGCACTAACAATGCGGCTGAGTACGAGGCCTTGCTCCACGGTCTTCGGATGGCTAAGGAGATGAGCTTGAGCCGGGTAAGGTGCTTCGGTGACTCAGACTTGGTGGCTCAACAAGTATCAGGCAAGTGGGACTCTAAGGACCCTCTAATGGCGGCTTATCGCCGCGAAGTTGATGCCATTGCTGGGCACTTTCAGTGCTACCAAGTAGAGCACATTGATCGCAGGAAGAACGAGGCGGCTGATGCTCTGAGCCGGCTAGGCTCTCAGCGAAAGCCGGTGCCGCCTAACACTTTCCTGGACGTCCTGTATAGCACTTCGGTTAAATTGCCTACGGAGGAAGACTTGGCTGTCCCTGACCCGGAGGCGCGACTGGTGGCGGCTCTCCATATCATACCAGACTGGACAATGCCATATCTGGCTTACATGACCCGGGGCGAGTTGCCTGAGGATGAAACTTTGGCCAGGCAAATAACCCGGCGGGCTAAGTCAATGATTGTTATCGATGGTGAGTTGCATCATCGCAGTGTTACAGGAGCATTTCAGCATTGTGTCTCCCCTGAGGAAGGTCAAGAGATCTTGCGTGAGATCCATGAGGGGGATTGTGGCCATCATGCCGGCTCAAAGTCCCTTGTGGCCAAGGCTTTCCGTCATGGTTTTTATTGGTTGACGGCTCATGCTGATGCGGAGGACTTGGTCAGTAAATGTGATGGTTGCCAGAGGTTCTCACGACGGGCTCACGTGCCGGCTCAGGAGCTGAGGATGATCCCAATCACTTGGCCCTTTGCGGTCTGGGGGCTTGATATGGTTGGTCCTTTTAAAAGGTCCAAGGATAAGAAGACCCACCTATTGGTGGCAGTTGATAAATTCACAAAGTGGGTGGAAGCTGAGCCAGTTAGCAAGTGCGATGCAGCCACGGCGGTTCAATTTATGAAAAAGGTGATTTTCCGCTTTGGCTTCCCGCACAGCATTATAACTGACAATGGCACCAATCTCTCCAAAGGCACCATGGAAGAGTTTTGTCAATGAGAGCATATCCGACTTGATATTTCCTCAGTGGCTCATCCTCAATCCAATGGTCAAGCTGAGAGAGCTAATCAGGAGATTCTGAAGGGCATCAAGCCCCGGCTTTTGGTCCCTCTGCAACGGACACCGGGTTGTTGGGTGGAGGAGTTGCCCTCCGTCTTATGGAGCATCAACACTACTCCTAATAGGTCTACAGGCTTCACGCCTTTATTCATGGTTTATGGAGCAGAAGCAGTCCTCCCCAGTGACATCCGTCACGACTCACCTCGCGTGGCGGCTTATGTTGAGACAGATAATGAACAGGTGCACCAAGATGCTCTTGACTTGTTGGACGAACAGCGTGATGTGGCAGCAGCCCGTTCAGCGATTTACCAACAAGACCTGCGCCGTTATCATAGCCGCCGGGTCAAATCCCGGGTCTTCCAGGAAGGCGACCTTGTGCTCCGGCTCATCCAGGATCAAACAGATGCACACAAGTTATCCCCACCTTGGGAAGGGCCCTTTGTGGTCAGCAAGAATTTGCACAACGGGTCATATTACCTCATTGACATTCGGGAGCACAAAGATTCACGTAAGTCGGAGGAAGAAACCCGTCGGCCGTGGAACATAGCTCAGCTTCGGCCTTACTACACTTGAGCCACCGGCTCTCGTGGTGTACATATTTCTCTCAGCCATGTATATATTATGATAAGCAATAAAGCAGGACCTCTGTCCTTTTTTCTCCTCCAAATATGCACGTGTTGTTCTTATTGCAAGATTACATGATGACTTAAAGAAGGATCCGGTTTATGATCGTATTCGAATCTAGCCGTAAGCAGTAAAGTCACTTGGGGGCTTCCTGTTCAAACATGGGTCGTATTCGAACCAAAGAGAACATAGTTGTCGATACCCATTTGATAGGCAAAATGCCGAGCTCATTGGGAGGTTACCTTTGGTCAAATTTGAATCATAGTTTAACCCCTCTGAGAACCGACGTGGATCGTATTCGAATCAGCGTCGTTAAACAATTCTTAAAATCACTTGGGGGCTTCCTGTTCAAACATGGGTCGTATTCGAACCAAAGAGAACATAGCTGTCGGTACCCTGTTGATTGGCATCGCCACACCCACTGGGGGCTATATGATCGTATCCGAATCTTAGCTTAACCCCTTTGGGCCGGGTCACTGGTCGTATTCGAACCGGAAGCCCCTAAGTTTCTCTGCTTTATTACAAGTTTACTCTGATTATGTCAAAGTGTGCATGGCCGGGTCTCACTTTGCCGGTTTAACTTTGGTTTACAGTGTTAGTTGAACACCATGGGTGTCATTAAGGCAAGTAAATCGGAGTTAAGGTACCAACCTCGTTACCCGGGTTGTCTAAACCGGAGGTATGCTTACAGGCTGCTAAGTGTGTTATCACGGCTGTATTCAGGATACTATTGAAGACAAGTCCTTTTTTGATTCATATTCCGGGTTATCTAAAATTTATGATTCTCAGGACGGTAAGCCGCCTCGAGACTTGTGATTTGCCCCTCTATGCAGGATAATTAAAGGCACCTCTTTTGAGGTTAAGAAAAGCAAAGGATTGATTATGACCCGGAGAAACATCGAAGAGACAACTTCAAAAGATTTTAGCATTCAATACGTGCTCGATGGCACGGCAGAGATAAACTGTTGCGCCTATTCTATTACAAAATTCATCAAGTCTAGAGGGGTGGAGCATTGTTTGGTAAACCGCCAGCCGAGTTATGATGCCTGCTGAGTTGAAGTCTCCGGCTCGTTCCTATCTTCTCCTCCGGCTGATCCCAAGACCTGGAAGGTTGATGACTTACAGTCGATGCCCCTGAGAGCTTCGAATTGGGCTTCCTCGTCAATTAACCCGGCCGGGTCAATCTCCGGAGCGAAAGTGTGCTGACAAGCCGGCGGGATCAAGTTGAGGGCTTCATAGCGAGGGGTTGGAATCCTCTGATTCTCCGCATCGTAGCCCGGCTGGTACTTGGTCAGATCTGTATCGTTCCCGATAAGGGTGTCCACCGGGCGTACGGCCTTCACGCAAGCTGCGAAGTCCTTCTGATCAAAGGCTGAGCCATCTTCCTTCAGGCTTGGATAGCCAAGGGCGATGTCCGCCGGGTCTAACTCTGGCAGGAATGCCTTGGCCCGGCTCAGCGCGGCGATCGCTCCGGCTCTCGCAGAGGCCCGTCGCAGCTCTTGGATCCGCTGAGGCAGAACGGCGAGCCGGCGCAGGACTTCTGCCAGGTGAGTCGGCACCTCGTTGGATAGGGCCACCACAGCTAAGGCACGCTGTGACCCGGTGTAGAGCTGCTCCACCAGGGTATACACAGCCTTTAGCTTGGTGACTACGCTCTGGTTGAGGTTGGCACTTCTGGGACCTATTTAACAGAATCAGGTAAGCCGGCGACAAGGACGAATCAAGAGATCTAAACATTCGAAACTTGATGAAAGCCGGTGAGGCGACTTACCGAAGATGGCGGCCACCATTTGGGAAACCTGGCGCTTTAGGCCG
Organism: Aegilops tauschii subsp. strangulata; assembly: GCF_002575655.3. Taxonomy (NCBI): domain Eukaryota; kingdom Viridiplantae; phylum Streptophyta; class Magnoliopsida; order Poales; family Poaceae; genus Aegilops; species Aegilops tauschii. The sequence goes on from NC_053038.3 coordinate 429,971,644, forward strand.
GAGAGCTCGGCGGTCTTTTCAGAGAGAGCCTTCTCCGCCTGTTCCGCCCGGGTCACCAGTGCGGCCTTCTCTTCGGCCCAGGCTTTTCGCTCAGTGTCAAACTCGGTCTTCAGCTTCTCTTGAGCGGCGATGCTGGATACAAACTTGGCGTTTGCCTTCCGGGTCTCCATCTCCTGCATCTTCAGCCGGTTCTTGAGATCCGCAAGGTCCGCCTCTAGCTTCTTGCCAACAGCCTGCGCACATTTCCGGGTTATTAACAGTCATTATATAAGTCCCAAGCGTTTTTCAAGCAAAGACACTTGGCACTTGGGGGCTAATGCATATTGAACGTATCTATATACATACTGCCGGCTCAATTGAGTAAACCGGAACCTAAGTCTACAACATATTCAATCATAAGTTGTCGACTTGGGGGCTAGCATGGCAAAGGTAACTATGTAGTAAGTAAGAAGACAGCAGAAGGATACCTCAGATTTTTGCTGGATTTGGTTTACCATGGCGACCTCGGCGTCCCGGCTCTTGTGTACTTGGCTGATGTAGCCAGAGACGAGCTCTCCAATGCTCAGGTTGGTGTAGTTGGAGAGGTCCAGATTCGCCCGGTGGGGCTGCAGCAACTCCCCCTTAGCGGGGCACTTGGCCAGCACGGTCGGTCTCCCCGGCTCAACAAACTCCGTCCGGGTGATTACCACGTCCGGGTCGTCTGCTAGTGGAGCTGAGCTGGAGGCCTCCGGGTTAACTGAAGTTTCTGTAGTGGCCTTGGTGGTTGGGGCAGTGGCCTCAGGTGCCGTGTCCATTGGAGTGGTGGCTTCGGGGGCGGAGGCAGCTGGTGGTTCTTGAGCCGTCACCTCCGGTTCAGGTAAATCCGGCACTCCGGCTGACCTGGTCTTCTTCGCTCTCTTGGTGAGCTTTGCCTGGGCGCTGAAAGGACAGAAACATTCAGCACAAAGAGAGTAAGTACAGTCAAGTATAATATGAGATGGTTGTCATTACCCGGGCGCGGTCTTGAAAGTCGGAAGACTCGACTGCATAGAGTCGCCCGAAGAAGGGGAGGTCTCCTGATAATTGGAGTCAGAAGAATTGAGTGGCTGATGGATAACACCCGCCAACGGATGAAAAGGGTACAAGTGGGGAAAAACCTCAGTTCGGCGTTTCCTTGTTGCGTCGGGTAACCTGGCGGAGAGGTCGGTGTCCTTGTTAGTCTGGGTGTGACGCCGGCTTTCATGAACCTGTCGCTTCAAAATAAATTGAGGGTCTTGATGAGCTAAAGGATGTGAAAAGCTTACTTTCCGGGTTACCCTTCGGACTTTCAGCTGTGGCAAGGGCTCCGAGTCGGAGGAAAGTGACATTACCTCTTCAACCACCGGGTTACTAGCGCCGGTGTCATCCTGTCAATGAGCAAGTGTTGATAAGGCGGACAGCAACAAACAGCAAAAACAGCAAGAATTTAAAGGCTTAGGGGTTACCTCTGACTCGGAGCTGTCGCTTAATTGCATCAGCTCCGAATTAGTAGGCCTGCTTCCTTTTTTGCGAGGGGCGGCTTTCTTGGCGGCTTTCTTCGCCTTCCTGGCCTTCTTGGCCGCCTCATGGTCATATCTGACCCGCCAGAACTTATCATCAGCCTGAAAAATACAATGATGAATTCTTAAAATGGTTCAGATGAAGGTTATATGCAGAAGAAGATAAAAAGTTAATGTCGGCGGCTTACCGCTGGGTCTGGGTTGGACTTGCAGAAGGGGGCTAACCCGGTCCTTCCGCAGTCTGCCAGGCTCTCGTTTAAAAGAGCCTTGGTCATCTCCTCTGCAACGTCTTCTGGAAGATCATTGCGGCTGTGTCTCTGAGGATCATCCTTTCGTCCTGTGTACTCACACATTAAGCCGGGGCGGCGGCTCAATGGGATCACCCGCCATGAGATCCAGACCCGGACAAGGTCGATTCCGTTCAGACCATTGCCCAGAAGAGCTTTGATCTTGTTGATAGTGGGGAGTAGAGGTTGGCGCTCTGCTTGAGTCAGTTTGTCCGACAGGGGGTGAGTCGGCTCCAGACGTGTTGGGCGAAAGCCGGGCAGCGGGCTTTCGTCAGCCGGGGATGTATCTTGGCAGTAGAACCAAGTCATGTTCCAGTCCTTTGGGTGACTCGGCGGCTCTGCGTAGGGGAAAAGGCAGTCCCTACGACGCTGGATGGAGATACCACCTAACTCCAGACTTGGCCCATTGGCACATTCATTCTGACGGTTCAAAGAAAAAAGCTCTCTGAAGAGCAGCAGACTAGGTTCTTCTCCAAGGTACACCTCACAGAAGACTTGGAAATTGCAGATGTTGGACACTGAGTTGGGTCCTATATCTTGAGGCCGCAAGTCGAAGAAGTTGAGCACGTCCCCAAAAAACTTTGAGCCGGGCGGTGCGAAGCCCCGGCTCATGTGATCCACGAAAATTACTACCTCCCCATCCTTGGGCTGTGGCCTTTCTTCGGACGGGTCAGGGGCTCGGTAGGACATGATGTCTTTCTTGGGCAGATATCCTGACTTAACAAAATCAGCTAGGGTCTCGTTGGTCACATTGGACCTCATCCAGTTGCAAGTAATGGGAGCCTTGGGAGGCATGGTGAAAGTCGGCAGTCTATGACAAAAAGGAAAAAAACGTCCGGGTTACTTATAAGCCGGAGATTTACAGTTCAAAACTAAGGTGGCGGCTTATGAAGGGGACTAATGGTATATACTCAAGTACAGTGGGTTATTTAAGCCGCAGGGGCATTCAGAATAAATTGATTATCTACGGCCTTATCACAGCTAAGCCAGAAGATTCTACGGCGCGTGGTTTCTTTAAACCGGAATTGTAAACCGCCAAGATTCAATGGTTGCAATTTTTACTAAATATGGTAAAACAGGTTTCACACATCGCAGTAAAACTTTTGGATCAAAGTGGTCGGGTGAAATGAAAAATTTCTAGACCTAGAAACAGACGAGCGGATGTTCTTGAGCTCGAACGAAGCCGTTATGCAGTGGAAAGAGACCTACTGGCATTTGAAATAAGTGCCAAACAGCCGCCGCACTAATTCTATGCAAATCTAAGATCAAAACAAGGGCAGTAACTATGAGAACTACTGAAGCTTGCGGACAATGGCGACGAACACGAAGAACATGGGCAAACCCTATGGCAGATCTACTCTACAGGTCAAGCAGGACTTACCGGAGCTGAAAAGGTGCGGGGGTCGCCGCCGTTTGTCTGGTCGGAGTCAGGGTGATGCAGCGGCCGAGGTTGACGAAGACCGGAGGCGAGGTGACGGCGGCGGAGTGCGAGCTCAGGCAGAGAGGCAGCGGCGCGAGGAGGAAGAAAAGTGGCAGAGAAGCCCGTCGGGCCGACCTATTTATAAGGCGAGCTCATAAAGCGGACGCGAGAATCAAGGAGACCGTGGCGTGGTTATCTCCCCCCGCAACGCCTCAATTTTCGGGATGACAGTAAAAGCAAAGATCCGTTGCGGATCTGGTGGAGTAAAAAACGGGCTTAATGGAAGATGACATCACGGCGGATTATCCGGAGTCCAGAGGATGATGTCACGCCGGGTTATGGTCTTCACACGAAAGGTAAGCCGGAGATTTTTTCTGTCGGAAGAATTGAAGATTGACATGAGCCGGCTCAAATCAATCTGGGGCCTAATGTTGAGGATATAGACCTTAGAGTCACCTGCCAGGAGGGGCCGGGTTACTCTAATGGTCATTACCAGAAGCCCGGAGCCAAGCTTGAAGACGATGGGCCAGAGATGGGCTTAAGACCCGGATATGGCTTAAGGCCCGTAGTTACAATCGTTATTATGATAGAACTTGTGGTGTAAGGCAAGTATGATTGAGAGTCCAAGCCGGACACTCTGATGAGCTGGCCGGGACTCTAAGGGCTGCTGGGCGTCAGCCTCCCAATATAAAGGGACGACCCGACAGCGGTTTAGGGACAAGAACAATCTCATCGAGAGCCGGGCATAGCAGTTTAGCTCCCTGGTGATCGTAACCCTAATCAATACCACCTCAACTGGACGTAGGCTTTTACCTTCACCGTAAGGGGCCGAACCAGTATAAACCCTCGTGTTCCTTGTCCCACATTAACCCCTTCAAGCTTTCTAGTTGCGATGGCTCCACGACTAAGTCCTAGCTCGAGGACATCTGCCGTGACAATTCCACGACACCATTTGTACTCCGTGGGCGCCAAAACTACCTCTCCACCAGCCGCGAATCCCCGGCGTCCTCCGCCCGCCACCCCATCCGACCCATCAACCGCCGCCCTCCTCCATCACGCCAGAGCCGATACCCCGACGTCGTCGTCCACCGCAACCTCAACCGCAACGCCCTCCACGGCTAGTAGTTGAAGCCGAGGCCGAGCCGTCCGTACCCGAACCAGTTCAACCACGCCGTCCTGTGCCTCACCGCTGCCGCTCCAACTTCGCCACCCTCCACCGCACCGGAGCTGTTCCTGCTACGCCGTCCTTCACCGCCTCGGATCTGCTTCCCCTCCGCCGACATACGGCCACGGCAACACAGTCAACAATTTGGCCATGGGTTCGTCCAAGCCTGCACCCTCCAGAACATCGGTTTCCCCAGTAAAAAGAAGAAGATCGGCGCGACGTGTGGAGGTGACCACACCGGCAACCGAAAAAGGTACCCTCTTCCCTTATTTGTGCAAATCTTACGTCTCTACTTGGACGGTATTCATCCCACAGAAGACACTAGTTGACCACTTCTTCTTGATACTAGATGTTCCTAGTAACTCGCGATGCACAAGGTTTCTCCTCATATACTATTTCACCTTAGCTAGAGGTCCGTCGCCGCCCTGAATTTCAATTTCTGGCCAGTTGATTCCCAATTAACGGAAGCATTCCCCGGCGTAACAGGCGCTAGTACGCCTATTACACCGGGGAAGCAGCGCCTTGGTGTTTATCTTAGGGGCGTGTGCGGCCTAGAGCTACTGGTGCCCGATCTGGAGGTCGGCCGGGATTAAAGGGATGGCCTGGGGGTGCTGCCAAGCACGGCGGTGGTGTGAGGTCGATGGGAGGGCGGGGCGGCGGAGGCAGGGGTCTGGGCCGGTGGTCGCTGGCGGTTCGAGAAAGATCGTCAACAGTGACTGGCGGGAGGTAGACGAAGGCCATTTGCCCGTTCCTTATAGATCGAACGGTTCATTAAAAAAATCGACTGACCTATTTATTTTCAGTCGACTGTTATCTTAGATATGACCACATGTGGTGGTGTGCTGGAGGAGTACCTGCATTTCCTGTGCTCATATATTACAAAATCATACGGAGTAGAATCTAATTTTGTTTGCCATGCAATGTTGTATAGCTATCATATGTCTCCTGTCATTTATTTTTCAGCCACCTGCTATCTGCTACTTTTACAGTGCACTAGTTCTGCACACACTTCACCCTTACTCTCACTATTGTGTTTTTATGCAAGGGTATTTCAGACTCTGCTGCCATGAGAGAAGCCAAAAAGACAAGAGAGAAGTCGCTCCCGCTTCGTATGCGGGTAGGCAAGACACGTTACAACGCTATAAAGGGTGCAGTGTCAGCAGATGGAGACGGTAAACGTAGCTCTGGAGTTGATGACCTCGCTCGTAATGAACCACCATCCCAGGTGCTTGCTTTAACTTCGCGGTGTCATATGTGGTTGCATGTTCCATATGGTGTCTAGCTTGTATTCGAAAGGCCGAAGTCGGTAAGATAAGGAAAGATATTTTTTTACATGAACCACCATCCCGTGAGCACCAGAAGACAAATAGCTAGTTAGGGCACTGGCCGAGCCAGTGACAAGCCCAACAAAGATAGGCATCACCTGGAAGGCAACTAAAAAGCTGCGATGGTGGCGAAGCAGCCCGCCTCCCACCAGGCTCTCAGGTCCTAGATGATCATGCTCACCACTCCAGCCGGATGTCTAGCTTGTATTGCTTCCAATTTGGTTAAATTGCATCTGCTTAGCTTACACATTATACCTTTGAATATGACATGCCTTTCTGTTTTTGGTACATACTAGTACATCTGTGTATTAACCATGTTCTTACATCAAACTAATGTTCTAGTGTATCCCTCATTAATCACTTATGACGAGGCAGGCATGCAAGGGGACTACTCCTCATTTAAAGAATGCAGCGTCAGCCTCCCGACATGATACTCAAGAAACAGAAATGCTAGATGAAGATAGTGAACGTAGCTCTGTAGTTGATTATAGCATTTCCCCTACACTGGCATCGCAGGTGCTTGCTCTAACTTGGCAGCGTGATATGTGGTTGCATGTTGCATATGGTGTCTAGATTGTAATTCTTCCAATCTGGTTAAACTGCATGTGCTAGTCTGCTTAGCTTATACATTATAACTGTTAATGTGACATGCCTTCCTGTATTTAGTACATAGTACATCTGTCTATTAAGCATGTCCTTACATAAAACTATTGTTTTTTTGTATCCCGCATCAATCAACATGACGAGATACCTTTAGTATATGAAGTGCAATATTAGTTTTATCTTTCATATGATTTATAGCATGCGCTGCTTCTAATTTGTTGAAATTCCATTTATGATGGGACGCTTTTAACTTGGCAGAGTCATATTGGTTGCATCTTTCATGTGGTGTCTAGCTTGCATTGCTTCTTATTTGCTGGAATGGTTTCTGCTTAGTTTACACAAACAGTTGTGAACATGCCATGCCGTCCTGTTTTTCGTACATATTCCATCCTGGTATCATGTGTTTGCCTTACATCAAAGTAGTGATTGTCAGTATCATGCATGAATGAGTTCTGAAGAGAGAATTTTATTGCTTTTTCTTGTCGGTTTTACTTGACAATTCAAAATCAATAAAGCGGAAGGAAGTTAGCAAGGCAGCGGATAAAGGTGCTCCTTCCGAAAGGAGGGCCTCTACAGTTTCTACTCCTCCACACCCCCAAGATGATTTCCAAGACAACACATGCATAGACACTCAACAAAGCTGTGTTTATGATGAGCACGTCTCCCCTAGTGCAGCATCACCGGTGCTTCCTCTAACTTGGCACTGTTATATGTGGTTGCATGTTATGTGTGATGTCTAGCTTGTATTGCTTCTAATTTTGTTGAATTCCATGTGCTTACTTTACACATTATACTTGAATAAGACATGTGTTCCTGTTTCTAGAACATACAATATCTGTCTATCACACCATGTTGTTACATCAAATTACTACTGTTGTGTAACCTGCAACAATCACTTATCATAAGAGACGTTTGACTTCGGAGTGTGATATAGGTTACATCTCACATTCTTTTCTAGCTTGTACTACTAATTTGTTGAAATGGCACTTATGACAAGACAGTTTTAACTTGGTAGAGTGATATTCGTTGCATCTTTCATATGGTGTCTAGCTTTCATTGCTTCTAATTTGTTGAAATGCCTTCTCCTTAGTTTACACATCATAAGCTGTGAATATGCAATGCTGTGAATATGCAATGGCACTAATGACGAGAGACCTCTAACATGGTAGTGTGATGTTGTTTGCATCTTGCATATGATTTATTTCTTGTACTGCTTCACATTTGTTTAAACGCCATTTATGATGAGACACTGTTAACTTGGCAGAGCGATATTTGTAGCATCTTTCATATGGTGTCTACCTTCCATTGCATTGCTTCTAATTTGGTGAAATGTCTTCTTCTTTGTTTACACATCATAGTTCTGGTTATCTCTTCCGTCCTGTTTTTCATACATATTACATCCTCCTATCATGTGGTTGTCTAACATCAAAGTTCAGTTCGTCTGCATCACGCATCAATTTGTTCTGAAGACCTAAATTGTTATTCGTTTTTCTTGTCGGCTTGACTTAACATGGCACAGAGAAAGAGGAAGAAACACAGAATGGCAGGGAATGAGAAGGGGATGAATCCTGCAGATTCTGCTGGTACTGATGGTGCAATAGAAGGTCAAAGTCCAGTGGAAAATTCTACAAACACGGCATCCCATGCTACACGAGTTGCAAAAAAAGCCAAACAGAAACAAATAGCTGCCACCAAACAAGCAGAGACAGCCCTAGTTCTTGCAACACCTACCACAGTACTACCAGCTGCACGACTTACTCGTGCGTCAACTGAGCTAGCAGCATGTTCCCAAGCTCCCTTGCCACCTTACACTACTTCCCAAGCACTCTTGACACAAGACGAGTTGGCAATATCATATGAACCTTGTGAGCTTCAACAGCAAGAAGGTAGTTGCTGGAGTCAAGTTACAGTTGCATGCTTCTTTATATGTAGTCTCACAGTTTGATGTACACTAACACTTCCTATGTTCGTTGTTGGACTAGCACCTAGGCGCAAGAGGAAACAAACATCAGGGATAATGCTCGACAGGTTAATTAAATCTATAGGAGGAAGAATGGAGATCCGTTTTGAGGCAGGTTTAAAAAGGCCACGTGATGCTACAGAGTCAGCCAAGTTAGTATCAGAGGTAGCGGTTGCCATTAGGTGTCATGTATGTATCCTCCCAACATGTATTCAGTACAGGAATGACAAAGACGAAACCCAGTTCAACACCTTCCTCGACCATTTATCTGTAAGTATGGTTATGTATGGAAACTAGTAATATCGTCTTGCTCTGTCCCATACTTTCTAGGTTGCTGATAATGAGACTCCCATAATTTTCAACAGATGAGGTTCAAGTTGGATAGCCAAGATGATGCAACCAGACAAGCTTGCACCCATGTTTTCAAGTCTGCTCTGCGACAGTATCGGTATAACTTGAGGAAAACTCACTTGAAGGCAAGGCTAACAGTGAACTTTCCCAAACATCTCCAATGGAAAATATATCGGATGAAGACTAGAGGGGCCTTGTTAAAGACTGGTCTGATCCGAAGTATCAGGTACATTATATATATGTGATCAGATCACATGTTGAAGTCCTATTTACGCATGTGCCACACAAATCTATCTTCTTGTAGGTGAACTGTTCAAAGAACAAGGCCAACCGTACGAAAGTGAAATTCCAACAGACAACAGGATCTCGTAGCTATATTGCACACTGCGACGCTCTTGTAATTACCTGTTGTTTCACTCTTTTCGCTGTACCATATTATCAGATCTATATTGACTTGTTCGAAATGCAGAGGAAAGCCCGCAAGGACCAAAAAGTACCTGAACCAAATGCTGTGGAAATCTTCAAGGACTGTCACACCAGCAAGAAGAAGGGTATGACTATACCAGTCAAAGCCGCTGTTGTAAGTCCTTAATCCTCATGCCTTTTAACTACTACTTACTCTGACTTGTGCCTTGAACTGCATGGTTTGCAGCCAATGTCTATTACTCTTTTCAATTTATACACAATTGTCTTAGCGTATCATTGCACCTTACAAGGTTTAAAAGAGAGGAGTGATGTTCCTTTGATCTTGACCCGTAATCTAGTTCCGTGCTGGACTTGCCCACACAACGTTACAATTGCCTGTTTGTCTGTTCTCAGTTGTTTTGTGATATGAATGATGTCATACTATGCTTGCCGTATTATAAACTTCGTCTCTTTATCCTTAGCCCTCAATACAATGTGAAGAAATAGACAATACATTAGCAATGGTACATGGTCATATGTTTGGAACCTGGTTTTATTATGTACTTTGCAATAAAATACAACTAATATTTTACATGGGTTCACCAGAATAAGTTCTGTATATAGACCAAAGCTATTTTGTTTGGTTTTGCAGCCTCCTTAATATCTTCTGTTCTGGTACTACTAATGTAAAACCTCAACTTTTCAGCGAGCTATGGAAAAATGGTTGAACCGCCACCTTTTGAAGGTGGCGAGGCAACTATAACCGCAATGTCAGCTCTTGCTGCAGTGGGTCAGTACCTGTCCACTAACAGTGCCAAAAGCACGTTCCTGCGTAATACTGGGTTGGTTGTTAAGGCAATATCATCCAAACTGCCTCATGATCAAGATATGCCAGCTCAAAGCAATGTTGTATCTGCGCTCCAGACACAAGTCCATTCCCTAACAGAGACCCTTTGTGAAACAAGGAGAAACATTGCTCAATGTCGTCAAGATATGCATGGTTTTGAAACCAGACTATCAGACATTTGCTATGTTGTTCAGGAGCCTAGGGGAAATGAAGGCGAGGGTTATGGTGCTCCATCGGACAATACAGCATGAAAACGTAACATTCAGGTCAAATGAACTGAGCTTCTGAACTTCTAGTGGTGCATTTATCTGCTAGACTGTTAAGTTTTATGCCAGCCTTCCTTTTGTTATATAGTTGTAATTTGTTTTGGTGCGATACAAAATTTATTCTTAACGTGCAGCCAGCGGCTGAAGAAAACAGCAAGCCATTTTTGTATAGTGTAGGGTGTTCCCTATATTTGCACTAGTGGCGATCTTTGATGCCGAGTGGATGTAATCTGTGCAATCGCCTTAATAGCCTAGCATTAGTTTCGGCCTTATTTATTTCTTAGTCTTCTTTTTCCCTGGTTTGCTAGTGGCCGCAACTACCATGGGCCATATACGGGCCGTAGGATCTATGGGTCTCCTACGGGCCGTCGATAAATGGGCCTGTAATCGGTGGGCCTCGGGCCGTCGGATAAATGGGTTTAGATGGGCCGTAATCGGGCATAATTGGTATCGGCCCAGCACGATAATAGGCTGTTAACAGGCCATAGGACAACAAAGGCTTAATTCTGTCACAGGCATAACGGGTCGTTAATGGGCCAGAATATAGGACGAGCTGGAAACGGTGCAACGGGTTAACAAGCCAGAAACGGGCCGACTCTTGCCATGGGCCGAATTTGGCCCATTAGGGTAAGAGGCCAGTAACGGGCCGACTCTTGCCATGGGCCGAATTTGGCCCATTAGGGGAACAGGCCAGTAACGGGCTGACTCTTGCCATGGGCCGAAGTTGGCCCATTAGGGGAACATGCCAATAACGGGCCGGAAGTAATCGAGGGCCGAAAAGGAGCGCAAGAACGTATGGGCCGTCAATAGGCCGAAAGCTAACACGGGCTGGAAACGGCCCATGTAAATCACGGGACGTTAACGAGTATAAAGAAAATTACTGTTCATTATGGGCTAGAGTTACCGTGGGCCTGTAACGGGCCAAAAGATACGAAGGCCTCATATGGGCCGAAAGACGTCATGGGCCATACATGGGCCGAAAGTCAAATGGGCTGGTGTTATATTCGACGGCCCACATGACGTTGTTGGGCCGATTTCCTTTAGGGCCTAACGGGCCGTGAGTTAACGGGCTGTAAAATGGGCTATTTACGAAGAGACCGTTAACAGGCTTTTCATGGGCCAGCCCGTTAACTTTTGACCAAGTCAAACGGGCCGGCTTTGTAAGCTAAATGGGCCAGTGGTGCGCCGTGGCACATGTCGACATATCATAGGCGCCTATCTGACCCACTGACGAGCTGACATGTGTTTCGTCCGGCCAATAAGAATTTTACACGTGGAAATTTGCCATTGGTCGGGGCTGTTAACGGGTTATCGGATCCAAAACCCGACCCGATAGCTTAACGGCGTTCCGTTACGGTGGATGCAATTAGTTATCTCAAAAATGCCATCGTTCCATTAGATGTTTGCTCAAAAATGCCATTAGACATTGTTATTTTCACGTCAAACCCGTTGACCATGTTATATGACAAAAATAAGCCGATTCTCTCTATCTCACAATGATAAGTGTGGCCCCGCTTGTCAGGAGTAACCAAGCGAATAATTTTACAGGAAAATAAGAACATTGTTGGGATGAAGCAGGCCCCACACTTTATTGTACTGTAGTGAGATAGAGGGAGAGCTGGCATGTTGGTCCATAGGTATTTATGTAATTATAACATGGCAAAAGAGATTTGAGTCACAATAATGGTGTCCAGCACAACACACCCCTCAAATAAAACTAAGCACCCTGAAATTCTTTGACAACTAAACTGCTGGCTATATGATGTTGGCCATATATATTGTATGTATATAATGTGAAGAAACAAGTGGTAGTACTACCAACTAAAAGATGAACTATATGAAATACTAGTATGTATGTACTGAAGAGTTAAAGTAACGAGAAGGAACATAACATAGTTCTGCTGGGGGCTCAGCACAACACACCCCTGAAATAAAACTAGGCACCCCTGAAATTAAACGGACACTGCATTAGAACCACCATGAGCAATGACACTGCCACCTTACTCGGACTCCTCGTCCACGTGCTTGACTTTCGTCCTTGTCCCTCTTCCTCTTGGCCGATACTTCTTTGCATGAACCGCACACTTGGCTCTTGCTCTTCATCCAACCCTTGTAGATATTGAAACAAAGGTAGGCATCCATTGCAGCGTACTGGATGTGGTCTATATCTAGTACATTCCACTGCCATGCAAGACGATGAAACTTGGGCAGAGGTTTTTTCAGTTTGCCGTACGAAGGATGAACCATGGCTCCTGCCAAGGTCAGCATTGAAGGCTTATCACGGGAGGGCACCAGCCCGTTCTTCTCGAGGTCGAAGGGCTCGCCTACAACGAGGCCTATCCGACCCAGGACTCTTCTCTCGGTCGTAAAGTCTACCATAACGAATTTGACTAGGCCGCCCGCGAGGAACTTCTTAAATTCCTTGCACCCAACGTCAGCATGGCATATGTGGTACAACAAGCACAAGTTATGCACACAAACCTGGATCACGACAGGCTTCATCTTCTCTTCCTCCTTTAGATTCTTCTCTTTGTCCAGGGATGTGATGTACTCCACATTTTGCCCAGCGACCAACTCATCATTTGAGTTTTTCGAACATGCGCCTGAAGCGACCAAGGCATCCTTTCACCGTCGCGGAAGAACGGGTGTAGATGATGTCGAACTCATCGCCGGTGATGGTTCTAACCTTGTACTCACCACCGATCATGGAGATTTGGGACACCATGGATTTGGGAGGAGAGTTAGGATTAGTGGAACTGCCATAATGTGAAAGGACGGGATGACTAGGAGCAAACTGCCGTAATGTTAAAGGATGTCCGGGGATGCGTAGGAGTGAACTGCTAGAGGTTTTTCGATTGTAAAAATGCTGAGTGGGGCGTGCGGACGGTAGGGTAGTGGCTTTGCCTGGTGGATAAATTGATTCAGGCACAGTACTATGGGGGCCCAATTAGATGTCATGTCTACTCGACGCCCAATTAAATGGTTTTCAATGTCATGTCAAGCGTCGGGAAAATTATAGGTGATACGAAGCTTTCCATTCTCCCATGATACGGGCTTCCGAGAGCCCTTGGATCTGAGATCGAACGGTGGCATGGCGTGATTCTAGAACTATGGGTGAATATCCTATCCTGGAGGGTTATTCTGCAAATTTTCAGCAACTTAGCATGAGACCGTTGGATCTCAGATCCAAGGGCTGCCAGCAACCCGTATCATGGTCATGCCTACCACGACCGTTGCCTCGCTCGCGCGGTCGCGCCCTTGGAGATTTAACATGGTGCATTAGGCTATCTGATGTTGGCATGCCATACATAGTCATCACTTAGTCACTCATACAACAAGGTTAGCTATAAGGTTGGCTATAAGAGTATTTTTTTACTTCTATGTCTTTCTTCATAGTATTTATTGCATTTGCCAAGGAGTGACCTCTTCCAATGAAATGGTGCTTAGATGAGGTGCTAAGGGCATTAAATGGCTTAGCAACTCAAGTCCCCAATGCATAGGTGCTTAGTTTTTTGTTGCTAAGTTTGCTTCATTTAATTAGCTGTAGACTCAAAAATGTCTTTTCACCTAGGTACACGGCCTTAGCATCGTTTCTTCATGGGGTCACCAAACTAGTCTCTTTCTTCTTAATTAACTTGCCACATCAGACTTTATGCCTATGTGGCAGGCTTAGCACCTGTACGACCAAGTACAATAGTGGGCTATAAGCCCGCTTACATGGCATTTTTGCATATGTGGAGGAAAGAGGCAAGGAAAAAGTGGAGGAGTGGGCTCTCATGCAAGAGCCAGCCTCTACATGGTGGAGCATTGGGAGAGGCACCTGTATACCATGGAGGTGGTCAGGAACCGGGAGACTCACGCCGGTCGTAGCGCTGCAGTTAAAATGATAATGGCAAGTCAAATCACAGGGCCCCACCTGTCCAGCAGTAACTCGCTGTCAAATCACACAACCCTACATTAGCAGCAGCCTACTCCCTCATCTTCTCGCGTCTCAGTGGAACCGACTAGGCGGAACTGCCCCGCCTACCGTGCGGGAAAAACCCCGCCCTCGACTTTTAAATAGTACAATATACTAATTTTGTATCCATGGATTGCGCCATGGAGCAAAGCCTCAAGAAAACGGTGGTACACATGTACGGAGTATACAACACGCCCGTCGCGTTCGCGTCGCACCCCCGACGGTCGATCGGTCTGCCACGCCGCTCTCCGAATGGAATGCACGTCATATTACGTTTGCACACACATGTGGGACCGCAATTGAGAACCGGTGTAACATCCCAATTTTCAATTTGGATGTTATACATAGGTCATCATATGCATATCATATTTTATTTGCATTTTGGTCGTGATCCTAGAAATCTTAAGTAACTCAAGGAACCAAGGAGAGAGTTGGAGGTTTCACAAATTTTCATATTTGAATTCTCTCAAATTTGAAAAGAGGATCAATTTGATTTTAATATTTTCTCTCCAATTATTTCCAGTAATAAAAAAATAAATGAGAGAAGATAAAATGACTTCTTAAAAAGAAAGGAATATTGGAGAAGAAATTTTAAAATCAAATTATTATTTCATTTGCTATTTTATTTGAATTAGAAAAATATGCATTTTTGAAAATTGCATTTTTAGGCCAGATGTTCATCTTGTCCTAAATATTAGATTTAGACGGCGAAAATTGTTTCTGGTATTTTTAGAATTCTTTTATATATGTTTTTAGGATTTTCCTTTTGGCAAAATTTATTTAAAAAAATCTCTGTCGCCCGACTGGGCCGAGCCGGGCCGCTGCCCACCTGGCCGCCGCTGCCTTCCTCCCGGTCGGGACGAATGCCGCCGCCGCACGGACGCCGAGGAGTCCGAGCTGGACCCCCCTCGCGCCGCCCCCTCGCCCAAGCATCACCGCCCCCTCGGCCTTTAAAAGGTGAGCCGCCGCCGCCCCTCCTCCTCACCCCACCCCGCGGCCACAGCCCGCTACCCCGCTGAGCCCACCCCGCACCGCAAGCCGCCGCCCGCGCCGCCGCCGCTCCCCGCTGCAGCCGCCGCCCGCGCCGTCGCCGCCGCTGCCCCGCCGCCAACGACGATCCCGCCGGTTTTGCCGGTTTCTAGGTAGAAACCTATATCGGTTTTTTTCGATTTTCTCCCGGTTTATTTTTAGGGTTAGGGTTTTTTCTCGGTTTATTCCGATTAGTTCTAAGTAGCGAACATTCTCTGTCTAGTTCGTTTTTAACGAACACGTTCGTTCGTTCGGTTCTGTTAGCAAACGTTCGTTCGTTAGGTTTTTCTTTTTATTTTATTTTCGGCCGAGGACCTATCCGCGAATACTTTTATCATAGATTAGTCCCTGATCTTTAAAGCCTCGTTACTTTTTATTCGTTTGTCCAAATCCAGCGATACCAACGCCAAAATCTTCGTATTGTTCCCCTCTTTCCAGATAATCAACTCGAACATGATTTTGACAAATTAAAATTTGGGTCCAAGCAGATTTGAATTCAAATTTCTTTTGATCGTAGTTTGAGTTTTGTAGCTCCGATTCGATTGATTCTTTTTGCAAATCGAAGCTCTTTAGTTGAACTTTCAGTTGGATCTTTTCTCTTGAGTTTTAACCTTGCATCTTATGCTTGAGTGCTTATGTATGCTATTGTTTGTTCACGATAGATTTTCCGTAGTGCGAAGCTTGCTACTACGAGTCAGTAGGGTTTTCAGATCGTCAGCAAGGCAAGTAACACTTTGATCATTCCCTTTATTACCCAGTTTTTATGCATTAGTTTCAACCCTCAAACATTGCATGAGTAGGACTTGATAACATGTGGGTATTAGGAAGTAGTTGATGAGGTAGAACCTATTGTCTTATATTCAAACCCTGGGAGTTACTTCTACGTTATGCTTATACTGCTATGCTATGCTTGTAGACGTGGTTTGGATTGAGTGATCCATGACAGATGTGAGAGATTATTGTTAATTAAGGGATTACTTAAGGTGGCTACTTTAATACACATCTGGGTGGATTGGTTTGTGGGCACCTGGGGTAATCCAGTGTTGTCCAAAGGAGATCCCGGGGTATCCGTGTGATTTTCCTATAGTTTGCCACCCAGGCTCAAAGGGATCATTATGTTATTCATGCTGGAAACTTCCGTGTGCAGCCAAAAGCCATTATGGGCTCTGGCATAGTTGAGTATGTTGTGTGACCTCTTTCAGTGGTATACTAGCAGATGTAGGGGATGTAGTTGGTACGGTCTACCTGTCAAAATAGTTAATGCTTCTGAAAGACTGTTTCTTGGTCATCTGTTTCTCAAACATCTTGTAGTGCGAGAAATTCAACAGAGGAGATATAGTTTTGTGGGGAAAAGTGCGCAAACCTCTGCAGAGTGTATAAACTAATCATGATTAGCCGTGTCCCCGGTTATGGACATTTTTTAGTATCTGGTGCTTGAATTATTATGTTGATCTCATCACTCTACTTAATTAATTTTGTCGGATTGATTAACTTCTAATTTGGGATTGAGATGGGGTTAGCATTCTCAATGTTTTCAACAAACTTTGTAGTTAAATAAAATATATTCCTTTGTTGTAGGAAAAAATTGGCTTTACGCAAAATGATAACCATAGAGCCTCCACCAGCCATATATGCATATAGTTATAGTTGTTTCATGTTCTTTGCTCTATAGTGTTATTTTGCCAGCATATTCCATGTGCTGACCTACACAGGCTGCAACGTATTATGTTGCAGAGTTTTCAGACGAAGAGTAAGGTGCGCTAGGTCGTTGTCATGCACTCAGCTATGCCGTTGGAGTTGATGGACTCATTTACCTTTGAAGCTCCCGCTGTTATCTTATTTAGATGGCCTTAAGCCATATTATTGTAACAAGTTCTCTCTTTGAGACATTCGATGTAATAAGTGTGTGATTGAACTCTGTTATAAATCCTCGAGTACTGTGTGTGTCAGCATTACCGATCCAGGGATGACACTTATACACAGAGATTTGACCGCCCCGGCCCCGCAAGTTGGGGGAGTTAATAGAAGAGAGAGACTAGCGATAGTACTAGAGAAGTGTTGTACAGACGTTGGTGCCTGGACGCTCCCTGCATGACACGGAAGATCAGTTCGTCCATCCATATGACCAGACTCTGGCAGACACGGCTGGATTGGCTATCGTTTACATATCGTGCAGGCTGTGTTGTACAGGGTTGTAGTTCTGATGAGAAATCTAAAAAAAGGTTTCTTGTCATCTCGCAATATTAGGTGTCATGTGCTTCGGATCACTGCGAGGGTTAAACAGCGACAACTGAGTTCCTCCAAGGCGCTGGTCATTGGGGGCACATGCACGAAGACTACTCAGCTGCCATCTAGGTCAAGCCGGCTATGTTAATTCGGACATCTATCGATGGACCCCTTTACTATGAGTTTATCTTTAATTTGAGCTTTGATCCTCATCTAGTTTGTCCTTCGGGATTCATGTTGTCTCCTCGGGGCAGTGAGGTTATGGTTTCTTGTCATGTGGCATTTTTTCGTGTTATATGTTATAATCTGGTGCTTCAGATCAAAATGACGACAACTGCGCCTCCGGGGCACGTGCATGAAGACTTCTCGACAGTCATTGACGAGGTCAAGCCGGCTTCGGTAGACAAAAGAAAACTACTCCACTATATAGGCAGGAGCCTCCGCGCTTGCTTGCTAGTGTTGCTCTCTTCACACTGTCTCGTCCTCTCCAGATGTAAGCACGACAGCGGTGGCCACACTCTCTCTCTGCTAACCGCTGGTCACAGATCCAGCCGGATCCTCTCCGCCGGGGAAGGTGAGAAGGTGCAACGTTCACACGGTCGTCCTCGGCGACGGCTCTTACCCACTGCCGGCGCGTCCCGATCAGCGTGCCTTGCCGTTCTCTCCCAAGCACCGCTGGCTAGGGAGGGCTTCCAACCCCTTCTTCATCGCTACCGTAGTGTGGGCAAACCTGACCTCCTGCCGCCCACCTAGCGACATCCCGGTGACCCTCAGGTATAACTTCCTTCAAAACCGGCCTTGCTCTACTTCCCGAGCTCTTGACGTCGCTGCATTTGTATGTTTTACTATTACTCAGGCCCCCTCGTAGATAGGATCTATCGGCTGTTCAAAAGCCACCTAAATTTTTACTGTTAAGAGGTGAAACTAGTTCATGCACTCGAAACTAGTACTACTTGGTTAAAACAAGGAAGAAAGGGGGTGGGGGTGGGGGAAGATTAGTTACCTGAATCTAGGACTTGGTCGAAAGAGGAAATAATGGGGGCAAAAAGTAGCAGAGACTGGCTATCCAACTGGTCTCTTGGTCTAATACGGAAATAAAGGGAAACGCAGTACAAACTCAATATAAACCTGATATGTTGGTTGAAAAAGGAAAGAAAGTGGGGACTGGGGGACAAGTCAACAGAGTATGTCCAACACTAGATTTGCTAGCCTCGCACAGTATAAGGTGGCTGTTGGAAATATGCCCTAGAGGCAATAATAAATGGTTATTATTATATTTCTTTGTTCATGGTAATTGTCTATTGTTCATGCTATAATTGTATTGTCCGGAAATCGTAATACATGTGTGAATACATAGACCACAAAGTGTCCCTAGTAAGCCTCTAGTTGACTAGCTCGTTGATCAATAGATAGTCAAGGTTTCCTGACTATGGACATTGGATGTCGTTCATAACGGGATCACATCATTAGGAGAATGATGTGATGGACAAGACCCAATCCTAAGCATAGCATGATAGATCGTGTAGTTTCGTTTGCTAGAGCTTTTCCAATGTCAAGCATCTTTTCCTTAGACCATGAGATCGTGCAACTCCCGGATACCGTAGGAGTGCTTTGGGTGTGCCAAACGTCACAACGTAACTGGGTGACTATAAAGGTGCACTACGGGTATCTCCGAAAGTGTCTGTTGGGTTGGCACGGATCGAGACTGGGATTTGTCACTCTGTGTGACGGAGAGGTATCTCTGGGCCCACTCGGTAATGCATCATCATAATGAGCTCTATGTGACTAAGGCGTTAGTCACGGGATCATGCATTGCAGTACGAGTAAAGAGACTTGCTGGTAACGAGATTGAACAAGGTATTGGGATACCGACGACCGAATCTCGGGCAAGTAACATACCGATTGACAAAGGGAATTGTATACGGGATTGATTGAATCCTCGACATCGTGGTTCATCCGATGAGATCATCGTGGAACATGTGGGAGCCAACATGGGTATCCAGATCCCGCTGTTGGTTATTGACCGGAGAGGCGTCTCGGTCATGTCTACATGTCTCCCGAACCTGTAGGGTCTACACACTTAAGGTTCGGTGACGCTAGGGTTGTAGAGATATGTGTATGCGGAAACCCGAAAGTTGTTTGGAGTCCCGGATGAGATCCCGGACGTCACGTGGAGTTCCGGAATGGTCCGGAGGTGAAGAATTATATATAGGAAGTCAAGTTTCGGCCACCGGGAAAGTTTCAGGGATTACCGGTATTGTACCGGGACCACCGGAAGGATCCCGGGGGTCCACCGTGTGGGGCCACCTATCCCGGAGGGCCCCGTGGGCTGAAGTGGGAAGGGAACCAGCCCCTAGTGGGCTGGGCGCCCCCCATGGGCCTTTCCCCATGCGCCTAGGGTTGGAAACCCTAGGGTGGGGGGGCTTCCCACTTGCCTTGGGGGGCAAGGCACCCCCTTTGGCCGCCGCCCCCCACCCTAGATGGGTTTGTCCGGCGCCCCCCCCCCCTCCCAGGGGGCCTATATAAAGGGGGGGAGGGAGGGCAGCAAGATCTCAGCCTTTGGCGCCTCCCTCCTCCCCTGCTACACCTCTCTCTCTCGTAGAAGCTCGGCGAAGCCCTGCCGGCATCCCGCTACATCCACCACCACGCCGTCGTGCTACTAGATCTCCATCAACCTCTCCTTCCCCCTTGCTGGATCAAGAAGGAGGAGACATCGCTGCACCGTACGTGTGTTGAACGCGGAGGTGCCGTCCGTTCGGCACTCGGTCATCGGTGATTTGGATCACGGCGAGTACGACTCCGTCATCCACGTTCATTGGAACGCTTCCGCTCGCGATCTACAAGGGTATGTAGATGCACTCCTTTCCCCTCGTTGCTAGTATACTCCATAGATGCATCTTGGTGAGTGTAGGAAAATTTTAAAATTATGCTACGATTCCCAACAGTGGCATCATGAGCCAGGTTTATGCGTAGTTACTATGCACGAGTAGAACACAAAGAAGTTGTGGGCGTTGATGTTGCCAATTCTTCTTGCCGCTACTAGTAGTTTCTTGTTTCAGAGGCATTGTAGGATGAAGCGGCCCTGACCGACCTTACACGTACGCTTACGTGAGACAGGTTCCACCGACTGACATGCACTAGTTGCATAAGGTGGCTAGCGGGTGTCTGTCTCTCCTACTTTAGTCGGAACGGATTCGATGAAAAGGGTCCTTATGAAGGGTAAATAGAAATTGGCAAATCACGTTGTGGTCATACGTAGGTAAGAAACGTTCCTTCTAGAAACCTACAAACCACGTAAAAACTTGCAACAACAATTAGAGGACGTCTAACTTGTTTTTGCAGCATGTGTTATGTGATGTGATATGGCCAGAAGATGTGATGAATGATATATGTGATGTATGAGATTGATCATATTCTTGTAATAGGAATCACGACTTGCATGTCGATGAGTATGACAACCGGCAGGAGCCATAGGTGTTGTCTTTATTATTTTGTATGACCTGCGTGTCATTGAATAATGTCATGTAAATTACTTTACTTTGTTGCTAAACGCGTTAGCCATAGAAGTAGAAGTAATCGTTGGCGTGACGACTTCATGAAGACACAATGATGGAGATCATGATGATGGAGATCATGGTGTCATGCCGGTGACGAAGATGATCATGGTGCCCCGAAGATGGAGATCAAAGGAGCATAATGATATTGGCCATATCATGTCACTATTTGATTGCATGTGATGTTTATCATGTTTTTGCATCTTATTTGCTTAGAACGACGGTAGTAAGTAAGATGACCCCTTATGATAATTTCAAGAAACTGTTCACCCTAACTGTGCACCGTTGCGAAGGTTCGTTGTTTCGAAGCACCACGTGATGATCGGGTGTGATAGATTCTAACGTTCGCATACAACGGGTGTTGACGAGCCTAGCATGTACAGACATGGCCTCGGAACACACGCAATACACTTAGGTTGACTTGACGAGCCTAGCATGTACAGACATGGCCTCAGAACACGGAGGACCGAAAAGGTCGAGCATGAGTCGTATAGAAGATACGATCAACATGGAGATGTTCACCGATCTTGACTAGTCCGTCTCACGTGATGATCGGACACGGCCTAGTTAACTCGGATCATGTTTCACTTAGATGACTAGAGGGATGCCTATCTGAGTGGGAGTTCATTGTGTAATTTGATTAGATGAACTTAATTATCATGAACTTAGTCTAAAATCTTTACACTATGTCTTGTAGATCAAATGGCCAACATTGTCCTCAATTTCAACGCGTTCCTAGAGAAAACCAAGCTGAAAGATGATGGCAGCAACTATACGGACTGGGTCCGGAACCTGAGGATCATCCTCATAGTAGCCAAGAAAGATTATGTCCTAGAAGCACCGCTAGGTGAAGCACCAATCCCAGAAAAACAAGACGTTATGAACGCTTGGCAGTAGCGTGCTGATGATTACTCCCTCGTTCAGTGCGGCATGCTTTACAGCTTAGAACCGGGTCTCCAAAAGCGTTTTGAGAAACATGGAGCATATGAGATGTTCGAGGAGTTGAAATTGGTTTTCCAAGCTCATGCCCGGGTCGAGAGATATGAAGTCTCCGACAAGTTCTTCGGCTGTAAAATGGAGGAAAATAGTTCTGTAAGTGAGCACATACTCAGAATGTCTGGGTTGCACAACCGCTTGACTCAGCTGGGAGTTAATCTCCCGGATGACGCGGTCATTGACAGAATCCTTCAGTCGCTTCCACCAAGCTACAAGAGCTTTGTGATGAACTTCAATATGCAGGGGATGGAAAAGACCATTCCTGAGATATATTCAATGCTGAAATCAGTGGAGGTGGAGATCAGAAAAGAACATCAAGTGTTGATGGTGAATAAAACCACTAAGTTCAAGAAGGGCAAGGGTAAGAAGAACTTCAAGAAGGACGGCAAGGGAGTTGCCGCGCCCGGTAAGCCAGTTGCTGGGAAGAAGCCAAGGAATGGACCCAAGCCCGAGACTGAGTGCTTTTATTGCAAGGGAAGTGGTCACTGGAAGCGGAACTGCCCCAAATACTTAGCGGACAAGAAGGCCGGCAACACCAAAGGTATATGTGATATACATGTAATTGATGTGTACCTTACCAGTACTCGTAGTAGCTCCTGGGTATTTGATACCGGTGCGGTTGCTCATATTTGTAACTCAAAACAGGAACTACGGAATAAACGAAGACTGGCGAAGGACAAGGTGACGATGCGCGTCGGGAATGGTTCCAAGGTCGATGTGATCGCCGTCGGCACGCTACCTCTGCATCTACCTACGGGATTAGTTTTAAACCTTAATAATTGTTATTTAGTGCCAGCTTTGAGCATGAACATTGTATCTGGATCTCGTTTAATTTGAGATGGCTACTCATTTAAATCCGAGAATAATGGTTGTTCTATTTATTTGAGAGATATGTTTTATGGTCATGCCCCGCTGGTCAATGGTTTATTCTTGATGAATCTCGAACGTGATGTTACACATATTCATAGTGTGAATACCAAAAGATGTAGAGTTGATAATGATAGTCCCACATACTTGTGGCACTGCCGCCTTGGTCACATTGGTGTCAAGCGCATGAAGAAGCTCCATGCAGATGGACTTTTGGAGTCTCTTGATTACGAATCATTTGACACGTGCGAACCATGCCTCATGGGTAAGATGACCAAGACTCCGTTCTCCGGAACAATGGAGCGAGCAACCAACTTATTAGAAATCATACATACCGATGTGTGCGGTCCAATGAGTGTTGAGGCTCGCGGAGGATATCGTTATGTTCTCACTCTCACTGATGACTTAAGTAGATATGGGTATGTCTACCTAATGAAGCACAAGTCTGAAACCTTTGAAAAGTTCAAGGAATTTCAGAGTGAGGTTGAGAATCAACGTGACAGGAAAATAAAATTCTTACGATCAGATCGTGGTGGAGAATATTTAAGTCACGAGTTTGGTACACACTTAAGGAAATGTGGAATAGTTTCACAACTCACGTCGCCTGGAACACCTCAGAGAAATGGTGTGTCCGAACGTTGTAATCGCACTCTATTGGATATGTGCGATCTATGATGCCTCTTACCGATTTACTGCTCTCATTTTGGGGCTATGCTTTAGAGACTGCCGCATTCACTTTAAATAGGGCTCCGTCGAAATCCGTTGAGACGACACCGTATGAATTATGGTTTGGGAAGAAACCTAAGCTGTCGTTTCTAAAAGTTTGGGGATGCGATGCTTATGTCAAGAAACTTCAACCTGAAAAGCTCGAACCCAAGTCGGAAAAATGCGTCTTCATAGGATACCCCAAGGAAACTATTGGGTATACCTTCTACCTCATATCCGAAGGCAAGATCTTCGTTGCCAAGAGCGGGTCCTTTCTGGAGAAGGAGTTTCTCTCGAAAGAATTGAGTGGGAGGAAAGTGGAACTTGATGAGGTGATAGTCACCCCTTCCGAACCGGAAAGTATCGCAGAGCGGGAAGATGTTCCTGTGGTGCCTACACCGACTGGGGAGGAAGTTAATGATGATGATCATGAAGCTTCGGATCAAGTTACTACTGAACTTCGTAGGTCCACAAGGACACGTTCCGCACCAGAGTGGTACGGCAACCCTGTCCTGGAAATCATGTTGTTAGACAACGGTGAACCTTCGAACTATGAAGAAGCGATGGCGGGCCCGGATTCCGACAAATGGCTAGAAGCCATGAAATCCGAGATAGGATCCATGTATGAAAACGAAGTATGGACTTTGACTGACTTGCCCGATGATCGGCGAGCCATAGAAAACAAATGGATCTTTAAGAAGAAGACGAACGCGGATGGTAATGTGACCATCTACAAAGCTCGACTTGTCGCTAAGGGTTATCGACAAGTTCAAGGGGTTGACTACGATGAGACTTTCTCACCCGTAGCGCAGCTGAAGTCCGTCCGAATCATGTTAGCAATTGCCGCATACTATGATTATGAGATATGGCAGATGGACGTCAAAACGGCATTCCTTAACGGCTTCCTTAAGGAAGAGTTGTATATGATGCAGCCGGAAGGTTTTGTCGATCCTAAGAATGCTAACAAAGTATGCAAGCTCCAGCGCTCGATCTATGGGCTGGTGCAAGCATCTCGGAGTTGGAACATTCGCTTTGATGAGATGATCAAAGCGTTTGGGTTTACACAGACTTATGGAGAAGCCCGTGTTTACAAGAAAGTGAGTGGGAGCTCTATAGCATTTCTCTTATTATATGTGGATGACATACTATTGATGGGAAATGATATAGAATTCTTGGAAAGTATAAAGGCCTATTTGAATAAGTGTTTTTCAATGAAGGACCTTGGAGAAGCTGCTTATATATTAGGCATCAAGAACTATAGAGATAGATCAAGACGCCTCATTGGTCTTTCATAGAGTACATACCTTGACAAGATATTGAAGAAGTTCAATATGGATCAGTCCAAGAAGGGGTTCTTGCCTGTATTACAAGGTGTGCAATTGAGCACGGCTCAATACCCGACCACGGCAGAAGATAGAGAAAAGATGAGTGTCATCCCCTATGCCTTGGCCATAGGGTCTATTATGTATGCCATGCTGTGTACCAAACCTGATGTAAACCTTGCCGTAAGTTTGGTAGGAAGATACCAAAGTAATCCCGGCATGGAACACTGGACAACGGTCAAGAATATCCTAAAGTACCTGAAAAGGACTAAGGATATGTTTCTCGTTTATGGAGGTGACGAAGAGCTCGTCGTAAAGGGTTACGTCGACGCTAGCTTCGACACAGATCTGGATTACTCGAAGTCACAAACTGGATACGTGTATATTTTGAATGGAGGAGCAGTAAGCTGGTGGAGTTGCAAGCAAAGCGTCGTGGCGAGATCTACATGTGAAGCGGAGTACATGGAAGCCTCGGAGGCAGCGCAGGAAGCAGTCTGGATGAAGGAGTTCATTACCGACCTAGGGGTGATTCCCAATGCGTCGGGCCCGATGACTCTCTTCTGTGACAACACTGGAGCTATTGCTCTTGCGAAGGAGCCCAGGTTTCACAGGAAGACCAGGCATATCAAGCGTCGCTTCAACTCCATTCGTGAAAGTGTTCAAAATGGAGACATAGATATTTGTAAAGTACATACGGACTTGAATGTAGCAGATCCGTTGACTAAACCTCTCCCTAGAGCAAAACATGATCAACATCAGGACGCAATGGGTGTTCGATTCATCACAATGTAACTAGATTATTGACTCTAGTGCAAGTGGGAGACTGTTGGAAATATGCCCTAGAGGCAATAATAAATGGTTATTATTATATTTCTTTGTTCATGGTAATTGTCTATTGTTCATGCTATAATTGTATTGTCCGGAAATCGTAATACATGTGTGAATACATAGACCACAAAGTGTCCCTAGTAAGCCTCTAGTTGACTAGCTCGTTGATCAATAGATAGTCAAGGTTTCCTGACTATGGACATTGGATGTCGTTGATAACGGGATCACATCATTAGGAGAATGATGTGATGGACAAGACCCAATCCTAAGCATAGCATGATAGATCGTGTAGTTTCGTTTGCTAGAGCTTTTCCAATGTCAAGCATCTTTTCCTTAGACCATGAGATCATGCAACTCCCGGATACCATAGGAGTGCTTTGGGTGTGCCAAACATCACAACGTAACTGGGTGACTATAAAGGTGCACTACGGGTATCTCCGAAAGTGTCTGTTGGGTTGGCACGGATCGAGACTGGGATTTGTCACTCCGTGTGACGGAGAGGTATCTCTGGGCCCACTCGGTAATGCATCATCATAATGAGCTCTATGTGACTAAGGCGTTAGTCACGGGATCATGCATTGAGGTACGAGTAAAGAGACTTGCTGGTAACGATCGAATCTCGGGCAAGTAACATACCGATTGACAAAGGGAATTGTATACGGGATTGATTGAATCCTCGACATCGTGGTTCATCCGATGAGATCATCGTGGAACATGTGGGAGCCAACATGGGTATCCAGATCCCTCTGTTGGTTATTGACTGGAGAGGCGTCTCGGTCATGTCTACATGTCTCCCGAACCCGTAGGGTCTACACACTTAAGGTTCGGTGACGCTAGGGTTGTAGAGATATGCGTATGCGGAAACCCGAAAGTTGTTCGGAGTCCCGGATGAGATCCTGGACGTCACGAGGAGTTCCGGAATGGTCCGGAGGTGAAGAATTAGATATAGGAAGTCATGTTTCGGCCACCGGGAAAGTTTCGGGGGTTACCGGTATTGTACCGGGACCACCGGAAGGATCCCGGGGGTCCATCGGGTGGGGCCACCTATCCCGGAGGGCCCCGTGGGCTGAAGTGGGAAGGGAACCAGCCCCTAGTGGGCTGGGCGCCCCCCCATGGGCCTTTCCCCATGCGCCTAGGGTTGGAAACCCTAGGGTGGGGGGCTTCCCACTTGCCTTGGGGGGCAAGGCACCCCCTTTGGCCGCCGCCCCCCACCCTAGATGGGTTTGGCCGGCGCCCCCCCAGGGGGCCTATATAAAGGGGGTAGGGAGGGCAGCAAGATCTCAGCCTTGGGCGCCTCCCTCCTCCCCTGCTACACCTCTCTCTCTCGTAGAAGCTCGGCGAAGCCCTGCCGGCATCCCGCTACGTCCACCACCACGCCGTCGTGCTGCTGGATCTCCATCAACCTCTCCTTCCCCCTTGCTAGATCAAGAAGGAGGATACGTCGCTGCACCGTACGTGTGTTGAACGCGGAGGTGCCATCCGTTCGGCACTCGGTCATCGGTGATTTGGATCACGGCGAGTACGACTCCGTCATCCACGTTCATTGGAACGCTTCCGCTCGCGATCTACAAGGGTATGTAGATGCACTCCTTTCCCCTCGTTGCTAGTATACTCCATAGATGCATCTTGGTGAGCGTAGGAAAATTTTAAAATTATGCTACGATTCCCAACAGTGGCTATACCAAACAAAAATGGGACCAACCCAGATATCCTGTTCTGATGTTTGTTGCTCCGAGCCACTCTTATGTAATGCCACTAGTAAAATGTAGCAGTCGCACTGTTAAAAGTAAGGACGTGTTAAACCAATGTTGTTTTCAATGTAATGCCTCTAGTAATATGAATCAATGGCACTTTTTTTCCTGTCCTGCTAAATTTCCCATTAAGATAAGTTGCTTCTTTTTGTTAGAAATGTAACTGTCCTGGTCCGCCTATTCTCCCGTGCCCAAATGCCAACTCTGTAGCAGCTGTTAATGTAATGTTGCTGGTAAAATGAAGCAATGGCACCATTAAAGTAATGTCATATTTAACTATTGTCATAGTTAATCCTAAAGCCCATAGTAATATCTAGCAATGCTGCTGCTTTAGAAATTGCTACTATCCTTGTAGGATTGCCATTCAGATAAGGAACATGCTTCTTTTTATTTGATGTATGTTTCATCACTTGTTAGTCACCCTCCTTTCCACCTTTTTTGTGCAAACAGAGATATACATTTCACGCTTGATCTTAGTTGAACTACACAAATGATATCCAAATTATAGTTGAACATTCCACGAGCTTCACAACCAACCTTGATGTTGCTCAATTTTATGGCAACTAATGAAGAAGAAGCTCTGTGGGTTTCTTTTTCTGATGGAAATGGAACCGGGGCTGGAGCCCTTTTCTATCTACTCTTATAAAAAGCAGAGTTGGTGATGATGGTGTGCCTTCCATCCTGCAATATAGGCCGTCCGATCAATATCTAACGGATAGGAAGGAAACTATGACAATTTACCCGCGCTCCTCTCCACATTTGCAGATAAGGCCTTCCCTCGTCCATCCTTTTCTCCCACAAGATCTTGATGTTCCGTGCAACGCACGGGCATCTTGCTAGTCTTAAAAAAATGAAGAAGAAGCTGCTAGCTCGTGGGACATTGCTTCATTTTAGGTGAACTGCACCAAAATGTCCCATGAATTGAATCATCCATGTTGGTGACTGGTGTCATCCCTTCTATGATGGCGTTGACTACAGATATGGTTCCCATCAAGAGATATGTTCCTTCTTGGTCCGACCGTTTGCCAAAGATCCTGCATGTTGAGTCTGCTCTTGTGCTACTGTTTTGGCACTGCCATGATAAAGCAGTAATGTTATTATTTTGCACTTTAATCTAGTGGCAATATTAATTTGAGGCAATGTTTTGGCACCGCTAGTGCCACTGATTTTTTTATATATCGAAAGAGGGGGTTTCCTCCGATTTCATTAAAGAAACCCAACCATAGAGAACCATTATCCGACAACATCTCAGTGTAAATAGGCAGTTATGCAACTACTACTAGAACGGACTGAGTACTAGCAGGAGACAAGTTCGCCTCATAAGCTAGGCAGGTAGGGGGACGCAACACCAGCTCGACCAAGTTTGGATTACAACCCAAATGCTACCACAGAAACATCAGGGGGGAAGATAGGGACTGAAAGAGCCAGCTTCAGCATCCCGGTCTAAGCACCCCCGGCCTCCATCCTTGCGACGCACGGTACACCTTATTTGCCACCTGCTCGACCCAAGTGCCACTGATAAAATGAAGTAATAATACAGTTAAAATAGAGCGAGTGTCCTCTCTATGATTTCATTTCCAATGTAGATAAAGAAAGTGCTTCTCTTTGTTAGTATATGTTTCGTCAACTAGTCCCATTGTTAATGTTTAAGCATTTCTGCAAACTGGGGTGCTTAATTTTAGTTGATCTGCACAAAAATAGAGATTGGAATGTCTCAAGGCCCCTCCTTGTACTAACGCTGTACACTAATGTTCATCACTGGCGAAGGTGTATCGAGGAGACTTGGGTCGATTTCTAGTATGAGGCTTACCGTATGAGGCGTCGCAGGGCCCATCTCGCCCTCGTAGCATGGCATACTATGATACTATCGCAATATTTTCTTCTATTTATTAGTGTATGTTTCATCAACTAGTGCCACTATAATGTAATCATGCTTTTTCATTATATGTGCAAACAGGGTTATTCAGCTGCATTTTGGTGGAACTGCATAAATGTACGGATGGAACCGGCATATATGCAGAGTGCGAGGTGTGCCAAGTAAAAATTACCGACACCAACCATGCTCCATGCACGCATTGGCATCCACCACCACCAGTGGGATGTGTGGCGCTCTTTGTGGATGGATCTTTCTCCGCAGCAAAACCTCTAACCGAATACTAGTAGCTTATATTGGCAGTTTTTTAGGGAGTACTCTTTTCTGAAAGAAGCACCAATCTATTTTTCTTTATTTGTACACAGTGTCACAACTTTGAACCAAAGGTCCAGAGCTATTTTAGGGTGATTGGCGTAGTACTCAGAGACTGATTGTAAGCATGATTTTCATTAGCTGTCACACTAATTGTAAGCATGAGCAGATGGAAGATTAGGTTAGTGCGAAGCTTACCTTAAACCCTACCGCCGCCATTGAAACGAGGCGAGCGTCGAGAGAACCGTGGAGAACGGCGGGGAAGCGACGTCACGCAATCCGGCCTCCTCTTGCGGTGGGAGAACGAATACTCCTGTGGCTCCAGCTGGCTCTGCACCCTCACGAACGGCACACCGTACTCGATCGAGTCGTTATACTCTTGATGCTCGACCTTCGACCTGTACGCCCACGACCTCCACCTGACGTTCGCCTCGGGCGAATCTGTCTACTCCATAACCCAAAGGAGATAGTCGATGAACTCGAAGGACTGCAGCGTGACTGCCGCCGAGGAGTACATCGCCGCCCTCATCGCCGATGTCTCGCTCTTTCGCATACATTGCCACATGTCCCTCACCGTCCTTGAAATCTCCCACTCATTGTCAAACCAAGTAAGGATCTCCTTCAACCTGGCTAACTTTGCTAGGTCACCGTCGGTGATCTGCCCGATTCATTGTTGCATCCTCTCCATAGATGTCCTTCTGAGAGGTCCGTTGCTAGCTTTGGATGATGGGAGGAGAGACGGTGGTCTTGCAATGGAGAAGAGGGAGAGGAGCGCGCGGCCGCAATTTAGGATTGGACGAGAGGGCTAGCGCGCTGCGACTAGATCAAAATCAAAATCAATTTACCCTTCAATTAAGAAAGCGACCCCACATTAACTAGTCTCCCTTTTATTCTGGGTCATAATTGACCATGATTTTCACAAATAAAATATATGTTATACATTGCAAAAATAATACAATTTGAAAGTACATTCAGATACGATCCAAACGATACAATTTTTGGTGACATGCATTCACATTTTGCTTGTCAAATACAGTATGTGGTCAAACTTTTACCCAAAATACGCAAAACAAAAAATACTTCCAAGACCAGCGCTGCTCCTCTCCTCTTAAACCACCGCCGCTCCTCTCCTGTTCCAATCTAAATCCAGCGCCTCTCCTCTCCCGTTCTAATCCAAAACCAGCGCCGCTCCTCTCCTCTTCCATTCAAAAACCACCGCCGGCGAGTGAAAGTACTGTGGAGAAGTAGATTGATGGAGGAGTACAACCGATACATGAGGATCGCAGACGGCGACCCTGTGAAGCTAGCTAGGACATTGGAGATATAGTCTTGGTTTGACAACAAGGACCAACTAGCGGTGACGGCGACATCCATGGCCAAATATCTGCAACAGAGCGAAAAGGCGGCGATACTCCTGAAGGAAGTCGCGCCGGAGTACATAGAGATGCTCCTCTGGGCCATGGAGCAAACAGATTCACCGAATCCGATCATGAGGCAGCGGTGGTGGGAGTATCGATCCCAGATGGAGCATCCACCAGAGATTGAAGGATCGAGCATCTACAGGGTGCCATTTGTGAGGGTGTCGTTCCAGAGCGAGCCGGTGGAGTCTTCGTCGACCGAACCCAACTGCAAGAGGAGAAAAGAAGTTGGCCCGACAATGGTTCCCCGCCATCCTCTCCCTCGTCGTTCACATCGTCTCATGGGGCGACTATCTGCCGCCGAGGAATAGGAGGGGACT
The DNA here is from genome assembly GCF_002575655.3 of Aegilops tauschii subsp. strangulata. Lineage (NCBI taxonomy): Eukaryota > Viridiplantae > Streptophyta > Magnoliopsida > Poales > Poaceae > Aegilops > Aegilops tauschii. Next base: position 430,002,949 of record NC_053038.3, read on the forward strand.
GCCCCCCAGCCCAATAGTCGGGCAGGTTGTGAATTGTCAGGAGGAGCTTAGGGTTGTCAGTATTTGCAGGTTGTGAATTGTGTTTCGTGTTGTATATTTTGAGAGTACTTCCAGATATGAATGTCTTTTGAATTTCAGATTTGCAGTATTGAGCATATGAAGTATTTTATGAATTCTAGAGATCTATTTTTAGCACTTAAAAAAATGTAGTTTCATAGGAGTATAAAAGTGCAGACAATGTGATTCTCAGAGAAGAAACTGCAAGTTTCTGTTTCAGATAAGAAATTGCAAGTTCAGTTTCAGATAAGAAACTGCAACTTTCAGAGGCAGAGCATTTGTATTAACATAGCCTTTTCAAACAGGGATAACATCATGTTGGAAGTTTTATTCATGGTCGAAAATGGAACTACCAGCTAGTTAACATCATGCTGATCAACCTTCATGCATAGCACATCTTCATATGTTGCACAGTCAAGAAGATATGCTATTTTCAAAATGCCCACACAATGTCGAGTGTGCGAAAAACAGAGAAAATGAGGGACGAAGTTTTGGCAAGTGCTGGACGTGGTGTGCGTAGATGACAATGGGGACCCACATGTCAATAATGGCACAGGCGAAAATTTTGGAGATATTTTCCCTGCATCAGGTGGAATCGAACCCGGGCAGAACAACGGTCAGGTAGTGTCACTTGGCCACTGGGCTAGTTCAGTAGTTTCGGTACAAGTAAGGCACTGCCTCAGGTGGTCCGATCTCGTCCTGCACCTTTGTGCGCTCGCCGCGGTGCCGCTGTCTGCCGTTGTGAACATGCTAAACAAACGAGAGGAATCTAGAGAGGACCGTACATGGAGAGGCGGAAAGTCAGGACCCACCAGGTGTATGGCCGTACGCAAGCAAGTGCCTCATTGAAAAAAATACTTCCTCCTGATGCTATACTGACGTTGGGGCCCACGGGTTTGTCAACATAGTTACATTTTTTAGGTGCTTCAACGTAGTTACTAAAGGAGATAAATTTACAATGAAGGCGGGGAGCTGGCAGGTATCATTTATTATTACTGGGGCAGCAAGTATCAGCTGGGTTGTGTGCTGCCCCATCCAGGCTTTCTTTTTTAACATGCGCGGCCCACGACATGCCTGTTTGTATTTTCTTGAGGGCCGTCATGTATCGACCGGCCTATGGACCTCGCATCCGAGGTTTTATTTTTCCTGAAACATCGGCAGCCCAACTTATGTATTTTTTCGAAGAACACACAGAGGTTTGTTCTATTTTTCTATATAAGAATAGGAACGCCTGGTCCAACTTATGTTTCCCTTCTAACTATATTATATATATTTAAATTATTTTATATGTTATTATATATTATTGTTATTGTCATCATATATTTAACAGATACTTATATATATAAGAAAACAATATCCCACATCTAATTAACTTATAAAAATAATTTCTTAACAATAAAATCCTGGATTTTTTTACATTAAGGCAACGAAAATCCTGGTGATTGTGTACAAAAGCTTGGTAAGATTTAAGGACCAATATAATAATAAATCACTTATTATTTAAATATATTTATAGCAAAATGCTCAGCCCTGTTTATTTTTTGATAACATTGCTGCGCCCAACCCAACATTATAATTAGAATCAGCCCAGAAAATCATGTATTTTGAGAAAGTGCAAATGGCCTGTAATTTTTTAGGAAAGAATTAAATGGGCTGCATGGATGCTACATTATTTGTTCACCCAGCCCAACAAATGGACTGTAATTCTAAAAAAAAGAGATCAATTTGACTGTAAATTCTGAGAAAATGGGTTGAATATGTGCGCTGAAATGTGGGCCAATAGGTCGAAGCCAACGCAAGTCGTTGTCAACTTAGTCAACAAATGATTCTGACATCGTTAGCCATTGGATTTACATCCAACGACCAGCATCCATCTTCAATCTCTCGTATTCTTCCTCTAGCGCCGCCGGGACCACCTGCTCCTGCCTCCTGCTGCTAGTAGCTCTGCTTAGCACGCTTCGCTATGAAGTGCTACCCCACCGCCGGCCAGGCCATCCCTCCACCCCTCCACACCTCCTGCTCTTCTCCACCGACTGCCGAACCACACCGCACCAGAACCAGTTAACCCTCGTACACCTCTCTGTCTGCGACTCCACTCCCGCGTCTTCCCATCTCCAGCTCGTTGCTGTCCGGGGCCTCGCCGTCGTCCACCACCTTGGATACGCTCGGCGCGGCGTGGTCAACACACAAAAATGAATACTCCCCCTGCTATCTAGGAACCACCATAGTGGGAGGCTGACTTGTGGGCCTACTAAGTTGACGGGGACGGAGAGCTTTGTCCACTTAGTCAATATAAACGATTCTAGCTCTAGTGACCGTACAATATCCATCCAATGGCTGTAGTGCTTCTTCAACCTCTGGTCTTCTTGCTCCAGCCGCCCAAACCAGCGTCGGTCTTGCCGCCTGCTCTTACCTCCCGTGGCCGGCTATGCTGCCGCGGAGGCCTCACCGCCCCTACTACTCCCACCGCTAGCCAGGCCATCCCTCTACTCACACACGCCCCCTGTTATTCTGCGGCGACGGCAGCCTCACACCGCAACCGAACCAGCGAACCCTCGTACTCCTCTCTGCATGGGCATCCACTGCCGCGTCTTCCCCGGCTCCGTGTCATCCCCTTCCTAGGCCTCGCCGTCGTCCACTGCCCTGGTGCTCTCGACGCGGCGTGGTCAACGTGGTCAATGAACGATGTCCATCGGAAAAGTACTGTACGTGGAGAGGCTGATAGCTGGGTCCACGGCCGCAGCAAGGAAGTGCAACCTTATTACACGTAAAATAATGATTCCTCCACCTGACAGCAGGGACCCACCTGACGGGCCACCGTATTTCACGAAAAACCATTTCCCCCCTGACTGCTGGGACTGACAAGCTACATCTTCGCACGCAAGGAAATGCGTCCATATTACGGGCAAAAAAATGATTCGCCCCCTGACTGCTAGGACCCACCAGCTACATCTTCGCACACAAGGAAGTGCCTCCTGATCCTCCCTGACAGTCGGGACCCACCTGGTCGAAGCGTACATAGCATTGTCATTCTGGTAGTGAACGTGTACGCACATACTGGTCGACCAATCTGTCTGCACGCTGCAACGATGAACCGTGGCCGCGTAAGGAAGGGCACGTGTCGTAGTTGAGGCGCGCACGTAGCATGTAGACGTACGTACAACCAGGGTGCAAGAAAGTAAATACGGCCATGTACGTACATACGGGCGGGGTCTCGAACGCCTACTCGCGCATACGTACGGCCAGGGCTCGTGTACATGGATGGGTCGGAACGGAGAAAATGCGTTGCCGTGTTCATCGGGAGCCAACCGGCTTGGACGGAACAGCCGATCGAAACGAGGCCTGGCGTACCGCAGAACAAAGGAAACGGCCGTGTGTTCGATCGGCCACGGTCGAAACGGGATCCTATTCATCTGGAGGGGTCTGCGTACCGCAAAACGGAGGAAACAGACTTCTCTTGGACCTCCTATGGTCGAAACGGGGTCCTGTTGATCGGGAGTGGTGTGGCGTACCGCAAAATGGAGGAAACCGACTTGTGTTGGAGAGCTACGATCGAAACGGGAGTCCTGTTCATCGGGAGGGGTGTGGCGTAGCGCAAAACAGGACTCCACGAGATATTGTTCATCTCCACCATCGACTGCCTCCACGGGCTACTGTTCATCCACCGCTGACCTCCTCCAACCTCGACATGCGACTGTTCATCCACGGCGTCTCCCCTCCTGCCTCCACCAGCCACTGTTCATCCACGGGCTCCTGTTCATCCAGCCTCCACCGCTCCTCCACCGGCTACTGTTCAACCAGCCCTCTCCATGGGGTCCTGTTCAACCACCTATCCATAGGGTACTATTCATCCAGCCCTCCACCGGCTACTGTTCAGCCAGCCCTCCACGGGGTCCTGTTTATCCACCCCCAACCGGCTCGATCGGGGTCCGGTTCATCCAACGGGAACATCCTTTACCACCACGGGGACCTGTTCATCCACCCCCCACCGGGAACTGTTCATCCAACCCCGCCCCCCAACAACGCTCACTGTTCATCAAGAGGCAGCATCGATCGGCTTCAGTTAGAAGCAGTAGCGAAGGAACACTCGGGTTCAGTTAACAGCAAGGGATCGATCTGGGTTAAGTAACGTAGCTAGTGCAATCGCTCGGGTTCAGTTAGAGCCCAACTCCTCGCTCGGGTTTAGTTAGAGCGCAACGCCTCGCACAAACGCGTGTACGTGTATGAGAGAAACGCGCAAACCTCCGTGCATCGCTCGGCCTCGACCACCCATCGTAACCGGGAACTCCCCGATATTTTCCTCGCCCTCGCTTCTACCACTTTTTTTCCATCATGGATGGCCCAAAGAATGTCATGCAGCTGCGTCTCCAGCCCGCCCAGGACGAAAAGCCCATTTTTTGTCATGATTTTTTGTCATAGAAGTAGGAGCCCACTGCATCTATGATGATACCGGGTTTTGTCACAATTATCGTCATAGAAGTGTCATAAGCATGACAGAAAAAAATTCGTTCGGCCCAAAATTTCACGGATGTGTCTTTTTTTGTAGTGTTTATCCACCATCAATCCACCAAAGCAGGAGTATGGTTTTACACCTCACGGCGGCCCGAACCTGGGTAAAAACTGCCTGTGTGATCTCTGTCGTGCTGTGTGACGCTTCTCCACTCTTTGTGCAACGTTCCCATCCCCCCGCCGAACCAAAAGGGGCCGATGGCCCCATAGGTGGTCGTGGTTTCCCATGACATCTTTGGCGCGCCAGGTAGGGGGGTCACTTGCGCGAACCCGAGAGCATCAGCAGCGCATCATCTTCATCGCCATGTTCATCATCAGTAGCGTCATCGACAATGGCGCCCAAGAAGAAGCTCGGAGCTACGAATCACCCGTCCACCTCGAAGACCCCGCCGCCCGCGACCGCCGACGTTGCGGGGAATGCGGGGGCGCGTGAGGATGTGGACGCTGCGGGGGACGTGGTCGGTTTAGGGGGCGTAGCCACCACCTCCCCCATGGCCGAAGCAGGAGTGGGAGGCACCGAGGAAGGACAACATCAACAATATCCCATCGGCCATGCTCTACGAGGTACAGATGGAGAGATTATTCCGTCTGCACCCCTTCTCCTAGCCGAAGGGCATAGCCGTAGTGGTGGCAATTGTTCTGGGGCGAATCGCAACCCTCCGGCTGCCCCCACTGCGGGCGCGACCGCAGGGCACGCGCCACACCAGAACGGGCTGACACAACTACTGTGCCCAATGGACCCGCTGGCCCTCAAGCGCCTTCACCTCGTCACCACGCCATCCAAGCGGCTGGTTCGTAGCGACGAGGGCACGATGCGGTCGCTACCGGCGCCACAAGGAGCCTAGCGATGCTGCGATCTACATCGTCGTCACCTATGCAAAGCACTGCCTCAGAGGCCATGCCGCGGGCCCAGCTCTTGTTGAGATTTCCGCCGGCAGCCGATCAGATGGAGGAGTGGCGAGCCACCATCCAAAGCCTGATTGGTTTCGCCGAGGCGGGGGGATCACAGCAAGCTGGGCCTCCACGGCCTCCCAGGCAACGACAACGGCTCGTGCTGCTGGCCGTACGGAAGGGGCCACTGACGGAGTCCTGGATTTGGGGGGTCCCCGGCGTCCGGGCTATGTGACATGGGCCGGACTGGTGGGCCGTGAAGATACAAGATAGAAGGCCTTCCCCTATGTCCGGATGGGACTCTCCTTTGCGTGATGGCAAGCTTGGCGTTCGGATGTAAAGTTTCCTTTCTCTGTGAACCAACTTTGTACAACCCTAGGCCCCTCCGGTGTCTATATAAACTGGAGGGTTTAGTCCGTAGAGGCAATCACAAATCATACAGGCTAGACATCTAGGGTTTAGCCATTACGATCTCGAGGTAGATCAACTCTTGTAACCCCTATACTGATCAAAGTCGATCAAGCAGGAAGTAGGGTATTACCTCCATTAAGAGGGCCCGAACCTGGGTAAACATCGTGTCCCCTGCCACTTGTTACCTTCGATCCTCAGACGCACAGTTCGGGACCCCCTACTCGAGATCGTCCGGTTTTGACACCGACATTGGTGCTTTCATTGAGAGTTCCTCTGTGCCGTCGACACAAGGTTCGATGGCTCGTTCGATCATCTACAATGATGCCGTTTCCGGGGAAGCTTTCCTCCCCAGCCAGATTTTTGTATTCGGTGGCTTCGTTCTGCGTGCCAACTTGGTTGGCCACCTTGAATAGATCGACAGCTACGCCCCTGGTCATCAGATCAGTTTCGGAAAATCTGAGCTATGTCGCTGATATCCGAGGAGACCTGATCTTAGAAGGGTTCGCGGCCCCGGCCACCGCTCTTGCCTTAGATCTGGAGTAGACTACCAGGTCCGAAGATGGGAGTTTAGAGCCCGCCGGACTCTCTACAATTATGGAGCTCGCTGCCGGAGATCCGGAAGGGACTGTGTCACTGGCAAGCTTGGAGTCAAACCGGGATCCCCTCGTCATTGAAAGCCTGGACTCGCCCCCGGACACCCGCTCCGAACTCTCGAGGTCCACGTCAAGCGAGCAGGGCCAGGAGGCTCCTGCCCCGCCTAGCTCCATGGACTCTCGCTTCCCCGTCCAAACCTCGCTTTTGAACGAGGCCCTGGACCTAATGCGATCGCTTGCCATTACAGAGGAATCACTTCCGAACTACGCTCAGTCCGGACTAGGGGCTGAGAGCGAGGAATTTTATGTCCCACCCACCACCCACTTCATAGCCACCATCGAAGATTTAACCGACATGCTGGACTACGCCTCCGAAGACATCGACGGCAAGGACGACGATGCCGGAGACGAACAAGGCCAAGACCCGCCGTTTACCGGATGTTGGAAGGCCACCTCCACATATGACGTGTACATGGTGGACACACCCAAAGAAGATGACGACGACGGCAGGAAGGATCCGGTCGAGGACGACCCTGCTGAAGCACCACCAAACCATCGATGTCAGCGGCGCCGTTCAAAATCGCGTCGCGAAAAAGACGGTAATACCGGCACCGGAGACAATAACACTTCGGAGAACGCCGAAGACCCCGAAGCCCCCGTCGAGCCAACATCCGAGCAGAATGATTGGGAGGAGGGGCAAGTTAACCCCGACGATCCGGTCGGGAACGAGGACTCAGAAGATAGTAACTATCTACCACTCTCCGAGGATGATGTGAGCCTCGGCGACGAAGACTTCATCATGCCAGAGGAACCACTCGAGCAGGAGCGCTTTAAGCGCCAGGTAATCGCCACTGCGAGAAGCCTAAAAAAGAAGCAGCAACAGCTCCAAGCCGAACAAGATACACTCAACGACAGATGGACCAAGGTCCAAGATGCCGAAGAGTACGGCCTTCAACGCCCAGCCAAGAGATATCCGAAGCTTCGGCTACTACCATAATTTGACGACGAGGCCATCGAGCCCATACCGTTAAGACATGACCATGCTGATGAAACAGACCGGCCACCACGCGGAAGAGATAAAGCGACCACCTATGACGAACACCAACCCGCGCCACCTCACCGTAGAGGCAGAGAGACAGTGGCTCCAGGATACACCTACGGCCTACAGCGGGACCTGAACCATAGAGCAGGCCAGGCCAGATCAATCTATGGATCAAGGGGCGTGCCCCAACGCGGGAAGACGGCCATCAGGCCTGGCGCGACAGGCACAACCTCACCCGGGCCGAAAACCGCATACGGACTTCATCCGAACTACGTCGTGACATCGCCCGATATAGAGGCACCGCACACCCCCTATGCTTCACCTATGAGGTAATGGAGCACCAGTTCGCAGAAGGGTTTAAACCCGTGAACATTGAATCGTATGATGGTATGACGGATCCCGCAGTATGTGTCGCATTATGGGTTCCGGCAAACCCTTGAGGTTCGAACACTGGGGTGCACACAAAGATCTCTCTCTCTAGCTCGCTCACTCAGCGATCCACGGCCTAGCTCGACGAACTCGAAGAACACTGGACACGAGGGTTTATACTGGTTCGGGCCACTGTTGTGGTGTAATACCCTACTCCAGTGTGGTGTGGTGGATTGCCTTGTTGGCTGGGGATGAACAAGTACAAGGGAAGAACGGCCTTGGGAGGAGAGGTGTTCTTGCGCTCGGTGAGCTGATGAGTGCTAGAGTGGCCTGAATGATCCGTCCCCAGCTATGGTGGTGGCTAGTCCTATCTATAGAGGCCAGGGTCCTCTTCCCAAATATTAGGCGGGAAGGGATCCCACAACGGCCAAGTTTGAAGGGGGATAGCTAGTACAAGCTATCCTGACAAAAGTATTCTGCGCCTGCCAAAGGCTCTGGTGGTGACGCCGTCCTGGGCTCCACGATGACCTCCATTCTGTTGTCCTGCTGGTCTTGGTCTCATTGCACCGATATGGAAACCTTTGCTTGACGCCTCGGGACTCCTCGCCTGCGCCTGCCTCTTTAGCACCCAAGAGAAAACTGGTACTCTGCGCCCGCTAGCGCCCGCCTGGTGCCCGCTTGGCCTTGGTCGTCATGGCTCACGTCACGCGCTCCTCGTGAGGTGCTCCTTACATTGATATGTCCGCTCCTCGCGAGCTATCCTAGCGAGGCTGCCCCAGAGGAGGTCTTGTGTCGTCTTCCTCGCGAGGTTTGGCCCCTCGCGAGGGTCTTGAGTGTTTGCTGATGAAGATGGGCCGTACCAGGCCGCTGGGCGAGCCACGCCCTGGGCCGCAGGCAGGCAAGTCTGGGGACCCCCGTTCCCAGAACGCTGACAGTAGCCACCGGGCCCAAAGCCAAAGGGCAAGTGCGGAGCGCCGCGGGCCCCAATAGCCTACGGCCTTGGTCGACGCATGGCGATTGATTGGATGTGGGCGTCTCCGCTTCCCCATGCTGCCTCGACAACCGCCCCTGACTTGACGAGTCCCCGCTGCATGCAAAAAGATCATCATTACCTGCGATCATGGAGGCCGGCGGTTGGCCTCCCTCTGGGTATAAATGAGGAGGGGGGCGGAGCCCCCATTTCTCATGTCTTCCTCCATCCCGCTCGCTTCTTCTTCCTCCTTTCTCCTCTGCTTGGCAGCGACACCCATGGCGCCAGCGAAGAGGTTCTCCGCCGCAGAGAAAGGGAAGGCCCGCCAGGAGGGGCCTGGCTCGCCACCGCCAAAGAGGGGACGCGGTCGTCCCTGCAAGCACACCGCGGCCCCCGTCGTGGCCCCTCACTCGCGCGGGCGGAGCTCTCCGAGGGCCTGCGCCGTCCTTGGCGGCCGCTGCGGCGCCTCTTCGCGTGGCGGGAACCGCCCAGGTCATGGCAGCCCCGTCAATGAAGGGAGGCGCGCCATGGTCGCCCGGCCTCCCCGGTCGCGCTTCCACTCGGCGGAAGTGCTGGCGGAGTTCGTCGTGTGGTTGGAGAACCCGACTGGCACCTGGCTTTAGTTCCCGTGCTCCTTCGCCGGCGAACTGCCGGCCACGGGTCCCGGCGGTCTCTGGCTGCAGGCGAATGGTTGCGGCAGCAAGGCTTCGTGGGTCGTGGTGGAGGTCTCTGCCGCAGGAAACGTGGCCCTGGCCCGTGGTTGGCAGACTTTTGCCCGCGCTCACGGTCTGAGCAGGTGGTGCACCCTCCACTTTAAGTACGACGGCGACGCGACCCTCTTTGTGAGGGTATTCGGGGGAGATGGTCGCCGCGTCGGGTGCTGCCCTGAGGACAACGACGGCGGCGAGGTACTCGGCCTCGGCGACGGTCGTGACGAGGATGAGGATGAACTCGCCCTCGGTGCCGGCCGTGGTTCGTCCAGCTACGGCGGCTCCTGCTCCGGCGACAGCTCCAGCAGCGGCGGCTACGACCAGCCGCCACGCCGCCGTGCCCCCCAGCGTGACCCGCCGTGCCGGGCGCCCACGCATGAAGAAAGAAGCTGCCAGGAGATTCCCAGACCTAGAGAAGACGCTCCCGCGCTCCCGGCGCCACCATGTCAAGACCGCGTGCCGCCTGCAGCAGCAGTACACGGGCACCAAGACCAAGCTCCCCCTCCGCGGCGGGCCCCGGTGGCTACTGCAGGCTGCCGTGCCTTCACCCTGGAGCTGCGTAGCGTCGTTTGGCCGGGCAAGTTCAAGCAAGACCTACCTCCGTGCTACGACAGCACCCCCGGCCCTGCGGAGTTCCTGCAGCTCTACGAGCTGAGCATCGAGGTGGCCAACGGCGACGAGAAAGTCATGGCGAACTGGTTTCCCATGGCTCTCAAAGATGGTGCTCGCTCATGGCTCCTGAACCTGCCCCCAGGCTCAATCTCCTCCTGGGGTGAGATGCGCGACCGCTTCAGCGCCAACTTCCAGGGCACTCGCGACCGCCCGCCGGCCGCGGGTGACCTACCCCGCATCAAGTAGCAGCCAGGGAGACCCTGCAAAAGTACATCCAGCGCTTCAACAGTGTTCACCTCAAGATTCCCAAGGTGACGGACGAGGCCATCATCTCAGCGTTTTTCGATGGCGTCCGCGACATCAAGATGAAGGAGGAGCTCGCCATCCACGAGGAGCTGTGCACGGCTCTGGAGATGTTCAACATGGCGACCAAGTGCGCGAGAGCTAAGGAAGGGTGCCTTTCCCTCCTCGAGCTCCCGGCTACCGACCCAGAAGAGAAGAAAGCCAAGGCCAAGGACGTGAAGCGCAAGGGGGTAGCCGTGCTTGCGGCGGAGCCAGACACAAAGCGCGGTCGGGACCACCCCGAGTCGTCCAAAGGAGGCCGACCGTTCTGCGCCTTCCACAACGTACACAGCCACAACACCAATGACTGATAAGAGCTCAGGGCCATTCGAGATGGACACTTCGGTCAATGCCCCGAGCGCAATGACCGGGGCTATGGCCGAGGAGGAGGACGAAGTGGAGGACGCTGGGACGACCGCGGCCCCCGTCAGGAGTGGCGCGACCGGCCCCGCAAGGACCGCTGGCCGGACCAGCCTCGCGAGGGCGCCTGGGGGGACTAGCCTCGTAAGGACCATCCTCAGGGCAATGCTGGCCTCCCTCCGCTACTGCCGCCGCCAAGAAGGAACGGTGACCACCATCTGGACGAGGGGGCTGGGGGCTTCCAGGAGCCACGCGCTATCGCTTGCATCTTGGGCGGCGCTCAGGCCCCAGCTTCCCAGCGCATCTTCAAGCAGTTTGCTCGCAGGTGAACAGATCCCTCCCTAGGCTCGAGGCCACGCGCTCGCTCAGGTGGTCCAACTGCGCCATCACCTTCAGTTCATCGGATCAGCTCAAGTGCGCGGCCATTGCTGGCGCCCTCCCAATGCTCTGCTCACCCGTCATCAGCAACGTCCAAGTCACCAAGACCCTCATCGATGGTGGCGCAGGGCTCAATGTCCTGTCTGTCGAGACATTCGAGGGCCTCCAAGTGCCATACAATCAGCTACAGCCTACCAAGCCCTTCTCCGGAGTGACCGATGGCTCTACCACCTCGATAGGGCAGGTCCGCCTTCCCGTCACCTTTGGCCAAAGTGACAACTACCGCACCGAGCTCATTGACTTCAATGTTGCCCACATCCGCCTGCCGTACAACGCCATCCTCGGGTATCCAGCATTGGCCAAATTCATGGCGGTGACCCACCACGGTTACAACGTACTCAAGATGCTGGGGAGTGGCGGCATCATCATGGTTCCGTGTGAAGAAAGAGATGCGGTGTGCTCCCTTGAGCGCGCCTTCCAAGCCGCAGCAATCGACGACCCCGATGACCAAGGCACCATGTACCCTCCTGAAGCCATCCCCAAGAAGAAGAAGCAGCTACTCCACCAAGCGCCACAGGGAAGCGGTGCCTCCAGTGGCACCACTTCAGGATCTGTGCCCACAACCGGGGCGCCTCCCTCCCTCGCATAGGAAGGCGCGTCCGGCGCCCTCCTCAGGCTGGGCTCGGGGGCTCTCTTCTGGAGGGCCTCTGACCTGGCCAAAGTCACGAGGGAGGCGCTCGGGCACCATGTGGAGGCATGCTTCGCTGCACGTTTCCCTCAAGAGGGCACTGGGCGAGGAGCGCCCGGTGCTCAGGACTTCATCGTCAAGGCAACCCAGGAACTTGAAGAGGCAAAGACCATACACGGCGACCGCCGCCCACCATCCGGCGCAACTCCCCATCTTGGCGAGGATGGCGGGCTGCGCGTCTGCATTGACATCCCAGGGCTCAACAGGGCCGCAACTCAGGAGCGCTTCTGGCCTTCACGCGTTGGGCGGTGCGAGGGCCCAGCTCACAGCTGTGTCCGCATGCCATTTTGCCTGCCGAACGTGGCAGCCACCTTCCAGCGCAACCTGCGGAGTATCTTGGCGGCTCAGGAGGCCAGGCATCACCAGTCCTAGCAGAGATGGCGACGGTCCTCAAGGAACCACCCGAGCCCCCAGAGCCTCCTGAGGCTCAGGGTCCTGGTGGCTCATGAGGAGCGACTCCTTCATCATGCGCCTTCGGCTACCCCAACACTCTTTCGACAACGGAACCAGGTGACATTTTTTCAAGTTTATTCAGCTGGGAGCGCCCCTCGGGCTGCGTCATTCCCAGGTCGCACGGGCCTGCCCCCACGACATGTATCTTTTTACATCTCTAGCTTACTCTGTTGGGGGCGCCCCTCGGGCTAAATCATCCCCAGGCCGCTCGGGTCTGTCCTAGTGGCATGTATCGTTCTGGCATCTACCTAATCTAGCTTGTCTCCTTGCATGAGTTATCTATGGTTATCACCTGCCTGATTATCATCCACCATGGCCACCCGCGTCGCCGATCGGCCCCTTGATCATCCCGCAATGAGGGCTACTCATGCTGGCACGGCGCTTGTGCTCGGGTCCGTCCCTGCAACGCTGACAAATCTGAGCGGTCGACCAGGCCCTCAGTGCCTTCATCTTCTTGCGGAACGACCAGTGGCAGACCGGCAAGCGTGGTTGCAATTTGTATCCCTCCTCGCACTAACCTGCAGGAACCTCTCGAGGGCGACAGCAGGTGGTACCGCGGGCTCCCTCTTTCCCCGTGCAATTTGCTTGCGCGTTAAAGGGGGCTCCTGAGCATCGCGACTCAGGAGCTCTTACTGGCTCTCTAGCCCTCACCCCTGGCCTTGACCACGGCATCACGAGCTGGCATACCAGCGGCGGCTGAGCTCGCTCGAGGGCCGGGACCCAAGGACGTAGAGCACACAAAGGAGCGTGAGAAAGAGGGGAAGGCTCGCATGGGCCTAACCTGGCTGTACTATGGCCGTCGACGCACGAGTCTGGCGCTGCATGAGGAATCGACTCCGGACTGCTAAGATAAGTTTCGCACTCAGGTCGGCCAAGTGCTACGACATAGGATTCCCATCCCTCGCAGCCTTATTACGGCACGCCGCCTCGCTTTCCCGCCTTTAAGTAGCTGCTTGAGCGCTAAAGGGGACCTCTTGAGCATCGCGCCTCAGGAGCTCTTACTGGACCTCGGGCCGCTCACCTCCTGGCCTTGACCATGGCATCGCGACCTGGCATACCAGCGACGGCTGCAGCCTGCCTGGGGACCGGGACCTGTCGGCGTAGAGCACCAAGCTACTGCGAGGTTGGAAAGGGGAGACCGAGCCAGAGTAGGACATGCATTCGTAAACTTCATAATAAGGATTGCATTAACAAAAGGCATTACAGATCTTTTTACACGCCCCCATGGGGTTTTTCTCGATTCCTCGCAGGGAACAAACGAAGAAGGTTTCTAGGAGCCCTATCTACGAGCATCGACGCCGCCGACGCCATCATCAACAGTGGGCCACAGGGGGCCGACGCCAACCCCATCCAGATGAGCGGCGGCGATGGGCGGACGCTGCTGCTATGCTCCGGGCACGGCGAGAGCTCGGGGGCGCGTAGCTGTCATCGCTCGTCTCCGGAGTCTCGTAGAGCTCAGGAGAGCCGCTAGACTCCCAAGCACCACTGCTGCTGCTGGAGGAACCGCTAGTGAGGCCAGCGGCAGGCCCGACTCCGGCCGCTGTGTCGTCCCGGCGATCCACTCCAGGGCAGCACTCCAGGCGGCGGCCTTCCCCGTCGAAGATCTTGAAGAGCATCATGGAGGCACCATCGTATTCGAAGTGAATGGCGAGGGCGCCCTCCGCACGGCAAACCCGGGCGACCTCGCCCCACCCGCGGGTCATGAAAATCTTGCCCGGGGAGACGACCTCAACCTCCGCCCCCGTCGCTGGGGCTTCGCACTCGGCATGCTGTAGGCACAGCTCGAGGGGACCCCTCGGCGGCATCTCGGCGGAGAAGAACTGCGGGAAGCGAATCCAGGAGCGCGGGGGTATTGCCGCCCACACCACCAGCTCTCGCGAGGAGCCCTCGGCATGGGTTCCTGGGGCGGCGACGCGCACCACTGTGGCATGTCCACCATGGCGGCGACACGGTCGACGCTCATGGCTACCTCCCCCTCCGGATCCCTCTGCCTGGGCGTACAAAGGCAGCAGATACCCGGGGGGAGGTCGCTCTTGCCAAGGCCTCGTCACCTCCGGCCTCACGACGACGCCGCAGCAGCAGACCAGCCTCTTCTTTGGTGGGAGAAGCCCTAGCTCGTCGCGAGGGGCTTTTTCTTTCTCCGCGGCCAAGGACCTCCGTATCGGCACCATTGGAGTCGTGGCTAGATGATGAAGCAAAGAAGAAGAAGCAAGCGGAATGAGAAGAGATGGGCGATGGGGGCCCCGCCCCCTCCCCATTTATAGCAGGAGAAGGCCAACCGGCGACCCCCACAATCTCACGCAATGATGGTTTTTTCTTCTGCATGCAGGAGGGTCTCTTCAAATCGAGGGAAGTTACCAAGGCTGCATGGGGAAGCGAAGACGCCCACGTCCCGTCAGTCGCCACGCGTCAATCAAGGCCGCAGGCGGTTAGGGCCGCGGCGCTCCACACTTGCCCCTTGGCTTCGCCTCGAAGCCAAGTTCGAGCGCGCCTTGGGCCCGGGGGCTACTGTCGATGTTCTGGGAACGGGGGTCCCCAGACTTGCCTGCCTGTGGCCCATGGCGTGGCTCCACCAGCAGGCCTGGTACAGCCCATCTCCAATAGCAAACACTCAAGACCCTCGCGAGGCGGACGACACAAGACCTCCTCAGGGGCGGCCTCACTAGGCTGGCTCGCAAGGAGCGGAGAGATCAAGGCAAGGAGCACCTCGTGAGGTTCCCGTGACGTGAGCGATGACGACCAAGGCCAGGCGGGCGCTAGCGGGCGCAGAGTACCAATTTCCTCTTTGGTGCTAAGGGGCAAGCGTAGGCGAGGAGTCCCGAGGCATCAGGCAAAAGTTTCCATATCGGTGCAACGAGACCAAGACCAGCAGGACGGCAGGACGGAGGTCATCGCAGAGCCCACGACGGCGTCACCACCAGAGCCTTTGGCAGGCGAAGACCACCTTTTGTCAGGATAGCTTGTACTAGAGTTCCCCTTTAAATTGGCCGTTGTGGGATCCCTTCCCGTCTAATATTTGGGGAGAGGACCCGGGCCTCTATAAATGGGAGTAGCCACCACCTTAGGAAAGGACAGATCATTCGGATCTCCAGCCATCACACTAGCTCACCGAGCACAAGAACACCTCTCCTCAAGAGGCTGTTCTTCCCTTGTACTCATTCATCCAAGCCTACTAGGCAATCCACCACACCACACTGGAGTAGGGTATTACACCACAATGGTGGCCCGAACCAGTATAAACTCTTGTGTCCCTTGTTCTGCGGGTTCGACGTGCTGAGCTCTGATATTGCAGTGAGCGTGCGAGCTAGGGGGAGAGAGATCTTCGTGCGCACCCCAGAGTTCGAACCTCAAGGGTTTTGCCGGAACCTGAAATCTGACAGGCGGGAAGGGATCCCACAACAGCCAAGTTTGAAGGGGGACAACTAGTACAAGCTATCCTGACAAAAGTAGTCTTCGCCTGCCAAAGACTCTGGTGGTGACGCCGTTCTGGGCTCCACGATGACCTCCGTTCTGTCGTCCTGCTGGTCTTGGTCTCGTTGCACCGATGTGGAAAACTTTGCATGACGCCTCGGGACTCCTCGCATGCGCCTGCCTCTTTAGCACCAAAGAGGAAACTGGTACTCTGTGCCTGCTGGCGCCCGCCTGGTGCCCGCCTGGCCCTGGTCGTCATGGCTCACGTCATGTGCTCCTCGTGAGGTGCTCCTTACATTAATATCTCTGCTCCTCGCGAGCCAGCCTAGCGAGGCTGCCCCTGAGGAGGTCTTGTGTCGTCCGCCTCATGAGGCTTGGCCCCTCGCGAGGGTCTTGAGTGTTTGCTGATGAAGATGGGCCGTACCAGGCCGCTGGGTGAGCCATGCCCTGGGCCGCAGGCAGGCAAGTCTGGGGACCCCCGTTCCCAGAACACCGACTGTATGGATCGAATATTTTCTTCTCCACATTCACATGGCTCACGGTGACGATTTCCATGCCATCAATTACCCCCCCTAAAAATCAAGGGACCAGCACGACACTGGTTAACCAGCCTCCCAGAAAACTCTATTGGTAGCTGGGAAGATTTGGAAGACGCCTTTAGAGACAACTTCCAAGGTACCTATGTTTGGCCGCCAGACGCCGAAGACCTTAGTCACATAGTCCAGCAATCAGGAGAGTCAGCACGGAAACTCTGGACCAGGTTCTTAATTAAAAAGAACCAAATTGTTGATTGTCCAGACACCGAAGCCCTTGCGGCCTTTAAACACAACGTCCGTGACGAGTGGCTCGCCCGACACCTCGGCCAAGAAAAACCGTAGTCCATGGTAGTTCTCACCGCACTTATGACCCGCTTTTGCGCGGGAGAGGATAGCTGGCTAGCTCGTAGAAGCAACAACACCAGCAACCCAGGCACCTCCGAAGCCAGAGACGGCAACGGTAGGCCACGACGCAACAAACACGAGCATCGAAGCAACAATGAAAATACTGAAGATACGGCGGTCAATGCCAGATTCAGTGGCTCTAAACCCGGTCAGCGAAAGAAGCCATTCAAAGGAAACAAAGATGGTCCATCCAGTTTGGACAGAATACTCGACTGGCCCTGCCAGATTCACGACACCCCTGATAAGCCTGCCAATCATACCAACAGAAATTGTTGGGTCTTTAAACAAGCTGGTAAGTTAAACACCGAACATAAGGGGAAAGGGCCGCCCAGCAAGGACGACGATGAAGAAACTCGCCCACTAAAAATAGGGGGACAGAAGAACCCCCCCCCCCCCCCCCCCCCCCGCCGAGGTAAAAACGGTGAATATGATCTACGTTACTCATATCCCTAAGCGGGAGCGCAAGCGCGCATTAAGGGACGTCTAAACCATAGAGCGAGTCGCCCCAAAATTTAACCCCTGGTCAGCCTATCCGATCACTTTTGATCACAGAGACCATCCGACCAGTATCCGTCACGAAGGTTCGGCAGCATTGGTCCTCGATCCAATTATTGACAGATTCCATCTCACGTGAGTCCTTATGGACGGCGGCAGCAGTCTTAACCTACTTTATCAGGACACTATCCGCAAAATGGGTATTGATCCATCAAGAATCAAACCAACTAAAACTACCTTTAAAGGAGTAATACCTCGTGTAGAGACCCGCTGCATAGGCTCAATAACACTGGAAGTGGTCTTCGGTTCACCGGACAACTTCCAAAGCGAAGACTTGATCTTCAACGTCGTCCCTTTCCGCAGTAGTTATCACACACTGCTCGGGAGAACCGCCTTCGCACGCTTCAATGCGGTCCTGCATTACGCTTACTTAAAGCTCAAAATGCCTGGACCCCGCGGCGTTATTATAGTTAATGGAAACACGGAGCGCTCCCTCTATACCGAGGAGCATACCCCGGCCCTTGTATCGAATTACAGGGTGGCCTCATTGAGCCGAATACTACATCGGCAGTCAAGCCCCTGGACACTGTCAAACGAGTCCGGTCTACCCTACAGAATGGCAGTCCGTCTCGTCCAGAACTAGATTAGCAACTCATCCTCCGTCAAAGCCCCAACCTGATAGCGGCATACGTACCACACGTAGATAACTACACACTAAAGATACCATGGGCAAGGACGGAGGCGTACTAAAAATAAAGTCCACGATACGGCTCAACCCTATCCGGACCCTTCATATTCTTCCCTTTTTTCTTCTTATTTTTATTTTCCAGGTTCTTTACAAACCACAACACCTTTTGATGGTACCTAGGGCCCTTTTCCAGGCCCCTTATGTATACTCGATCATTGATCCTCTCAAAGTATCATACACCAAGGCGAACGGCGCAGACGTGCGGCAGAGTGTCCAAAGGATCTACAAGATCATCTTTTCCTTTTTAGGACCTATATACAACTTTCCCTTGTTCTGGGCATGTAAAATAGCCTCGATGCTTATGGCATCCTCTGTAAAAATATGTTTTGACCTATCAATCAGACTACAATGGAAACAGTTTCACCCAATCTTATTAGGTATTGGCTTATTTCTTAATCTGTCTTCCCTCTTCACATCGGATTGGCATATACAGCCCGGCACGATTTAAATCGCCAGGGGCTCTATTCAGCTATATATATTTTCAAAAACAGAAAGTTCGAACACTCTCAGAGTAGACTTCGGCGTCTCGAATACTGCATTATATGCATCGGCTCCGAATCATGTCTTTTGTCAATAGTTGGGTTGCCCGGCTCCTGTGGTTACTACCTTACATTCCGCTTGTTCGGCTAAGGTAGTAAAGGGAGAACTACTATGATTGTGTTTCTGGTTCGCCCAGTCAAGCACCTCAGTAGAGAAAGCCGAAAACTGACTGTCTTGATGCGGCAAGAGCTGGTCAGCAATTCAGCGACTTACTAAATCTCTAGCGATTTCTTCCGTATTACACGAAGGACTGGCTCTCTTCCAGTCATGTGCATAAGGCATCCAAGTGCGGATAGCCACATACGCACCAGGGGCTATCTTACAGTCCCATTGTCAAACTCCTATGGCTAAGTGAGAGTGATAAAGCCGCATAGTCTGATTGCCTGGTTCACCGCACTGACACCTCCTTTACGGACCAAGACGTTGGGTCAAGTGCTATCATGTGCTATTCCGAACACCCCCGTAGTATCTACATGGGGGCTGAAGCCGACGACTGGCAAACTCTCAGGGATAAAAATGGCTGCAAAGGAGGAAAAATACTTTAAGATAAAAGGCACAAATATATTACAAAGCTTAAGTTCATGATACAACGCCTGGTCAGGTCAGATACATTTACTCGAACATATTTTCCTTCGAG
Source organism: Aegilops tauschii subsp. strangulata (assembly GCF_002575655.3). Classification (NCBI taxonomy): domain Eukaryota; kingdom Viridiplantae; phylum Streptophyta; class Magnoliopsida; order Poales; family Poaceae; genus Aegilops; species Aegilops tauschii. Next base: position 430,022,166 of record NC_053038.3, read on the forward strand.
CATTGACCCTCTATCAAACGGGCACCCTCTAGGACGTCTTCAAAATAGCACTCCGGCTTGTGGTGGTCCTTGCCCCCTGGCGGGCCCTCGACTGCCACGACGGCGGCCTTCATTTTCGCCCAGTGCATCTTGACACGGGCGAAGGCCAGCCGCGCACCTTCTATACATGACGACCACTTGACCGCGTCAATTCAGGGCAGCGCGTCGACGAGTCGCTGCACCAGGCCGAAATAGCTGCTTGGAATGGGTTCGGTTGGCCACAGCCGGACTATGACGTCCCTCATGGCCAATCCAGACATCATATGAAGCTCGGCCCACTGCACCATCTGGTCATTCAACAGCGTTGGGCGCTCCTGCGTCGCGAACTGTGGCCAGAATAGCTTCTCCGTCGTGTGCCCCTCCTGGGCCCGGAAGAGCTGCGCGGCGTCGGTGGCACTCTTCGGAAGATCCGCAAAGGTGTCTGGAGCACCCCACAGTCGAGTGAGCAAGGCATACTTCTGATTGCCGAATTTACTTTGTAAGAGAAATTGCTTACCAGCCGCTATCTGTTCGGCCTGCTTGATCTCCTCACGCGCTGCTCGGTATTCGGCCCGCGCCTCCTTGGCCTCTTGAAGGGCCTTCGCAAGGTTGGTCGCCTGGGCTTTATTCTTCTCCTCTAGGGACTCGCACTTGCTAGCGGCGTCCTTGAGCGCTTGCTCCACTTCGGCCACCCGCTCCTCGTATTGGCGATGGACGACCTGTTCGGACTTCAAGTCCTCGGCCACTTTATCAGCGTCTGCCTTGTTCACCCTTGCCTGCTCCTTGGCCTGGGCAAGTTCACCCCTGAGGGTCTCGACCGCAGCAGCACTGCCTGCAATCATACACATAACAGCGCATGAGCTTCGACTCAGAGTCTGCATATTAATACAGGCATGAACGAGATATTCTGAAGCATACCTTGCGCCTCATCAAACCTCTTGTTGATGCGGACAAGATCCTCATCTGCCAGCCCCAGCTTCCACTTGAGCTCGGATACCTCGCCGGCCTGGGCGGTTGCCGCTACTAGTGAAGCCTGTTTTTCAAAATACACAAGTACATTATCTCCTGCAACTATTATCAATCCTCTGTCCGGCCTTTTTCCAAAATCCGAATAGAGTCTCAGGGGCTACTATCTATATACATGCTTATTTTTCATATGAAAAGCGGCCAAGAATATTACATCGCCTACCTCGAAGCCTGTAGTAGGCTAGTGAAGGCTTCATTCAGCCTGCTCTTGGCGGACTGAACCTTCTCAACCACCACACCCATCAGGGTGCGGTGCTCCTCCACGATGGAAGCACGTTGTAGTGCCTCCATCAGTGTGTTCGGTGCCTCCGGATTAGTGGAGGTCGCCGCTGGAGTTGGTGTTCCCCTCTCCCTTGAAGGGGGTCACTTATTCGGTTCCGGAGTCACTTGGGTTTCCGAAACGGTGTTCGGCTGGGGGCTGAATGGATCAAAGCCCCCGCCGTCAGTCTCCACGGGGATTGCGCCCCCATGTTCTCGGCAGTCGATGTATTACCCTCTGGCGCTATTTTGGCGGCCTACCGTACCTCTCCGTGGCCCCGAGAGGCCCTTCGGGACAACACTTCGGTGTCGTCCGTGGCGGTTGGTGGGGAGGCTCGAGGAGGCGACTCACTCTCCATCATCCCCGGATCCAAAGAATTCCCCTCTGATAATGATTGTTGGGGGAGGTCGCGGGCCGGACTACACCATACAATGTGTTAAATTACAATCCTAAAGATTGGGCGTATATAAGGCATCCTCGGATACTTACGATGCAGCGGGGGGCTTCGGCCTGGGGAGCCACTCGGGGATGGCTTCGGCGTTCAAATCCGAGCCATCCGGGAGGGATATTTTTTCCCTTTCGGGCGCCTCCGCCTCTGGGTCTTCGGAGGCCGCCCTTTTCTTCTTCTTCCCCTTTGGGGGAGAATGGCTTTCTGCCTTCCCCTCCTCCTCTTCATCTTCATCTTCCTCGTGGGAGGAGTGAGTTTCGGTCTCTCCGGACACTGCGTCCAATGTACCTTTACGGCGCAGGCCACCTTTGGCCTCCTTGCTCTTCTTCTTGGCCTTTTTTTCTGGCGCCTAATAGGGCGCCGGGACCAGCATCCTCATTAATAGAGGATCAGCTGGGTTTTCGGGGAGTGGAGCCGGACACATGATCCGCTCCGCCTTCTTGGTCCAGCCCTGTTTAGAGGATGGAATTCTCAGTGCACCCCCTTGGATTGATAAATTAAGTTATGTTCGGAAATTGAACACTTCCCGGAGTGACCGGATGATTGCAGTCAAGGCCGACGTCCTCGGATGTCTTCGGCCATGACTTCTGAGCCTTGAAGAGCAGCTTCCAGATCTCTTTGTACGTCGTGCCAAAGAATCGCTGCAGGATCTGTGGCCCTTCCGGATTGAACTCCCACATACGAAGAGGCCGCTGCTGGCAGGGAAGGGTTCGGCGGACGAGCATCACCTGGATCACGTCAGTGAGGCTGATGCCCTGTTCTATGATACTTTTGATGCGCTTTTGCAGCATCAACACCTCGTCGGATGATCCCCTGTCCAGACCCTTGTTTGTCCATGACGCAAGCCACAGCACGAGTCCGGATCTGAATGCAGGAGCGGCCGCCAACTTGGTGCCGCAGGGTTCAGTGATGTAAAACCACTCCTGCTGCCATATTTTGACGGTCTCCACAAAGGCCCCTTTGGGCCAGGTAACGTTGGGGAGCTTGCTCACCATGGCACCTACACAATCCGCATGCTGCCCGCCAACCACCTTTGGCTTAACATTGAAGGCCTTAAGCCACAGGCCGAGGTGTGGGGGGATGCGGAGGAATGCCTCACACATGATGATTAACGCCGAGATGTGGAGGAAGGAGTTCAGGGCTAGATCGTGAAAATCTAGCCCGTAATAGAACATGAGACCGCGGACAAAGGGGTACAGGGGAAACCCTAGTCTGCGAAGGAAGTGGGGGATGAATACCACCCCTTCGCCGGGCTCTGGAGTGGGGATGATCTGCTCCGGGGAGAAAGCCTGTGCGTGATCTCCGTAGTCAAGTACCTCGCCTCCTGGAGCTCCTTGACGTCCTCCTCCGTCACGGAGGAGGCCATCCACTCGCCTTGAGAACCGGATCGGGCCATGGCCGGAGAAGTTGGTGGTGGTGTGAAAGATTGGAACTTGGGCGCTAGAGCTTGAGGATGGAAAAGCCGAGGAAGAAGGAGGTGTGGGGTAAAAAGATGGGTCTGTATCCTCTTATAAGGGCAACTAATATCGAGGGCCCCCTCAAGTCTTAAAACTTGCCTGTTCCCAAAGGGTCGCGCAAATGGCACAGTTGGATTACCCAAACCCGTATTGATGAGAATCCCACAATAAGGGGACATGATATCTGCTTTGACAAGACATGTCGATAGAGGCTGTGCCTCGAAACACGAAGCGAGAGGCCACAAAACGGTTTGAAATAATAATAAGGCCAGACGTAACGTCTCGCCGAAAAAGCTGTCAGTAGACATGACTTATTTTGTTTTAAGTATTTTGCCCTGTGGTTGGGGGTTGTAACTGTTATACAGAGCCGGATATAGTTATTTTGATTCAACTGCTTTGCATTCGGAGGAGGTACCTGCCTTACAATGCCGAAGACAATCTGCGTGCCGGACACATCTTCATTGAAGCCTGGTTCAGGGGCTACTAAGGGAGTCCTGGATTAGGGGGTCCCCGGGCATCCGGGCTATGTGACATGGGCCGGACTGGTGGGCCGTGAAGATACAAGATAGAAGGCCTTCCCCCGTGTCCAGATGGGACTCTCCTTTGCGTGGATGGCAAGCTTGGCATTCGGATGTAAAGTTTCCTTTCTCTGTGAACCGACTTTGTACAACCCTAGGCCCCTCCGGTGTCTATATAAACCGGAGGGTTTAGTCCGTAGAGGCACAAATCATACAGGCTAGACATCTTGGGTTTAGCCATTACGATCTCGAGGTAGATCAACTCTTGTAACCCCTATACTCATCAAAGAAAATCAAGTAGGAAGTAGGGTATTACCTCCATTATATGGGCCCGAACCTGGGTAAACATCATGTCCCCTGCCTCCTGTTACCTTCGATCCTCAGACGCACAGTTCGGGACCCCCTACCTAAGATCGGCCGGTTTTCACGCTGACAGCCACCCCCACGGTGCAATCCCCACGACGGCAATCAGCACGGGAGCCACGAGGACAAGAACCCAATGACGTCTCGATGGCCTCTTCCGACCCTCGAGCATGTCAAGGCCAACGACGAGCCCCAGAAGACAGGCGGAGGGAAGGTACACGCATCATCATCAGGCGGTGCCACAACAACAACCACCGATTCGACGGGTGCGATGGCCCTAACATCGACGAGCCCGCGCTTGGAGATGGCGGTGCCTGTCTTTCGAGGCTGGGTGCCCCGCCTTCACCCGTGAGCTGCGGCAAGTCCGTTGGCCGTCCGCTCACGCGTTCAAGCCAGAGATACCTGAGAAGTATGATGGGAGACTGAACCCGGCAGAGTTCTTGAGCATCTACACCATCATTGTTCAAGCTGCCGGGGGGAGAGATGAGAAGGTGTTCGCCAATTGCTTCCCTTTGGCACTCAAGCCAAATGTGAGGTTTTGGCTGATGCACTTGCCGGAGAACTCCATCTCGACTTGAGTTGACCTATGCCACGAGTTCATTGGCGCCTTCACGTGTGGCCACCAAGAACCAGGACGGCCGAGCGATTTGCAGCTTCTCCCGCAGAAAGAAGGAGAGACTCTGCGGAAGTACATGCAAAGATTCAACCGAGTCCACAGAAATATTCCTGATATCCACCCAGCAGCTATGATAGTTGCCTTCCAGTCCAACGTGCGCAACAGCAGGATATGTTCCAAGATGAACGTTTGGTTGCCCAAGACTATGAAGGAGCTTTAAACATTGGTGGACAAGTGTGTCGGCGTTCTGGGAATGGGGGTCCCCAGACTTACCTGCCTGCGGCCCACAGCGTGGCTAAGCTAGCAGGCCGTACGGCCCATCTTCATCAACAAGGCATCCAAGACACTCGCGAGGGTCCAAACCTCACGAGGCGGGCGACGCAAGACCTCCTCTGGAGTGGCCTAGCTAGGCAAGCTCACGAGGAGTAGAGATATCAAGGCGGGGCAAACCTCACAAGGCTCTCGTGACGTGAGCCATGACGAACGACACTAGGCGGGCGCTAGTGCACGCAGCGTCCTTATTTCCTCTTTGGTGCTAAGGAGGCCAGCGCAGGCGAAGAGTGCCGAGTCATCAGGCAAAGGTTGCTATATTGGTGCAACGAGACCAAGACCAGAAGGACGGCAAGACGGAGGTCATCATGGAGCCCAAGACGGCGTCACCATAGAGCTTTTCACAGGCGAAGGCCGCTTTTGTCAGGATAGCTTGTACTAGCTGTCCCCCTTCAAATTTGCCCACCGTTGTTGGCTCCCTTCCCGCTCGATATTTGGGAAGAGGACCAGGGCCTATATAAGTAGAGCTAGCCACCATAGTAGGGGCATCTGGTCTTAGCTCGATCCAACCCGATCGAGAGCCTAACCACTAGAACACCTCAACCTCAGGAGGTTGTTCTTCCCTTGTACTGTTCATCATCAGCCCAAGAGGCAATCAACCACCACCACACTTGAGTAGGGTATTACACCACAACGGTGGCCCGAACCAGTATAAACCTCGTGTCTTTCTGTGTTGCGAGTTTGTCAAGTTTGTCCGCGAGATATTAGCGAGCTAGGGCGTAGATCGGTAGGACGGAAAGACTTCGCGCGCACCCTAGTGTTCGAACCTTAAGGGTTTGTCGAAACCCCACATTCGACATTTGGCGCGCCCGGTAGGGGTGCGCCGGAGCTCCTCTCCACCAACCTGCGCCCCGTGCCGCCGCGCTTCGTTCCCATGGCAGGTGCCCCGCCACCCACCTCTGCGGTCGACACCAGCAACAGGGAGTCTGGGTAGCGAGCCCTGGCCCCCGCCCTACGGCGAGTGCAGTGGCCAACCAAGTTCGAGCCGGAGATGCCGCCGCGTTACGACGGCGTGGCAGACCCTACGCCGTTCCTGCAGGCGTACGAGGAGGCCGTCCTCGAGGCCGGAGGCGACGACAAGATCATGGCCAACTGGTTCCCCATGGCCCTCGCTGGCGAGCCGCGCGCCTGGCTGCTCAACCTCCCGGGATCCACGGTGGCATCCTGGGGGGAACTCCGCAACCTCTTCACCACGCGCTACACGGTGCCGGCGCACCACGCAGTCGCGGCACTGCTGGGTGGCTCTCAAGCACCGCCTTCAGATCGCCACGTCAAACCTTTCTTCCGTCAGATTGGGGCAGCCTAAAAGCACCCGGGGGCTCCGGCGGGTTGGGTTGCGCCGGAGGCCAACCTCACCTTCGGCTCAGAAGACCACCCCGGCTTCACCGCTGGCTCTGGCATGCTCCCAATGCTCTCACTAGTAAAAAAAGACACATCCGTGACATTTTGGGCCGAACGAAATTTTTTTCTGTCATACATATGACACTTCTATGATGATAATTGTGACAAAACCCGGTATCATCATAGATGTGGTGGGCTCCTACTTCTATGACAAAAAATCATGACAGAAAATGGGCTTTTCGTCCTGGGCGGGCCGGAGACGCAGCTGCATGACATTCTTTGAGCCATCCATGACGGAAAAAACCATGGTAGAAGCGAGGGCGAGGAAAATTTCAGGGAGTTCCCGGTTACGGTGGGAGGTCGGGGGCCGAGCGATGCGCGTTTCTCTCGTACACGTACGCGCGTGTGTGCAAGGCATTGGCTCTAACTGAACCCGAGCGAGTCGTTGGGCTCTAACTGAACCCGAGCGATTGCACTGCAGGCTACGCATTACTGAACCCGAGCGATCGATCGATGGCTGTTAACTAAACCCGATCGAGCGATTCTTTCGCTACTGCTGCTAACTGAAGCCGATCGATGCTGCCTCTAGGATGAACAGTGAGTGTTGTGGGGGGGTGGATGAACAGTGAGCGGTGGCGTTGCCTCTGGATGAACAGGACCCCATGGTGTGGAGGGCTGGATGAACGGTAGCCGGTGGAGGGGTGCCCGTGGAAGGGTGGTTGAACAGGACCCCGTGGTGTGGAGGGCTGGATGAACAGTAGACGGTGGAGGGGTGCCCGTGGAGGGGTGGTTGAACAGTAGCTGGTGGAGTAGTGCACGGTGGAGGCTGGATGAACAGGAGCCCGTGGAGGCTGGAGGAGGTTGACGGTAGCCCGTGGAGGCTGGAGGAGGTCCACGGTGGAGATGAACAGTATCCCGTGGAGTCCCGTTTTGCGGTATGCCACACCCCTCCCGATGAACAGGACCCCCGTTTCGCCCGTAGGAGGTCCGTTTCGTCCGTTTTGCGGTACGCCACACCCCTCCCGATCAACAGGACCCTCGTTTCGACCGTAGGAGGTCCGTTTCGTCCGTTTTGCGGTACGCCACACCCCTCCCTATCAACAGGACCCCCGTTTCGACCGTAGGAGGTCCGTTTCGTCCGTTTGGCGGTACGCCAGACCCCTCCCGATGAACAGGATCCCGTTTCGAACGTGGCCAGTCGAACACAAGGCCATTTCCTCCGTTCCGTGGTACGCCAGGCCTCGTTTCCATCGCCTATTCCGTCCAAGCCCTCCCGATGAACACGACCACGCATTCCGTTCCGACCCAGTCGGTTGGCTCCCACGCGTTCCGTTGCCTCCCGATGAACACTACGCATTCCGTTGCCTCCCCATGAACACGATGCATTCCGTTGCCTCCCCATGAACACGACGACGACGATGTTTCTCTGTTCCGACCCAGCCATGTCAACGAGCCATCGCCGTACGTATGCGCGAGTAGGCGTTCGAGACCCCGCCCGTATATACACATACGTGGCCGTATTTTCTTGCTTGCACCCTGGCCGCTGTACGTACGTGTACATGCTACGTGCGCGCCTCTACTACGACACGCACGCGCCTCTACATCCACCAGTATATATGTACGTACACGTTCGCGACCAGAATGACAATGCTACGTACGCTTCGACCAAGTGGGTCCCGACTGTCAGGCACTTCCTTGCGTGCGAAGATGTAGCTGGTGGGTCCCAGCAGTCAGGGGGCGAATCATTTTGTTTTTTGTTTTTGCCCGGACGCACTTCCTTGCGTGCGAAGGTGTAGCTGGTGGGTCCCAGCAGTTAGGGGGGAAACGTTTTTTTTTTCACGAAATACGGTGGCCCGTCCGGTGGGTCCCCGCTGTCAGGTGGAGGAATAATTATTTTGCGCGTAATAATGAGGCACTTCCTTGCTGCGGCCATGGACCCAGCTGTCAGCGTCTCCATGCACAGTACTCTTCCGATGGAAGTCGGTCGTTGACCACATTGACCACGCCGCTCTGAGAGCACCACGGCGGTGGACGACGGCGAGGCCAAGGAAGGGGATGACACGGAGGCAGGGAAGACTCGGCAGTTGTTTCCCTCGCGGAGGGGAGTACGACTCCACGAGGGTTTACTGGTTCGTCTGCCGTCACCGGAGAATAACAGCAGGTGTGGGTGAGTAGAGGGATGGCTAGGCCAGCGATGGGAGTACGGTGGGGCGGTGAGGCCTGCGCGGCAGCACAGCCGGCCGCGGGGAGGAGGGAGCAGGCAGTCCCGCCAGCGCTTGTTTGAGCGGCTGGAGCAGGAAGAACAGAGATTGAAGAAGCACGACGGCCATTGGATGGACATCCAACAGTCAGTGCTTGTGCGTCAACCTTTATTTTAGGAAAGCCTCAAATCTGTGGAAAACAGCATACAGCCCATCTGCCATTATTTCTAATAATTTACAGCCCATTTGCTAATTCTTAAGGTTTTTTTGGAGCCCATATTATTTTTGTTAGCATTACAGCCCATATTGTGGCCACGGTTAAAAAATTATACGAAATTTTGCATATTTCGGTGCGGTCCGAACTGTTTTTAATCCCGAAATTTTAACTCACATTCAAACTGATTTTAAAAATAAATGTATATCAATATAAAATCCAACAAATTCTCCACGCATAAAAATTAATGTAATTTAAAATCTTGAAATGAAAAAAAAAGATATTTGAAACTAATTGCCGGTTTGATGTGTTTTAAAAATGTACAGCCCATTTCTCATTATTGATGGGCCATTTTCTCGGCCAGCCGAATGAAAGCTCTCCTCGTCTTGAAAGATTTGCAGCCCAACAGGCCTGACAAAGCGACTTACTTGGCAAATCACAAAAAAACTGGGCTGTGGCTGTGGACCCAGTTGTCAGCCTCTCCACGTACAGTACTCTTCCGATGGAAGTCGTTCCTTGACCACGTTGACCACGCCGCGCGGAGAGCACCACGGCGGTGGACGACGGTGAGGCCTAGGAAGGGGACGACGCGGAGCCGGGGAAGACGCGGCAGTGGAAGCCCGCACGGAGAGGAGTACGAGGGTTCACTGGTTCGGCTGCGGTGTGAGGCTGCCGTCGCCGCATGGCCTGGCCAGCGGTGGGAATAGTAGGGGGCGGTGAGGCCTGTGCGGCAGCACAGCCGGCCACGAGAGGCAGGAGCATGCGGCACGACCAGCGCTGCTTTGGGCGGCTGGAGCAAGAAGACCAGAGGTTGAAGAAGCACTACGGCCGTTGGATGGACATCGTACGGTCACTGGAGTTAGAATCGTTCATATTGACTAAGTTGACAAAGCCCCTCGTCCCCGTCAACTTAGTAGGCGCACTAGTCAGCCTCCCACCAAGGTGGGTCCCAGCTAGCCGGGGGAGTATTCATTTTTTTGTGCGTAATAAGGAGGCACTTCCGGTGGGTCCGAGCTGACAGCGGGGGGAACGTTTTTTTCGCAAAATACGGTGGCCTGTCCGGTGGGTCCCAGCAGTCAGGGGGAAATGATTTTTTTCGCAAAATACTGGTGGCCCGTCCGATGGGTCCCCGCTGTCAGGTGGACGAATAATTATTTTCCGCGTAATAAGGAGGCACTTCCTTGCGGCTGCCGTGGACCCAGCTGTCAGCCTCTCCACATACAGTACTCTTTCGATGGAAGTCATTGACCACATTGACCACGCTGCGCCGAGAGCACCACGGCGGTGGACGACGGCGAGGCCTAGGAAGGGGACGACGCGGAGCCGAGGAAGACGCGGCAGTGGAAGCCCGCGCGGAGAGGAGTACGAGGGTTCACCGGTTCGGCTGCGGTCTGAGGCTGTCGTCGCAGCAGAATAACAGGGGGTGTGGGTGAGTAGAGGGATGCCCTGGCCAACGGTGGGAGTAGTAGGGGCGCTGAGGCCTGCGCGGCAGCACAGCCGGCCACGGGAGGCGGGACTAGGCGGTCCCGCCGGCGCTGCTTTGGCGGCTGGAGCAAGAAGATCAGAGATTGAAGAAACACGACGGCCGTTGGATTGACATCCAACGGTTACGTCTGCTAGAATCGTTTGTTGACGTATATAATAACTAAAAAAATCTTGCATACGCGTCAAATAAACAGGCCCACAAGTCAGACCACTCCCTCTTTTTTTAATAATTTATATATAGCTCATGACAACTTCTTATGCAATTTATTGCAGTCGTTTTTTGGTTGGCCAGGGCCAATTTCGCATATTTCTGTGGGTTCCAAACTATTTTTAATACCGAAATGTCGAGCCAGATTTAAAGTACTTTGAAGATATATTTAAATTAGGTTAATGCCCAGTGAAATAGGAATCTGAAAATGTGAAAAAAAATCAGAAATTATAAAGTAATTGCCAATTTGTCATCTGTTTTTATATTTACAACCCATTTCATATTACTTTCAAGATTTGCAGGCGTCTTGAAAGAGTTGCAGCCCATCAGTGCGTAGACAAATAAGTAGGCCTGGATTGGGTATTCTTCAGAAAAAATAAATTGGGCTCATTTTCACAAAGAAAAAATAGCTGGGCTGGTCACACGGTGAACATAAAATATAAGCCTGGGCTAGACGGGCCACAGCCCAGTTCAAACCCTGCTCCGTCTCAACAATACCAAACAAAAAAATACTGCTCGAGTAGCTACGTCCCAGGTGTCAGCCGATCTTGTGTTGTTCTCTTGTCTATTGACTATATACGCTCACAATGTCGTGGGTCCCAGATGTCAGGAAAACACTAGGACGAAGCATTTTAATTTTCCATACGCTGACGTGGTGGCCCCCTACTATCATCCTCTCCACGTACTTCTGCCGATTCCTGTTGTTTGTTGACCATGTTGACAACGCGAGAGGGCGGCGCCGCGGCGAGCGCACCAAAGCGCGCGGAGGACATCGGCATTAACGATTTAGGAGATGGTGGGGCGGCAATGCGTGCGCTGAGGCGCAGCCAGCCGTGGGAGGCGGAAGCAGGCGGACCCGCCGACGCTGGTTTGGTTTTAGCGGCTGGATTAAGACAGGACTGAAGAAACATGACAGACTGTAAAAGCAGCAGGAGTACTTAACAACCTTAACTGAAACCAGCAGGGGCACTTAACAACCAAAGCTGAAAGCAGTATGAGTACTTATACAGGTTCAACCGTACAAAGCACGCCTCGAACAATGCTACTTTGCCTACAGTTAACCAAGGGTGAGGCCGCCAAGCCCCAGGACAAGGCCCAGGCGCCACCCCGTGCATCCACAACCTTCTGAAAGCGACTTCATCTCACAACGTGGTCAATAAACAGGATATTCGCTTTAGAGCCATGGAAAAGCATGAACATAATCTTCTGTCCTATTCTCCAAGATGGACGGGCCTTCATTATTTGAGAACACCCATGAATAAGTATCTTTTCACCTCCAAGGGGAATTGAGTAGGTCGACATAAACATCATGTTGTGAACAAGCGCAAGTCTGACCCGACCATGGTCAGGCATCTGTATAGGAACAATAGAACTCGGCAGTTCCTGTTTCAAGAAGATCACAGCTGTAAAACTGTGTATAAGCAATACTTTATGAACAACATATATAACAGAAAACAGCTCGTACCATAAGTTTCTTGACACAGTTGGACATGTTCAACGAGTGCAGCAGTGGCACACATATCCCACGTGGCCTTCCACCATTGAAACGCCCCACAAGGACCTCAAGACGATCAATAAAGTGTAGGAACTTGTGGATGTCGATCCAGTCAACTTCAGTGCCATTAGTAACAGCCGAGTTATTACAGAGTAACAAACGAGTAGACTGCTTAACTCTGAAAAAACCTACACGTGCCACCAATTATAATAAAATATTAGTTATAAGTAGCATCTTCGTGAGAGATTCGTTGCTACTTCTAAAGTTAAATTGTGATTAGTTAGACAGAATAGGTGGATTAAGAAGTAATCGAGGCAACAAGCAAGAACCAGATACAAAACTAACATGGATGAACAATTGGAACGACGTCGGGGTGGAAGATCGCAGTGAAGATGAGACCAGGTTCTGCTATTTCCATCAACATTCGTGCGCCAACTTTCAGTCCGTAACACTTGAGAAAGTTTATCCAAGTTCGGCCATAAAAAAAAGCAGTGATCTTCTTGGTTCATGAACCCAACCCGGAACTTATATCCATGGCTTGTCGTCACTGTGACCATTAAACTACTGTATTCAGTTATGGCAAGGCCGAGCATCTTGAGTACATGTGTTCTGGCAGAGCAAATAATACACTGCAGGAAAAATAATATGAGAACACAACATGTTCAAAAAACCCCACCCTCCCGGATAGAAAAGAGGATTCTAGGAACATACTGTGCGCGTTTCAAAATGTTGTGTTAGGATGAGAAGGAACAAGTGTGGCGTCTCGCCGAGGGCACAGAAACATGTAGGGTACTCGCACTTTGGGCACTGCAAATGAAACACACTAGATTCAGTAGGAAGAAAAATGCATCAACGGCGGCGGCTGCCATCCTAGGATTATGCAACCAAGGGACTTGGATTTACCGGGATGGATGAAGAATTCGTACCTGGTTCTCCATGAGAAAACCCTATGCAATCGCCGAGAGGGGGTTTTCTCTGAACAAGCAGACGAGGGAGAAGGGGATTCAGGCCCAGTGAAATATTGCCGCTTCGTCCGTCCAGCTTACTGCTAAAGCTGGAAAGGGGGGTTGTGATTTGACGGCTCATTGGGCATTACTGCGGCGCTACGACCGGGGTGTGTCTTCCGTGAAGTTGTGCACTCTAATTTGTGCATATGGCACGTGGACCACGTTGCCGGTTGCCCCACATATCAGCGAAAGGAAGTAGCAAGACAGGAGTAACTAGTTACACATAAATATATTTTTTGACAGAGAGATACTCCCTCTGTAAAGAAATATACAAATCTTTTATATCACAGGCTCACCTTGCCGAGAAATATACTCCCTCTGCAACGCACGGGCATTATGGGGTTTCAGCTTTTTTATGGGGGTTCAGCTGAGAATATAATACTCATATAGGCTCACGGTTCTGGACTTTGGGCCGCAGGCCGACCCTGCATGTTTGGGGGCCCATGTGTTCTACCTCAGTGCTTTTCATATTGCAAGCGATCAGTACGGCGCTGGTTTTAGATGTTGTGGCAAGGCGAATACACAAAATTGAATAAAGCACGACAGCTGTTGGAATGAAATCGAACGACAGTTCCTAACCAGCAATCAGAGTTGCAATTCTATCAACGATATACCATGTGATAAATAATATTTTCGTACTACTTATACACACATGACACTTGTTTCACCATGCCAGATTATTACATCAAAATCTCTTGGAGGATAGATCAGTTCGGCAGTTGCGTGCTGCTACTGAAGAATTTCAAAGTTGATTTGGACCAGCTCTCCTTGCCGAGAAAGTTCGATTTTGACATCATCCCCTACCGCAAGATATGATTTAGATTTGAACCTTGACCATCCTTTAGCATCAATCATCATGCGACCATCCTTTGTACTTACGGTATATTGAGCAGGTTCATTCACACCAAGGCTGCGCATGGTAAGAGAAACTTGGCCGCGGTCGCCCGGATTGTTGAACGACTCCCTCGTTGCTCTAGGAATTCTCTGTTTGCAAACAAGAAGACATACCCAAATAGTTAGATCAACACAGTGAATCATGTGAAACAACATGGAAAGAAAAAAGAACGAAGCACTTGGGCGGCCAATACTTACCAAGAAGGTGGACATGTCGGTTTTTGTAAGGACTTTGGTATATGAAGTGCGAACTGCAGCCCAGTCTGTTGCCGGTGCAACTGCACGGGCCGGAGCAGATGCAAGTGCAAGTGTTGGTGCAGGTGCCGAAGCCGCTGCTGCTGCCGGAGATGGTGCTCCTTGTAGAGCTGGTGCCGGTGTCGGAGCAGGTGCCGGTGTCGATGCCCGATCCTCCGGTAGATCAGACTGATCCGCTGACGCGGTCGGTGCCCAATCCTCAGCTGGATCAGACTGAGCTGCTGCCGCTGTCAGTGCTAGAGCAACTGCCGGTGCTCGATCTGTGCGAGACAGTGGCGATCGTGTCTGGTCTGCTATGATCAGCTTTCTAACTTGACTAGGATCCGTGACCATGATCCAGTTTTTTTCTTCATTTCTTTTAAACGCGAGAAGGACTAATTGTGGCGTTTTTGTAAACCAAACTGCAGTTCATCATAGGGATTTAGCTTGTACTCAGACAACAGACTGATCCAATTTTTTCCAGTAATATAAGTGATGGACAGTGCCTTCGTTACTGACACGACATAAGAAGTGAAACCTGCAAAAATAGCCATCCTAGAGCAAACCAAATGGTTTATTCTGTGATGAATGTCACATGGCAAAACCTGCATCGTAAAATTGCAGGAAAAGAAAGAAAACATGACATTAAATCTATAATATTTAGACAGTAAATCAATAAGATTTACTTGATGTGACATGAGTGAATCCTTACCAGGAAATCACTATGTTGAAGTACTAAACAGAAGATTGATCGTCCAACTACGCGTGGCATGCAGGGGCCCCGCCTACTCCCACAAGCAGGACAGTCCAAAGGTCGTGACAAATCGTATGGACCGAACATCCATGGGACTGGAAATCCTGGTGGGTGCGATAAACCCTGAATGCATACAGATATTGGAGTGTAACCATAATTGATAAACAGTCCTCACAAAAAATATGATCTGGATACTTCAAAATATACAGACTGAATTGAGTGGACAGACATTAACATAGACATTAACATAGACCGTTCACACACTAAAAGCGGTAGTACTAATAAACAATACAGGGTTCACAAACACAAATCAAGTACTGAACAATAGTACTTACTACAGACAAGCAAAGTTGCACTAACTAAACTCTGTAGACTATTTCTTGCCACCGACCTACGGGATGAACCCCGCATAACTGACTAGGCCATGGACTTCGTGAGAGATGTCTACATGCACCATCACCATCTCGACAACCTTGGAGAACCTAACAGAGTGGTCTTTCCACTCATAAACATGATGATGAAGACAGGCCGCATCAGATTTGTTGGGGATCTTTACAAGAACCACACCCTTCGTAATCGAAGGCACAGCCAGGAAATTGTTGTGGTCAAGTACAGCCTCGAGAACACGCCTGACAACAATGCTAAAGGAAAACACTAGTTCAGGACACGTGGCGACAATGACACAGTAGCTGGATAGTTTAGCAGTAGAACTCATCATCAGGTCTTCCGTTCACACGGCATGACTTTGAGAACTTCATCTCCACCGCGGACCTGGTTCTAATTCAAACAGAAACCATATTTTTTTACTACCTCTGTTCAGAAATATAAGATGATTTTCGATATTATACTCCATATATGACTACATATACACACAGAAATGAGTGAACAAAGACACTAGAACATGTCTTCAAAGGCATGAGAGCAGAGGGATTACATGCAATATCCATAACACAAGTTACTGAGGCAAATATACCCTCTTAAAAGGTAGCATTGATGTTCATAAAGTACTCCCTCCGTCCCAAAATTCTTGTCTTAGATTTGTCTAGATACGGATGTATCAAGTCACATTTTAGTATTAGATACATCCGTATCTGGACAAATCTAAGACAAGAAATTTGGGACAGAGGGAGTAGTTGAAAGTAATCTATAAGAAATCAGTGTCAACCTCTTGCATGTTTTGGTCAAAAGAGGAATTTAGAACCGTCATTTGGCACACTAAAATCACATGCAAGATCACCCGGAAAGTTGTACTACCAGTACTAGTACTGCGTGTTAGATGAAAAACACGATCAATATCGAGAAAAAGATCGTCAACAAGAGACATTACCTGGACTTGCTTAATGAGGGATCCCGAAGAGGGGGGCTTGGACAGGGCGATGGCTTTGAGCTTGTCTGCGGTAGTATCGGCGGGGTGCTTGCGCTTCTTCGTACCATGAGCCTCGACGGTTTTGGCCAGAGCCATAGACATCACGTCGACCGGTGCTCCGGCGTCCATCCAAGAGAGGAAGCTGAGAGAGAAGAGTGAAAGGAGGAACGAGATGAGGGAGAAGCGAAGCGAGTGGGGGTTTTCTTCAAGAGAGGAAGCTGAGAGAGAAGAGTGAAATGATGGTTGCTTCGTCCGTCCAACTTACTGCTGGAAAGGAGGGGGTTTTGTGATTTGACGGCTCATTGGGCATTACTGCGGCGGTTCGATCGGGGTAGTCTACCGTCACTATACTACGGAGTAATTTAGTGCATGGCTGGTGGACCCAGGTGCTGGCTGTCCCACACGTCGGCGAAAGTGAGTAATTTAGTGCATGGCTGGAGGAGGATCCGCACGGTAGAGCGTGTCCACTGTTTTTCCGAAGAAAAAAATGATTACAGCAAGCGTTTCCACTCTTACGACGGAGGAGTGCGAAACACGGCAGCCACTTGAACATACACAGTGCTCCTACTACTAGGCATCTGAAGTGGTTCATACGTCAGTACTACACAATCTTGTTGCTAGTGTAGTAAGATATGACGATAACAAATGATGTTGTGCGCATGTCAACTACTCCTATATGTAACATAGTACCGCTTTTTCGACTGTCCGGTCGAGAATGAACGGTGAGATCAATGTTAACAGAACTAGGTCCACAACGCACGGAGAGTACGGTGCTACAGTACTCCACGAAACATGAACCATATGAAGCACGAATAGTGTTAGGCAGGGTGTATGAAGGGTGCACGGGATGGGAGCAAAAGTTCCCTTCTCGACCCACTTTTGGGTGTTTGGCAGAGTGCATGAAGGGTGCATGAGTCCACACTAGTAGGTTGACAAAAATACACGAAGAGGAAACAACTATATTGAGATGAGAATGCAACCAAACACACCCACACGCTTTGTGCTACAGTAACTGATCTACACCGTCTGAGTTTGATCCAATGGTCATGTTGCGCCGAGACATGGACATGCCCATGCAGAGGGCGCCTAAACACCACCGAAGTCCCTCTGCTTCTCGAGGCACACGACGTTGGTGATGCAGGGTGCAACCGCCCGCAGAGCCCGCTCCCGGTCGACGGGAGCCAGCTCGTCAAAGATGGCGTCCAATGGCACGAATGGATTCCGGTGACGGAGCCCTCAAAGGATTCGCCCGGCAACGGCGACAGCGGCCCGCAACCCCTCCTTGTCCAGCTCAGCCCCCACCATCGCGTGGAGACGGCTCAGCTCCTCGGAGATATAGGTGAAGAAGGAGACCAGGTCAGGAAGCCGCAGCTCGTTGAAGTCGACCGGGTGGTCGAACGGGTTTAGCCCGACGGCTGGCATCGTCGCGCTGGCACGACGGTAGGCATCGCGCAGCCGCAACATGTGCGTGGCAACTTGGTTCACCAAGTGGCTGAGGCGATCCTGGACCTCGTCACGATCGGCCCGCTCGCGCTCCAGCCGGCTCCCCTGACGGCCTATCATATCTCCCACTTTTTGCAGCAACGCCGCCGACGCCTCGAGCATCTTTGTGGTGGACGCCTGCCGCTTTTGAAGCTCCGTGAACTCCCGCACATAACGGAGGAGCATGGCACTCCTCTCCTCCTTGAGCTCACGGAGCTCCACGTCCTTGGCCCTGAGCTCCGCATCCTTGGCATGGAGCTCCTGTGTCAGGCGCCTCACCTTGGACTCCGTGATCTGCTACGCCGCCATGGCACCAGGTAGAAGCAATGGGGAGAGGAAGCAAAGGGGGCGAAACGGCTGAAAGGCAATGCAATCTACGGGAAGGCGGAGGGAGCGGGGAATCTTTTGGTTTTCACCACGGTAAAACACCAGTCGACGACTTCTCACATCAGGGAGCAGTGGGTTTTTACAGGCGGAGTCATCGTGACTAATTGCTGCCGCGCCTGCTCCCGTCAATCAAAAAATTAAAAATCCTGTCGCGCCTGCTTCCGTCAATCAAGAAATTAAAAATCCTGCCGCACCCAAACACCAGAGCAACGCCGCGATGGATATTTAAATTTACCTGCCGGCAAGTAGATAAAAAAAGGGGTGAAAAAACAAATGTGGCGGCGGCCTAGCTAATCGGTCGAACTAGCCCAACTAGCTAGCCACCGTGCTTCACTGATGTACTCGGCGAGAAAGGTGGTCTTTCATGATTTGACGACTCATTTACTTGCTTCGGCGCTACGATCGAGGAGGACCCAGAAAACGTGCGGTAGGGCGTCCCATGTCAGGAAGAATATATGCGTGCACCACCCGAGAGGACCACGAAACCGCGCGGTAGGGTGTGCCACGTCTCGGCACGGAGGAAAAATGTGCGTGTAAAATTATACTGTATCAGACGTAGTACCTATGGTTCGACCTCGGGACCCAGCCAATCGGTCGAAAACACCCCACTAGCCACACAGCTTCATCATGCAAACGTGGCACGGAGGATAGATGTGGTTAGCTCCGTCTCGACCAGCCACAACGTCTCTTGTTCTAGGCGATTCTTCTATTTTCCAAGCTTTTTTTAGTTGTCATAACACCACGGCAAGCTAGCGCCGCTCTTCGTGTGTGCCCGTGCAAAGGTTAGACGATGGAGAGAAGCTAGATTGAGATCGCAGACTTGGGACCCACCAGTAAGTGAGACAACGGTCATGCACGTGTTGACGAGGCAGTCCCTCTACTCTACTCAACGCAAGTACTGTATAAAATCAAGTTATGGGACAAAGCCAACAACCATTTGTTTTTTCAGGCTATCGACTTACGCTTTGTAGTCCAGGTTGCCAGTTCGAATCTCGTCTTTCAGATTTGTTAGTTTTAGGTCCAATTTTGATTAATGACAAGTGGGACCCCCGTGTGTTGTTCCGATATTTCAGTGTAGGGTGGTTTTTTTGAACAAACACTTTGCGCGGTTAGAGAAGTAACGGCACGAGTTACACGTATTTTGCAAGTTTACGAACAAAAATGACAGTGGCATAGAATATCACATCCACCCCGCAGCTTAGATACTATGGTGATATGAGTTTTTACACCGTTGGAAGTGAGATCCAATGGCTTGGGAGTAGTCTTTGTAATTATGCGCAATTTCCAAACTCTCCAAAGGTTTTTTTGCAAATAAAACATTCAGGCCTCGTGTGTGCCGCTGGATCTTCGATCCAATGGCTCCCCGGTGCTCATATTAGGTGCTCCCCGTAGCTTAATTACCCGCTACGGTGATATGAGCATCTAGGTCGTATGATCAGTGATCAGATGGCACATGCGTAGTACTTGTACTTTCTGTGCATTTCCCAAACTCTATCAGCCGTATATTGCAAAAACATTCAAACCTCCTACTGTGGGCCGTTAGATCTCAGTGAACTCGTATCACCATAGAATCTACGGTGCGGGAGCACCTCATACTCTCTCGTGCGAGAAAACATAAGGCGCTATCGCAGCTTGGATGCTACGGTGATACGAGCTTGGAAGTCATTTGATCTGAGATCCAATGGCATCTGAGCAGTCTTTGTGCTTGTAAGCAGTGGCCGAACTCTTTTGGGGCTTTTCTGCAAAAAACCATTCGAACCACCGAGGAGGTGCTGGGTCACAAATCCAACGCCTCCGAAGAGCTTGTATCACCAAAGCATCTAAGGTGTGTTAGCACATGATATTCTTACATACAGGAGAATATGATGTCCTCCTTCATCTTAGATGCTACGGTGATACGAGCTTCGAGGTCGTTGGATATGGGATCAAAGGGCATCTAAGTAGTTTTTGTACAAATTGTGTGCAATTCTCAAACTCATCAAGGTTTCCTGCAAAAATATTAAGACACATCATGTGAGCTGCTATATCTCAAATCTACAAGCTCCAAGCAACTCGTATCGGCATATAGCATCTAAGGTATGGGGGCACATGATATTCTCCCGGGGAGGAGGGGTGGGGGTGCACAACCAATCGGTGGTTGGGAGGGTGGGGACAAATATAATCTAAACAACCCTAAACAGAGCTCCACAATTTTATCTAAGGTCGAGGGGTTGACCCCCGACAATCATAGCTCCGCCTAAACACAACATTTGCATGTACTGTAGTACTAGACTTAATATTCATGTTTGAGTTTCATCTTCATTTTAAATATTGAACTGAGGACCATGGATGTCTTACATTTTACTCCCTTCGTTCCTAAATATTAGTCTTTTTAGAGGCTTCAAATGTACTGGCACATACAGATGTATATAAACATATTTTAGAGTCTAGATTCACTCATTTTGCTCTGTATGTAGTCACTTGTTGAACTCTCTAAAAGACTAATATTTAGGAATAGAAGGAGTATTTTTTAATTCGTGTCATACATGCATGGTTTGGAAAAATAGATGCACTATACTTATTGGATTGTTGTTGTGTTCGTGCATGTGTATCTGTGTGTGTGTGTGTGGTCATATGCTTGATACATACAAAGTTTTCTCACCTCCATATTGTTCATCTTTTAAATTTGAATTTGCATTGGAAAACTTACTAGGGAAACCAGGAAATGTGAAATCCACGTCGAGATCACTATATCACAAACTCACTCTAATTCAACAACTCGTCATAAATCAATTACCACATTGAGATTAGTATTTGCAAGGAAAATACGAGTATTGTAATACACATAGATTCATTCGGCAATTTAAAAGGTTCCTTTCGTATTCTCGAATGGTAGGACCGAACGGCGTACCAGCCAGACCTTGGCTCGTGTTGATCCTAAAAAAAACCGAGCTCGTGTCCTTCGGTGGCGTGCGTGGTACGCACATTAGGCAACCCCAACCAGTCGAGCCTCAGCGTTTCAAGTCGAAATATCTGGCGGCCAGAATTCCAGCCCTAGGAAATTCCCCTCATGTCCCCGATCCATAATGACTACCGATGAACAACAGAGGGATGCTTTAGTAACTAGACAACGTTACCTACTGTGTCGAGCACGGTTCAATTCCCTCGGTCGCCGCTCGTCAAGGTCACCCGTCAACTGCATTGCCTAGTACTACTACTACTACTACACCAGGATGAGCACAGAATTGAGCCCGTTTGTTCGTGCCTAGTACTTGAGTTAATATATCAGGCAATGCACTGGTACGGAGGGATTATCCTTTTACTCTGCATATATAACTTGTCTGAAGTCTAACTAAGCAAAATGTTTGACCAAATCCTTTCTTAAGAAATACAACAGGACAGATGTACGGCTTGAAAATTTATTGCATGATGCAGGTTATGATATTGTTTCGAATCCTGGATCTTAAATTTCAGAAAATCCAAAAGTGAGCAGAAATTCTTGAAACTAAGCATGGTCACGTGATATGGCACAAATATTACTTCGTAAGTTTTTTCTTCAATTTGAGACAAGCTGCTTATGACAAGTTGCACAAATGAAGACCCAAGGTATTTTGGAACAAAGACCTGTCATGTTAAGGAGAACGCTTTCACTATTGAAACCGTGGGCGTTTAGGTGCCGCCACGAGTCCCCGCTTCTCATCGGCAGGTGCCGTCCGAGCAAGCGTGTGAGTCGGCGGGAGGCGTGCGAGCAGACCGCTGCGCCAGCTGTCAGGGAGGCGTGCGAGCAGACCGCTGTGCAGGCTCAACGGGAGGCGAGCCCTTTGACCAGGCTCCGCCGCCCACCGTCGTCCCAACTGCTCCCACTTTTAATATTGCCGGCGCCGCAGTTTAAAATCAACCCCGCACTTCCCGGTATCGCTACAATCCTCTCTTCCTCTTCGATTCTCCTGTCGTCTACCTCCAACTAGCCTGACCTAAACGTATGCCATGCCGCATCACAATGGTATGCCCTTAGTGTTCCAGTTTTCTGAGGAAGACACCCAGCCGGAGTCTCAAGAACATAAGGCGCTTTGGGACGAGCTTGAACTGGCCTTGCGGGAAGACGCCGCGCCTGTCCCCGCTCCCGTTCTGGCTCCCGTCGCCCCGACTGCGCCAGCGCCCATCCCTGTGGCATTGATGGGCTGGGAGCCGCACATTGTCGCCAAGCTTGATCCCACGGGGTTCCACGAGGTCCCCGCCGACTTTCACGCGCCCGTGACCTGCCAGCGCATGCGCCTGCGCGTGCACTGACGCGCACGCCCATGCCAGTGCCCGTGCACCTGCCAGCGCATGCGCCTGCGCGTGCACTGACGTGTGCGCCCGTGCCGGTGCCCATGCACATGAATGTCTTCGCCGCGCCGTTGACAGCGCCTGTCCCCGCGCGGGTGCCAGTGCCCCCCTTAGCGGCATGGATGGCCGCCGTCGACCGCTTCCTTGCACCAACGCCAGTCACCTCCTCCCGCCAGTTGACTCGCTCCGAAGTCCAGAACATTTTTGCATGCCTTGAAGCTAGGCCAACGTCAAGGAGTACGCCAACAACGGCGCAAGACGCCGCCGTTGCCGTTGGTCAGTGGCCCAACGACACACAGAGCACGGTAGAGGAACCGCTTCCCACCGCGAGACGCCCCCGCCGCCACCGCGTAATCTAAATTTGCCATGAAAAACGTTCGGATTGCCATGCTTAAAATCCGAACATTTATCATTTCCGTTTATTTTATATCGATCGTCGTATAATTTAAAGTCGGAGTCAGACTGAACGAAATGTATGGTTTGATCGATTGAATGTTCTACTAGAGCCGTATCAAATTAAATATTAAACGTCATCAAGCCACATGTATTCCTTGTCATCCAACGACCTAGACTGCTTCAATGTCGAGCACTCAACACGTTTAGCGTGTAGTTAATTTCATGCCAAAAATAGTGCTAATCACATGACAACACGCAAATAATATCCTAGTAGTTGATATCCGCATGCACTTACTATACTTCCAAATTAACGTGCATTGCACGTACACACTGACTAGTGCTGCTAGTACGTGAAACTGGTGCCGTGACTTGTGAATGCGTCCAGATATGGTCAACGGCAACATCGCCCGCGAGTTCTTCCTGTTTGCCCGTGCGTCTAAACGCAGAAGGGGAGGGGAGAGAGAGAGCACACATGGAACCCACTAGTAAGTGAAGGCGAATAGTACTAAAAATAATATTACATGTTATCCATTAATTAGGCTGTGCTAATATAAAAACATTATGTGAACAAAGGGGTACAACAAACATTGCTATTCTACGTATGTTGCCTATTGACGTGCGGCTTGAAGGCCCGGTCGCATGTTCGATCCTCGTCCTTTATTTTTTAATTTGTATATGGGTCGAAATTTGTTTCATGACATGTGGGCCCCTCGGTGTGTAGTTTGTAGCACTTTAATTTGTGGGTCGAAATTTGTTCCATTCCAAGTGGACTATCGGTGTGTAGTTTTGTAGCTTATTTATAATAATTAAAGAGAACAACATAGTTTTTTCAATAATACCATGGTGCGACATTGAAGGCGAGAAAGGACGTGCGGGAGAGCGATGACCGAGCCAGAGGGAAATCAACTAGGGGAGTTGCGTGGGTTGCAACGGTGTTTGGAGTAGTTGTGGGCCGAATGCTACAAAAATATAATCTAAACCGACCGGAATAAATACCTACACAAATTAATCCAAGGTTGGAGTGCCCCTCGCAATGTAAATAGCTCCGGCTTTGCGAGGGATGGAGAGGTAGTAGCTTCAACTCGTGGAAGATACGGTGTGAGAAAGCGAGGTCAATCGAGAGACATATAGATAGAGAGACAAAGTGAGTGTGGTCCGACATTCATTGAACAAATATATATGCTCTGGGGAGATATTGTCCGATTGAGCTTTTTGGCAAGGGTGAGGGCTGTAAGATAGAGCTTGAGAGATGATCTAGTCACAGACGTGTAGATATATTTTGTGCGTGGGAGGAAGCAAGGTCAACCGATCACATAGGGTCGTCGTGCGATCGAAAGAGTGAGACGGGTTGGAGAGAGTGACCTAGATAGACGATGTGCGTGAGAGAGTATACAATGTGAATAGGCCTAACTGGGCTCAAACATGGTGATATATCGTTTTTTTCCGAGAAAGAGCGAGGTCAATCGAGACATACGGAGAGAGAGAGAGAGAGAGAGAGAGAGAGAGAGAGATTGAGTGAGCGTGGCCCACCATGAGGTCGAAAGAGTGGCGGCGGCTTTGATGGACTGACCTAGATAGACAATCTGCGTGAGAGAGTATAGAGTGTGTCGATCGAGGCCCGAACAGGGAGATATATCATTTGTGTGTGAAAGAAAACGAGGTTAAACGAGACTCAGATAAAGAGAGCGAGATTGAGCGAGTGTGGCCTGCCGTGCGGAAGAAAGAGTGAGACAGTCTCGAGGGAGTGACCTAGATATACAATGTGCGTGCGTGCGCACGAGAGGTTGGGGGCTAGATAGGCAATGCATGTATTTAGCGCGAGAGGGTGAGAGGGAGAGGGGGGAGAGAGAGAGCTCGGCATGGGGTGCAATGGCGGGTGTGTGAGGTAAATACATTTGGTAACAGAGTGGAAAAAGGGGTTGTGTAGTTGAGAGACTTAGAGATCGAAACATGGAGAGAAAGAATGAATGTGTGTTGGAAACCGATAGCTTCCTAAGGTGGTTAGGAGAGGAAGATTGACAGATACAGGAAGTATGTAGCGTTTGTGCGGGGGGGGGGGGGGGCTAAAAACAACATTTGAATGTACATAGTACGAGACTTAATACCCATGTTTCAATTCGGTGTACATTGTAAGATTTGAACCGAGGACCAGACATACAGGTAATTATTTCGAATTCGTGCCATACTAAGTTTCAAAAAGTTGACATTGACTCAGTTTGTTGTGCTATTTTGTAGGTCATATGTTTGAATCCATCCAAAAGTTTTCTCACTACCATGGTGTTCATCATATACATATGAATTTCTATTAAAAAAGTAGCGTGGATACAGTGAAATGCGAAATCCACGTTAGAATTGGAGATCGCTACGTGACACACACTCTAATTCAAATAACTAACTACGTGACACACACTCTAATTCAAATAACTAATTATGTGACACACACTCTAATCCACGTTAGCGTGGGTACCGTTTCGATTTTTTTTCAAATAACTCCTCATTAATTAATCTATAGTACTCCCTCTGTTCACTTTTATAAGACCTTGAAGACATTTCAGACAATGTGCAAAACAGTTCATTTTAAGTTGTCTGAAACGACTTACAAAAGGGAATGGATGGAGTATCTCGTTTCAAATGACTAATTATTGCAAGGAAAACACGGGCATGGTAATACATACAGATTCGTTTGCAAATGAAAGAAGATTCGTTTGCATTCTCAAATGTAGGCGCACCAGGCAGCACATCGTTGCACCTCCGCCCCCCCCCCCCCCCCCCCCCCCCCGAGGCCGTTGGGGCTTCACCAACGGTCTAGTCCACCGCATCGTAGCGCTCCGCTGCCACTCAAGATCTGCATCCGTGCGCGGCCAGCCAACGCCAGCGCATCACCCTCAACGGCTCTGAAGTGACCCGCACTCTAGCTAGGAGAGCATGCCCAAACTCCGGCCCGAACTAGGTATCCACACATCACTCCCTTGTGCACTGTTCCGACAATGTTTGGATATCCTTTCACTGCTCTCTTAGCTTACACGCCTATGCAACTCTAACTTTAACTCTTATTTCTTCTGGAGATATCATCTGAAACAAGCAAATCCATTTTTTAGCGAAGCATGACGGCGCTACGGGATCTGGTACACATCCTGCACACCCGTATAACCTTGTAAGTATCTGTCCTCCGGTACAACATCAAGGTCGATTCCTCTTATTTGATCAACCATTCGCCGTGTCAAAAATGCAGAGGAGGGTGCAAGGAGCACAAGGCCTGCACATCCAAGCAAGTGGTAACATGGACTTGTACATGGAACATCCCAAGCACAAGCAGAGCTGCAGTGAGCCTGTACAACGAGCTAGCGTAAGTCCCTGCATTTCATTTAATTCGTACTGGCATTCATGTATGATTTGTGTGCAGTGGCTGATCCACAAATTCAAGTTACCAGGGGCGACCATTTAACTTAAAAAATACAAAGGCACTTGCACTCTGGAAATCAACATAACTTGAGAAATGTGAAGCTACATGCACTTTGAAAACCGGCTAATGATCCAAAGTAGTTCAGATTATAAACACTAAATGATGCAAGCACCAAAAAACACAAAATGCAACATGGTGTACAAGGACTACAAACATGGTCTGTACCTGCTTGAATTATTCGTTCTCTGGCTGAAAATATCGAAGTGTAATTGCACGTATAACCAGTGCGCAAACTGCATATCAATATATCTATCCTGCACAAGTATGCCAATAGTTTCAAACAACAGATTAGAAAAGTATTTATGCTATGTTGTCATGACACGGTGACTTTCTGGTAGATGGCCTCGACGTTTCCTCAAGCTATGAAAATGCACTATAATTTGCTTGTCATCAATGCCTGCAAATCTCTGTCTCTCTCAACATAGTAGATCATCATTAGACACTAAATCCTTCAATGAGCTTGCAAAATGCTTGCATTAGATCCCTCATTAGACACTATATGTTCATCACCAGGAGCATGTAAAATGTTTGCATCAAATCGTTCATTAGCAGTCTGTTCATTAGACACTTCAGGCTCAAGAACAACATGAGCTTGTATGTTTGCACTGGAAACTTGATTAGATACATCAGATTCAGTCAGTTTAGTATTGATTGGGGGAGTTATAAAATAAGTAGAAATTGGTTTCATTTTCTCATAGATTCCCTACATACAAGCAATTTTACAACACCGTCAGGTTAACTATTGGCCAGAAATTGAAGAGTTGAATTAGATATAATCAGGGATGTGATTTACCTGCTCGTTGCGCATGCTACTCTTGCAAGCTGCGACTGTCCGTTTGCGCAAGCTCGATGCCATGCCCGTGCTGCCACCGCTGCCTCCCACGCAGGCTACACCCAGGGTTGGATCTTCATCTTCTTGTCCTTCCGTTCGCTTGAAGCCCGACGACCGCCCTCCAACGAGGGCGCGAGGAAGTGCTGTGTCGGTCTGTCCAGCGGCGGCTAGGTTAGGAGCAAACCAGACAAGAGGCTGGAGTGAATGAATTGGGATTTTTCCTGCTGTCGATCGATATGGGAGGCGCTCGTTTGGGCCGCGAGCTTGCTATAGGGCCTGCCTTGCACTTATGTTATTGGCCCATCCAAATTGAAATCTTTTTCTTCATTTTTTACATTGCCTGCTCATGCATTGGGACGAACAAAACTAGCGCGGGCCAACCTGGACGACTCAAACTAGGTGCACACTTTCCAGCCACCTGAGGCGGCCGCCCATACCAGCCCCTATGGTGGCGTCAACCCTTTTTGCGTGTATGATTGGATAGTGAAAAATATTCCAGTGGCGCTTTTGATTTACCCACAGAATGGTTGAATTGCTTGTTTCTATGAACTGAGTTCGCCAATAATGTGAAGGCTGCCAGTCTTTTCATCCTATTGTAGATTGCTTAGATCTCGATATGCCAAAAGTAATCGCATGAAATATACAGTAAAAGCCAGTGTGATGTGTTTGGCTACAACTAGTCTGACTACACGTCCTCATATAACATATCAAGGACGCACCATCTTACCAGATTAACCATTCGACTTACCCATGCAGTGTGGGAAGAAAGAAGTATTGGGACTGCGTATCCAAGCAATTGATGCCATGGACTCCTTCGCAAAAAAGAAGTTGCAGTGTGCCTGTACAAAGAACTAGCGTAAGTTCAGTTACCTGCTTCTCAGAATTTTAGTTAGCCACTTATTGCAAAATTGTTCAATTACGTTGCTTGGCTTAATTTAGTTTACTACTGATTACATAATGGCACAGCCTGTTAATCATATTGTAGACTGCGCCATCTATGTGTTTGATACTTACTGTTAAGAATTACCTGTTTGCCTTAACTTAAATATCTACTTGTTTGTTTAACTGCTTTGCTACTGCAACAGCGGGTTACAATGATGTTAATAACTACTTTTCAGCATCCAATTGAAACTCTTTAATTCCTTGTTTGTTTAACTGGTTTGCTGTTATAACTCTCAGTTGAGATGTTTTGCTAACTTCAACTTTTCTGAATCCAATCAGAACTTTAATGGCAAAACAGGTTAGCCCAAGATCAAAGAGCAAGCCCAAGATCAAATGCTGTTCTTGTGTATCAGACGTTCAAAAGGAAGAGGGCGATTGCTGATCGTGGAGGAGCACAAGCAAAGTATTTGGAAAAGGTAGTGGCACCTGATAAATCAAATAGCCCATTAGGTGTAGTTGCAATATCACCTGACCCACAAAATACCCCAACTCTAGCAGACTCTAGCCCTACTACACTGGTCATTTCTGATGCCCCAACTCAGCAGACCCCAACTGCAGCAAACAGTATGATTATGCCAGTTGACATAGCACCAGCTGTACGACGCAAAACTCCCATTCCAGCAAAGAGTACACCAAATCCAGTTGTCAAATCCCTTTTCGAACCAGAGAGAGCCCCAATTGCAGCAAATAGGACCCCTTCCATTTCTTCCCAGTTTAGAAGACGAAGCTTATGTTGTTGTCAGGAACTTTGCGCGCATCTTTCCTTCATGGAAAGATTATACCGCAGACACAGAACAATTTCCAGTCTTCCTCCGCAACTTACGCGTAAGTAATGTACTAATGTTATTCATGGTCATTACTGCATATGTTTCTGCTGACAGAAGACACAAGATTTCATTCTTTTAAATAGGCGAGGAGCAAACTGGATTGTGATGACGAGCAAGGGTTGGTTGCGCTTTTCAAGCACTCGTTGATGAAGTATCGTTCCTACCTGTGGCAAGCGCACTTCGATGGCAAGCCTAATTTTTGTAAAGTCTCCGGTGCTACATTTATCTGACGGTGACTCGAATAATCTTGTTACACATTGGTCTTGGCTGCTGCGTAAGGTACTGTCTATGATATCACATCACAATTTGAACTACATTTCTGCATTTGCCTTAATGTCTCACTTGTACAAAAACTGTTAGCAGCATTCGTTCTCAAGGGACCACAGAATCTCGCAACTATACTGCACACTGCATTGCTCTTGTGAGTACCTCTTGCCCTGTATGACCATATTTACTTTCATAGCTGTTTGATTATGTAGCATCACTGCACATTTTAGCCTCGTAATCGTCCATTTGGTGGACATTATAAGATCCGTATGGACTCTTACATTAATTTAGAATCAACTCAATGCTTTTGAAGAGGTTTAGCTCTACAGTCCTCTTGTAAGGACTGAACGTGGTCTATCACTGTACTTACATTAACAGCTACTCCCTCCGTCCCATAATATAAGAACGTTTTGTACAGTACACCAGTGTTCAAAACACTCTTGTATTATGGGAAGATGGATTGGTTCATTTTGTAGCATTCTGCATCTTATCTCCCTTGCCCACCATTTACTAAAAAATATCAGATCTATATTTAATCTTACCAACAAGTAGAATACACAGACAATGCCAGTGCATAAGTGTAGCCCATTGCTCTTGTCAGTACATTTTTTCCTGTAACGCTTGTACTTCCAGGGATTGGTAGTTGATTATGTAGCATCAATCTGCATCTTATCTTCATTATCCTCTATCCCTTCCAGTATTATCATATCTATAATTACTCTCTACAAAATGTAGAGTACATGCAGTGCTTATGAAGAAGATTATGTGCTGAAATTCTTGAGTTATCCTTCCCTTGACATGGAGAAGGGCATTATAAAGCCGGTGTTAACTGTTAATGTAAGTCAGTCCTTCTAAAGCCTTTATCCTCAACTGCTGTTTAATTTTCTCATACTCCCTATCGTTTACTGCTGTTTAGTTTGCTGTTTCTACCAAAATGCATGTTCGTAAGAACCGTAAGTTCTAAGTTTTACTTGTAAAACCAAATTCCTTATTCATACCATGCACATTACTTAATACTCCCTATATGTATGCTTGTTTTTGTGGATCTATAATCCAGTGTGTGGTGAAGCAGCCCACGTTTGCACCTTGTCATCTCCTGTTTTATCTTACTGATGTGGCTGATGATATGAACAACATGCCATGCACATTATCCAAAATAGATACAATGATTTTCTTTGCCCTTCATCTATGCTTGTTATGTTGACATGGTAATCCAGTAGTGTGGTGAAGCTCCCCGCATTATGAACAATGCCAAATTATGCTATTGATATTTTGAACTTACTCTTTATTTTCTAATTTGAAATTGGATAGAATTGACAGAACAGTTATCATCTTTGTTTATACACGTGCAAAACCTGTCATCTCTCTGCTTTGTTTCAGGATGATATGCCTGATGGCATGCACAAGTCTGCTGAAGGCTGTGAGACAAACCCAACATATATTGCAGCAAAGAAGGCAAAACATCTTGAAGATAGCGAGACAACCCCAAAGTCTTGTCTTGATGCAGTGTGCAAGTTACTTGAGACTAACAGTCAGACAAGCTCACAGAATTCGTTGTCTGAATCAGTTCGACTTCTTCAGTCCCAAGTTCTAGCAGAAAGGCATTCTGCAACTCAACTTCGACTTGAAGTCCTATCTCTAAGAAAGATTGTGGAGAACACCAATGAGAACCTCATCGCTAAACAGCTACACCTGGAAGCTATGACCGACATGCTAGGCCGGTCTCACAGCCTTGCTCAGCAGCTTGCGCAGCAGTTCCCCCACAAGGCTAACCTTTCTTGAACTGTCTTGAAAGTGGTCTTGGTTCAGTATTATTTTGTTACGCTGCAATGGTGCCCAGTTTTTGTAATCTGCTTCTTCGTTGCGCTTTATGATCACTGGTGGTGAACTTCGATGCCCAGTGGATGTAATATACCTTAAATCCTTTATTGTATAGTGTAGGTTTATTCTTAGTTACTATGCCGTAATTTCTTTATTGTATAGAGTAGGTTTGTTCTTAATTCCTACTAGTTACTGCCATCATTCACTATCTGAAAAAAATCAGATGTAGTCGACCGGACCGAAACATTCGACTCTAACGGGCCAGGTTTTTAGCGGGCCACAATTGGGCCGGCCTGCGTCTTTCTTGGGCCCGAATGATTGGGGCCTTCACACATTGCGCCAGGCCCAAACTTACACCGGCCTATATTTTAGTTGGGCCTTTTGTCGACCCAGCGCTTAGTTTGGCCCAGGTAGCGTTGGGCCATTAACAGGATGAATATTGTACTGGCCTGTTACGGCCGAGATGAAACCACGGGCCTTTAGCAGGCCAAAATGCATGTTGGGCCTCAATTTTCACTAGTCATCGACGGGCCTTCAGCAGGCCGAAATGTAGACCGGGCCGTTTTGGGCCCAGTTAGCTCACGGGCCGTTACCAGGCCGAAACATATCTCGGGCCTTAGTTGGCCCACTCATATCATGGGCCTTTAAGAGGCCGAAAGCTTAGCACAGGCATCAACGGGCCGAATTACGCGACAGGCCTTTAACAGGCCCAAAGTCACGTTGGGCTTAACTGTTGCCACCTTTAGCACGGGCCGTTTGTGGGCCCGATGTCCCGTCGGACCATATATGGCCCATGGGCAGCACGGGCCATTCCCAGGCCGAAAGTCACACCGGGCTGAAATGGGCCCATGTCTAGATCAGGCCTCTAACAGGCCGAAAGTCACTGGGCTGTAGTTGGGCCCAAATATTCGGTGAACAATTAACGGGCCAGATCTGGCTTCGGGCCGCAAATGGGCCCAAATATTGGGTGAACAATTAACGGGCGAGATCTGGCTTCGGGCCGTAAATGGGCCCAAATATTGGGCGAACAATTAACGGGCCAGATCTGGCTTCGGGCCGTAAATGGGCCTTTATTAAGAAGGCCATTATTGGGCTGGCCCACTAGTACCTAATTAAGTTCTACGGGCCTTTGACTGGGCCGGCCTTTTAACCTATATGGGCCTTTGTTGGGCCCACCCATGTGTCGACGTATCATAGGCATGTCTCCTCCAATGGACGGGCGACATCTGGCCCACTGACGAGTTGACAGGTGTTCCCTTCGGCCAATCAGAATTTTACACGTGGAAATTTCCCATTGGTCAGGGCTGTTAACGGGTTATCGGATCCAAAATCCGACCCGATAGCTTAACGGTGTTCCGTTACGGTGGATGCCACGTGTTGGTCACCCTTGACGAAAGCACTTCTGTGACGCGCGATTTATCGTCATGGAAGTGGACACTTCCATGATGATAATTTTGGCAATGTCATGGAACACTTCTACGACAGCACAGGTATGACTATCTTGATTCTGTCATAAATTTGTCATGGATGTACATGCATGACAGAAAACGTGACCTACTGTGACAAACACGTATCATCACGGAAGTGTATTTTTTTTGTAGTGACTGCACGCGCACCATCTGCAATGTGGCCGTCACCAAGACCCTCATCGACGGCAGTGTCGGCCTCAACTTGCTCTCCGTAGAAGCCTTCAGCCTTCTCCACGTGCCGCTCGAGCGGCTCAACCTCAGCAAGCCTTTTTCGGGAGTGGGTGGCGGAGCTGCCCACTCACTGGGGCAGATCCGCCTCCCTGTCACCTTCGGCACACGCGACAACTACCGCACTGAGCTAGTGGACTTCGACATCGCCCGCATCGGTCTCCCGTACAATGCCATCCTCGGGTACCCGGCTCTCGCTCAGTTCATGGCGGCGACTCACCCGGCCTACAACCTCATGAAAATGCCAGGGAGCAAGGGCGTCCTCACCATCAAGGGGGACACTAAGGAGGCCGTGACGGTGCTCAGGACCGCGGCACCAGCACAGCCAGCCGGCGCCGGTACGCCCGAGGCCAAGGAGACCGCGCCCACCAAGAAGAAGCAATTGTTCACCCAAGACAAGGCGGAGACCAAGCAGGTGCCGGTCAACAAGGACGGGTCTTCAGGAGCCACCTTTACCATAGGAACCGGCCTTGACCCGGGACAAGAAGAAGCTTTGGTGAGGTTTTTGCGCGCGAACAAGGAGATATTCGCGTGGGAGCCCAATCAGCTGGTAGGGGCCCCGAGAGAGGTGATCCAACATCATCTAAGGGTGTGCCCCAATGTACGCCCCGTGAAGCAGCGAGTGAGACGGCAGTCCACCCAGAAGCAGGCCTTCATCGTCCAAGAGACACGCAAGCTGGAGGCGGCAGGTACCATCCGGGAAGTTCGATACCCTGAATAGCTGGCAAACCCCGTCGTAGTACCGAAGAAAGGCGGGAAGGAACGGATGTGCGTCAACTTCACCAACCTTAACAAGGCTTGCCCCCAAGATCCGTTCCCCCTTCCACGCATCAATCAAATCGTCGACTCCACCGCCAAGTGCGACTTGCTATGTTTCCTGGATGCGTTCTCTGGATACCACCAAATCAAGATGGCGGTGGAGGATGTGGATAAGACAGCCTTCCTGACACCATGCGGGGTGTACTGCTACACCTGCATGCCCTTCGGGTTGCGCAATGCAGGCGCAACCTTTCAGCGGCTGATGCACATCGCCTTGGGGCGGCAGCTCGGCAGGAACACAGAGGCCAACGTTGATGACATAGTGGTCAAATCTCGCGAGGCTAGGACATTGATTCAAGACTTGGAGGAAACCTTCGAGAGCTTGCGCCAAGTGAACTTGAGGCTTAACCCGGAGAAGTGTGTGTTTGGCGTCCCCTCCGGCAAGCTACTAGGGTTCCTCATATCCCGCAGAGGGATCAAGGCGAACCCAGAGAAGATCAAGGCCATCGAAGACATGAGCCCGCCACAGACCCTCAAGGAGATGCAGAAGCTAGCAGCAGGGCGGGTGACCGCGTTAGGGCATTTCATCTCCAAGCTAGGCGAGCGCGCCTTACCCTTCTTTAAGCTCATGAAGAAGAAGGGCCCATTTGAATGGACCCTGGAGGCCGACCGGGCCTTCTAGGACCTCAAGAAATACCTCACTAGCCCCCCGGTGATGGTGGCACCACGGCCTCTCGAGCCTCTGGTACTCTACCTTGCCGCCACCCCGTACTCCGCCAGCGCGGCGCTGGTGGCGGTTCGGGAGGAGCGCCAAGACAAGGGTGTGTCGCGCCAAGCCAAAGCTGATGCAGCGCAGGGTCAGGAAGGCGCAACAAAGCCATCAGCGGTGGAAGACCAAGCTCAGCAGGGCAACATCGCAGAAGCTCCTGGGGACGGTCAGGTCTCAGGAAACCCACCACCTCAGGATATGCCACAATCTCCGCAGGACCCGAGCCTTGACAGTGTGCCAGCCCTCGTCGAGCACCCGGTGTACTTCGTCAGCACCGTACTGCGGGACGCGAGGGCGCGCTACCCCATGCCGCAAAAGCTCCTGCTCGCACTCTTGGTGGCCTCGCGCAAGCTGCGGCACTACTTCCAGGGCCACTCCATCAAGGTCGTCTCAGCCTACCCATTGGAGAGGGTACTCAGGAGCCCTAACTCAGCCGGAAGGGTTGCTGAATGGAACATCGAGTTGCAGGCATTCCAGTTGGAGTTCAGCACTACCAGGGTCATCAAGGAAGCCGCGCTCGCCGATTTTGTGGCAGAATGGGCAGATGCCCGGCTCTTGAGGAAGGAGAAGACTTGTCCACCTCCCCAGAAAGCGAAGCACCAGAAGGCTGGGTCATGTATTTCGATGGCGCCTTCGCGCACCAGGGCGCGGGGGCTGGAGGAATGCTCATCTCGCCCATTCAGGACAAGCTCTACTACGCCGTGCAACTCTGCTTCCAGCACGGCGAGAAGGTCTCCAACAATATCACAGAATACGAAGGCCTGAAGGCTGCGGCGGCTCTAGGGGTGAAGCGCCTCACCGTCAAAGGTGACTCGCAGATCCTCGTCAACTTCTCCAACAAGGTGTACGAGCCGAAGGACGAGCACATGGAGGCCTACCTTGCGGAGGTGCGCAAGATGGAAAAGCGGTTCTCGGGCCTGGAGCTGCAGCACGTGCCCCGGGGCACCAACAAGGAAGCCGACGACATCACCAGGAGAGCATCCAAGCGGCAACCGCAAGAGCCCGGCGTCTTCGAAGAGCGGCTCTTCAAGCCATCAGCTACGCCACCTCTCTCAAGCACGACTCAACTTCGGGAGGAGCTCCCACAGCCCCTGGCCACAGGAGCCCCAGCCTGTGGCCCGACCTCAGGAGCTCGGCTGCTCTTAGCGCTCGAGCCCCAGGAGGAGTGCTGGACCAAGGAATTCAAAGAGTACCTGATGCACGGGACGCTGTCGGAGAAGGAAGAGGACGCGGAGCGCGTGGCCCGGCAAGCCACGGCATACTGCATTCAAGACGGCGAGTTGTACAGGAAACGGCCGAACGACGTCACGCTGCGCTGCATCAACAGCGATCAAGGAAGGGAGCTACTGATTGACATACACGGCAGGGACTGCGGGCATCACTCGTCGTCACGGACCCTCGTCGGCAATGTGTTCCGCAGTGGATTCTACTGGCCTACAGCGCTCAACGACGCAGCCGAGCTGGTGAAGTCCTGCGAAGCTTGCCAATTCCATGCCAAGCAAATCCATCAGCCTGCCCAGGGCCTCCAAACCATCCCTCTTACGTGGCCCTTCGCAGTCTAGGGGCTGGACATCTTAGGCCCATTCCCACGGGCGCCGGGGGGCTATCGCTATCTCTATGTCGCCATCGACAAGTTCACCAAATGGGCGGAAGTGGAAGCCGTCCGTACCATCCCGGCCGGCTCTGCCGTCAAGTTCATCAAGGGCCTCGTAAGCCGCTTCGGGGTCCCCAACCGCATCATCACAGATAACAGCTCGCAGTTTACTAGTAACCTCTTCAAAACCTACTCTGCTAACCTTGGAACGCAGATCTGCTACGCTTCGGTGGCCCACCCCAAGAGCAATGGTCAGGCTGAGCGCGCCAACGCAGAGGTCCTAAGGGGCCTCAAGACCAGGACCTTCAAGAAGAAGCTGGAGGCCTGCGGCAGGGGCTGGCACGACGAGCTCCAGTCCGTGCTGTGGTCCATCCGTACCACCGCTACCAAGCCAACAGGCGAGACTCCGTTCTTCCTCGTCTACAGAACTGAAGCAGTCCTCCCTCATGAGGTCAAGCATCGCTCCGCGCGGGTCCTGGCGTTCGACGAAACGCAGCAGGACGCCATGCGGGGGATGGATCTCGTGCTAGGGGAGGAACGTCGTCGCGAAGCTGCATTAAGAGCGGCAAGGTACCAGCAAGCGCTGCGGCGTTACCACTGCCGCAACATCCGCTATAGGATGCTCGAGACGGGTGACCTCGTCCTGAGGCGGGTCCACTCCAGAGAAGGGCTGCACAAGCTTTCGCCCATGTGGGAGGGCCCGTTCAGGGTCGTCCATGTCTCCAGGCCGGGTGCAACGTGCCTGGAAACGCAGGACGTGATACCTATCTAGAACGCCTGGAACATCTAGCACCTCCGGAAGTTCTATCCATGAAGCAAGGCCCAGAGCCTGAGAAGCAAGGCCCAGAGCCTGAGAAGCAAGGCCCAGAGCCTGAGAAGAAAGGCCCAGAGCCTGTGAAGAAGGCCCGATGCTTGTGAAGAATCGCCGCCCCTGACACTCTCACGTAATAATGAGTGGGGTTGTACATGCCCCGGAGTCTCAGGAGCGCCGGCCTCAAGCCCTGGGGCTCCCTCCCACGCCTAGTGGACAGCACTTAGCTCCGCGCTGGTGAGAAGACTTGAAGACTAGATTAGGTGCCGGACGCGGCTTTTCATTTGCTTTCCGTAGTTGGCTCGCTTTTCCTTAATCAAAGTTTGCCTTTGGCGTTCCTTGCTGATTTGGTTCCCTCGCCTCTCACTGCATTTTTCCGGCTCGAATTTGCTCGTGTTCTCTCTCTCGCATGCCTCACGAGGGGCTAGGCTGGTGCCCTCGCGAGCATTTTTCTCCTTTCCGCCTTCTCGCGAGCAACCCTCGTTCGAGCCCAAAAGCTGGAGCACCTCTCCTAGTCCGTGCCCCTCGGGTACCGCGATACAAAGCGCCAGGTCAGGGCCAGGATGAACGGCAATTTTTTAACGCACTTCCTAACGAGTTTTTCGCAATTCCTAAGCGAATGCAGGCCACCGAGGCAAGATGGATGCAAGGAAATAAATGCCTCGCGAGGAAGAGGGCGTCCTGAGTATACCAGGTTAAGTTATCTTTGCACAAAATAACGACACAGCACGAGAACAACACGCATACTGTTATAACCGAGGAACCATAGTTCGATATGCGCCCCCCTGGGCCCATACTGGTTTCATTCTTGATGCAGGAAAAGAATAAAACAAAAGTAGCGTTGCAGCGATCCATGAAGACAGTCCCCTAGCGCTACCCCAAGCCTAGCCGGATCCTTCCTCACGCTTCACGGAGGTGCGGCGACAAGACGACCCACTGCCGCCTTCAAAACAGGCGTGGCGGCACGGCGGCTGGTCATAGCCGCCACTGCTGGAGCTGTCGCCAGAGGAAGAGCCGCCGTAGCTGGACGAGACACGGTCGCCGCCGAGGGCGGGCTCGCCCTCGCCCTCGTCACGACCATCCCCAAGGTGGAGTACCTCCTCACCGTCGTTCGCCTCGGGGCAGCACTCGGCTCGGCGACCATCTTCCCCAAACACCCTCACATAGAGGGTCGATCCACCGTTATACCTGAAGTGGAGGGTACACCGCCTGCCTAGGCCGCGCGCGCGGGTGAATGTCTGCCAGCCGCTGGCTAGGGCTATGTTGCCCGCGGCGGAAGTCTCAACCGCAACCCAAGAGGCCTTGCTGCAGCAGCCATCCGCCTGCAGCCAGAGTCCGCCTGGACCAGAGGCCGGCATTTCACCGGCGAAGAAGCGCGGAAGTTGGAGCCAGTTGCCGGTCGGGTTCTCCGACCAGACGACAAACTCCGGCGACACCTCCGCCGTGTGGAAGCGCGGACGAGGAGGCCGCGCCACCATAGCACGCCTCCCCTCATCTACTGGACCGCCATGGCTGTGATGACCCACTCCGCATGCCGTGGCGCCGCCTCAACGATGGGCCACGGCGGGGGTCGTGGCATGCTTGCGCGGGCGGCCGCGACCGCGCTTGGGCGCCGGGGAGCTGGGTCCCTCGCGAGGAGCCTTTCCCTTCTCGGCCGCACAAAACTTCCTTCAAGGCACCATCGGTGGCGCTGCAAGCAGTGGAGCAAGGAGGAAGAAGCAAGCAAGCGAGGAAGAGATGGGCGACGGGGGCTCCGCCCCCCTCCCCATTTATAGCAAGAGAAGGCCAACTGGCGTCTCCCACGATCGCAGGTAATGATGGTTTTCCTTGCATGTCGCAGGGACTTGTCAAGTCGTGTAGTTGCCGAGGCAGCATGCGGAAGCGGAGACGCCCACGTCCAATCAACCGCCACGCGTCAACCGAGGCCGCAGGCTTTTGCGGCCCACGGTGCTCCGAACTTGACCCTTGGCTTTGCCGCGAAGCCAGGCCCGAGCGCACCTTGGGCCCGGGGGCTACTGTTGGCGTTCTAGGAACGGGGTCCCCAGACTTGCCTGCCTGCAGCCCACAGCGTGGCTAAGCTAGCAGGTCGTACGGCCCATCTTCATCAACAAGGCATCCAAGACCCTCGCGAGGCGGGCGACGCAAGACCTCCTCTGGAGTGGCCTAGCCAGGTAGGCTCACGAGGAGCAGAGATATCAATGCGGGGCAAACCTCACGAGGCTCTCGTGACGTGAGCCATGACGAACGACACCAGGCGGGCGCCATGCGGGCGCCAGCGTGCGCAGCGTCCTTATTTCCTCTTTGGTGCTAAGGAGGCCAACGCATGCGAAGAGTACCGAGGCATCAGGCAAAGGTTGCTATATTGGTGCAACGAGACCAAGACCAGAAGGACGGCAAGACGGAGGTCATCGTGGAGCCCAAGACGGCGTCACCACAGAGCTT
The DNA here is from genome assembly GCF_002575655.3 of Aegilops tauschii subsp. strangulata. Lineage (NCBI taxonomy): Eukaryota > Viridiplantae > Streptophyta > Magnoliopsida > Poales > Poaceae > Aegilops > Aegilops tauschii. Next base: position 430,061,197 of record NC_053038.3, read on the forward strand.
TTCGCAGGTGAAGACCGCTTTTGTCAGGATAGCTTGTACTAGTTGTCCCCCTTCAAATTTGCCCGCCGTTGTTGGCTCCCATCCCACTCGATATTTGGGAAGAGGACCAGGGCCTATATAAGTAGAGCTAGCCACCATAGTAGGGGCATCTGATCTTAGCTCGATCCAACCCGATCGAGAGCCTACCGACTAGAACACCTCAACGTCAGGAGGTTGTTCTTCCCTTGTACTGTTCATCATCAGCCCAAGAGGCAATCCACCACCACCACACTGGAGTAGGGTATTACACCACAACGGTGGCCCGAACCAGTACAAACCTCGTGTCTTTCTGTGTTGCGAGTTCGTCAAGTTCGTCTGCGAGATCTTAGCGAGCTAGGGCGTAGATCGGTAGGAGGGAAAGTCTTCGCGCGCACCCCAGTGTTCGAACCTTAAGGGTTTGCCGGAACCCCACATCTGACAAAGTGTGTTCGGGTAGAGGAGGGGAGGAAACTCCCTTGAGAGGAAGATTGCGTCGACATCGACTCAGAGGATGATGATGAGACCACCAGCCAGAAGAAGAAGAACAAGAAGCGCAACAAGAAGCACAAAGATAAGGCAGTAATGACCATCGAGGGATCGGGCACGCCTAGTACCGGCAAGAAGGCTAAGACCGAAACCCCCAGCAAGGAAGCTGCCGCGTGCACTGACTGCCGGGAGGCCGAGGCTGCTAAGAAAGCTGGGAAAGGTGATGAACCGTACTGCAAGATCCATCAGAACAAGGGCCATGATCTCCAAGAGTGCCACCAAGTTGAACAGCTCGTCAAGAAGCAGAGAGCTGAGTACGAGAAGCGTGACAAGGAAAGAGGTCAGAATGGCGCTGGCGGGAAGGACTGAGGCGGTGAAGTAAATCGCCCTGGGAAGGCTCCTCGGAACCAAGGAAAACCCGCCAGGGGGCGAGAGAAGGAGGAATGCGGTGATGAAAGTGATATAGGGGATGAAGAGGAAACTAGTGAGCAGGAATTCCAGAAGGCAACTAACGCCATGTGCATTAACGGGGGTGCTGTCGGATCATGGGTTCCGGCAAAACCCTCAAGGTTCAAACACCGGGGTGTGCACGAAGATCTCCCCCCTACCGATCCACGTCCTAGCTTCGCTAAGATCTCAAGGACTAACTCGACGAACTCGCAACACAAAGGACACAAGATTTATACTGGTTTGGGCCACTGTTGTGGTGTAATACCCTACTCTAGTGTGGTGGTGGTGGATTGCCTCTTGGGCTATGGATGAACAGTGCAAGGTGAAGAACAGCCTCCTGAGGTTGAGGTGTTCTTGTGCTTGGTGGGTGTGAGGATCGGCTCAAGATCCGATCAGTTGTCTCTCTATCCCTTCTCCCTTCTCCTACGATGGTGGCTAGTCCTATTTATAGAGGCCCTGGTCCTCTCCCCAAATATTGAGCGGGAAGGGAGCCAACAACGGCCAATTTGAAAGGGGAAAGCTAGTACAGCTTATCCTGACAAAAGTAGTCTTCGCCTGCAAAAGGCTCTGGTGTGACGCCGCCTTGGGCTCCATGGTGACCTCCGTCTTGCCGTCCTGCTGGTCTTGGTCTCGTTGCACCGATATGGAAACCTTTGCTTGACGCCTCGGTACTCCGCGCCTGCGCTTGCCCCTTTAGCACCAAAGAGGAAACAAGGACACTGCATGCGCTGGCGCCCGCCTGGTCTCGATCGTCATGGCTCACGTCATGAAACCCTCGCGAGGTTTGCCTTGCCTTCATCATCTGCCCCCCGCGAGCCAACCTGGTGAGGCCGCTCCCAAGGAGGTCTTGTGTCGTCCGTCTCGCGAGGCTTGGCCCCTCGCGAGGGTCTTGAATGCCTTGTTGATGAAGATGGGCCGCACGGGCCCGCTCACAGAGCCACGCCGCGGGCCGCAGGCAAGCAAGTCTGGGGACCCCCATTCCCAGAACACCGACAGTAGCCCCCAGGCCCAAGGCGCGCTCGGGCTTGGCTTCGAGGCGAAGCCAAAGGTCAAGTGCGGAGCGCCGCAGGCCCCAATAGCCTGCGGCCTTGGTCGACACGTGGCGGTTGATTGGACGTGGGCGCCTCCGCTTCCCCACGCTGCCTCGGCAACTGCCCGTCTATCAAAAGGCTGGCGCAGACAGCGCTTGCCTTCACTGTTCCCCTTCGCCTTGCACCAGATCCCCTTTCTTGCGCCCTGCCTCCGAAATCCCCAGATCTTCTTCCACCTTCTCCCGCATCAGCGAGTAATGGCGCCACGCAAGGTCAAGTCTGCCTCGCCGCCGGCTTGGTACGAGCCAGCTCTCGAAGCCCCCAACGTTTCAGAGAAGAGCCTCGCCACCACTCGCCTGCTGACGGCGGGGGAAAGCAACGAGAGGGGGAAGACGGGGCTCCGGGTCGCTTCCGACCTGCCGGAGCCCGAGGGAAGCACCTTCTTCCCCTTCTTCACGAGCGCCATCGCCGCCAGGTTGGTCCCCCCTTTCTCCGACTTCTTCTACGAGGTCCTTGGCCACTACGGGTTGCACGCGCTGTATCTTCATCCCAACTCCATTCTTCTCTTGTCCATCTTCGCCTACTACTGCGAGGCGTACCTCGGCGTGATGCCGTCCGTGCCTCTTCTGCGCCACATCTTCTTCCTCCGCGTCAAGGAGGGTCACACCTCTGGGTGTGCCAACTTCATCGCGGCCGGCAAGGCCAACTCGATCTCGAAGACAGGGAAGAAAGCCGAAGGCTTCCGGAGCAAGTGGGCCATGATGGACACTAAATGCATCCACCCACGCTTGACGCTGCCGACGGAGATGCCCCAGTCTGACAAGGGGTGGTCCTGCACGAAGCTCACCAACAAGCGGGCGACGCTGGTGCTGGAGCAGATGAAGACCGACCTAAAGCCAAGCAACGCGAAGGCGGTGAAGGTGACAGGGGCCATGCTCCTGAGGGAATTCCTGGAGCTGTGCGTAGCCCCGCTTCAGGCCCATACGCGCCCCTTGTGGGAGCTTGGGGACGGAGAGGACAAGGTTCGCCTAAGCCCGAAAGCCTTGTTCGACGGTGAGCTGGCCGCAGTTCTCCGCCTCTTGGTTGGGGACAACCAGGAGTACCCGCCGAGCATCTTCACCCCCTTGTTTCGTCGTGAGGACGGGGCGCAGGTCGTGGCTTCCAGGCCGACATTTGACGGGCGCGGGCTGGTGCCGCCGGCGCCTACCGGGGCCCCTACGGCGCTGAAGCCGGTGGAGCTGTCTTCAGATGAGTCCCATGGGGAGGAAGAGGGGGAGGAGGAAGACTCGGAGGTGACTCCCGAAGGGATGGGGGAGACCTCCTCCTTGAGCAAAGCTGATATCCTCCGCGCCTTTCCTAACGACGACGTGGCCTACGCTCACCAGGAAGAGGGGGGCTGCCCATTATCTCGACGAGGGGCAGATCGTCGCTGGTCTCCCGGATGCTACTTCTGTTCTGGTGCCGATTGGTGCCGCTTCTGGCCCCTCCGCTGCCCCAATTTTTGCTCCTGAAGCCGGCGCGCTCGTACCTCAAGCCTCCAGGCTCTCAGGCTTCAAGCTCACCAAGCGGAGGGTGGACTACACTGCCTGGACCAGTAAGTGCCTGAGCTTCATCTTGTTCTTGCTTACACTACTGCGTCCTGACATTCGTCCTTGTTCGAACAGGCCTCCGCCTTCGGCGAAGAAGAGGAAGGAGGATGCAGTGCCCATGCCTAGGACTGAACCATCTGCAGCGGCCGTGCCCCCCTCCGTGGGGAAAGGAAACGTCAGCTCTCGCGCCTCCCCGGCCCGGTCACCCTTGAGAGACCAGGAGGAGCGTCATCACGAGGAATCAGCCCCCGAGGTCGTGCTGGCTCAGGAAGTGCCGATGTCTAGCTCGTCTGCCGAGGTCCCAAAGGCTCAGGAACCCTTGGTCTCCCAGGCCCTGGTGACGGCGTTGCCTCCTTCTCCTGTCACACCATTGTTCCCAGGTTCTTCTGCCTCCTCTACTGTCTTGGAGCGTGCCCTTTCAGAGATGACTCAGCTGCGGGAAGATCTCCTGGGCGCAGATCCGCGCCTGGTAGCCGGGCGCCTAGAGCTGGCCTCCGGCTGGCTTCAGTCTGACACAGCAGTCCAAGCGACGCTGAGCCAGGCTGCAACGACCTCCAAGAAGGAGAAGCGGGCCGCCGCTCAAGCTGCGGCCGACTGTGAGGCGGCGCTAAAGGACGCCAAGGCCGCCCACGACCGCTACCGGGCGCTGGAGGATGAGCTGAAAGGTCTGCGCAATGAGCACGCAGAAGAAGCTCGTGGCCGCCAGGCGAAGGAGGAGGAGATGAGGGCCCGGGAGGACGCCATCAAGAACCGCGATGCCGAGCTGGGGGAGTTGGCGAAGACGCAGGCCGCTGAACGCGGCCGGCTGGAGGAGCTGGAGCGGAAGGTGGAGGCGAAGAAGGTCGATTTTGACGCCAAGGCGAAGGTCCTGGCCAAGGACCGCGCGGCCTTCACGCTTCTCAAGAAGAGGTCCCGCGAGGCTCTGAAGTCACTCTATGAGAAGGGCTTGGAGAGGCCGCTGACCACCGATGAGGATGGCCCCGTCCAGCTGCTTCCCTACTTGGTGAAGGCACTCGAGGAAGTCGTGGAGGGCATCGGTCCCATGGCGGGGGCAGAGGCTCGTGTCCTTTCTTCAGCTGCACTGAGACACGTCTTCAGCCATCTGCACCTTCGTGACCCCAACGCTCGTCTTGACGAGCTGCTGGAGCCTGTGGCTAACGAACACTACACGGCTGCCAGTGCAGTTGTGAAAGGTCGGGTGGAGGCTCTGCTGAAGAAGTTCCGCGCCTTCGCTTCCGCGCCTTCGACCGAAGGCGCCGCCACCCCTGCAGCTCCGGCCGGTGACCAAGACGAAGGCAACATCATCAAGGTAGGAGTGCCTCTCGTGGGCGTCGATGGTGTTCAGGGATGACCTGCGGCTCCTTTCCTGTGTTTATTCCTGCAGCATGCATCATTCCTCGTGGAGGCGTTAAACTTGTGTTTGATATTGTGAGAACAATATGTCTTGTAATATCTGCTTTGAGATTTTGCGATTTTTCTTCCTATTCGTTTTGTGTTCTGCGTCGGCAGAGCCCGGCCCCGCGCATACCTCAACCGCCGTTGGACCGACCGGAGACCAGGACGGACCCAAGGAGTGAGGGGCTACGTGACCAGTTAGGCTCCTGAGTCGCGATGCCCAGGAGTCCCTCTTGACGCGCAAACAGCTTATAGGAAGGAGACGCGAGGATAGGATTAGTGTTCTACGTCGGCAGAGCCCGACACCTCGCATACCTCAACCGACGTTGGACCGACCGGAGACCAGGACGGACCCAAGGAGTGAGCGGCTACGTGACCAGTTAGGCTCCTGAGTCGCGATGCTCAGGAGTCCCCCTTGACGTGCAAACAACCTTCATACATTTTCCCTCGCCGAGGCTCGGCTCGGGAGGGGCGCGCGACGACCAGGTCCGGGGGACCTGGCTGGGTGGCATACGCTTGGGCGTGACCCGAGCGCAGCCCCCATGCCAAGCCTCCTCGCGCGACTCTCCAAAGGGGAGGGTGTTGCGGTGAGGCCGGACACTGAGCTCTGGGCTCCCAGAGGTTGGTGCGGTCGTGAGGGCGCCCTCAGTTGTTTATCACCAGCGCAGAGCATAGTGCTTCCACTTGTGCACGGGCATAGCCGCTCCTCGGCAGTGTCGACGGCCAGCGCGGAGCATGGTGCTTCCACTGGTGCGTGGAAGGGGACTCGCTACTGCGGAGAGCCCTCGGGGCGTGTAGAGCCCCGCCCTGACACGTGGCTTGCACGGCAGGGCTAGACGAGGTGTATCTGGGCACTCGTGAGCCAGCGCGGGACTCACGAGGCCCTACCTCAAGGCGGGTTGCGCCTGGTCTTGGTTTTTGTTTGCTGCACTGGTCTTGCGAGGTGGTCAGACAACCTGCGCCGAACGAATCTCCTGAGGTTATCGCGTGAGAAGGCCAAGCACCAACATCCCCAGGAGGTGACGTGAACAGGGCCGGCCCGCCAGACAGAGCTCAGCCGCTGGATTTATCGACGCTGCAGGGACGGGACCGAGCACAGACGCCGTGCTTAACCTACTCACGCGAAGGATTTTGAAGAAAGACGGCCGACGCGCGGCTCCCATGATTGGTGATGATCGAGTAGGTAATAGTCATAGGTAGATTAAGCATGGAAAGCAAACTGGCTTAAGTAAATGCAGGGAAGATATATGCCACTGGGTCAGGCCCGAGCAGCTTGGGGATGATGCAGCCCGAGGGGCGCCCCTAGGAAGGTAAGCTAAAGACATGAAAAGAGATACATGCCACAGGGACGGACCCACGTGGCCTGGGAATGATGTAGCCCGGGGGGCGCTCCCAGCTTAAATAAACTTGGAAAATGTCACCTGGTTCTGTTGATGAAGGGATGTTGGAGCAGCTGAAGGTACGCGGTGAAGGGGTTGCTCCTCACGAGCCACCGGGGCCCTGAGCCTCGGGAGGCTCTGGGGGTCCAGGCGGTTCCTTGAGGACCGTCTCCATCTCCGTCAGGACGGCGTGGTGCCTGGCCTCCTGAGTCGCCAGGGCGTGCCGCAAGTTGTGCTGATAGGCAGATGCCACGCTCGGCAGGCCAAACGACATGCAAACGTAGCTGTGTGGTGGATCCTCGCAGCGTCCCACGCGCGAAGGCCAGAAGGGCTCCTGAGATGCGGCCCTGTTGAGCCATGGGACGTCGATCTAGACGCGCAACCCAGCATCCTCGCCTGGATGGGGAGCTGCGCCTGGCAAGCGGCGATCGTCGCGCAAGGCTCTTGCATCCTGTAGTTCCTGAGTGGTCCCAGTGATGAACTCCTGAGCGGTGGGCGCTCCTCGCCTCGTGTTCTCCTGAGGGAAACGTGGCGTGAACCACGCCTCCCATTGAATTAAAAGTAGTAGAACCTATTAAAGTTGAAGAAGAAACTATTACTTATAATGTTGATCAGTTGTTCCCACTGCTTATATTGAGAAACCACCTTTCCCTGTTAGAGTAAAGGAACATGCTAAAGCTTCAACTGTGGTTGATAAGAGTTATACTAGAACACCTACACCCCTTGAAAAAATTAAAGTTGAACCTAATATTGCTATGGTTAAAGATCTCTTGGTCGATAATATTGACGTGCATGTTATTTATTTCTGTGTTGAAGGTGCTAGAATTGCCAAACCCAATGAAAAGGATAAACATAGACCTGTTGTTGGCATGCCTATTGTATCTATTAAAATAGGAGATCCGTGTTCTCATGGCTTATGTGATTTGGGTGCTAGTGTGAGTGCAATTCCTTTTACTTTATATCAAGAAATTATGAATGATATTGCACCTGCTGAAATAGAAGATATTAATGTCACTATTAAGCTTGCTATAATAGAGATACTATATCACCAATTGGGATTGTTAGATATGTTGAAATCTTGTGTGGGAAAATAAAATACCCTACTGATTTTCTTGTTCTTGGTTCCCCACAAGATGATTTTTCTGACATTATATTTGGTAGACTTTCTTGAACACCGTCAATGCTAAGATAGATTGTAAGAAAGAAATTGTTAGTAAATTTTGGGGATGTGTCTCATGAGTTTAATTTCTCCAAATTTCATAGACAACCTCGTGATAAAGAATTGCCTATTAAAGATGAAATTATTGGTCTTGCTTCTATTTCTATGCCTCCTACTGATCCTTTAGAACAATATTTGCTAGACCATGAAAATGACATCACTACTGCAGGTTGCTGCTAATGCAACACTACGATCAGAGACCCTTTGATGAAACTGTGTGCGATGCAATAATCGCAAACGATGGTGTAAAAAACCGTCAAAAAAGGTACAAAATGTTTGCGATGGCGGAGCCATCAAACACGGTTCAGATTTTAGTTGCGTGTGCGATGCAGGGCATACGTTTGATCCAGACGAACTGTTTGTGATTAGACAGAACAACAGAAATGGGCATCCATATCAATGTGTGTGCGATATACGGCATACAGTTCGCTCCGATGAACTGTTTGCTATTAGGGAATGCAACAAAAACGGTCAGCCAGATCAAGGTGTGTGTGATGTGCGACATACAGTTCAGTCGAATGAACTAGTTTCTATTAGGGAAGAGAACATAAACGGTTCAACTTAACAAGATGTGTGTGATATGTGGCAAAAAGGCTCGGAGGTTAATTCGAGAACAAGTACACAGAGGTTAATTTGACATACATGACTTATAAGTTTCAGAGAAATCATATCACTTTTTTGGAAATCATTTAATTGCGTTGAATGTATATAGTGCTCCGGCCTATTAGTTGAATTAACCTCGAGGTCCATGTTTTGGAAACATGTCGTAAAGTAACAGGATAGACCTTCATTGAAGCCAATCAACATGTATTCAAAAAACAAAAATTATCAAAAAGTAACGAGATAGACCTTCTTCAAGCCAATCAACATGTGTACAAAAAAAAAATGTCAAAAATTACAAAACAAGGACCTCGAGGTTAATTCAACTAATATGATGGATCATTATATACATTCAATGAAATTAAATGTTTACAGTGACCCATCACATCAGTTAATTTAACATCGAGGCCACTTCCCATCCGGTCACCAATCTGATGACTACTCCAGCCTCAGCACACTTAACTTGGGAGTTCTGTTAGATGAGTTATCGGTAGGGAAGCTGGTCCTTTGCTGCTGTACGATCCCTCTTTGCATCCTTTATTGGGCACCCGTATGACCGACTGTTGCCGCCCAATGGTCAATGCCACGTCCCCCGCATGGCAGTTTTTGCAGCGGGTAACTGCATCGTCGCGCCGTGCCCGGCGCAACCGCATGCACACAAACATGTGTGATCGTGCGTCGGCCCCAAACACTGGCAGCACAACTTATAAATTGTCGGATGGAGTACTAGTTACAGTGATTCATATAATTAAGCAAAGGGATCGCACATGTCTGTATTGACTGGAAGGAGAATGCAATAGCACAATAAGAATTAAGGCCATGATGAGGCGATCGCAGTGGTGGTTACAGGAGGCAAGAAGAAAGATGCATCCATCAACGTACGACCTCCTCCTCCTCAACTCAGTGCGCCGGGCCACCGACCGGCGGCTAAGGAGCGGCGGCTTTCGTGGCGAGGTCAAGGTGCTTCTTAGTAAATGCATCCAAGGCTTCCAGCCGGCTGAAGAAGGCCAACGTCGTAGCGTCCTCACTGGCCTTGTAGATACCTATGTACACGATGTGCTCGTACACGTCGATGTGTAGGTCGACGAATTCTTGCAGGGCGAGGTGCCTCGCGGCGAGCGCGACCTCCAGGTGGACATTCTTCGTGGCGTCGGCGGGTAGTCGCAGGGCCACCAGTGCTTGAAAGAGGTTCCGACCATGGAGGCCGATTAGGGTGGCAGGCAATGAGGAGCCGGGGCGCGCGGGCTGGAGGAGTACGGCGATGTCGTCCGTGAGCTTCTTGACGATGGTGAACTTGTTGGTGGTGGCAACGATCATTTGGTCCAACTGAGAGTCATAACTGGCGTCGACGGCGGCCATCCACCAGCCGGTCGCCAACACCGTCTGGAGACGATCCTCGGCGCTATGCCGGAGGCCGGCGTGGTGGACCATCTGGCACAGCCGCTGGCCGCTCGCGCGCATCACCGCCATGGGTCTAGAGTGAGCACTTTTGCGCTTATTAGTGTAGGTGCTTAGGCAAATGCTTAGGTGCGTACGATGTGGTAGATGCATTGGAATGGAGGGGCGCCTTTATATGAGTGCAAACTACGTTGCATTCACATCGTGCTGCCTCATTTCCCGGTCCTCCTCCCATTACTTCCCTCATGCATTCACACGATGCTAATTGAAGGAGGATGCAACAATGGTCGTTCAACATTTCAGGAACCGCTACCCTCTCCCTCGTCTGCATGTAATTCAAATTTGAACTATGCACATAAATGCATTGAAAACTTAGTTAATGCATAAAAATTAGATAGTGCTAGTGATTTTAGTTGCAAAAATTAGATAGTGCTAGTGATTTTTAGCTGCATATTTTGACAAATCGCAGTGTTACAAGGATTGACAAATGGCAATGTTACTACATCAAAAATGTCAACCTTTCCAGTTTGACAAATGGCAACATACCCAATATGATAGATGCAAATCTTACCAAATTGTTTGTACATCATTGCACATGGGTCATCCAAAACAACCGTTTGCGTTGAAGGGATGCACAAATCCTACGCTGCGAATTTTCCCTCGACTCAAGGGGGAAGACCATAGCTATCACTTTGCATACGGGTGTTCTATCTAAAACGTTTGTGATCAAGAGCTGCAGAAATCCTGCATGGCACATTTTCTCTTGGCTTCCTGGGGAAGCTGTCGGTTTGCATACGGGTGTTCTAACTAAAACATTTGCGATCAAGAGCTGCACAAATCCTACTCGGCACATTTTCCCTTGGCTTCGTGGGGAAGCTGTCGTTTTGCATACGGGTGTTCTAACTAAAACGTTTGTGATGAATGTTTTATATTTAAAAACCATTGACGTTTTTTCCCAAAGAAAATCGTTTGATAAGTCTGTACATTAAGAGAGAAAAACGCAAGTTCGTTCAAACCATATCTTTCATTCAGTAACACTACGAATTTATATTCATATGATCGAGAATTTGAGATACAGTATTAAACCCCCAAAAGAACTATTTCCGGCGGCGGCGGAGGCGGCGTGCCGCGCTGTCGTTGTCATTGTCGTCCTCCGGGAGACCATTGTTGAAGTCTTCAAGGCAGCACAAAATGTTCTTGACTTGTAAATCAAACATCATGTCGTCGCGCGATCGACGGGCGGAGCACGGCAACTGGCAGCGCTGAGAGGTAGTGGTCGACGGCAGCGTCCCATGCCGCTGAGGGGGGCGCGCGCATGCGCACAGGCACGGGCGCGGCGGGTGCAGCCAAATGCACGGGGACCGGCGCTGCGGTGGGTGGAGGGGCGCGCATGGGCAGGGGCACGGGCGCGGCGGGTGTAGCCAAATGCACGGGGGCCGGCGCCACAGTGGGTGGAGGGGTGCGCACGGGCACGGGCGCTGGCGCTGGCATGTACACGAGCTCGCGCGGGTCCGCGGAGACGTCGCTGACGCCCGCGGCTTCCAGCTCTGCGATAGTGCTCGGCGACCAGCCCGTCAATGCTACGGAGATGGTCGCTGGCGCGGGCGCGGGGATGGGAGCATGGGCAGCAACCGCCGCGGCCAGCTCGTTCTGGGCCATGTCCATGAGGCCCCACTCCTCCTTATTTTCTATCTCCTCCGGCTCAGAGTCGACTTCACCAAACTTGAAGACTAGTGGCAGATGATCATTCCGCGCCATGGCGTTGGTGGAGGTCTGCGGGAGGGAGGGGAATGGGAGGCGAACAGTAAGGCCGCCCGTATTAAAAAATGGCTCGGGCACCATTAATGGAGAGAAAGGCGGGCGGCCATGGAAGCCAAAGGGCTCGCTTCCCGGTGAGCCTGTGAAGCGTACAGCTCGCACGCTTCCCAGTGAGCCTGTGCATTGGAGGACAGCTTGCACGCCTCTCGGTCAGCCTGCGCACCGGACTCCGCTCGCACGCCTCCCGTTCAGTTAAGGTCAAGAAGCTGTCCGCACGGCACCTCCTATAGCCATTAAAACGAAGACACGTGGCATCACGTGAATGGTTAACAGAATGCACACGATTTGAATTATACAACCGTTTGAGATATTAAAGTGGCGGCTATTTTTTCAAAATGCCTTTGTTGGCTGTTATTCGATTTCGCCTTCTCTTCAAATGGACACGAAAAATACCACAGCATGTCGGGTGCCATTCCAAGATAGCATGCCAAGTTTCATGAATCTTAGACGAGTTTTGGATTTACTAGAATTTAAAAACAAGTATCTCAACATTTTGCCGGCAATCAACGGTGCCCAGGTGTTTGAAATTAATTCCCATTTCTTGCATGGACCTAAGCATGCACCCAAGGACACAGATTTGATTTTTCGACCAATTTATATGCACTCGAGCATGTGCATGTAGTTCAAATTTGAATTATGCACATAAATGCATTGAAAACTCAGTTAATGCATAAAAATGTCCAAACGAACCCCAAAAAATCACAAAAATTGACAAAACACTCCTGTTGTTCTATCTTGACACGAGAAAAAAAATTGAAAGCAATAAGAGGCAATGGATATCGTTTCGTCCCCAAAGGTGGGACGTTCCCTATGGAAACCAGCATGCTTGTTGTGAGAAGCTCTGGTTTGTGAGAAGCATATACCCAAACCTGCCCCAAATGGGACAAAGTTTTTACTACGGCATGTTGATGTCGCTCCATGCTAGCATGCCAAGTTTCATGAATTTCAGACGAGTTTTGGATTTACTAGAATTTAAAAACCAGGCATCTCAATGTTTTGCCGGCAATCAACGATGCCCAGGTGTTTGAAATTCATTCCCATTTCTTGCATGGTACCTAAGCATGCACCCAAGGACACAGATTTGATTTTTCAATCAATTTATATGCACTGGAGCATGTGCATGTAGTTCAAATTTGAATTATGCACATAAATGCATTGAAAACTCAGTTAACGCATAAAAATGTCCAAACGAACCCCGAAAAATCACAAAAATCGACACAACACTCTTGTTGTTCTATGTTGACACGAGAAAAAAATTGAAAGCAATAAGAGGCAATGGATATCGTTTCGTCCCCAAAGGTGGGACGTTCCCTATCGAAACCATCATGCTTGTTGTGAGAAGCATATACCCAAACCTGCCCCAAATGGGACAAAAATTTTACCATGGCATGTTGATGCCGCTCCATGCTAGCATGCCAAGTTTCATGAATTTCAGATGAGTTTTGGATTTACTAGAATTTAAAAACCATGCATCTAAACGTTTTGCCGGCAATCAACAGTGCCTGGTGTTTGAATTTCATTCCCATCTCTTGCATGGGACCTAGAAATTCACACAAGGACAAAATGTGATTTTTCAACCAAGTTTAGTGCACTGGAGCATGTGCTTGTAGTTCAAATTTGAATTATGCACATAAAATGCCTAGAAAACCCAGTTAATGCATAAAAATGTCCAAACAAACCCCAAAAAATCACAAAAATTGACACAACACTCCTGTTGTTCTATGTTGACACTAGAAAATTTTTGAAAGCAATAAGAGGCAACGGATATTGTTTCATCCCCAAAGGTGGGATGTTCCCTATCGAAACCATCATGCTTGTTGTGAGAAGCTCTGGTTTGCGAGAAGCATATACCCAAACCTGCCCCAAATGGGACAAATTTTTTACCACGGCATGTTGATGTCGCTCCATGCTAGCATGCCTAGTTTCATGAATTTCAGACGAGTTTTGGATTTACTAGAATTTAAAAACCAGGCATCTCAACGTTTTGCTGGCAATCAATAGTGCCCTGGTGTTTGAATTTCATTCCCATCTCTTGCATGGGACCTAGAAATTTACCCAAGGACACACATGTGATTTTTCAACCAACCTTAGTGCACTGGAGCATGTGCTTGTAGTTCAAATTTGAATTATGCACATAAAATGCCTAGAAAACCAAGTTAACGCATAAAAATGTCCAAACGAACCCCGAAAATCACAAAATTTGACAAAACACTCATGTTGTTCTATGTTGACACTAGAAAAAATTTGAAAGCAATAAGAGGTAATGGATATCTATCGGATTTCGGGTTCCGGGAGGTTCGAACACTGGGGTGCGCATGAAGATCTCTCCCTCCCCTAGCACACTCGCCACGATCGCCAGGCCTAGCACGACGAACCCAGAGAACAAAGGGACACAAGATTTATACTGGTACGGGCCACCAATGTGGTGTAATACCCTGCTCCAGTGTGGTGTGGTGGATTGCCTCTTGGGCTGAGGATGAACAGTTACAAGGGAAGAACAGCCTCCTGAGGAGAGGTGCTCTTGTGCTTGGTGAGCTAGTGTGGTGTCTCTCTAGCTGATCTAGATCTGTCCCTTGTCTATGGTGGTGGCTAGTCCTATTTATAGAGGCCCTGGTCCTCTTCCCAAATATTGAGCGGGAAAGGATCCCACAACAGCCAAATTCGAAGGGAGACAACTAGTACAAGTTATCCTGACTAAAGTTGGTCTTCGCCTACCAAAGGCTCTGGTGGTGATGTCGTCTTGGGCTCCACGGTGACCTCCGTCCTGCCGTCCTGCTGGTCTCGGTCTCGTTGCACCGATATGGAAACCTTTGCCTGATGCCTCGGGACTCCTCGCCTGCGCTTGCCTCTTTAGCACCAAAGAGGAAACGAGGACACCGCGCACGCTGGCGCCCGCCTGGCGCCTGCCTGGTCATGGTCGTCATGGCCTGCGTCACGGGAACCTCGCGAGGTGCCCCTTGCCTTGATCTCTCCGCCCCTCGTGAGCCAGCCTGGTGAGGCCGCCCCCGAGGAGGTCTTGCGTCGTCCGCCTCGCGAGCTTTGGCCCCTCGCAAGGGTCTTGAGTGTTTGCTGGTGAAGATGGGCCATACAGGGCCGCTAGTGGAGCCACGCCGTGGGCCGCAGGCAGGCAAGTCTGGGGACCCCCGTTCCCAGAACGCCGACAGTAGCCCCCGAGCCCAAGGCGCGCTCGGACAGGGCTTCGAGGCGAAGCCAAAGGGCAAGTGCGGAGCGCCGCGGGCCCCAATAGCCTGCGGCCCCGCTTGACGCGTGGCGATTGATTGGACGTCGGCGTCTCCGCTTCCCCACGCAGCCTTGATATCCGCTTAGCTAGGCGGCCACCGTGGTTTGCACAGTTATCCCCCATTGCTTGGCGACGCGCCCCTCCTAGAGTCCTGCCTTTCTGAATCAGCAACCTCCTCTTCCAATCGGCCCCAAGCTTGGCCCTCCTTGTTGCCATGGTGCCCCGGCAAATGGAGAAGGGAAAGAAGAAGTCTGAGTCTTCAGCCGGGCCACCCCCGGCCATTGAACCCGCCGTGGGCCGGTCATTGGTGCTCAACCAGGAGGCCATGGACAAGGTGCGCCCCGCGCCCGAAGCTGACTCCAACGAATGGGGGAGGACGGCGGCCTGGCCTGCATTCCGTGCCTCTGTCGACAGGACAGCCACTAACGTCCAATTCTTCGTCGACGCCTTGTGGGCTGGCCTGATTCCTCCCTTCTCCGCCTTCTTCAGCGCCGAGCTCTCCCACTATGAGATCCATATGTTGCACCTGGGTCCCCAATCGGTCGCCCTTCTTGCTGTCTTCGCCTTCGTCTGCGAGGCTATAGTGGGCATTGCTCCTTCCGTGGCCCTACTATGCCATTTCTTCTCGCTGCACCTGTCTGATCCTCGGCAAAGCTCGGGATGCCTGAGCTTCTAGGCCGTGGCTGCGACGGCCGGCTCGGGAATTGACTTTGAGCTCCCACCATCTGTGAGCGGGTTCCGGACACGTTGGGTGTATGTGGATGTTGGCGTGCTCAGCCCCCTACTCTCACCACCGTCAGCGCCCGCCTTTCCCAGCTCCGACTGGGGCCACGAGAAGCTCATGGACTCCCGCCTTGTCTTTGTCTGGCTCTAGTTGAAGAGGCTGAAGGGTCTCGGTGTGACTGCGCCCATGGTGGTGAAGGAGTTCCTTCGACGCCGCGTCGCCCCACTCCAGCGCCATTCCCGGCCGATGTGGGCCCTGTCCGGCGGCCAGGATCGCATGATGCTTTAGGAGTCGGGACTCCCGCCCAAAGCACGGAGAACGATGCTCGAGGTCCTGACGGGTGACCCCTCGCGAGCCGATATGCCGCAGGATGGCTGTCTTTTGTACTTCTGCTCAAACAGGGTGGAGTTCGCAGGGCAGATGCCCGCCTTTGATGAATGGGGGCTACGTCCAGTCGGCCTTGAAGGGCCCCGCGAGAACCCTGTTTCCGTGGTCCCCCTCCTCGCCACCAGCGCCGAACTCTCCCCTAGAGTGGATGTAGGGGCGAGCACATCTGGAGGCCGGGGGCGCTGATGCTGACCCATCGACACTGCGCGAGGCTCCCGAGGTGCCATCACCGGGAGCCCGTGACTCTTGTCCTGGGGTGACAGCTGAGGGGGCGACGCAATCCGCTGCTCCTGAGGCCGAGGCTTCCGTGGTCTCAGCAGGTCACCATGAGGCAGAACCCGAGGGCTCCCCTCAGCCCGGCACTCATAAGGCCGCCTCATTTGGCGCCTCACCAGCCGCTCCCTGCGCTAGTTGCCGCATCCAACGCTTCGGTCGGCTCCGTCTGGACTTTGATGCGCTCCGCAAGAGGAAAGTGTCTCCAAGCTGCAGCAGTGGTGCCGTCCGGCCGTTGAAGCATAGGAAGTATATGCCATAGATGAGTGAGTACCTTATCTTTGTAATTTCTCGAGTGCTGCTTCCCCTCCTGATAGTGGCTCCTCAGGGTCCCTCCTGCTAAGGCCGCGAAGTCTCCTGAGAAGCGACTTCCTCCTGCCTCGACTCCTTTGCTAGCCTTGAGCGCCCCAAGCCGACGTGCCGCCCCTGGCGCGAGGTTGGCCGAAGAGGCAGAGTCGCCTGCCTGGCGCCTCGAGTCTGTGTCTTTGCCGTCCCTCCTTCGTGGCCTCGCCTGGGGTATGGCAAGCGTGCCAAGGTCTCCTCCTTTGGTCATGGACGGCGGCTGGATGGCTTTGATCCTGGCTTCTACTTCGAGCAGTGGGCCCTCGCCCATCCAGGCCTCCGTCGTGGACCAGACTGTGATCGAGGAAGCGCCAGCCCCCAGCCCCCTGCTGGGAGGGAGCGAGCCGCTTCGGGCCCCTTCGGCGACCCCTGCTGCGGGAGATGGGCCTGGTCGCGCACTCAAGCTTGCGCGTGAGCGGAGTGCCATCTGCCACAAGCTCTTTCAGGAGGCAATGGGCGCGATGAGCCGGCTTGGCGGAGAACTCGCAGAAGTTGGCATGCGCCTTGAAGTCGAGGGTCTCCGGCTGGCAGAGGAGTGGCATCAACTGAAGGTGGCCATCAACTTTGGGCGCCGCCAGCGTGAGTCACTACAAAAAAAAGACATTTCCGAGATGATACGTGTTTGTCACAGTAGGTCGCGTTTTTTGTCATGCATGTACATCCATGAAAAATTTATGACAGAATCAAGATAGTCATACCTGTGCTGTCGTAGAAGTGTTCCATGACATTACCAGAATTATCATCATGGAAGTGTCCACTTCCATGACGATAAATCGCGCATCACAGAAGTGCTTTCGTCAAGGGCGACCGACACGTGGCATCCACCGTAATGGAACGCCGTTAAGCTATTGGGTCCGGTTTTGGATCCGATAACCCATTAACAGCCCCGACCAATGGGGATTTTCCACGTGTAAAATCATCATTGGCTGGAGGAAACATGTGTCGGCTCACCGTTGGGACAGACATCATCCACTCATTGGACACAAAGCGCCTATGATACGTCGACACGTGGCACGGCCCAACAGAGGCCCATTCCTGTGAAAAGGCCGGCATGTTTGACTTGGTGATAAGGTGGCGGGCCGGCCCATGGCAAGCCTGTTAACGGCATGTTCGCATATAGCCCATTACAGCCTGCTAACCCAGGGCCCGTTTACGGCCTAACCGAATTAGGCCCAGTAGCGTCATCTGGGCCGTTCAATATAATTCCAGCCCGTTTTAACTTCCGGCCCATGTATGGCCCATGATGTCTTTCGGCCCATATGAGGCCCTTATTACTCTCGGCCCATTAACGGCCCGTGGTAAAACTGGCCCGTAATGAACAGTGTATCACTTTATACCCATTAACGGCCCGTGGTGAAACTGGCCCATAATGAACAGTGTATCACTTTATACCCATTAACGGCCCATTATTCCGTTGGGCCATTTCCAGCCCATGTTATCTTTCGGCCTTCTCGGGGCCCATTTATTCTTGGGCTCATTTCCACATTCGTTTACTTACGGCCCGTCACTGTCATTTTCTGCTTGTGGGCCAAATTCAGCCCGTGGTTACAGTCGGCCCGTTTATGGCCCGTTAATACGTTGGGCCGTTTTCATAGCGTCATCAAATACGGCCGATTAACGACGGCCCGTTATGGTCAGCCCATGAACGGATGATTCCAACTCTAGCCCGTTTACGGCCATAAAGCGGTATGTTATTGGCCCATGTTTGGCCAATCGATCATACGGCCCGTAGAAGGCCCATTGATAATATGGCCCGTAGAAGGCCCATTGATGATACGGCCCGTAGAAGGCCCATTGTTTCTACGCCCCGTAGAAGGCCCATTGTTTCTACGGCCCGTAGAAGGCCCAGTGTCACTACAATAAATATGTAGCCCATGGTTATTGTGGCCTAGTTTAAAAAAAGGTTATTGCGGCCACTAGCAAACCACGAAAAAAGAACAGCACTGACTACAAGCAAACAAATAAACAAGACAACAAGGAAATAAATAACCAAGCAACTTATGCTAGGCTATCACGGCTATTACACATATTACATCCACTGGGCATCAAAGTTCGCCACCAGTGCAAATATAGGGAACAAAGCAGCATATCATATATACTAGTTGTCGAAGTTGGTGACCAGTGCAAATAAACGCCGCAGCAAAACATGTCCAGAACTGAAACCACTTCAGAAGATCTCAAGAAACAAGATCCTGGGTACCATAATGCTGGCAAGATGCTTAGCAAGCTTATTAACTTTCTCTTGTTTGGCACTTAAATCCTCTAGCACTTGCTGCTGCACCAGAAAGTATGCATCTGAATTCTGCAGGGACTTCCTCAGTCCTTCCGCTTCCTGTCGCAACACATCTGATCGATGTCTTTCAACTTGAAGCTGAGACTCAAGAAGACGAACTGATTCAGGCAGCGAGTTCGAAGAGCTTGTGCCAGCGGTAGTGGCCAGTAACTCGAACACTACATCAAGACAGGACTTCTGGGTTCTCTAACTGTCGTCAAGGTAGTTTTTATCAGCTTTCTTGGAGACCAACAGGGATGTCTCACTATCTTGAACCTTATCTGCATTACTTCCTTCATCATTGCATAACGGGGTACTGTTCTCCAATATTTTGTCCGCATTCTAAAAGAGAAACAAGCAGACACATCACAGGTTTACCATGTTGTATATGAAACTCATTTTGGTAAATCAGTTCAGTAGTAAAGTGCACAGGATAACAACATGAAACAAACATATATCTATGTACCATGGTCACTTTATGGTCTATACCATTCTAGTTTTTGTTGCCAAATCAAGATAGAGACACAGTTCAAATAATATTTGTTCAAGACAAAGCAGAATAGACAGAATATAAGTGTGGGAAACTATAGAGACACTTGTAATGTGCATGACATGAGAATATAACTGTTTATTCAATTGAAACTGAAATCAATATAGAGCAAGTTACAATAGCAAACCAGTTAAAGAAACAAGTTTAAAACATACATGTTGCCCATTGGAGTTTCAATTCCATCCTTCAAATTTGAAAATAGGTTGTCTGAGTAAATACAGTGATGCAAGAGCAAAGGAGTATGAACCATAGCTACAGAACCTGACCTAAGAACAATTGTTCTTCTCCTTTAAGCGTTGAGTTGGGATTCGGAGTGGTGGTCCTCGTGCTTTGGGCACTGCAGTTCCCTTACTAATTGCTCGTGTTTGGGTGCTCTGTGGTGGAGACAGTGATGTGTCAACTGGAACTGGGTTACTATCTGCTAGGGTTGGGGTTAGAAGGGGTGTAGCTGGTTCTCTGTCCAACTGGGTAGGGGTACAATCTGCGAGAGTCTGGGTTATGTGTGGTGCGGCTGGTTCTTGGGCAAGTACAACCGTGGTTCTATCTGCATCAACTGGTAGCACTATCTTTTCTGAAGACCGTGTTGTTACTCCCTTAGATACTGCCATCACCCTCTCCAATTCAAATGGCTGATAAACAAGAAAAGTAATTGGATGTACAGACATTGTATGATAGACAGATGCAATGGATAGTGGGGAATAAAAGAGGGCATGAAATAATTCACATTTATGTTGTCTAACCAAACAGGATAGCATGACACAATTTCACATATATGATGGCTAACTAAACAGGATAGCATGATACAATTTCACATTATGATGGCTAACTAAAAAAGATGGAAAGACATAGTTCAAAATATGATGACTATGTAAACAGGATGACATGATATAACTATATAATGTGTTTATTAAATAGGTTGGCATGCCATAATTCACATACATGCCGCCTATGGAAACATGATAGCATGATATAATTCCTGGATAGAATGACATAATTCAAAATATGATGACTGTAAACACTAAACAGGATGAGATGATATAACTATATGGTGTCTTTATTAAATGGGTTGCCATGCCATAATTCAGATAGATGTTGTGTACGTAAACATGATGGCATGATATAATTCAAATATATGATTTATATAGTAAGCAAGTAAGCATATGGCAATCCATATATGATGTAAAAACTAAGCAATGCAAGACAACATGCATGACATGGGTAATATAACCCTGCCAAGTTTGAGCATAGACCTCAAGGGGGAAATAGGACTGGTCATCAGTCTCTGAATCCTCCTCTGAGGAGCTCTCTGTATCCAGCAAGATGTCTGCATCAGCAGGTAGCATTGTTTGCTCTGAATACCTTGTTTTCACTCTAGATACTTCCATCACCGCTTCAAATGGCTAATGCACAGGAAGAGCAGTTGAATATACAAACGTTGTCGACAAATGGAACACGTAATACAAAAAAATTATAGCATGATATAATTCACATACATGATGATTGGCTCAACAGCATGGCATTGCATAATTCACATATATAATGCCTTTGCAACAAGATAGCATTGCATAATTCACATATATAATGTCTTGCAACAAGATGGCAACGCATAATTCACATATATGGTAATTAGACACTAAACAGGTGGCATTCACACAAAGCATGTCTAAACTAATCAAATGACATCACAATGCAAGACACCATACGCATGATATGAGCAACATAACCATGTCAAGTTAATTAGAGCATACACCTCAGGGGGAAATAGGACTGGTCATCTGTCTCTGAATCCTCCTCTGAGGAGCTATCCGTAACCATCGAGATATGCGCTTCATCAGATAGCATAGTCTGCTCTGAAGACCTTGTTTTCACTCCAGAATTTTCCATCACTGTGTCAAATGGCTGATGCACAGGAAGAGTAGTTGAATGTACTAACATTGTTGACAAATGTAATATGTAATGAAAAAAAGGATGGCCTGATATAATTCACATACAAGATGACTGGCTAAGCAGGATGGCATTGCAAAATTCACATATATGATGCCTGGCTAAACAAGATGGCATTGCATTATTCACATAAACGATGAATAAACTAAACAGATGGCATTCACACAAAGCATGTCTAAACTAAGCAATTGACATATTTGATGTATAAAGTAAGCAATGCAAGGCACCATATGCATGATATAACCAACATCAGTGTGCCAAGTTAGAGCGAAGACCTCATGGGGTAAATAGGAGTGGTCTTCTGCTTCTGAATCCCCCTCGGAACAGTTATCTTCCTCTTGAGTATGATCCGAAATGGGTGGAGGGGGGCTGCCTTTGAGCCCACCATGGAGCGACGTCTGCATGAAATTTTATTGCCACGCAAGGCTCGTCTCTTTTGCTCTACATGTTCAGTTCCATTGTGTACAATAACTGACATGCATAGGAATAAAACATAGTGAGATTATGTAAGGAGTGCATGCACAAATCCAGAGTGATGGTAGCAAACTGTGGATAGACCCAAAACCAATGATAGCAGGCAGATAATAGCTTTAGTTAAAAAATACAGATAATGGATCCTTTAATGTTTGTTTGCACCCAACATGAAACTCATAGTAGACACCCGAGATTAACCAGATAGTAAACAGATAGTACTGATTGCTGCCCCAATATGTACCGCACAACCATTTAAAAACTCAAGTTTCAGCATAAGTTTGGACCTGACTCGGAGTCTAATAGGTGAACACGACGATAAAGTAGCATGTCATCATATTAAGCGATGCATAACGTAAGCAGACACGGAAGAGTCTGACCTCTCTTGCGTGTAGTCCTCAAGGTCGTCTGCTCAGTTGATGGTGGTAATGCAGTTGTCGTGGCTGCCGGCGGCGGGGAAGAAGATCTAAGGCAGCGAAAGACAGTCTGGAGAGCGGATCCCTGCTGTGGTGAACCCTTCCGTCGTTGGAGCAGCTGAGCTGGGGTGGAACACAGCACCGCAGGAGCAGGACAAACCACACAAGGTTTTCTTTGACACATATCTGTAACAGAAGTAATTCTGTAAGGGCTTGTTTGATTTTGAGGATTCTAATAATGCAGAGATAGGAAATAGACAGGAATAGGATAGGAATGCACGTGCAAAACAGAGAATTTAAAAACATAGGATTTCTGCCAATCTGGGTGTTTGGTTCACAAGAATTGGAAGATCACATGATGCAAATAAGTATGGTGAGATTAAGTCAAACCACAAGAAGTGTACAACCTCTTTGGCGAAGCCATGCCGATCTCAGCGTGATTGGGTTGGCCGGTGAGGATGCTCCAGCTAACTTGGCTGTCGGAGGAGGGGAAGAAGATCTTAGGCGTCTGGAGATGGAGCCCGAGGTACTGCTCCGCTGTGATGGAGGGTTTCGTCGTTGGAGCAGCTCCGGTGAGTTGCACGACACCGAGGCTGAAGCAGGACAAGAGAGACAACGTTAACCTGAGTGGAATTCTAATAGCATCTCCGATAGATGACGTAAAATACATAACCACAAAGTGCTAGATGTATACATCAGCCGCTCATCTCTGAACTTAACTGTCGAAACTGAATTTAACTGTCGAAACGGAACTTAACTGTCGAAACTGAATTTTGCTGTCGAAACTGAATGCACTAGAGGTGAGGCTACATGTCAGTCGACTGACTTTTTCATCTCTGGTCAGTCGATTTTGCAGCCGTTGGATACGAAATCAAGGGCCTGCAGTTCATCTTCAACCTCCACCCCCCTGAGCCGCCAGCCACCACCGGAAAAACAACCGCCCCGCCCGCCCCAAAAACAGTCCCCACCCCTGGTCCGCCGCCGCCCTGGCCATCCCTCTAGGCCCCCCCGTGCCGAGTTTTTTCTCCGGCGATCCCCACGCCACCGCCCCACCACCGCCGGCGACCACCGCCCCCACCCTGAACCCTAAGATAGATAGTGGGGTACTTCTCCGGTGAGCCCCCCTCCCCGCTGTGGCTGGTTCTTCCTTAACTCCGGCGAGCCCCCCACCCCCTGAAAATCAGCTGAACCAAGATCAAGAGCAAGAGTGAGAGCAGCAGCGCGAGCAAGAGCAAGAGCAAGAGAGGACCAGGCAGAGGACCGAGAGCAAGAGCAAAGCAGCAGCGCGAGCGAGAGCTAAAGCAGCAGCATCTCCTACTGATGTGGACGTCGCCGCCGAGGGAGCGACGCCGTGGAGGAAGTGGCTGGCGACGCTGCGGTGGATGGAGCCGCGTCGTGTTGGCTCGGGACCGAGCGCCGGCAGCACCGTGAGATCGAATCAAGAAGAAAATGCGGCGATTAGTGTACAACCTCTTTGGTGGCGCCGATTAGGCCGCAGCTTCACCCGAGGAAACGGTGATGCTGATGCTCTTCCGGTGGTGTAGGTGAAGACGGCGGTGTGGGAATGGAGGTGGCGCGAAAGACGAGGGGAACATCGGGGCAGCTCCTTGGAGGTGGAGGACGGGGTGGTTGAACCGGCGGGACGACCAGATCAACGACGGATCCTCATCCGGTACGGTGGATGAGGGACGTCGAGGTGTTGCTGTGGACGACGTCGTCGGGGAAGAGGCTCCGGCTGGGTGGCGGACGGAGGAGGGTGTGGGGCTTCGCAAGTTTTCCCGGCCTCGGTGTACGAATGGGTGGGCGGATGGGATGGGAGTGGGGAACCATGGCTTAGGGACGCGCTTGTCCGAAATGTGGGGTAAGTCACGAAAGTACCCCACCGATTTGAGGCGGTTCTTTCGGTTCAGGGGTATCACGAGCATTTCACATGTCGGGATTTCACAGGAGGTGGGAGTTTTCACGCGCGTTGTAATTTTGGAATAGCAAGGCGCGGGTTGAGATGGAGGGAGTTGTGGGAGCACAACAAGACGAAGATATATCTTAAATATTTTGGGCTAACAAGGCGCGGGTTGAAGAGGCGGGAGTTTCGCAGCACGATAGACAGAGATGCTAGCTTGAAATTTCGGCATAACAAGGCGCGGCTTGAAATTTTGGGAGAACAAGCTTAATGTGTACCCAAAAGAAAAAAAGACAATTTAGACTAGTATGATATACTACGTACAATGTGTTTAACACGCACAACACAAACACAGACACCATTTAGACTAGTAAGGTACACGTGCATTGCACTCATGAGATTTGGCAACCAAATTATGAATAAATACCACATTATAGCATGTAAGCTTTGAGTCATACATGCATGATGTAGATGTTCGTTTAATTCATATAGTTCATTTCATTCAAAATCATCTAGTTTTTATAAGAAAGCTAATCTATTTTAAGATTCACGGAATTGTGTGTTGTAAGGCATAAAGTAAAAACAAATCATGTACAAAAACATTTGGGCAATTCTGATATGGAAGATTCTAGAACAAAGAAGAAGTGCTTGTGTTTTGAGGTTTGTGCATTATGCTTAAGTTCAACCATAGAGTCTTCTAGATTGTACATGTGGCAAAATCTGGTGGAATCTATATGATATCCAACGGCCAGTAGTGCTCAAATTTGCCAGCTCTGCACCATCGGATTGGCCTCATCCAACGACCATCTTTCAAAGTTAAAGTTATCCGCACACTATATAAAAAAATCTAAGATAATATATATATAGGGGTATAGATATAGATATGTGATGCGAAAGCCACCCATCATCTCCAATTAGAATAGTTTGTCCATGCACGGATGCAATGTGGCCAGACGATGTCTGCCATCGGTATCTCAAATTCAAACCAATCTGACCTTGTTCAATGTGTATACATTGCAACATGCTCGTTTCCAAACCACACCGCGCAGATCTCCGTTATATTCATGCATGCATGGGTTTCAAACATCATGATCTCTTATTCAAATATTTGAATTCAACTTTACATAGATTTTGACCTCACCTAGTCTTCTACACCCACACATTGGTCTTCTCTTTATAATTGTACCACTAACTTTCTCTCGTGCATGCATGCACACACACTACTAGTCGGCATTATCCATCGCACACATGCAATCTTTTTCTTCAGGTCGGTCTCCCATGAAGGCACACACACACACACATCCCCCTCTCCATCATATCGGGCATTCTTTATCTCTGACATGCATGCGCAACAATCGATGTTCCTCTATGTGTGTGTGTGTGTATATCTAGGTCTTTCATGGTTTTCCACATAAACCGATCAATCTATATATCTAGTGAGGTCTCACCCTCTTTCCCACGTCCACATCGATCAATCTATACCTCTCTATATAGAATTACATATATAGCTAATACACCCACATTAATTATATATCCAACGGCCCCCTCTCATCATCCATGCCTTCCGCTTCATCTCTCAGACGCGCGCACAATGGCCAAGACAGGGGGCAGCAAGGGCCCTGCCCCCCCCTAACATCACTATATATCGAGGCTAATATGAATGTGATCATTAGACAATTGCTGGTAAAAATGGTTTAAGTTGATTAATTGGCCCTCCTCGTAAAGGATTAGCAATGCTTGGCCCCCTAGCTCATGGGACATTTTTCATGGCTCCGCCACTGCGCGCAACAGCGCACGTTCTCGCCCCCTCTCTCTAAATATCGATCTCGCAGTTGTGCACTCCTTCATAGTCTCCCTCCACTCGGCCCCTCGCACCATCTTCTAGCCCCCCACCGGATTTTGCCACATATACAATCTAGCAGACTCCATGGATGAACTTAAGCATAATGCACAAATCTCAAAACAAAAGTGGTTCTCCTTTGTTCTAGAATCTTCCATATCGTAACTGCCCATTCTTTGTTTGTACTTTATGCTTTACAACACACAATCCCATGAATCATAAAATAGATTAAGGGCTTCTTTGATTCAAAGGATTCTCGAAGGAATTTTGGAGGATTCTAATCCTTAGGAATTTTTCCTATCTTGGTTGTTTGATTCGTAGGATTGTAAACCATAGGAATTTTTTCATATGATTCATTTGCACTAGATTTCATAGGAAATATCCCATCCACTCAAACCTCTTTGAAAGAATTATGCGTTTTTTCTATGCACAATCAAACACTCGTACCATCCTGTAGGATTCAAGACGACATTCCACTCTAATCCCATGTTCTTCCTATTCCCGCATTTTGGAAATCCTCCGAATCAAAGAGGCCCTAGGTTTTTTATAAAAACTAATTGATTTTGAATGAGATGAACTATAAGAATTAAATGAAGGTCTACATCAGGCATATATGACTCAAAGCTTACATGCTACAGTGTGGTATTTATTCGTAATTTGGTTGCAAAATCTGACGCGTGCAATGCACGTGTACCTTACTAGTACTTCGAGTATGTGCAAAACACAATGGCACGCTACATAGTGTCTCTCTTATAGTTCATGAAGCCACGTGGGCACGTGGCACATGTGGAGGCGTTGTCGCGACATCCTTGTGTGGATTGATCACAGTGACGTGCTGCTGGTTCCAGAAGAATGTACTCGTCCTCCCTGAGACGCACTGGCGGTACATGCACGAAGCGAAGATGTGCACGCACGCACTCATTCCCTTGCACGCACACGCGGGTACACGGGCGGACGCAATTTTGTACCAAGATCCACCCCATGTGATAATTTGACGCGTGTAAAGTCCTTCACTTCATTGATGGTCAATTAATACAGCGCATGCAAATTGAGTGGACGTGAGAGTGGAAGAAAGACATTACTACTCCACTGCGCGCATGCGAGTAGTTAAATCATGGGTAGCTAGTTGTACTTCCATTGGTATCCTTCGTATTTTGTGCCAATTTTTGACAGTAACATAATATTTACGCATCTGAGCAGTGCAGTCTACTTGAAATTTATGTTCCACTAAACTCATCGGGAGCCGTTTCGGGCCTCGAAACCAAAAACCATCAATTAATCTTTACCTTGTTCCCATCACATTCGAAAGTACTAGTGCTACAATTAAGTGCAAGCCTGCTCACACCTACCAGTACGTACCAAACCTGAACGTGTTCCCACTATGCAGGTTTTAGTACTAGTGCTAGTACTTAGGCTATAAAAAGGGGAACTACCTAACCGAAAATTACTCTACCTTCCTCCTCATAAGTCCTGCTTCTTCGTCCGTCCTTGCCATGGCCGGTGTGCAGAGCTCTAGGTCGAGAACTACTCGTAACAAGGGAGCGGCAACCAAGGCTGCAGAAAAAAAAAGAGGGCTCGCTGCCACGCACAGACCTCGAAAGATCTCTCACGGGCAGGCGATGGCTCCCAGGAGCGCCCTAGACGCGGAGGCGAACATGCCGAGCTGGCGGCGCTGGAGTCGTTATCCCTCGACGACATGCCCGATCAGCTCAATAAGCACCTCAATAAGCAGAAGGAGTTCATCCACGGCTTGGTGGAGCTGCTGAGGAGAGCCTCGACGACATGCCCGCTGAGCTCAATGAGCAGGGGGGTTGACCGCTGGCTTGGTGATGCTGCTGAAGAAGAGCATTGCCTCGGAGAAGAAGGCGACCGGCGAAATCCTGCAACTTCAGGAGGACAACGTGAAGCTCTGCCACGAGCTCGACCTGCTGAAGGAGGAGAACGCCGGCTGGAAGAAGCTGCATGAGAATAGTAGTTCCTCGATGAAGCTGTTGCAAGCCCTCGTCATGGAACAGAAGGAGGAGTTGGCGAAGTTCCGCATCGAGCACCCGGCTGCTGTCAAGGTACGTAATGCGGCCGTGGAACAGATGATGAAGGCTCGCGTGGAGAAATCATGCGTCATGGACACAATGATGAAGATGGCAGAGGAGACACGCAAGGAGATGGAGGTCGTGGAGGCGATGAAGAAGCAATTACGACTCGGCGGCCAGCAACCCTTCATGTAGTGAAAGCAGCGCCCCAGACTTGTGTGTGTGTCTTCCTTCTTTTTTGGGGGTGATAATCCTCCTTCTTTTGCTCCTGTGTTTCTTATTTTGCTTCGGGTGTTTCGCCGCACGTGTCACCTTCTCTGCGAGGCATGAATAGAACAATGCTAAAAATGAGATGACTAGCAAATTAGATCATTCTTTATCGCCAATAGAACAATGCCTCTTGCTAGTAATATATAATAAGAGCAGAGAGTAGAGGATATGGCACGGGGCTGCCGTGTTTCTTGCTCCTCCGTCGTACTCCAGTGGAAAACTTGAGTATACCGCATGGTTCTTTGCTCCTCCTCAGGTCGTCGGCACATTTATACGAGCAGTCAAATCACAAGGCCCCGCCTTCCAGCAGTAATGAGCCATCAAATCACAAAGGCCCTCGCCTCTCGTGAAAAGGACCAAGGTAGACTGCCCCGCCCTCTAGCCTTTTAAAAAATGTATACATTTGTACAGTAGTAGTATCGATGGATTGCGCCATGGAGCAAAACTATGCATATACTACTATGTATATTACACTACCCACTATGAAGGTACTAGTAACATAGACTAGTAACTGGTCTATGTTACTCTCCACTATGACCAGCCAAAGTTGAGGCACGGATACCAACGAGGGCCTGGTTGTGTCTATACTTGGACAACTCACCCGACTGCATGCGCACCAGGCAGACGAAGCCTGTGTCGTGTTGGTGCCATGTGTGGCCCGCACATTAACCAAAACCTCGCGCCTCCATCTTAGCCTCCGCGTTTAAAACATCTCAATATCAAGGCCAAGGAGCAACGTGAAACCTATGATAGAGCCAATCGGATGGTTGAGAACACTACAATTCGTAGCTACAGATGCGTGTGTGCGCGAGGACGAGTGCGTGCGTGCACCTCTTCTCAGAGTACAACTGTATGTGGGTGGCATCGGCCTAGGGAGCAGTGATGGTGCGTGCGAGAAGTCCCGAGAGATAGGTGTAATGCATCTGAAAAGAACACTAGTCTATAGCTCACCACGAGGCTATTCCTGTCGAACGCCAATCGTAAGATATGTATCCGACGGTGCTAGTTTTTGCACGTACACAGCAGTAGAAAAAGAACTAGTAGTACCATGGCATATACTACACCACGGCCGAGAAAACGTGCCGACGTTACGCCATCCGTGAATAGTGCCGCACTTCGAAACTAGAACCGTCAATAAATCTTGAGCGCGTCTCGTCACATTCCAAATTACTACTACTACCACGCTATATTTAATTGCAAACTTGTTCACACCGATCACAACCTAAACGGTTTCCCACTTAGGAGCGTATTAGTAGTACTCGATTATAAATACTACTATGCTAAGATGACTGCACATTCCTCCTCAACTCCTCATCCACAAGAAACAATCAAGCCATAGCCAGCGTGAGTTTTGGGTCGAGAGATTTCCACCAGGGAGAGGTGAGCATGGAAGAGGAAGCACGAGAGATGTCCCGCCTCACCGCGAAAGCAGCCGACATGTCCAGCCGCGCAGCAGTAGCGGCACAGAGGTCCCGCCGCGCCGCCGAAGCAGCACGGAGGTCCCGCCGCGCCATCGATGTAGCAGACTGGTCCGGCCACGCCATGGATGCAGCAGAGATGTCCCTCCACGCCGCGGCGGCCTGGGAAAATTACTCGCAGGCAGGCGAGGACTCTTACAGGCGGATGCATGCGATAGTCCATAGCCAGATGGATCAGATCTCCGGCTGGGCGAGGATGCAGGACGAGGCTACCGGCGTCATCCGGCAACTCGAGGAGGGCAATGCGAAGCTCTGGGGCGAGCGCGACCTGCTGAGGGCGAAGATCGCCGGAAGGGCGATGTAGGAGGAGGAGACCGCTGCCGTATTGCAGAGAATGGGCGTCATCATCAAGAAACTTATGGACGAGAATGCCATGCTCCGCATCGAGCGCAACAGGCTGGTGGAGGAATCCATGGATGCTGCCAAGCAGAGTATTAAGGACATGAAACTGATGAAAGAGATCATCGCCCGCCGCGAGAACTAGTCTTTGCGACCTGCAGTGCATAAAGAAAGTAGAGATCAGCGAGCCAGATCGTTGTATGCGTCTTCGTTCTTCTTTTGCCCTTGTGTATTTCGGGCGTAGCCGCATGTGGCTTTTTTCATTATCTTCCTAATTATGTAAGACAATTATTATCCACTCTCGTCGTCCTTATATATATATATTCATCAGTCCTACTATAAGTCGCAGTAGATGTTATATAGGTCCGTCAGATCTTACATCAAGATCCGTGCAAAATTTTCTTTTCAGATTTTCTTTTTTCTCTCTTAAATCTCAGTCGAGTGAGACATTGCCACGCCATTAAACAGAGGCTTGGGCACCATTAATGGTACCTTGGGACAGAGGTGGACGGCAGATGGAGGTCAAAGGGCTCTCCTCCCGATAAGCACGCTGAAAGTGCAACTATCCCTGGGTGGTTTTGGTAATTCCTAACAACATATAGCTCATTGAGCTAATGCTATTCCAAGATAAATATTTCAGGAAAGCTCAATGATTGGCATGGCATGGATTAGAAAGTGGACCCTTCAAAATGCTAAGGACAAAGGATTGGCTCAATCTCAAAGCACAAGACTCTACATTTTCTATTTTAGTGATCCAAGATCACATTGAGTCTATAGGAAAAGCCAATACTATTAAGAAGGGATGAGGTGTTGCTTAATGAGGCTATTGCTCAAAATGCTTAGTGATATGCTCCAAAATCCTCCACTACTTTCTCATATCCACATATGTCCTAAACCAAAAGTCCAACTCGGCCCTACCGAAATTTCATATCCGGAGCCACCGAGTTCAGTTGGCATAGCCACTGCCAGAAACCCTAATCAATTCGGTCTCACTGATAGGGATCTCGGTCCCGCCGAGATGGGGTTGTAATCTCTCTGTTTCCTTTTCGTAATGTTTTGGTCAAACCAAGATGAGCGATCGGTCCCACCGAGATTGCAATGCAAACTCTCTGTTTCCCTTTCGTAACGTTTCGGTCCAACCGAGATGAGCGAATCGGTCCCACCGAGTTTGCCTGACCAACTCTCTGTTTGACTCTTACCAAAATCGGTATCACCGAGTTTGTGTAATCGGTCTCACCGAGATTACGTTATGCCCTAACCCTAATGACATCGGTCCCATCGAGTTGATACAGTCGGTCCCACTGAAAATCCTAACGTTCACATTTTGAACTAAATCGGTCCGACCGAGTTTCATGATTTGGTCCCACCGAGTTTGGTGAATTGTGTGTAATGGTTAGATTTTGTGTGGAGGCTATATATACCCCTCCACCCACTCTTCATTCATGGAGAGAGCCATCAGAACATGCCTACACTTCCAATACATATTTTCTGAGAGAGAACCACCTACACTTGTGTTGAGGTCAAGATATTCCATTCAAACCACATGAATCTTGATCTCTAGCCTTCCCCAAGTTGCTTTCCCCTCAAATCTTCTTTCCACCAAATCTATATCCTGTGAGAGAGAGTTGAGTGTTGGGGAGACTATCATTTGAAGCACAAGAGCAAGGAGTTCATCATCAACACACCATTTGTTACTTCTTGGAGAGTGGTGTCTCCTAGATTGGCTAGGTGTGACTTGGGAGCCTCCGTCAAGATTGTGGAGTTGAACCAAGGAGTTTGTAAGGGCAAGGAGATCGCCTACTTCGTGAAGATCTACCCGAGTGAGGCAAGTCCTTCGTGGGTGACGGCCATGGTGGGATAGACAAGGTTGCTTCTTCGTGGACCCTTCGTGGGTGGAGCCCTCCGTGGACTCGCGCAACCATTATCCTTCGTGGGTTGAAGTCTCCATCAACGTGGATGTACGATAGCACCACCTATCGGAACCACGGATAAAAAATCTCCATGTCAATATTGCATTTGCTCCTTCAAACTCATCCCTTTACATTCATATGCAATTGTTTTACATTCCGCTGCTATACTCTTAGAATTGCATGTGTAGGTTGATTGCTTGACTTGTGCTAAGTTGCTAAAATCTGCCAAGAACTAAAATTGGGAAAAGGCTAGATTTTTATTTGGTCAAGTAGTCTAACCCCCCCCCCCCTCTAGACATACTTCCGATCCTACACACGCGCAGGGGTCTGATCGCACGCCTCCCGTACTTAAATAGCTACCCTGCACGGCGCCGCCTAGCTAACAAAAAAAGGGGACGCGTGGCGGCACATAAATGGTAAATAGAATGCCCACGGTTTCAATAATACTTGTGTTTCCGATTGTAACGTGACAACACTTGTTCCAAAATGACTTTGTTGATTGTTAATGTGTGCGCCTTCGCAAATCGGACAGCAAAATTACCACAGCATGTTGGTGCCATGTCATGGCACCAAGCCAAGTTTCATGATTTTCATGCATGTTTCGGATTTACAGGAATTAAAAAACCAAGTTTCTCAATGTTTCCAGCCGAGCCATGATGCCCAGATGTTTGAATTTCATTCCCATTTCTGGCATGGGACCTAGAAATTTACCCGAGGACACACATGTGATTTTTCAACCAGCTTTGGTGCATTGGAGCATGTGCTTGTATTTAAAATTTAATTATGCACACAAAGGTGACACGTTCCCTCTCAGAACCACGAGCCTTCTTGAGAGAAGCTCCGGTTTGCAAGAAACTTATACCAAAACTTGTTCCTATTCTGCATTTTTTTTACCACAGCATGGTAGTACCATGACATGACACCATGCCAAGTTTCATGATTTTCAGGCGTGTTTTGGATTTACAAGAATTTTAAAACCAAGCTTCTCAATGTTCTCGGCCGAACCACGATGCCCAAATGTTTGAATTTCATTCCCATTTCTTGCATGGGACCTAGAAATTCACCCGAGGACACACATGTGATTTTTCAGTCAACTTTGGTGCACGGGAGCATGTGCTTGTAGTTCAAATTTGAATTATGCACATTAAATGACCAGAAACTCAATTAATGTATAAAAAAGGCCAAATGAACCCAGAATAATTCCAAAATTTAACAAGGCACTCATATAGTTCTATGTTGCCTCTGTAAAGAAAATCTGGCGGTAGGCAGCGTATATTGTTTCGCACACAAAGGTATAAAGAAATAAAGAAATTAGCCCTATTTAATTCTTGGGTTATTATTATTTATGCAACTAGTTGTGTATCACTACTCAGTTTTGCCATTAGAAGTTACAACTACTCAAAAAATGCCATCGACCCGTGAGATGCCTGCTCAAAAATGCAATTAGATATCTAAAAAATGCCATTGTTAAGTTAGATGTTTGCTCAGAAATGCCATTAAACATTGTTATTTTCATGTCAAACCCCGTTGACCATGTTACATGACAAAAATAAGCCGATTCTCACAATGATAAGTTAATGGTGTCCAGCACAACACACCCCTCAAATAAAACTAAGCACCCTGGAATTCTTTGAGAAAACTAAGCACCTTGAAATTCTTTGACAACTAAACTGCTGGCTATATGATGTTGGCCATATATATTGTACGTATATAATGTCAAGAAACGAGTGGTAGTACTATACCAACTAAAAGATGAAATGTATGAAATATAACAAGAAGAAACATAACATAGTTCTGCTGGGGGCTCAGCACAACACACCCCTCAAATAAAACTAAGCACACCAGAAATTAAACTAAGGAACTAATCCGGTAGACACTGCATTAGAACCACCATGAGCAACGACACTGCCACCTTACTCGGAGTCCTCTTCCACGTCCTCGACTTCGTCCTTGTCCCTCCTCCTCTTGGGCGATACTTCTTTGCTTGAACCGCACACTTGGATCTTGCTCTTCATCCAACCCTTGTAGATATTGAAACAAAGGTAGCCATCCATTGCAGCGTAGTGGATGTGGTCCATATCTAGTACATTCCACTGCCATGCATGACGATGAAACATGTACGGAGGTTTCTCTAGTTTACCATACGAAGGATGAACCATGGCTCCTGCCAGGGTCAGCATTGAAGGCTGGTCAAGGGAGGGCACCAGCCCTTCCTTCTGGAGGTCGAAGGGGTCGCCTACAACGAGGCCTATCTGACCCAGGATTTCCTTGTCGTTCCTAAAGTCTACAGTAACGAATTTGACTCGGCCGCCCTTGAGGAACTTCTTAAATTCCTCGCACTCAACGTCGGCATGGCATATGTGGTAGACCAAGCATAACTCATGCACGCAAACCTGGATCACGGCGGGCTTCTTCTTCTCTGCCTCCTTTAGTTTCTTCTCGCTTCCCAGGACTGTGGTGTGCTCAACATCTAGCCCAGCGACCCACTCATGATTTGAGTTTTCGAACATGCGTTTGAAGCGAGCAAGGCATTCTTTCACCGTTGCGGAAGAACGGGTGTAGATGACGTCGAACTCATCGCCGGTGATGGTTCTAACCTTGTACTCACCGCTGATCATGGAGATTCGGGACGCCATGGATTTGGGAGGAGGGTTAGTATTAGTGGAACTGCTGTAATGTGAAAGGACGGGACGACTAGGAGCGGTTTATCGATTGTAAAAATGTCGAGTGGGGGGCGCGTGCGAATGGCAGGGTAGTGGCTTGCCTGGCGGATAAATGGATTCATGCACAGTACTATGGGGGCCCAATTAGATTTCATGTCTACTCGACGCCCAATTAAATGGCTTTCGATGTCATGTCAAGCATCGGCAAAATTATAGGTGATACGAAGCTTTCCATTCTCCCATGATACGGGCTTCTGAGAGCCCTTGGATCTGAGATCGAACGGTTGCATGGCGTGACTCTAGACCTATGGGTGAATATCCTATCCTGGAGGGTTATTCTGCAAATTTTCAGCAACTTAGCATGCGACCATTCGATCTCATATCCAAGGGCTGCCAGCAGCCCGTATCATGGTCGCGCCTACCACCAAACTAGTCTATCATCTAGGTACACGCGCTTAGCACCGTTTCTTCCTGGGGTCACCAAACTAGTCTCTCTCTTCTTAATTAACTTGCCACATCAGACTTTATGCCTATGTGGCAGGCTTAGCACCTGTAGGATCAAGTACAATAGTGGGCTATAAGCCCGCTTTACATGGCATTTTTGCATATGTGGGGGAAAGAGGCAAGGAAAAAGTGCAGGAGTGGGCTCTCAAGCAAGAGCCAGCCTCTACATGGTGGAGCATCGGGACAGGCACCTGTATGGAGGTGGTCAGGAATCAGGAGACTCAAGCCGGTCATAGCGCCGCAGTTAAAATGATAATGGCAAGTCAAATCATCAGGCCCCACCTGTCCAGCAGTAACTCACTATCAAATCACACAGCCCTACGTTTGCAGCAGCCTACTCCCTCATCTTCTTGCGTCTCTATCGAACCGACTAGGCGGAACTGCCCCGCCTACCGCGCGGGAAAAGCCCCGCCCTCGACTTTTAAATAGTACAGTATACTAATTTCGCATCCATGGATTGCGCCATGAGCAAAGCTCAAGAAAACGGCGGTACACACGTACGGAGTATACAGCACGCCCGTCGCGTTCGCGTCGCACCACAGACGATCGGTCGGTCTGGCACGCCGCTCTCTGAATGGAACGCGCATCATATTGCGTTTGCACACACATGTGGGACCGCAATTGAGAACCGACCATAGGCACACTCCCCGGCCCCGCAAGTCGGCTGAGTTAATAGAAGCACATACTCCACCTTGGTACCTGGACGATCCCTGCAAGACACGGAAGATCAGTTCGTCCATGCATGTGACCAGACTCCAGCAGACACGCCTGGATTGACTATCGTCTACATATCGTCCAGGCTGTGTTGTACAGGGCTGTAGTTCTGGTGAGAAATCTAAAAACAGGTTTCTTGTCATCTCGCGAAATTAGGTGTCATGTGCTTCGGATCACTTCGAGAGTTAAACAGCGACAACTGAGTTGGGCTAGTCATTGGGGGCACATGCACGAAGACTACTATCGACGGACCCCTTTTCTACGAGTTTATCTTTAATTTGAGCTTTGATCCTCGTCTAGTTTGTCCGTCGGGATTCATCTTGTCTCCTTTGTGCAGTGAGGTTATGATTTCTTGTCATGTGGCATTTTTTTGTGTTATATGTTATAATCCGGTGCTTCAGATCAAAATGACGACAACTACGCCTCCGGGGCACGTGCATGAAGACTTCTCGACAGTCATTGCCGAGGTCAAGCCGGCTCCGGCCGGTAGACAAAAGATAACTAGTACTCCACTATATAGGCAGGAGCCTCCGCGCTTGCTTGCTAGTGTTGCTCCCTTCATACTGTCTTGTCCTCTCCAGATCTAAACACGACAGCGGTGGCCACACTCTCTCTACTCACCGCTGGTCACAGATCCAGCCAGATCCTCTCCGCCGGGGAAGGTGAGAAGGTGCAACGTTCACGCGGTCGTCCTTGGCGACAGCTCTTACCCACTGCCGGCGCGTCCCGATCAGCGTGCCTTGCCGTTCTCTCCCAAGCGACACTGGCGAGGGAGGGCCTCCCACCCCTTCTTCCTCGCTGCCGTAGTGTGGGCAGATCCGGCCTCCCGCCGCCCACCTAGCGACATCCCGGCAACCCTCAGGTATAACTTCCTTCGAAACCGGCCTTGCTCTACTTCCCGAGCTCCTGACGTCGCTGCATTTATATCTTTTACTATTTCTCAGGCCCCCTCGTGTAGATAGGATCGATCGGCTATTCGAAAACCACCTAATTTTTTTACTGTTATGAGGTAAAACTAGTTCATGCACTCGAATCTAGTAGTACTTGGTTCAAACAAGGAAGAAAGGGGGTGGGGGTGGGGGAAGATTTGTTACCTGAATCTAGGACTTGTTCGAAAGAGGAAATAATGGGGGCAAAAAGTAGCAGAGACTGGCTATCCAACTGGTCTCTAGGTCTAATAGGGAAATAAAGGGAATGCAGTACAAACTCAATATAAACCCGATCTATTGGTTGAAAAAGGAAAGAAAGTGGGGACTGGGGGACAAGTCAACAGAGTAAGCCCAGCACTAGATTTGCTAGCCTCGCACGGTATAAGGTGGCTATATACCGAACAAAAATGGAACAACCCAGATATCCTCTTATGATGTTTGTTGCCCCGAGCCGCTCTTATGTAATGCCACTGGTAAAATGTAGCAGTCGCACTGTTAAAAGTAAGGACACGTTAAACCAATGTTGTTTTCAATGTAATGCCTCCAGTAATATGAATCAATGGCACTTTTTTTCATGTCCTGCTAAATTTCCCATTAAGATAAGTTGCTTATTTTCGTTAGAGATGCAACTGTCCTGGTCCGCCTACTCTCCCATGCCCAAATACCGACTCTGTAGCAGCTGTTAATGTAATGTTGCTGGTAAAATGAAGCAATGGCACCATTAAAGTAATGTCGTATTTAACGATTGTCATAGTTAATCCTAATGCCCACACTAATATCTAGCAATGCTGCTAGAAATTGCTACTGTCCTTGTACGATTGCCATTCAGATAAGGAACATGCTTTTTTTCATTTGATGCATGTTTCATCACTTGTTAGTCACCCTCCTTTCCACCTTTTTTGTGCAAACAGAGATATACATTTCACGCTTGATCTTAGTTGAACTGCACAAATGATATCCAAATTATAGTTGAACATTCCAGGAGCTTCACGACCAACCTTGATGTTGCTTAATTTTATTGCAACTAATGAAGAAGAAGCTCTGTGGGTTTCGTTCTCTGATGGAAATGGAACCGGGGCTGGAGCCCTTTTCTTAAAAAAAGAAGAAGAAGAAGAAGAAGAAGAAGAAGAAGAAGAAGAAGAAGAAGAAGAAGAAGAAGAAGAAGAAGAAGAAGAAGAAGAAGAAGAAGCTGCTAGCTCATGGGACATTGCTTCATTTTAGTGAACTGCACCAAAAGGTCCCATGAATTGAATCATCCATGTTGGTGACTGGTGTCATCCCTTCTACGATGGCGTTGACTGCAGATATGGTTCCCATCACAAGGTATGTTCCTTTTTGGTCTGACCGTTTGCCAAAGATCCTGCATGTTGATCATGCTCTTGTGCTACTGTTTTGGCACTGCCATGATAAAGCAGTAATGTTGTTATTTTGCACCTTAATCTAGTGGCACTATTAATTTGAGGCAATGTTTTGGCACTGCTAGTGCCACTGTCTTTTTTATATATCGAAAGAGGGGGTTCCCTCCGATTTCATTAAAGAAACCCAACCATAGAGAACCATTATCCGACAACATCTCAGTGTAAACGGGCAGTTATGCAACTACTACTAGAACGGACTGAGTACTAGAAGGAGACAAGTTTGCCACATAAGCTAGGCAGGTAGGGGGACGCAGCACCAGCTCGACCAAGTTTGGATTACAACCCAAATGCTACCACAGAAACATCAGGGGGAAGATAGGGACTGAAAGAGCCAGCTTCAACATCTCAGTCTAAGCACCCCCGGCCTTCATCCTTGCGACGCACGGTACACCTCGTTTGCCACCTGCTCGACCCTAGTGTCACTGATAAAATGAAGTAATAATGTAGTTAAAATAGAGCGAGTGTCCTCTCTATCATTTCATTTCCAATGTAGATAAAGAAAGTGCTTCTCTTTGTTAATGTATGTTTCATCAACTAGTCCCATTGTTAATGTTTAAGCATTTCTGCAAATTGGGGTGCTTAATTTTAGTTGATCTGCACAAAAAGAGAGATTTGAATGTCTCAAGGCCCCTCCTTGTACTACCGCTATACACTGATGTTCATCACTGGCAGAAGGTGTATCGGGGAGACTTGGGTCAATTTCCAGTATGATGTAATATTTTCTTCTGTTTATTAGTGTATGTTTCATCAACTAGTGCCACTATAATGTAATCACGCCTTTCCATTATCTGTGCAAACAGGGTTATTTAGCTGCATTTTGGTGGAACTGCACAAATGTATGGATGGAACCAGCATATATGCAGAGTGCTAGGTGCCAAGTAAAAATTACCAACACCAACCCTGCTCCATCTAAGAATTGGCATCCACCACCATCAGTGGGATGTGTGGCGCTCACTGTGGATGGATCTCTCTCGGCAGCAAATCCTCTAACCAAATACTAGTAGCTTAGACTTAAAAAAATACTAGTAGCTTATATTGGCAGTTTTCTAGGGGTGTACTCTTTTCTGAAAGAAGCACCAATCTATTTTTCTTTATTTGTACACAGTGTCACAACTTTGACCCAAAGGTCCAGAGCTATTTTAGGGTGATTGGCGTAGTACTCGGAGACTGATTGTAAGCATGATTTTTATTAGTTGTCACACATATTGTAAGCATGAGCAGATGGAAGATTAGGTTAGTGTGAAGCTTACATTAAACCCTACCGACACCGTTGAAACGAGGCGAGCGTCGAGGGAACCGTGGAGAACGGCGGGGAAGTGACGTCGCGCCATCCGGCCTCCTCTTGCGGTGGGAGAACGAATACTCCTGTGGCTCCGCGTGACTGCCGCCGAGGAGTACATCACCGCCCTCATCACCGTCGTCTCGCTCTTTCGCATACATTGCCACATGGCCCTCACCGTCCTCGAAATATCCCACTCATTGTCAAACCAAGTAAGGATCTCCTTCAACCTGGCTAACTTTGCCTGGTCGCCGCCGGCGATCTGCCAGATTCGCTGCTGCATCACCTCCATAGATGTCCTTCTGAGTGGTCGGTGCTAGCTTTGGAGGATGGGAGGAGAGACGATGGTCTTGCAATAGAGAAGAGGGAGAGGCGAGACGGTGGTTTTGGAATGGAGATGATGGAGAGGAGAGGTTCCCCTGCCTTTCGGTCACTGACAGGTGGGCCCCGCGCTTGGTGGGACCCATGTTTCAGTGTCTCAATGGCAGGATGGGCTACGTCAGGGGATCCTCGTCCGAGGCGAGAGGAGGTGGTTTTGCAATGGAGAAGAGGGAGAGGCGAGACGGTGGTTTTGGAATGGAGATGATGGAGAGGAGAGGTGGTGGTTTTGCAATGGAGAAGAGGGAGAGGAGCGTGCGGCAGTGATTTAGGATTGGATGAGAGGGCCGGCGCGCTGTGATTGGATCAAAATCAAAATCGATTTACCCTTCAATTAAGAAAGCGACCCCACATTAACTAGTCTCCCTTTTATTCTGGGTCATAATTGACCATGATTTTCACAAATAAAATATATGTTATACGTTGCAAAAATAATATAATTTGAAAGTACATTCAGATACGAACCAAACGATACAATTTTTGGTGACATGCATTCACATTTTGCTTGTCAAATACAGTACGTGGTCAAACTTTGACCCAAAATACGCAAAACAAAAAAATACTTCCAAGACCAGCGCCGCTCTTCCGCTCTTCTCCTCTTAAACCACCGCCGCTCCTCTCCTCTTCCATTTCAAAACCACCGCCCCTCCTCTCCTGTTCCAATCCAAAACCAGCGTCGCTCCTCTCCCGTTCTAAACCAAAACCAGCGCTGCTCCTCTCCTCTTCCATTCAAAAATCACCGCCGGCGAGTGAAGGTGCTGTGGAGAAGTAGATCGATGGAGGAGTACAACCGATACGTGAGGATCACAGTCGGCGACCCTATGAAGCTAGCTAGGATGTTGGAGATACAGTCTTGGTTTGACAACAAGGACCAACTAGCGGCGACGGCAACATCCATGGCCAAATATATGCAACAGAGCGAAAAGGTGGCGATACTCCTGGAGGGAGTCACGCGGGAGTACCTAGAGCTGCTCCTCTGGGCCATGGAGAAAACAGATTCACCGAATCCGATCGTGAGGGCGCGGTGGTGGGAGTATCGATCCCAGATGGAGCATCCACCAGAGATTGAAGGATCGAGCATCTACAGGGTGCCGTTTGTGAGGGTGACGTGCCAGAGCGAGCCTGTGGAGTCTTCGTCGACTGAACCCAACTGCAAGAGGAGAAAACTGTTGGCCTGACAATGCTTCCCCGCCATCCTCTCCCTCGCCGTCACATCATCTCACGGGGCGGCTGTCTGCCGCCGAGGAATAGGAGGGATTTGCCCCCCCCCCCTAGACCAATAGTTGGGTAGGTTGTGAATTGTCAGGAGGAGCTTAGGGTTGTTAGTATTTGCAGGTTGTGAATTGTGTTTTGTGTTGTGTATTATGAGAGTACTTTCAGATATGAATGTCTTTTGAATTTCAGATTTGCAGTATTGAGCATATGAAGTATTTTATGAATTCTAGAGGTATATTTTTAGCACTTTAAAAATGTAGTTTCATAGGAGTATAAAAGTGCAGACAATGTGATTCTCAGAGAAGAAACTGCAAGTTTCAGATTCAGATTAGAGACTCCAAGTTCAGTTTCAGATAAGAAACTGCAACTTTCAGAGGCAGAGCATTTATATTGACATGGCCTTTTCAAACGGTGTTAACATCATGCTGGAAGTTTTATTCATGGTCAAAACTGGAACTACCAGCCAGTTAACATCATGCTGATCAACATTCATGCATGGTACATCTTCATATGATGCACAGTCAAAAAGATATGCTATTTTCAAAATGCCCACACAATGTCGAGTGTGCGCAAAACAGAGAAAACGAGGAACGAAGTTTTGACAAGTGTAGGACGTGTTGTGCGTAGATGACAATTGGGACCCACATGTCAATAAAGGCAGAGGCAAAAATTTTGGAGATATTTTCTCTGCACAGGTGGAATCGAACCCGGGCGGAACAGCTGCCCCGTCTAGGCTTTCTTTTTTAACATGCGCAGCCCACGACCTCGGATGGGAGGTCCATAAGGCTGTTTGTATTTTCTTGAGGGCCGTCATGTATCGACCGGCCTATGGACCTCCCATCCGAGGTTTTATTTTTCCTGAAACATCGGCAGCCCAATTTATGTTTATTTTTGAAGAAAACGCAGACGTCTGTTCTATTTTTCTATATAAGAATAGGAACGCCTGGTCCAACTTATGTTTCCCTTCTAATTATATTATATATATTTAAATTATTTTATATGTTATTATATATTATTGTTATTGTCATCATATATTTAACAGATACTTACATATGTAAGAAAACAATATCCCACATCTTGTTAACTTATAAAAATAATTTCTTAACAATAAAATCCTGGAATTTTTTTGGCAACGAAAATCCTGGTGATTGTGTACAAAAGCTTCGTAAGATTTAAGGACCAATGTAATAATAAATCACTTATTATTTAAATATATATATAACAAAATGCTCAGCCCCTGTTTATTTTTTGATAACATTGCTGCGCCCACCCCAACATTATAATTAGAATCAGCCCAGCAAAATCATGTATTTCGAGAAAGTGCAAATGGCCTGTATTTTTTTAGGAAAAACATAAATGGGCCGCATGGACGCTACATTATTTGTTCACCCAGCCCAGCTAATGGACTGTAATTCAAAAAAAAGATCAAATGGACTGTAAATTCTACCCCGCAAAAAAAAGATTGTAAATTCTGAAAAAATGGGTTGAATACGTGCCACATTTTTGGAGGCTGAAATGTGGGCCAATAGGCCGAAGCCAATGCAAGTCGTTGTCAACTTAGTCAACAAATAATTCTGACATCGTTAGCCATTGGATTTACATCCAACGACCGGCATCCATCTTCAATCTCTCGTCTTCTTCCTCCAGCGCCGCCGGGACCACCTGCTCCCGCCTCCTGCTGCTAGCAGCTCTTCTTAGCACGCTTCGCTGTGAAGCGCTACTCCACCGTTGGCCAGGCCATCCCTCCACCCCTCAACACCTCCTGTTCTTCTCCACCGACTGCCGAACCACACCGCACCAGAACTAGTTAACTCTCGTACACCTCTCCATCTGCGACTCTACTCCCGCGTCTTCCCATCTCCGGCTCGTTGTTGTCCGGGGCCTCGCCGTCG
Source organism: Aegilops tauschii subsp. strangulata (assembly GCF_002575655.3). Classification (NCBI taxonomy): domain Eukaryota; kingdom Viridiplantae; phylum Streptophyta; class Magnoliopsida; order Poales; family Poaceae; genus Aegilops; species Aegilops tauschii. The sequence continues at coordinate 430,103,959 of NC_053038.3, forward strand.
TCCACCACCCTTGATGCGCTCGGCGCGGAGTGGTCAACGTGGTCAACGATCGACACCATCGGAAGTAGACTGTGCGTGGAGAGGCTGACAGCTGGGTCCACGGCCGCACGCAAGGAAATGCCTCCTTATTACGCGCAAAATAATGATTCCTCCACCTGACAGCTAGGACCTACCGGAAGGGTTATTTCGCGAAAAAAACGTTCCCACCGTTGACAGGTCAGACCCACCAGCTATATCTTCACACGCAAGGAAGTGCCTCCTTATTATGCACAAAAAAATGAATACTCCCCTTGCTAGTTGGGACCCACCTTGGTGGGAGGCTGACTTGTGGGCCTACTAAGTTGACAGGGACGGAGTGCTTTGTCAACTTAGTCAATATGAACGATTCTAGCTCCAGTGACCGTACGATGTCCATCCAACGGCCGTAGTGCTTCTTCAACCTCTAGTCTTGTTGCTCCAGCCGCCAAAAGCAGCGCCGGTCGTGCCGCATGCTCCTGCCTCCCGTGGCCGGCTGTGGCTGCCGCGGAGGCCTCACCGCTCCCTACTATTCCCACCGCTGGCCAGGCCCTACGGCAACGGCAGCCTCACACCGCAGCCGAACCAGTGAACCCTCGTACTCCTCTCTGCGCGGGCTTCCACTGCCGCGTCTTCCCCGGCTCCGCGTCGTCCCCTTCCTAGGCATCACCGTCGTCCACCGCCCTGGTGCTCTCGGCGCGGCGTGGTCAACGTGGTCAAGGAACGACTTCCATCGGAAGAGTACTGTACGTGGAGAGGCTGACAGCTGGGTCCACGGCCGCAGCAAGGAAGTACCTCCTTATTACGCGCAAAATAATTATTCCTCCACCTGACAGCGGGGACCCACCGGATGGGCCACCGTATTTCGCGAAAAAACGTTTCCCCCTGACTGCTGGGACCACCAGCTACATCTTCGCACGCAAGGAAGTGCCTGACAGTCGGGACCCACCTGGTCGAAGCGTACATAGCGTTGTCATTCTGGTCGCGCCCGTGTACGTACATACTGGTCGATGTAGAGGCGCGCACGTGTCGTAGTAGAGGCGCGCACGTAGCATGTACACGTACGTACAGCGGCCAGGGTGCAAGAAAGTAAATACGGCCACGTACGTACATACGGGCGGGGTCTCGGACGCCTACTCGCACGTACGTACGGCCAGGGCTCGTGTACATGGTTGGGTCGGAACGGAGAAACTGCGTCGTCGTCGTGTTCATGGGGAGCCAACCGGCTGGGACGGAACGGAATGCGTCATCGTGTTCATCGGGAGGGCTTGGACGGAACAGCCGATGGAAACGAGGCCTGGCGTACCACAGAACGGAGGAAACGGCCTTGTGTTCGACCGGCCACGTTCGAAACGGGATCCTGTTCATCGGGAGTGGTCTGGCATACCGCAAAACGGAGGAAACGGACCTCCTACGGTCGAAATGGGGGTCCTGTTGATCGGGAGGGGTGTGGCATACCGCAAAACGGAGGAAACGGACTTGTGTTGGAGCGCTATGGTCAAAACGGGGGTCCTGTTCATCGGGAGGGGTGTGGCGTACCGCAAAACAGGACTCCACGGGATACTGTTCATCTCCAACGTCAACCCCCTCCAGCCTCCACGGTCTACTGTTCATCCACCGTCGACCTCCTCCAGCATCCACCTGCGACTGTTCATCCACGGGCTCCTGTTCATCCAGCCTCCACCGCGCGCTACTCCACCTGCTACTGTTCAACCAGCCCTCTCCACGGGCTCCTGTTCAACCACCCCTCCACGGGCTACTGTTCATCCAGCCCTCCTACGTCTACTATTCATCCTGCCCTCCACGGGGTGGTCCTGTTCATCCTGCCCTCCACGGGGTCCTGTTCATCCAGCCCCAACTGGCTCGAACGATCGGGGTCCTGTTCATTCACCCCCACCGGGAACTGTTCATCCAAACCCCCCAGCAACGCTCACTGTTCATCCAGAGGCAACGCCACGGGGTCCTGTTCATCCACCTCACTGGGAACTGTTCATCCAAACCCCCCCCCCCCCGCAACGCTCACTGTTCATCCAGAGGCACCATCGATCGGCTTCAGTTAGCAGTAGTAGCGAAGGAATCGCTCGATCGGGTTCAGTTAACAGCCATCGATCGATCGCTCGGGTTCAGTAACGCGTAGCCTGCAGTGCAATCGCTCGGGTTCAGTTAGAGCCCAACGCCTCGCACACACGCGTGTACGTATGAGAGAAACGCGCATCGCTCAGCCCCCGACCACCCACCGTAACCGGGGACTCCCCGATATTTTCCGTGCCCTCGCTTCTACCACGGTTTTTTCCATCATGGACGGCCCAAAGAATGTCATGCAGCTGCGTCTCCGGCCCGCCCAGGACGAAAAGCCCATTTTCTGTCATGATTTTTTGTATAGAAGTAGGACCCCACCACATCTATGATGATACCGGGTTTTGTCACAATTATCGTCATAGAAGTGTCATAAGTATGACAGAAAACATTTTCGTTCGGCCCAAAATGTCACGGATGTGTCTTTTTTGTAGTGAGTATGCCAACGCGGAGGCCGAGGCATCCCTGGCAACCTCCAGCGAGGCCAGCGCCCAAGCCTTGGAGGAGGCCAGGGACGGACCGTCGCTGCGCGATCGCCGAGGAGCGCAGGCGGGAGCTCCTGGCCTTGAACGCCTCTTCGGAACAGCAGGTGGAGGCGCGCAGGGCCGCCCTCGCGTCGATGAAGGGGACGCCTGCCGAGGAGGAAGAGATCCGGAAGCGCGAGGAGGCGCTGGCGCTAGAAGCCGCAGAGTGTAGCCTTGAGCTTGAGAGGTTGGAGACAAGGGAGCGCCAGGTTGCCCAAGTGGAGGATGTCGCTAATGCGCGCGAGGCGAGGATCCAGAAGGAGGTCGACAGCAGGGTGGCGGAGGCTTGCGCTGAACTGCTCCCACTCCAGCAGCGGGTCATCGCTGCCGAGTCCCTCGCGTAGCAGAGCAGGGAGGAAGCGCTTTGGCGGCAGACGCTGGAGCGCGAGCACGCCCCCATGCTCCAAGGCCTCAGGATCAGAGCCAACGCGGCGTTGGGCGGCATCTGCGATGTACATGCCCCTCATCCCCACGCGAACAACTATGCCAGCCACCTCTGCTTTTTCGCTGATGTGGTGACGCGCCTGGAGAACTGATTTGAGAGGGCTCATGAGCTTGTTGAAGAGAGGAGTCGTGGCCTACTCGGGCGCGCGTTCTCCCGCGTCTTCAGCCACCTCCAGAACACCTACCCCGACTTCGATTTTGATGCCACCATTGCCCCTATACCCGAGGCCATCCGGGGCGACCTGGCTCGCTGGGTGGAAGACAATGTGGATGCTCTAATCAGGGCCTTCACTTTCGAGGACGACGCGGTGGTGATCGCGGCGGATGAAGGCGACGTGGTCAACGATGGTGAGGGCGGCGCCGGCGATGGTGACGGTGATGCCAGCGACGGTGACGATGTCGCCAGCAACACATCTGAGGGCGGTCCGGAGGGCGCACTGAGCGACATGTCTGATTGAGCCCGTGCTTCCTTGTCGTTGACCCTGCATGCGAAAGCTCGGGCACGACCCTGGAAGTTGTAAGAGCATTTTGGGAGGGGGAGCCCCTCATGTAAACAGATTACTGCTTTTATTCCTTAAGCCAAGCTGAAGATGTGTTTTCTTGAGCCCGCGAGTCTCGCTGCAAGCTTGCTCCTGTAATTTACCTTGGCTAGGACGAGTCCTGAGCCGGCTCGTGAGGTCGTGAGCTTCTGTGGAGCCTGCCACTCCGTCCGAGAGGGCCTCGCGAGAAGCAAGCGCCGGCCAGGGCAGGACGTGCGTGCAGCGCGGGTGCGCCGTGCCCAGCCCCCGCTCGCGAGGGGCTCACGAGGGGGGTCAGCAGGTGTGAACTCCGAATCAAGGCAAGGAACCAGATCGCAAGAAATCGCACGAATGAGAAAAGACACCCCCCGCGCATACCAATGAAAATTCAACTTCAAACTTAAATCCAAAGCCGGAAAATAGGGCTACAGAAAAAAGGACAAAAGCAAATGGCCGGATCCGGCACCTAGCTAGGATTCTGGTCTTCGAGTCTTCCACCAGCGCGGAGCATAGAGCCTCCACTAGGACGTGGGCGGGAGCCCCCGAGGCCCGAGGGCGGCTCTCCGGAGACTCCGGGGCGTGTACAGCCCCACTCATTATTACGTGAGAGTGTCACGAGCGGAGACCTTCACAGGCGTGGGGCTTGCTTCATATCGCCAGACGAGGGCAGCGCCTTGCGCCACCCTCGACCATCGTTGGGGCATCCGGAAACCAGGACGATGCCAAGGGGCAGAGGGGACACTAGCGGCGCCCTCGGCGACCACGGGTCCTCTGCCGGGGGGAAGGCTCACCAGCGCCTCCCCGGCAGAGGGCCTACCTCCGGACGACGCCTTGCTCCGTGCGACACGGGGTGGGGCCTTGCTCTTGACTCCTCCTATGCAGCCCCTAGTGCGTCTCCCCCGGTGGGAGGGGGGCTTCCATGATGGGGCCATCATCCGGTGTTGTGACCTGATTCACTTGCGATCCATGGTTAGCGTAAGTCTGCTCCTTAGAGATTAGTGGTACCGTGTAGCTGTTGTCGCAGGTGTGGTCGGCGAGGTTCCCGGGTGGCTCCTGGAAGGCCTCAACTTCCAGCGTCTCCTCTTCCCAACCCGGCTCAAGGAAAGTGCCGGGGTCATCTTCTGGCGTGTACTCCTGGTCCATCATGCGGGGCACATAGGCCTCCGGTGCCCTCGCCCCGGAACCCTCGCTAAGTGCCCCGCGCTCCACGCCGCCCAGCTGCGGCGTACCCCCAACTCCGAAGCAAGGAGCAGAAAGGCGGCGTACCCCCGGCTGCGGCGTCCAATAGCTCGGCGACGCGCTCCAGCAACGCGTCTCGGCCGCTCTCCATCAGTCGGCATCGCAGCAGCTCCCGAGCCACCGTGAGCGCGGACCTCATGTTTGCTTGTTCCCGTCGGGTGTGCGGCGCCGTGGCCGCGGCGTAGCTTGAGGCCCTTGTGGCTGCCCGCGCTTGCCGTGGAGTAATGGTGGATGGCGTTTCACCATGCCGCCCGCGCCCTGCGGCGTTTGGCGGTGCGCGTGCCGCCTGGAGCGCCGGGTCGAGGTCTTCTTGGGCGGACGACGCCGCCCGGGCTGGCCAAGCTGCCCAGTGGTCAGAGTTGGACCTCGGGTCGCCGGACATTGGAACCGCAGAGTTTCGGCGGATCAACTGGCGGAAGAGAGGCTCCGGCGCACCCCTACCTGGCGCGCCAAATGTCGGATTTCGGGTTCCGGCAAAACCCTTGAGGTTCGAACACTGGGGTGCGCACGAAGATCTCTCCCTCCCCCTAGCACACTCTCGCCACGATCGCCAGGTCTAGCGCGACGAACCCAGAGAACAAAGGGACACAAGATTTATACTGGTTTGGGCCATCAATGTGGTGTAATACCCTACTCCAGTGTGGTGTGGTGGATTGCCTCTTGGGCTGAGGATGAACAGTTACAAGGGAAGAACAGCCTCCTGAGGAGAGGTGCTCTTGTGCTTGGTGAGCTGGTCTGGTGTCTCTCTAGCTGATCCAGATCTGTCCCTTGTCTATGGTGGTGGCTAGTCCTATTTATAGAGGCCCTAGTCCTCTTCCCAAATATTGAGCGGGAAGGGATCCCACAATGGCCAAATTCGAAGGGAGACAACTAGTACAAGTTATCCTGACTAAAGGTGGTCTTCGTCTGCCAAAGGCTCTGGTGGTGAAGCCGCCTTGAGCTCCATGGTGACCTCCGTCCTGCTGGTCTCAGTCTCGTCGCACTGATATGGAAACCTTTGCCTGATGCCTCGGGACTCCTCGCCTGCGCTTGCCTCTTTAGCACCAAAGAGGAAACAAGGACACTGCGCACGCTGGCGCCCGCCTAGCGCTCGCCTGGTCATGGTCGTCATGGCCTGCGTCACGGGAACCTCACGAGGTTCCCCTTGCCTTGATCTCTCCGCCCCTCGCGAGCCAGCCTGGTGAGGCCGCCCCCGAGGAGGTCTTGCGTTGTCCGCCTCGCGAGGTTTGGCCCCTCGCGAGGGTCTTGAGTGTTTGCTGGTGAAGATGGGCCGTACAGGGCCGCTAGTGGAGCCACACCGTGGGCCGCAGGCAGGCAAGTCTGGGGACCCCCGTTCCCAGAACACCGACAATATTGTTTTGTCCCCAAAGGTGGGACGTTCCCTATCGAAACCATCATGCTTGTTGTGAGAAGCTCTGGTTTGTGAGAAGCATATACCCAAACCTTCCCCAAATGGGACAATTTTTTTACAACGGCATGTTGATGCCGCTCCATGCTAGCATGCCAAGTTTCATGAATTTCAGACAAGTTTTGGATTTGCTAGAATTTAAAAACAAGGCATCTCAACGTTTTGCCGGCAATCAACAGTGCCCTGGTGTTTGAATTTCATTCCCATCTCTTGCATGGGACCTAGAAATTCACCCAAGGACACACATGTGATTTTTCAACCAACTTTAGTGCACTGGAGCATGTGCTTGTAGTTTAAATTTGAATTATGCACATAAAATGCCTAGAAAACCCAGTTAATGTATAAAAAGGCCAAACAAACCCTGAAAAATTCCAAGATTAAACACAACACTCCTGTTGTTCTATGTTGACACTAGAAATTTTTTGAAAGCAATAAGAGGCAACGGATATCGTTCCGTCCACAAAGGTGGCACATTCCCTACCGAAACCATCACGCTTGTTGTGAGAAACTCTGATTTGTGAGAAGCTTATACCCAAACCTGCCCCAAATGGGACAAAATTTTCAGCGCAGCATGATGATGCCGCTCCATGATAGCATGCCAAGTTTCATGAATTTTAGACGAGTTTTGGATTTACTAGAATTTAAAAACCAGGTATCTCAACATTTTGGCGGGAATCAATAGTGCCCTAGTGTTTGAAATTCATTCCATCTCTTGCATGCACCTAAGGACACACATGTGATTTTTCAACCAACTTTGGTCCGGTGGAGCATGTGCTTGTAGTTCAATTTTGAATTATGCACATTAAATGCCTAGAAAACCAAGTTAATGTATAAAAAAGGCCAAACGAACCCTGAAAAATTCATTCCCATTTCTTGCATGGGACCTAAGCATGCACTGAAGGACACAGATTTGATTTTTCAACCAATTTATATGCACCGGAGCATGTGCATGTAGTTTAATTTTGAATTGTGCACCTGAAATGGCTAGAAACCAGTTTAATGTATAAAATGTCCAAACGAACCCTGAATAATTCAAACTCTTTTATGACACACATATAGTTGCATGTTCACTGCAGATAAAAGGTCTAGCAATTCAAACAGCATCCATTGCCATTGTGACCCCATTATGTAGTTCAAATCAAGTAGATCCCACACAGTTTATTATCACCAACCGTGTGAGATGTAGTACAAAATATCTTGGAGCACCGTCGGTGTATAGTACACATATGGCTTGTGCGAGAAGGTGCGTCGGCTACAGTGCACAGCCGACGTGTCAAGAACACTAGCTCGCTCCCCAAAAACTCCCGCTCTGCTTCAGTCCCTTGATTCAAATTTTCAGTAGCCCCGGCATTTTACTCCCGCCTCTGCATCCCTCGCAATCTCAAAAATATCTGCTCGCCCTTGATCCAAATTTTCAGTAGCCCCACCTTGTTACTCCCGCCTAGTAAAAAAATTTCAGTTGGCGCAGTATTTCCTCAAACAAAACCTTGCCCCCCTTGAAACCATTGGTAGGTCGCCGCCATCACCGGCGCCTCCATCCTCAACCTTTGCCTGTGTGCTGGGGAGCTTGAGGAGCCAATGGCCAGGTTGCCCGATCCGCTCGCCGCCGCGCCCCTACGCCGGTTCGAGGACTTCCCCATCCTCCCTCGGACCCGGCAGCCGACGTGGTCCTACCTCGGGGTCTGGCAGCGGTGGTGGGGGACGTGGGTCGCCGAGATTACAGATCGAGAGACCCACACCCGCTGGTGGTTCCGTAGCTTCCACATGGCCGAGCTAGCGGCCATAGAGTACGACTGCTGGCAGGTCCGCTACCTCGGCGCGGCGGCTAGGCTCAATTTCCCCTTCGGCACACGTCCGGTTCACCTTGTTCCGCCAGAGCCAGGGGTGGTGAGCTCGGCTATGGCGTGGGAGGACCGTGAGGCATGGCAGCGCCTTGAGGCCGAGGCCGCCGACGAGGCCTACATGCAAGAGCTCCGCCGGCAGCACCCGGAGCTCGTGGAGGCGGAGCGGGCGATCTTTGCTGGCGCAGAGGGTGGCGAGGTTATCACGCTCTCCTCCGATGATAAAGTCGAAGGTGGCGAGGACGGCGGCGAGGTTATCGCGCTCTCCTCAGATGACGAGGTCGAAGGCGGCGGCTACGGCAGCGCGGAGGGCGTCGAGGTGGGCCCCGAGGACGAGGAGATCGACATCGACGAGTGGAGGAGTGCCTTCCCCAATGACCCCGACGATGGCACCGGCCCGGACCTGGCTCGCGGCACACCGTACATGACGAGGAAGGATTGGCTCAACCTCTACTTCGACCGAAAGTAGTTTAGCTTAGTTTAAATTTAAGTTTTATGTTCGGTTATGCAAAACTATCTATGTTTATGTTTGAATGCATGCTACTTTCGGTTGAACCTGCTTTGAACTTGATAAAATTGAAGTTTACAACCTTAAGTTCAGGGGATCGACTAGAAAAGGCCAAAAATTGCTAGAGTATATATATATTCACTAAGGGTTTTAGTCCTTTAACTTTTTAAGGATCCGCTAGAGATGGCCTTATGACTTGTTTATTTCAGTTCTTCACAATGTGATGCTTTATATGTGCAACTATTTACCATGCAGTTCAATCTCATCAATAACAGTTTCAACAATACCACTATGAATTACGATATTTGGTTGGTATTAAGGATATTGCAGTTAACATGCCTTTTCATTTTTTTAACAATAACTAGTGTACTGTAGACCCGCACAATACCAGTTTGAATGACTATTTTCTTGTTTTTAAATGTTATGCCTGATGCAGCTAACACACCTTTCCACTTCTTGTTTTGCTTAACTAGCGTGCTTAAGCCTGCACACTGAAGCTATCATTTATAGATTATGTTGTCTACCATGGATATATTTGGTTGATGTTTAGCCTGTTGTGCTTAACATGCCTTTGTATGTACTCATGCAAGACAATATTGAGAATAGTGTTGTTTTCCATCGAGGTTAGTTTCATCGCATTGCTTATATGTACTCACTGTTCAAGATATCGATAGCTGGTACCATATAGCCTGGGGCAGATAAGGGATTAATCGTTGAATCGGACATTTCACTGAATATATCTGTAACCCATTTATCAGTAGGTTAACTAGGGCCATATTTAATATATCTGAGGCTACATAGCAACATCCATTGTACTGAATGACTAAATATGCAATCCCAGGCTACATAGCAACAAGGAAGAGTGTTACCTTAATGTTCTGATAATGTCTAGATATACATGTAATAAAATCTTATATAATGGGATGGAGGGAGTGTTGTACTACATCATTTTTCAATTGTTGTTTAGCTTGTAATATTAACTTGGTGCTTTTAGGTACATATATCATTGCCAAAGATCCACACTTTGACCCTTTCTGCGTATGGGGCAATGAGATATTCATGAACCAGCATCAAGTGAGGAAACTGATAAAGATTGTTATTAAAATGGGTTAAAAGATGGCAATCGAACTATTTGTTTACACTTTATGCAAGACAACAGTGAACTGCGGGATGGTAAGTAAGAACCATGTAGCCTTCTTTTTACTGCCTGTAATGAGTTGTGTTAGATGACAATATCTGAACCTTTTTTCTTTTCCAGTGGATCCTGAAGCAATTTACTCAAGATTACCTCTCAAACTACATGATTAGCGGCCGACCATCACAAGGGGATGGACTAGAGTCCTGCATGCCTTTTGCATCCAAGAGAGCACAAGAGGGCCATTCTGCTTCACCTTGTTCAGCAACCGGAATGTATGTCGCCTCTTTCTTTACCATCTGTAATAGTACAAGTATAGAACCCTGGTTCATCATTCTTTATTTGGTGCTTATGTAATTCTTAAACATATGTACCTGTGAATCGAATAATGTATTGGTTGTTTGAACCTGATGGATATGAATAAAGCTATAGCCTACTTTCAAGTTTAAATTAGGTACAATTTTAAATAGCAGCAATTAAATTAGGGAGAAATTACATTGTGCAGGTCATTATGGCACACATGGTTGGTAAAATACAAATGTTTGCGATATACACCACAATCTGAGATGGTTCACAGAGAGGAAACATGTGCAAGCATGCACACAGTTGCCATTTGCAAAGCGTGTGCGATGTCAGACACTATCACATACGGTGCGGGAAAACTAAATGTGTGTGATTGTCTACCTATCGTACACGGTTTATAATCCTGAACTGTTTGTGATGTGCCAGGCATCGTAAAACTCTCGTTCCTGGAATCTTCCTGGAAAGCTTCTGTGCCTGGAATCTGCCTGGTTTTAGGTAAAACCACAAAACTCTGACTGCGATGGCAATGCGAGCACAAACGAGTAGCAAGGATGAAGCGTTTGGGATATTCAAGATATCAGAAACAGTTATATAGGGACAACTGTATGCATCAAGGCTCTCTATCCCCGACGGTTTCTAGGTCGTGTGGGAAGGACCCCCCTATCGCCCACACTCACTTGGTGACGGTTCCAAATGCCGTCGCGGAAACGGATTAAAAACCGTTTGTTTAGCGCCGACACGCACCAGTGCATGTTCATGAATGAAATAAATGAAATAGATGAAATATTCTTTAAACAAATGCATGTTTTGAAACACAGCTTGCATGTTGAGACTCTTGAAGACCCTCTACCACCCAAGAGTGATCCCATGTTCGAGCTTAAACAATTACCTGATACTTTGAAATATGCTTATATTTATGAAAAGAAGATATATCCTGTTATTATTAATGCTAACCTTTCAGAGCATGAATAAATGGAATTATTGAAAACTCTGAAGAAGCACCATGCTGCTATTGGATATACTCTAGATGATTTAAAGGGCATTAGTCCCACTCTATGTCAGCATAAAATTAATATGGAACCTGATGCTAAACCAGTTGGTGACAACGACGGTTAAATCCTAAGATGAAAGAAATGGTAAGAAATGAAATATTAAAGCTTCTGGAAGTAGGTATAATTTATCCTATTGCTGATAATAGATGGGTAAGTCATGTTCATTGTGTCCCTAAGAAGGGAGGTATTACTGTTGTACCTAATGATAAAAATGAATTGATTCCACAAAGAATTCTTAAAGGTTATAGAATGGTTATTGATTTTAGAAAGTTAAACAAAGCTACTAGGAAGGATCATTATCCTCTACCTTTTATCGATCAAATGCTAGAAAGACTGTCAAAACATAAACATTTTTGCTTTCTAGATGGTTATTCTGGTTTTTCTCAAATATATGTATCATAAGAGGATCAAGAAAAAACTACTTTTACATGCCCTTTTGGTACCTTTACTTATAGAAGTATGACTTTTGGTTTATGCAATGCACCTGCTACCTTTGAAAGATGTATGACTGCTATATTCTCTAACTTTTGTGAAAAGATTGTTGAGGTTTTCATGGATGATTTCTCTGTTTACGGAACTTCTTTTGATCATTGCTTGAGCAACCTTGATCGAGTTTTGCAGAGATGTGAAGAAACTAATCTTGTCTTGAATTGGGAGAAGCGACTTTATGGTTAATGAAGGTATTGTCTTGGTGCATAAAATCATCGAAAGAGGCATTGAAGTTGATAAAGCTAAAGTTGATGCTATTGAAAAAATGTCGTGTCCTAAAGATATCAAAGGTATAAGAAGTTTCCTTGGTCATGTTGGTTTCTATAGGAGATTTATTAAAGACTTCTCTAAAATTTCTAGGCCTCTCGCTAATCTCTTGCAAAAAGGTGTTCCATTTGTTTTTATGATGATTGTGTAGAAGCATTTGAAATACATAAGAAACCTTAATTTCTGCACCTATTGTTCAACCACCTGTTTGGAACCTGCCCTTTGAAATTCTGTGTGATGCTAGTGATTACGTTGTTGGTGCTGTTCTAGGACAAAGAGTTGATAAGAAATTAGATGGTATCCATTATGCTAGTAAAACTCTAGACAGTGCCCAAAGAAATTATGCTACTACTGAAAAAGAATTTTTAGCAGTGGTGTTTTATCACGCCCAATATGCGACCCTATCCGAGAGGAACTCGAAGGTCCCACCAAGGATAGACCCGCATATTGAAACGCTTTTGCAAGGTGGATATCATTACATCAACATTACATAATAGTTGGGGATACATACAAGGCATACAAATGCCGCAAGAATACATCAAAACATCATACATAAGTTCAACATCCGACTACGGATGAAACACAAACAGAAGCTCAAACGGCATCCACCCTGCTAGCCCAGGCTGCCGACGTAGAACCTATCCCCTGATCGAAGAAGAAGCAGAAGAAGAACTCCAAAACAAGTAACATCGCTCTCGCGTCATGATCATCACAAAACCTGTACCTGCAACTGTTGTTGTAGTAATCTGTGAGCCACGAGGACTCAGCAATCCCATTACCATGGGTATCAAGACTAGCAAAGCTTAAAGGGAAAGGAATGGATAAGGTGGTGAGATTGCAGCAGCGACTAAGCAAGTATGGTGGCTAACATACGCAAATAAGGGCGAGAAGAGAAGAAACGGAACGGTCGTCAACTAGTAATGATCAAGAAGTGATCCTGAACTCCTACTTACGTCAAGCATAACCCAAAAACCGTGTTCACTTCCCGGACTCCGCCGAGAAGAGACCATCACAGCTACACACGCGGTTGATGCGTTTTAGTTAAGTCAAGTGTCAAGTTCTCTACAACCGGATATTAACAAATTCCCATCTGCCACATAACCGCGGGCACGGCTTTCGAAAGATAAATACCCTGCAGGGGTGTCCCAACTTAGCCCGTTATAAGCTCTCATGGTAAACGAAGGATATTCCTTCTCCCGGGAAGACCCGATCAGTTTCAGAATCCCGGTTTACAAGACATTTCGACAATGGTAAAACAAGACCAGCAAAGCCGCCTGAATGTGCCGACAAATCCTGATAGGAGCTGCACATATCTCGTTCTCAGGGCACACCGGATGAGCAATCCGTACAACTAAAACCAGGCCTCAAGTTTCTCCAAGGTGGCGCTGCAAAGGGCTCTAGTTTGGACTAACACTCAGAGGAGCACTGGCCCGGGGGGTAAAATAAAGATGACCCTCGGGAGCGCGACTCCCAAGGGAAAAAGGCTTAGGTGAGGCAAATGTAAAACCAAGGTTGGGCCCTGCTGGAGGAGTTTTATTCAAAGCGAACTGTCAAGGGGTCCCCATAACACCCAACCGCGTTAGGAACGCAAATCAAGGAACATAACACCAGTATAACGGAAACTAGGGCGGCAAGAGTGGAACAAAACGCCAGGCATAAGGCCGAGCCTTCCACCCTTTACCAAGTATATAGATGCATTAAAAATATAAGAGATATTGTGATATCCCAACATCAACATAATCCAACATGGAGCAATCTTCATCTTTACCTGCGACTAGCAACGCTATAAGAGGGGCTGAGCAAAAGCGGTAACATAGCCAAACAACGGTTTGCTAGGAAGGGTGAAAAGGTTAGGGGCTGACATGGCAATTTGGGAGGCTTGAAGAGCAAGTGATAGGTAGCGCAGCATAGCAATAGAACGAAGCAACTAGCATAGCAATGATAGTAATGAGATCCAAGGTTACGGTCATCTTGCCTGAAATCCCGATAGGAAGAAGAATGAGTCCATGAAGAAGATGAAGCCACGAAGTCGAACCGAGCGTAGACGAACGAATCCTCACGATCGCAACGAAACAGGAACTATCGAGAAGAAGCACAACCGGAAAGAAGCAAACAACACGGTAAACACTCAACACATAAACAAGACATGATGCTCAACCAAGTATGATGCATGGCAAGGCTACATGAAGCTACTCATGGCAAGGGATGATGCATACAAGAACAACACATCAAAACAAGTTTAAATGAGGCCGAAAATAACATATAACAATTCCGGTAAGTCCCCATATGCAAATTTCGAAATTGGTCCAGATCTGAATAAACCTTATGTTCCAGTTGTTAAACAGCAAGTTAAGATGCACCAAGATGATCTACATGAAATTCTAGTCAAGTTACATATAAAGTTCATTTAGTTCGGAGCTACGGCCTAGAAGATATGAGCAAAACAAGTTAAACATGGCATTGATGCAAAACGCATTCAAACATCAAGCAAACACCTCAAAACAAGGATGCACCAAGGTAATATGAAAATACATGCAAAACTAAGCAAGTTTGATATAGAGCATGCTCAAAACGGAGCAACGGTGCAACACATACACTCCAAACAAGATATAACAACAATCTGTCCAAAACAGCAACTAGGCATCTTGCAAGCATCATGCAAATAAGCTACAGCACCACAACATGAAAACAAAAGGCATCGACATGATGTACAGGTAAAGCATGACAAAACATGAACACTGAGATATCTCCAGAAACCACTAGAACATGCTCAAAAGGACATGGCAAGATTGCAAATAATAACAGATTCACAGACTTAGCAGAAAATCACTGGACATGGCAGAAATAAAATCAGGTTGTAAAGTTTAGAGCTATCAAACAACAAGTTACAGGAACATATCATAGCAAACAAAAGCATGTCATGAATCTACTAATTTCATAGAACAAAAGTCCCTTACTGATCACGAGCCAAAAAGGCACAGAAGATATGGTGGCACCCATGTAAACATAGCAAGTTTCATAAACAGATTCAGACTTGGTGAAAATAACAGTTAATGGCAGAAACAACGATAAGTAGACATGTTGGTGAGCTTGAACCACTCACCACAGAGCATTTCATCACATGTGAAGTCAACCAACAGAAATAAGGCATAAATATGAAGCTAAGAATGGCAATAGTATAGTCATAAGGTGCATGCATCACTAGCAAATCACATGGCAATAACGAACTTCATGTTAATAGACTGACAGCAACATTATTTAGCAAATTGAGAGCAAGTTTATAACAAGATAAAGCAGGCTATAAATGCAACCAAGGGCATGGATGGATAGAGCATAACAAGTATAACAAAACACCCTTAGTGAACGTCTCCAGATTATCCATAGAACTCATGGTGACAGCAGGTTTACATGGCATCACAATGTTACAGCTACAGGCTTAGCAGAAATGACAGTCACAGAAATCAGCAACATCATGGAGGCTACTTTGCATGCTTGTTATAGTCACCACATAGATCACAAAAATACAAGACAAGCACCCCTGTAAAGATGGCATGATGTAGTTCAAAACACATGTAGAACTCATGCTCATAGGATGCACACACAAAATGCAATGAAAAAGACAAATCACCAAGTTCTGATAGCAGACAGCAGTTAACATCATATAGCACTCTTGCAACGATGATTAGGGCATCAATATGATCTCAAACAAGCATGGCACAATGTAACAAAATGAATAGCATCTCATGATGAACAATTTGACATGTTACACGCACAAAACGGAGCAGCACACATGAAGTTATGATGCGAAGAACGGGGCATCAGAAAGTAAATATCTTGGGACTTGGGCGATTTTTACCTCCGCGAAAGTCAACGCGGGACGGAGGCGTGCGGGACGAAGGGATCCAGGGAGGCTCGGGGCACGTTTGGTTGCGGGGATGGGTGGATCTCATCCACCTTCACGGATCTTGCCGGAGCAGAACTCTGGCGAGCTCCGGCGGGGCGGACGCGACTCCGGCGACGACGGGGAGGCGCGGGGGAGCGACGGAGGCGGCCGGTGACGCGGCTCCGGCGAGCCGAGGCCACGGCAGCGACGAGGCGCGGATCCGGGCTCCGGCGCACCGGATCTGGCCGGAGGCGACGGCCGACGGCGGAGGGGCGGCGAGCGGGGAAGGCCCGCGAGGAGGCCGGGCGGCGGCGGAGGAGATCCGGTGGCGGGGTCGGCGAAGCAGGGCGGCACGGGAGGCGCAAGGCGGCGGGGCGGCGATGCGGGAGGCGCGCCGGCTCGGGGCCCGGTCGCGGCGCGGGCGGGCCGGCCTCGGGTCCGGCGGGCCACGGCAGGGCGCGGTGGGAGGCTGCGGCGGCGGGG
The DNA here is from genome assembly GCF_002575655.3 of Aegilops tauschii subsp. strangulata. Taxonomy (NCBI): domain Eukaryota; kingdom Viridiplantae; phylum Streptophyta; class Magnoliopsida; order Poales; family Poaceae; genus Aegilops; species Aegilops tauschii. The sequence continues at coordinate 430,120,144 of NC_053038.3, forward strand.
ACATGTGGCGGCGTCCTATTGGACGGGGGCGGCGAGCGCACATGTCCAGGGCCGCGAGGACGCGTCCGGCGGCGCGAGGAGGAAGATGGCTAGGGTTAGACCGAGAATTTCGGGGAAGGGGACTAATTTATAGGTAGAGGGAGCTAGGAGAGTCCAAAAGGGGTGCGGTTTTCACCCACACGATCGTGATCGAACGACCGAGAGCATGGAGGGGTTTGGATGGGCTAGTGGACTGTGGTGGAGGGGTGCTGGGCTGCAAAGAGAGAGGGGTTTTCAGGGCACGCGGTTAACCGTTGGGGCATCAAATGACCTCCAAATGGAACGAAATTTGACGGGCGGTCTACCGGTGCTATACCAAGGCCACTCGGCAAATCTCGGCCCATTCCGAGAACGTTTTTCTCCCACTCACGAAACAAGGACTGAGAGGGGCGACGGGCGCGTGCGAGAGTGTCGGATTACGAAACGGACAACGGAGAGAAACGGCGGAACCCGAACGGATGCATGTTTTGAAAAACATGCAGATGAAATGCAGATGATGACATGGCAAAATGCAACACGCAAGCAAATGACATGGCAACAATGACGAATAACTGGAAGACACCTGGTGCATCGAATCCGGGGCGTTACATGTTTGCTTGTGATAAGTTCAGATCTTATATTCTTGATTCGAAAGTAACTGTTCACACTGACCATGCTGCTATTAAATACCTTATGGAAAAGAAAGATGCTAAACCTAGACTTATTAGATGGGTTCTCTTGCTACAAGAATTTGATTTACATATTATTGATAGAAAAGGAGCTGAGAACCCCGTAGCAGACAACTTGTCTAGGTTAGAGAATGTTCTTGATGACCCACTACCTATTGATGATAGCTTTCCTGATGAACAATTAGTTGTCACAAATGCTTCTCGTAGTACTCCTTGGTATGCTGATTATGCTGATTACATTGTTGCTAAATTTATACCACCTAGTTTGACATAGCTGCAAAAGAAAAAGTTTTTCTATGATTTAAGACATTACTTCTAGGATGACCCACCTCTTTATAAAGAAGGAGTAGATGGTGTTATTAGACGTTGTGTACCTAAGCATGAACAGGAACAAATCCTACGCAAGTGTCACTCTGAGGCTTATGGAGGACACCACGCTGGAGATAGAATTGCACACAAGGTATTACAATCCGGTTTTTATTGGCCTACTCTTTTCAAGGATGCTCGTAAGTTTGTCTTGTCTTGTGATGAATGTCAAAGAATTGGTAATATTAGTAGACGTCGGGAAATGCCTATGAATTACTCACTTGTTATTGAACCATTTGATGTTTGGGGATTTGATTATATGGGACATTTTCCTTCCTCTAATGGGTATACACATATTCTGGTTCCTGTTGATTACATTACTAAGTGGGTAGAAGCTATTCCAACTAGTAGTGCTGATCATAACACTTCCATTAAAATTCTTAAAGAAGTTATTTTCCCGAGGTTTGGAGTCCCTAGATATTTAATGACTAATGGTGGTTCACACTTAATTCATTGTGTTTTCCGTAAACTGCTTGCTAAGTATGATGTTAACCATAGAATTGCATCTCCATATCACCCTCAGTCTAGTGGTCAAGTAGAATTGAGTAATAGAGAAATAAAATTGATCTTGCAAAAGACTATCAATAGATCTAGAAAGAATTGGTCTAAGAAACTTGATGATGCACTATGGGCTTATAGAACTGCTTATAAAAATCCTATGGGTATGTCTCCGTATAAAATGGTTTATAGAAAAGCATGTCACTTACCTCTTGAACTAGAACATAAAGCTTATTGGGCAATTAAAGAGCTCAACTACGATTTCAAACTTGCTGGTGAGAAGAGGTTGTTTGACATTAGCTCACTTGATGAATGGAGAACCCAAGCCTATGAAAATGCTAAGCTGTTTAAAGAAAAAGTTAAAAGATGGCATCATAAAAGAATACAAAAGCGTGAATTCAATGTTGTGACCATGTCTTGCTATACAATTCTTGTTTAAGATTTTTTGCAGGAAAACTTCTCTCTAAATGGGAAGGGCCTTACATTATCGAGGAAGTTTATCGTTCTCGTGCCATCAAGATCAACAACGCTGAAGGCAATAACCCGAAGGTGGTAAACGGGCAAAGAATCAAACAATATATCTCAGGTACTCCCATAAAAATTGAAACCAATATTATTAATACCATAATCCCGGAGGAGTCATAAGGGAAACCTACCAGAACACACCAGAACTCCAAAAAGGAATAGGTATGTGATACGGTAAGTAAACCAACTCCAAAACTTTTCCAATGGCAATTTTACTCCGTTTTGGAATATTTAAAAAAATAGGAAAATAAAAAGTAGTCTGGCAAGTGCACGAGGAGGCGACAAGCCTTGGGGGCGCCCTACCCTCTAGGTGCGCCTCCCAGGCTTGTGGCCACCTCGTGTGCCCTCTGCACTCTGTTTTCTTGCACAATACTTCTTTTGGTCGGTAAAAATTCATTATATAATCTCCCAAAGGTTTTGACCACTGTATCACGTCAATATCCCGTGTTCTTATTTCGAGCTATTTCTGCAGCAGATTTAGAGCAAGATGTCTTCACAAGAGTTGGTCGGGGAGAGTCATGTCTCTCACCCGGCATAGGACCCAAGGGCATACAGCAAAGACGAACCCTTTGGGTGGTCAACGGAGGAAGAGATGGAATCCGACCTGAAAAGAGTGGATTCTATGGAGGAGGATCAAGAAGTCACTTCTCTCCCTCAACCTGGAGCCATGCTCGAGGAACTCCAGAGTGCAGCAATACCGAATTCGGTCATACCTCCTAATGCTAGATTTCTCTCTTATGATAACATGAAAAAGAGTGTTGCTTTTTCCCCCGTGGCCAGGAAGCATCCATGGGTGATGGGAGCTCAAGCTATAACAGGAAAGCTCCGTAAGGAAATAATGGATCTCAAATAGCAAGTCAACAGGCTTGAGGAAGAACATCACATCCTGAAGGGTATTATTGCCAAGAATATATCATCACCACCTCCGAAGAAGGAGACATGAGTACATGGGTATGGGCACTCCCCTTGTTTTGTGCCAAGCTTGGGAGAGGTGTCCCGGTATCGTATCACCATCACCTCTTTACCTTTATCGTTTTTCTTAGTTCGATCCTTTTGATTAATTATATCTTGGTTTAGTAGAATAAAGTTTTTAGTTTGATCTAGCTTTGAGTTTTGCTTTGAGCTCCCTCTATGTAATCAAGTCCGCGAGATATAATAAAGAGTAGTTTTGAGTTGAGGGCTTTGCTTCCTTGCTATGATCTTGAGAAAAATATATAAAAAAGGAATAAAAGAAGTAAAAAGATTATATAGCAATCTTATGGAAACTGATGACTTCACATATAAAGAGTATGATGAATAAAACTTGTTGTGAGTTGACAAACATAGTGTTTGTCATTGTTGCAATTAAAAGGAAGTCAGAAAGAAAGAGAGGTTCACATATAAATATATTAACTTGGACATATTTTATGATTGTGAGCACTCATTAAAGTATTATATGCTAAGAAGTTGACATTGGACAAGGAAGACAACATAATGGGTTATGTTTGCTTATTTCCAAATAGAAGTAATATTGTCATGGGTCCTCTAACATGTGATGCTTGCTTCCACCTCATACTAGCCAAAATTTCTGCACCAAGTAGAGATACTACTTGTGCATCCAAACACCCTCAACCCAGTTTTGCCATGAGAGTCCACTATACCTACCTATGGATTGAGTAAGATCCTTCAAGTAAGTTGTCATCGGTGCAAGCAATAAAAATTGCTCTTTAAATATGTATGATCTATTAGTGTGAAGAAAATAAGCTTTATACAAACTTGTGATATGGAAGAAATAAAAGTGACGGACTGCATAATAAAGTTCTTTATCACAAGAGGCAATATAAAGTGACGTTCTTTTGCATTAAGATTTCATGCATCCAACCAAAAGCGCATGACAACCTCTACTTCCCTCTGCGAAGGGACTATCTTGTACTTTTTTACTATTTATCTTTATGTAGGAGTCATGGTGATCTTCACCACTTCCTATATTTCGCCTTTTTCTTTTGGCAAGCGTCATGTGTTGGGGAAAGATCTAGACATATATATCCACTCGGATGTAGGTGATCATAAGTCATTATTGTTGACATTACCCTTGAGATAAATAGTTGGGAAGCAAAATTATAAGCCCCGATCTTTGTATGTATCTGATGGTAACTTTGATCTCATAAATATCACGTGAGTGTTAGCAATTGTGAAAGACTATAAGATGGTTGAGTATGTGGATTTGCTATACAAGCTCTTATATTGACTCTTTCTGATGTTATGATAAATTGCAATTGCTATATGGTTTATTTGTTGGAAGATTATATGTTCAGATCCATTATGATATTTAATACCCCTCTGATCTTGAGCATGATTGTCATTTGCGACTAGTTACTTTTGTTCTTGAGGTCACGGGAGAAGTCATGTTGCAAGTAAACATGTGAACTTGATATGTGTTTGATATTTTGATGATATGTATGTTGTGATTCCCTTAGTGGTGTCATGTGAACGTAGACTACATGGCACGTCACCTTATTAGGGCCTAAGGGAATGCATTGTGGAGTAGTTATTAGATGATGGGTTGCTAGAGTGACAGAAGCTTAAACCCTAGTTTATGCCTACTTCGTAAGGGACCGATTTGGATCCAAAAGTTTAATGCTATGGTTATATTTTATCTTAATACCTTTCTCGTAGTTACGGATGCTTGCGAGGGGGTTAATCTTAATTAGGAGGTTTCTTCAAGTAAGAACAACACCTGAGCACCGATCCACCCACATATCAAATTATCAAAGTAGCGAACACGAATCAAGCCAACATGATGAAAGTGACATGCTAAAATTCCCGCGCACCCTGAAGAACGCTTTGCTTATTGTAAGACACCATTTTGGCTTGTCCTTTGCCACAAAAGGATTGGGCTACCTTGCTGCGCTTTATTTACCGTTATCGTCACTTGCTCGTTACAAATTATCTTGCTATCAGACTACCTGTTACCGACTATTTCAGAGCTCGCAGTTAATACCTTGCTGAAAACCACTTGTCATTTCCTTCTGCTCCTCGTTGGGTTTGACACTCTTACTTATCCAAAGGACTAAGATTGATCCACTATACTTGTGGGTCATCATGGCGTGTGACACTTGTGACGGCTAAGCACCAGACTCACAGTTAAATAACCTGGTTCGCACCCTCACTCTCCTATTCGTGACAGTCTGATGAGGGGACGGGACACCAAGGACCTCTGGAGGTGACGTGCACGGGAGATGGCCTGCGAGACAGAGCTCGGTAGCTTGGGTTTATCAGTGCTACAGGGACGGACCCGAGCAAAGACGTCGTTTCGGTCCCGGTCATGGGGCGGTCAAGAGTAGAGTCGCGAGGGTGCGGTGATCCAAATGGTGTCGAGGCACCAAACACACAATTTTAGCCAGCAAGAGAATTTCATCAAAGCATAACCAGGTCCAGCACAAGATCAAAAGCGACACGACTACAGGGGCGGACCCGGACCAGCCTGAGGATGATGCAGCCGTAGGGGCACCCTTAATGGAACAAACCAAAAAAGTCACGTGGCAACCATGCTGCTGTGGAATAGTCGGGGTGGTCGGCGAAGCACGTCGCGAAGGGTTGCCCCTCAAGGGACTAGCGGCTCCTGAGGCCTCGGGGGCCGGTGCCTCATGAGACACCAATGCCAAGCGTCGGGCCTCGTGCGATGCCAGTGTGAGCTGCGCGAGCCGCTGGTACGTGGCACCCACGTCAGCAAGCTGAAGGGCATGCAGATGTAGTTGCAGGGGGCGCCCCCACTCCGATCGACGAGCGACAGCCAGAAGAGGTCCTGAGAAGCGGCCCTATTGAGGCCTGTGATATAGAAGCACACGCGCAGCTCGCCTCCCGCGTCGGGAGTGGCAGGTGACCCGGTGGGGCGCGTGGGGCGACGCTCGCCGCGCATGGCCCATGCTTCCTGAAGCTTGCAGATCTCCTGGGTGATGAACTCTTGTGCTCCTCACGTCTGATGCCTTGCTCCTTGCTCGTGGGGGCGTGCGTCGAAGCACGCCTCCAAGTGGTGCCCGAGCACCTCCCTCATCACACTGGTCTAGTCGGACGCCCTCCAAATGGAAGCCCCCGAGCCTTCCCTAAGGGAGGCGTCGGGCACGCCTTCCTATGCGGGAGGAAGGCACGCCCCAGTGGCTTGGGCGGAGGTCTGTGAATCGTCGCCAGCTGGTTGCTTCTTGGCTTCAGGGCAGCTCTTGGGAAGGAGCTGCTTCTTCCTCGCGGGGGTGGCTTCAGGAGGCTCGACGACGTTCTCGCCGTCAGGGTCATCAGCTGCAGCAGCCCAGTAGGCGTGCTCAAGGGAGCAAACCGCATCCTTCTCGTCACAGGCGACGGTAATGACGCCACTGCAGCCAGGCATCTTAAGGGCGTTGTAGCCGTGGTGGGTTGCTGCCATGAACTTGGCGAGCGCAGGGTACCCCAGGATGGCATTGTACGGGAGGCCGATGTGGGCCATGTTGAAGTCGATCAGCTTAGTGTGGTAGTTGTCACGGGTGCCTGATGGCTCATGTCCGCGTTAGATTTTCCCCGAAGAGGAAGGGATGATGCATCACAGCTACGGTAGGTATTTCCCTCAGTGATGAAACCAAGGTTACAAACCAGTAGGAGAACCAAGCAACACTATTTAAATGGTACCTGCACACAAAGAACAAATACTTGCAACCTGACGGGTAAGAAGGGTTGGCAATCCCTCCCGGGTAAAAGATTGGTAAATATATAATTTGGTAGATGCAAATAGAATAACGGCAAATAAATTCAGCGAGGTATTTTTGGGTTTTTGATAATATAGATCTGAAAATAAAAGATGCAAATAAATAAAAAGGCAAATAGCAAAATAGATCTGAAGATATATTATGAGAAAATTGACCCGGGGGCCGTAGATTTCACTAGTGGCTTCTCTCGAGAAAATAAGATACGGTGGGTAAACAAATTACTGTTGGGCAATTGATAGAACTTCAAATACTTATGATGATATCGAGGCAATGATCATTATATAGGAATCACGTCCAAGATTAGTAGACCGACTCCTGCCTGCATCTACGACTATCACTCCACACGTCGACCGCTATCCAGCATGCATCTAGTGTATTAAGTTCATGCAGAAACGGAGTAATGCAATAAGAACGATGACACGATGTAGACAAGATCTATTCATGTAGGAATAGACCCCATCTTGTTATCCTTAATGGAAACGATCAATACATGTCTTGGAGCCCCTTCTGTCACTTGGAAAGAACACCGCAAGATCGAACCCATCACAAAGCACCTCTTCCCATGGCAAGAAAAATCGATCTAGTCGGCCTAACTAAACCAAAGACTCGAAGAAGAAATATGAGGCTATAAGTAATCATGCATATAAGAGATCAAAGAAACTCAAATAACTTTCATGGATAAAATAGATCTGATCATAAACTCAAAGTTCATCAGATCCCAACAAACACACCGCAAAAAGAGTTACATCAAATAGATCTCCAAGAGATCATTGTATTGAGAATCAAAAAGAGAGAAGAAGCCATCTAGCTACTGCCTACGGACCCGTAGGTCTACAATGAAATACTCACGCATCATCGAAGAGGCACCAATGAGGATGATGAACCCCTCCGTGATGGTGTCTAGATTGGATCTTGTGGTTCTAGAATTGCGGCGGCTGGAATTGTGTTCCGTCGACTCCCCTAGGGTTTCTGGAATATTTGTGTATTTATAGGGCGAAGAGGCGGTGCGGGAGGCCACCGAGGTGGGCACAGCCCACCAGTGCATGCTTCGGCCCTCAGGAGCGCCCAGGTGGGTTGTGCCCACCTCGGGGCACCCCTCTGGTACTTCTTTGTCCCATCATGTGTCTTCTGGCCCAAAAAAATTCTCCAAAAAGTTTCGCTGCGTTTGGCCTCCGTTTGGTACTGATATTATGCAAAGTAAAACAAGCAAAAAACAACAAGTGGCACTGGGCACTATGTCAATAGGTTAGTCCCAAAAAATGATATAAAGTTGCTATAAAATGATTGTATAACATCCAAGAATGATAATATAACAGCATGGAACAATCAAAAATTATAGATACATTGGAGACGTATCAGCATCCCCAGGCTTAATTCCTGCTCGTCCTTGAGTAGGTAAATGATAAAAACAGAATTTTTTATGTGGAATGTTGCCTAACATGTTCACCACATATTCTTTTCTTTTTTAGCATGGACATATGGACTTTTATATGGTTCAAAGCAATAGTCTAGTTTTATCATGAAGATTTCAGTAGTCAAGCATATCAACAACCAACCATGTCTTTCCAAATATCAACACTAAAGCAAGTTATCCCTAGCCCATCATGCTCAATCATTGATCCATTCATGAAACACACTCGCGTATTAGCTATATCCAATGCTCAAGTACGATCATAGTGCCCCTTAGTTGGTCCTTTATAAGAGATGCCGGGGGTTGGGTGCGACATATGCCAATGGATGGCTTATCATGGTGGGAGCGAGTAGAATGTCGCCGGTGCCTGGAAGCGGGATGAGGCATAGACACGAACGCCGGCGCACTTTACCCAGGTTCGGGGCTCTCCTAGGAGATAACACCCCTAGTCCTGCTCTGCGGGGTCTCCGCATGATCACTAAGGCACTAGTGAGTACAATGGTGCTCCTCGAGCTGTATGCTAGAGGTGGAAGTAGGCAGGCACGCTCTCTCCCTCCTCTGGGTACGAGTCTAGTTCTAACAGGTTGGGAACCCTTTGCATGGGTGCCCTGGGGGGGTTTATATAGGCCTACCCCCCAGGGGTACATTGGTAATCTGGCCAGGTGTAGGACCCGGCTGTCAGTGTCTCTGGTCACCGGCTTCTCCGTCGGCTGCTGGGGCCCGCCGCCTGGTGGGCCCCGCCGACTGGTCTGGTACGGAGCCGACAGGCCGCTCCCACCGCTTGCGGGTCTGGTCGGCTGCCAATTACTGTAGCCGTGATGCTAATGATGCAGGCTTGGTCAGGAGAGCATGGCTACAGTCCCGCCGCCTGGTGGGAGATCACTGTAGCCACACCGCGTCTTATCTGGTTAATGGTGCACGGGCCCCGAGGGAGGAACAGGCCGCCTGCTGGAAGCCGGCCTCCCTCAAGTCCGCCTAGTGTGGCTTCCGCCGTCTTCCAGGCTCTCGCTGCCTGGTAGGGCCCGCCGCCTGCGGGCCATACCGACAGGCCGTCGTGGGAACAGGGCTCCGCCTGCTAGCGGTGACGTCAGGGGCGGAGTGGCAACAGTGCCACGCCGGGCGGAGATCTCCGCCTGTACGGAGCACTGTGGCCATGCCCGGCCCCGGATACAGGGGTGATGGGCTGCACTGTAGCCTCACCCTGTCTTGTCTTCTTAATGGGGGCGCTTACTCTGAGGGTGCTGTGGGCCGCCTGAAGGGAGTCGGCCTGTCTTGGCGCCGCCTTCCGGAGCTTAGCCGCCTTATGGCCAGCCGGCCTCCAGAAGGCGGCGCTTCATTTTGATGTCTTGAGGGGCGCGGCCAGCCCTGATGTCTTGAAAGGTTCAGGGACTCGGGTTAGGCTGCCCGTGGCCCATTACTCCGACAGTAGTCCCCGAAGCTGGTGAGGCGCCGCGGTTGAGGAGCCAAGAAGCCTCAACAGTTTCCTCCTCCGGGTGCTCCGGATGGAAGCTTCATCCGACTCCTGGCAAGCCGCCTGGTGGGAGTCGGCCACGTTCAGTCGGTTTTGTCTGAAACTTCGAACGCAGCGGCGGGAACTGGGTGGCGTGTTAGATAAGCTTCCAGGCCCGCCGCCCATCGCGGGCACGCCACGTGGAGTCGAGCAGTCAGGCCAGCCTGCCAGCCCACGCGCGCGATGGGACGCGACAGCAGGCTGGGCCCGCCACTACCGGGCCTTAGCATGCGAGCGGATCCACTGCGGCCGAGGCGGGCCGTTGAGCTTCTTCGTGGAGTTACTGCGCGCAGTAACTCGCGCGGTAAACGTGGGGACGTGGGGTCGTGGGCGCAGTTAATCCCACGATCCCACGCCTCGCCCCCTCAGCTTCATAGCCCGCCTGGCTATAAGTAGGGGGAGGAGGGGGAGCGGCGGAGCATGCGCGCCCCTTCGCCCCATTCTTGCCTCCTTCTTCCTCCTCTCGCCACAGCACCCCAGAGCTCCGCCGGAGTGCTGCCACTGCTCGTTTTTCGTCGAGCTCTTCCGCCCCGAGCTCTCTTGGCCCTGCTTCGATCGCTTGCTCCCCCGCCGCGCCATTTGCCTCGTCGAGCTTTCCATGGCGCGCGAGCGGGGAGGAGACTGGTACGGGTCGAACGTCAATGAAGACCACATCGCCTTCCTCCGCGACACGTGGCGCCTTCCCGGTGCCGGCTACGTGAAGGCGCGCATGCCTCCTGTGGGGGAGATCTCGCCGGCGCCGGCGGAGGGCGAGTGGGTCGTCTTCCGCTCGCACTTCATCCGTGGCTTCGGCCTACCGGCGAGCGGCTTTCTCCGCTCGTTCCTCGAGTTCTACCATCTCCAACCTCATCACATCACGCCCAACACTGTGATGCTTCTGTCCGCCTTTGTCACCATGTGCGAAGGCTACCTCGGCATCCTCCCCTCCATTGAGTTGTGGGGAGCGTTCTTCTACACCAAGCTGGGCACCTCCGTCCGGGAGGTGGCAGCCCAGTGCGGCGCCTTCGTCGCGGTGCACCGTCCGTCTCCCAGGAACGCCTTCCCCTCCATCAAGCTGCCACAGTCGGTCAAGATGTGGCAGCAATCTTACTTCTACGTGGAGAACATCGACCAGGCGGTCGACTTCATCAACCTGCCGGCCTACGAAGCCGGCCCTCCGGCTGGGCCTCGGGCCAACTGGGGCTACAAGCCGAAGCCGGTGTCCGCAGACGGCGCTGCCGCCATCAACCGACTCCGGGTGCTGACCGAGGCTGAAGGCCTCAAGGCGTCTGACTTGCTGGTCGCCTTCGTTGCGCGGCGGGTTCTCCTGCTCCAAGGCCGGCCTCACTTGATCAGCCGGATGAGCGGGCACCGCGACCCATGCCGGCTGAGTACCAAGGAGATGCCAGCTGCTGAGGTGGCGAATCTGGTGAACGAGATCTCCAACCTCAAACTGGAGGTGCCCTGGCGGTTTGTTAAGCAACCGTACTCCCGCGCGGACCCGCCACCAGCCGTAAGTTCTTCAACCTTTCCCTTCTTCAATACTTCATCTTGATTCCGTCTTGTGGTCTTGAACAGTCGGCCTCTTGCCCTTTGAAACAGATCTATATGTCGGAGGCGACAGCCGCCATCGTGGGGGCGGGCGGCCCCTATGCACCGGACCGAGCTGTGACCGACGTGGACGACCCCGACCTGGGGGCGGCCGCCTTGGAGGACGACGCCACAGGCGGCGTCTATGGAGCCGGCGGCTCCGAAGAAGGCGGTATCGAGACTTGGCCTGAAGATGACGATGAGGAAGACGAGCCGCGCCCTGCACGAGGCGTCGGTAGGGTGGACGCGGGCCCCTCCGCCGAACCGACTGCTCGAGGCGGCACGCGAAAGCGTAAACAGGGCGCCGCCTTGTTCGGTAGCGCGCCGAAGAAGGCCAAGAACCCGACCGCCGCGACAAGGCGGAAGGAGGCCGCCGCGAAGGCGAACAAATTTAAGAAGCTCCCGAAGGCGCCTCCCATGGTGTCGGCATAAGTATCTTTTCCTTGTGCTTTTCTTTCTTGTTGATTCTTTCTGAGCTTCCCCTCTTCGTCTTTCTTGATCTAGGGCCCCGCTCTCTCTTGAGAAGTCGGCCGCCACCTCCATCGTTGGGTCGGCGGAGACCTCCACCACCACCCGGCGAATCGATCCGGCCGCCGACCTCCTGGAAGCGCGGGAGTGAAATGCGCGGGGGGTGCTCAAGGAGCAGGAAGCCGCTTGCCTGGAGAAGGCGGAGGCCGCCGCATTGAAGAAGCTGGTGGAGGCCGAGGCCGCTACCAAGGTGAAGGAGTAGGCTGAAGAAACCACGCGCCGTCAGTCGGTGTTATTCGTCGTCCCCTTAAACTCCGCGCCCGCCGCCAGAGTTCGTGGCGCCGACTGGAAGAGCCGGCGACGATCACCCGATTATGGAGAGGGACGGCGGCGATGTCGTCATGCCGAACGTGGCCGTGCCTCCGCCACCACCATCTGGAGGGGCGCGAGACGAGCAGCCGGCAGACCCGCTGGTGCCGCCAGCCGGAGACGAGATGGTGACGGGCCTGACTCCCGAGGTCCGCACACCTTCATGCCGCCGGTTTGCAAAGGCGGCTTCGGCGCCACGCCCGCTGGAGGCCGCAGCCGCGAGCTCTTCGATCCCGGACGCCGAGGCGACCAGCGCCGCGCCCGCTGACTAGGTGCGGGGAGGCGGGACGGGCCCTTTGAATCAGGCGATCCTGGACGTCCAAGGCAAACTCCGGGCCAAGGCCGATGCCCTGAAGCGGTGCAACCAAGTGTTCCTAGAGTCACGAGCCGCCGTCCGGGTATGCTTCTTCATCTTTAATTCTTGTATTTCTCTATGGGGGCGCGCCAGCGCACCCACTAGGTGTAGTCCCCGAGTTTCGGGCCAGCTGCCGAGCAGGCAGCTCGGAACTTTAATTGGCAAGCTCCGAGTACTAACATTGTCTGATATCTTCACTGCAGGATTATCATAACCTCCGTGCGGCCGCCTTCAACTCCAAAGTCCAGGAGCTGAATCAACGAACCGTCGACTTGTCGGAAAGCCGGAGTAAGTCTTTGTTTTCTTTCTCTGCGGGGGCGCGCTGGTGCACCCGCGGGCTGTAGTCCCCGAGATTCGGGCCGACTGCTGAGCAGTCGGGCCGGATCTTCTCAGCAACTGTTCTTCTTCTTTGTTGACACTGATAACTTCTTTCTCTGCGGGGGCGCGCTGGCGCACACGCGGGCTGTAGTCCCCGAGATTCAGGCCGACTGCTGAGCAGTCGGGCCGGATCTTCCCGGCAGCTGTTCTTCTTCCCTATTGGCCGGTGACGCCTTTTTCTTTCTCTCTTTTTGCAGAGGCCAACGCCACCCTGCAGCAGCAACTAGGTGAAGCCAACACCGTGTTGCGTGCCAAGGAGGCAGACTGCAGCAAGCTGGCCAAGGAGCGCGACCGGCTGACCACGCAACTGGCGGAGCAGGCGGAGCTTCTCAAGAAAGCCCAGAAGGAGGCAGAGGAAAAGGAGGCCGCTCTCCTTGCTGAGTTCGAGACTGAACGCTCTGCCTGGACCGACAAGGAGGCGTCGCTGACTGCCGGCTTTGGCGAGATTGAAGACATGGTTGACGGTAAGCTTCCTTCTTTACTCTTTCTTCGAGCCGCCGGCTTCTGATCAAGCCGGCTTCTTGTCTCTAATTTTGGCTTTTTTGCTTTCTGTTTGAGCAGACTTCTTCCCCGGTCACTCCAGCGCTGCCAATCAGGCCATCGAGGCCGATCGCGAAGGGCGGAGGCGGAAGGTGCGGAAATCGCTGCCGACGCCCCTCGGACCCTTAGCGAACAGCTTCTCAGCATCCAGCCCATCTTCGTTCGGCTCATCGGATGCTGCGCCATCTTCAGCGTGTCAGCGCCCAGGCGAACGCCGCCCTGTGGCCAGACGTGCCGGCTCCACGTACACCCAGTCGGACTGCCGACTGGCTGGAGGTGGCAGCCGGCCGTCTTGAGACCTGGAAGGGTTCCTCGGCCCGGGCTGGAGCACGCCGGGCCTTGGAGTTCGTCAAAGCGTGGTACCCTGGGCTAAATCTAGCCCAGTTGGCCACGCTTCGACTGGAAGCCCAAGAGGAGCTGGTGGCGGTGGAGCGTGAACTTGTCCAGCGGGCTGCGGCGATCGCCGAGTACATCAACACCAGCATCTTCGTTCCTGAGCTGGCTGAGAACGACACTGAGGCGCCGCAGGAGTGGTTCGGGCTGAACCCAGAGGATGGCGAGGACTCGGCCGAAGTGATCAACTCCAACGACGAGGGAGAAGGCGGGGAGGACGAGGAAAGTGAAGAGGAGGAGCCAGAGGTTGGAGCGGACGGCCAGCCTCAGCTCGACCGCGCCTCCAACAACAAGCCACGCCCGAGCGAGCCGGCTGTTGCTGAAGGCGACCAGGCGGATACCGACCAGCTGGCCCGCTCCACCAACCGGCACCACCGACTCCACCGTTCCGCCGAACCTGTCTGCTGCTCCCTAGGCTGCCAATTTACCTTTTGTTTTTACCTGCTTATCAGTCTCGACAAACTTTGTTAACTTTGCACAATTCCACCCGCGGGGTGTATCTCAAACTTCAGTTGAATGTTGGCCAAGGGCCTTTTGATATGTAAATATTTTTGTCGAGTTCTATCTTCCCTTGCTTTCTGCTCTTTGGCCTTTTTCCTTTGCCGCCTTCCATCAGTTGCCGTCTTGCCAGGCGAACAGCCGCTCTGCGGACTGTGGCTGGGTCAAGTACTTAGCCACTTTTGGGAAGGCAAGTACTTAGCGAGTTTTCTAGCAAGTTAAGCAGAAGCCGGCCGGCCAGCTGCTCAGCAGCCAGTCGGCGACGCGGGAAGCCGGCTTGAACTATGTGCATGCTTTGGGTCCTTAGCCATTTTTCATGCGGACAACCTTTCTACCCTAACTCCTGCCCGCCAGTTAGTCGTTCTGTGAGTTGCGGCTTCTGGCAGGAGAGGGCTTAAGTGCCAACGCATTACTTGTCCAGCTGCAGGAAGCATTACATAGTGCAAGGCGGCGAGTCCCCGGGTCGACTGGTCGAACCTGGTGCCAGGCGAACTAATGGAATAACACATTCATGGGCGTAATACTTATCATATAGATAAAAGAGGGCAGTCCCCGAGCTCTTCTCGGGGGACCCGGAGTCTTCGTACTTAATACAAAAGTTGGCGTGGTACATACTGCATCAACTGTAAAACCTTCGGAGGAGGTTTGCATTCCATGGTCGCTCCGTCTCCTTGCAGGAGTCGTCTCTTTTGCATGCTCGAGGCTTCTGAGCATTGATCAGGTAGTAGGAGTCATTGCCCAACACCTTGCTGATGATGAAGGGGCCTTCCCCAGGTGCCGAGAGCTTGTGCTGGCCGGCTGTTCGCTGGATCAGCCAGAGCACAAGGTCTCCCTCTTGGAAGGATCTTTGCTTGACCTTCCTATTGTAGTATCGGCGCAGGCTCTGCTGGTAGATGGTGGACCGGCTGAGTGCCAACAGCCGGCCCTCTTCCAGCAGATCGACGTCGTCTTCTCGTGCTTCCTTTTCCTCCTCTTCGGTGTACATGGTGACTCGAGGGGAGTCGAATTCTATGTCCGTCGGGATGACGGCTTCGGCACCGTAGACGAGGAAGAAAGGCGTGAAGCCGGTTTATTTGTTCGGAGTTGTGCGTAGACTCCAGAGGACGGCCGGAAGCTCATCGAGCCAACAGCTGGCTGACCGCTCCAGAGGCTCGACTAGTCTGAGCTTGATGCCGGACAAAATGAGGCCGTTTGACTGCGGATGGGCAACGGACGCTAAGTCCAGTCGGATGCCCTGCGTCGCGCAGAAACGGGCCAAGGCGCCTTTGGCAAAGTTTGTGTCGTTGTCGGTGATGATGTTGTGTGGTATGCCATACCGGATGGTGATGTCGGAGATGAAAGTCACAGCAGTTGGACCATTTAACTTCTTGATTGGTTTTGCTTCTATCCACTCGGTGAACTTGTCCATCGCGACAAGCAGATGAGTCATGCCACCGCGGGCTGTTTTGAATGGTCCCACCATATCCAGCCCCGAGACAGCGAAGGGCCAGGCAATGGGGATAGTATTGAGTGTAGAAGCCGGCTGATGTGGCTTGGAGCGGAACTTCTGGCACCCTTTGCATTTCTGGACCAAGTCTTTGGCGTCTTCTAGAGCAGTCGGCCAGAAAAAACCATGGCGGAAAGCTTTGGCCACGAGTGCTCTTGAAGCCGCGTGGTGACCACACTCGCCTTGATGGATGTCTTTGAGGATTGCTTGGCCTTGCTCCGGCTCCACGCAATGCTGGTAAACACCAGTGACGCTGCGCCTCACAAGTTCTCTGTTGACAATGGTGTACGCTGCTACCCGGCGTTGCACTTGCCGGGCCGAGATCTCGTCAGTCGGCAGCTCTTTGTTCACCAGAAAGTTGAGGATGGGCTGGGCCCAGGAAGGTGCTGCAATTTCTTCGACTGCTAGGACTGCTACTTGCATGAGGGCGGTTGAGCCGGGAGGCGGAGGGTTGGAGTCGGCTGCAGCTTGCTGAGTCGATGAAGTCCCCGGGCCGACTGCTGCAGTCCCCGGGCCGGGTTCTGAAGTCCCCAGGCCGGGTGTGACTGATGCAGTCCCCGAGCCGCCTGCCGAGGTTCCTGCGCCGGCTGCTTGGGTCCTCAAGTCAGATCCGACTGCTTCTGGAGGAGCCGGCACGAAGATGGAGTCTGATTCTGGTGACGGCTTGACAGACGGCTTGACAGACGGCTTGAGGAGGCGTTGCAGGGCGACGCCGGCTGGTATTGCTTGCCGGGTAGAGCCAATCCGTGCCAAAGCATCGGCTTGCTCATTGTCATTTCTTGGCACATGGAGGAACTCGCACCCTTCAAAGTATCCACTGAGCTGCTGGACGAGGAAGCGGTAGCTGGCCATATTTGCATCCTTGGCGTCCCAGTCGCCGGCCGACTGCTGGACCACCAAGTCGGAGTCACCATAGCACAGGATCCGGCGAATGCCGAGTTCCTTGGCAAGCCGGAGCCCGTGAATGAGTGCTTCGTATTCAGCCACGTTGTTGGAGGCGGCAAAGTGGATTTGCAGCACATATCTGAGCTTGTCGCCTTTGGGAGAGGTGAGGACGATGCCGGCTCCCAAACCGGTGCGCATTTTGGAACCGTCAAAGTGCATCCGCCAATGAGTGGAGTCGGGCGCTGGCGGCAGGTACTGGGTCTCGGCCCAGTCGATGAGGAAGTCGGCCAGTGCTTGTGACTTGATGGCGGTGCGGGGCTGGTAGTAGATGGTGTAGGGGGCCAAATCTATGGTCCACTTGGCCACTCGGCCTGAAGCATCTCGGCTTCCAATGATCTCGGCAAGTGGAGCAGTACAAACCACAGTGATTGGGTGCTCTTGAAAGTATGGCTTCAGCTTCTTGGCGGCAAAGTGCACGCCGTAGCACATCTTCTGATAGTGGGGGTAGTTCTGCTTGGAGGCGGACAACACTTCACTCGGGTAATACACCGACCTCTGGACTGGTAGTGCTTTGCCTTCTTCTTTGCGCTCCACAACTATGACTGTGCTGACCACCCGGCTAGTGGCAGCGATGTAGAGGAGCATGGGCTCCTTAGGAGTCGGAGCCGCCAGGACGGGCGGAGTGGTCAGCATCTTCTTGAGCTGGAGAAAAGCTTCATCCGCTTTGTCGTTCCACTCGAAAAAAGTGGTCTTCTTCATGAGCTGGTACAGGGGAAGAGCCTTCTCGCCCAGCCGACTGATGAAATGGCTGATGGATGCCAAACAGCCGGTGAATTTTTGCACGTCCAGCAGTCGGGTGGGCACTTCCATCCTCTCGATGGCCTTGATCTTCATGGGGTTGCACTCTATGCCGCGCTCTGAGACTAGAAAGCCAAGAAGCTGGCCGGCTGGCACTCCAAAGACGCATTTCTCCGGGTTGAGCTTGATTTGAAATCGGCGCAAGTTTTCAAAGGTCTCCCTGAGGTCTTCTAGCAGCGTTCCACGCTTCTCCGTCTTCACCACAACATCGTCCACATAGACGTGGGCGTTCCTGCCGAGTTGCTTGAGGAGGCACTTCTGCATGCAACGCTGAAACGTGGCGCCGGAATTTCTCAAGCCAAACGTCATGGTCAAGTAGCAGAAGGCTCCGAATGGCATGGTGAAGGCGGTCTTCAGCCTGTCGACCGGGTTTAGCTTGATCTGATGATACCCTGAGTATGCATCCAAAAAACTAAACAGTTCGCATCCGGCTGTGGAGTCAATTACTTGGTCGATTCTTGGCAAAGCAAATGGGTCTTTGGGGCAGGCTTTGTTGAGGCTGGTATAATCAATACACATGCGCCACTGCTTATTCTTCTTCAGCACAAGGACTGGGTTGGCTAACCATTCTGGAAAGAGCACCTCCATGATGAAGCCGGCTGCTAGAAGCCGGGCTATCTCTTCTCCAACAACTCCTCTCTTTTCTTCTGACAGGCGGCGCAAGGGCTGCCTGACTGGCTTGGCATCAGGTCAGACATGTAGCTTGTGCTCGGCGAAATCCGTCGGAACACCCGGCATGTCCTTGGGAGACCATGCAAAGATGTCCCGATTCTCATGGAGGAAATCGACGAGCTCGCTTTCCTATTTGTTGTCGAGGTTTGCACCTATGACAGCGTGCCTCTCCAGGAGCTCCGGGTCCAAAGGTATCTTCTTTGTTTCTTTGGCCGGCTTGAAGGAGCCCTCGGCTTCCGACTCCTTGGGATTGGGTGACATTTCCGGCTGCTTGCCTGCCATTGCCACAACCCGGTCAAGGAGCCGCTTCTCTACTGCAATCACGAGGGACTCGGCTAGCCGGCTGCTGTCTGCTGCACAGGCGGACGACTTCTTGTAGTCCCCTGCTATGGTCAGGATTCCCTTGGAGCTCGGCATCTTCATTTTGCGGTAAGCATAGTGGGGGACTGCCATGAACTTGGCCAGAGCAGGCCGGCCAAGCAGCGCATGATAGGGGCTCTTAAGGTCCACCACTTCAAACCATACTGGCTCTCGGTGAAAGTGATTTTTGTCTCCGAAGAGGACATCTATCTGGGTCTTGCCGATTGGGGAGCAGGAAAGGCCAGGAACTATGCCATGGAATACAGTCCGACTGGGCTGAAGCTGCCTCTGTTTGATTCCTAACTTCTCCATAGTATCTCGGTACAGGATGTTGATGCTGCTGCCGCCATCTATCAGGACTCGGGAGAAGCGAGTTGCCCGCCTCTCTGTTGCAAAGGTGGCATCCAAGACCAAAGCATAAGAACCAGGAGAGGGCATCACCTCCGGGTGGTCAGCTCTGCTCCAACTGATAGGCTTCTTAGACCAATGCATGAACTCGGGGGTCTCTGATGCTACTGCATTCACTTCTTGTTGTCGATGCCGTCTGTTGTGCCTGTCCTCGGCCACGCTGGTGAACACAACATAAGCTCCATGTTCTTCAGGGTATTCATCTTGTATTGCACCGACAGGCCGAGCCACCAGCTGCTGGGGAGGAGGCGGTGGCGGGCCGGCAGGCAGAGGATGCAGGAGTCCGTCGCCCTTGGCGATCCTGGTGAGCCAGTGGCACTTCCGAGTGGTGTGATTGGACGGCTTCGCGCCGCTGTGGAACTTGCAGGGTGCATCAAGAGTCTGCTCGTATGAGAAGGCAGGCAACCAGTTAGGCTTGCCGCCCTTCTGGCGTTTGGGAGGAGGTTGCCCTTCTGACTGCTGGTCTTCAACTGTCGCCACCTGCCAGCCTATGGAAGCCGGCTGTGTGGCCTTGCGCTTATGGTCATTCTGTTGCTGACGCCGACCGGTGTCACCAGCCGGGGTCCGAGGAGCTTGAGGAGCCACTTTGCCAGATGCATCAACTTGGATCTCCGCCTTCATGGAGGAGTCGGCTGTGGCGTACTTGTCCGCTATGATCAGCAGCTCGTCGAGGGTCTCTGGCTCGTCGCAGAGAAGCCGGTGCTTGAGGAGGGTGCCTTCTCGACACCCGGCAGTAAAGTACTTGATGGCATGCACCTCGTGCACGCCCTCGCAGGAGTTGCGTAGCTCAGCCCAGCGCGTGAGGTAGTCGCGAGTCGACTCGTTGGGGCCTTGGACGCACAAGGAGAGCTGGCGAGGCTTGGGCGGCCGCTTGTACGTGCTGGTGAAGTTGCGGATGAAGGCTTCGGTGAAATCAATCCAGCTGTTGATGTTGCAGGGCTTTAGGCTATTCAGCCATGTCCGGGCTATGCCCTGGAGCATGAGCGAAACGTACTTCACGGCAACACGCTTGTTGCCGTTCGCGATGCTGACGGCTGTGGAGTAGTCGACCAGCCAATCTTCCGGCTTCACGGAGCCGGTGTACTTGGGCGTATCTCTTGGGAGCGTGAACCCTCTGGGGAAGGGCTCATCTCAAATGCGGGGGCCAAAACAGGGCGGACCCAGTTCATCTTCTTCTTCTAGCGCCAGGGATCGGTTGAGGCGGTCGATCCGATGGCGGGCATCATTCTCTCTGACTCCTTCTCGGTGGCCAAGGTGGTCGCCGAGTGTCGGGTGATTAACAGGCGGCGGGGAGACGCGCCTCTCCCTGCGAGTGGGAGGAGGAGGCGGATAGTCGTCCCGTCGTTCCACTGCTCTTGGGCGGCCGTCTTGGTCGCGCTCGATGGTGATGCGAGTCCGGCTGCGGCTGGCAGCCGGCTCCTTGTCTCTCCCACCACGGACGCCACCAGTCGCCGTCCGGGATGTCGCGCCTTGGTCTCGGCGGGGAGGCGGGTCGTCGTTTTGCCGGTTGGGCGCTTCAGTGCGGCACCCGGCATCTTGCTGCTCAGCAGCCGCGTCAAGGAGTTGCTGGACGCGCTCTGTCATGTGGCGACGCTCGTCGCCCTCGAGCTTGTCTAGCTCGTCTGCTGCCACCTGGGCAGCTCGTATGTTCTCTGCGGGTGTGGCGTCGACGGGACGATCTGTCCCGAACATCGTGGCAATGGTCGTGCCACGCTGCCGGATCAAGCCAATGCGGCTAGGCCCACCAGGAGCCGGCGTGCCGCCGATGGCTCGGTCCATCTCACGCTGGTAGGCCTCCGAAAGGCGTCTCATGCTGGCCAGCCGGTTGGCGCTCTCGACGAGCTGGATGCAGCGTGCCTCCAGCGTCTCGGCGTCGGTGTCTTCCGGGATGGGCGCTGTCAGGTCTTGCATCGCCGCCTGCAACGGATCCTGGCCACCTCCGCCAGAGTGCTCACCATGGCTGATGACGAGCACCTCCGTGAAGGCGCTGCCGCCGCTGTCCGCGCGAGGAAGCGATTCGTCGTAGACCACCACGTTGGTGGGGAATGCGTCAAGCGACACCGTGTCGGAGTCGACAAGCATCGGGTCGGTGGAGCCAACCGACTCCAAGTCTGCAGCAGGCTCGCTGGCAACGTGGAGCGGATCGAGGCTGACGAGGCGGCTCTCGGGGCCTTCTGTGCCCGCGTCGAATGCGGGCTCGTCGGAGAGGCAGATCTCGCCTACAAGATCGACGAGGCAGCTCGCCGCACAGGCGACTTCCGCGCCGTGCACCGCATCGGCGCAGACGCCGTCTGGCGTGCCGGGCTGACTGCGCTCGCTAGGAAGGAACAAGCTTCCCGTCCAGAACAGGTCTCCGGGAGACGGTGCACCTCACCCCACGGTGGGTTCCAAATGTCGGGGGTTGGGTGTGACATATGCCAATGGATGGCTTATCATGGTGGGAGCGAGTAGAACGTCGTCGGTGCCTGGAAGCGGGATGAGGCGTAGACACGAACGCCGGCGCACTTTACCCAGGTTTGGGGCTCTCCTAGGAGATAACACCCCTAGTCCTGCTCTGCGAGGTCTCCGCATGATCACTAAGGCACTAGTGAGTACAATGGTGCTCCTCGAGTTGTATGCTAGAGGTGGAAGAAAGCAGGCACGCTCTCTCCCTCCTCTGGGTACGAGTCTAGTTCTAACAGGTTGGGAACCCTTTGCATGGGTGCCATGGGGGGTTTATATAGGCCTACCCCCCAGGGGTACATTGGTAATCTGGCTGGGTGTAGGACCCGGCTGTCAGTGTCTCTGGTCGCCGGCTTCTCCGCCGGCTGCTGGGGCCCGCCGCCTGGTGGGCCCCGCCGACTGGTCTGGTACGGAGCCGACAGGCCGCTCCCGGTGCTTGCGGGTTTGGTCGGCTGCCGATTACTGTAGCCGTGATGCTAATGACGCAGGCTTGGTCAGGGGAGCGTGGCTACAGTCCCGCTGCCTGGTGGGAGATCACTGTAGCCACACCGTGTCTTATCTGGTTAATGGTGCACGGGCCCCGAGGGAGGAACAGGCCGCCTACTGGAAGCCGGCCTCCCTCAAGTCCGCTTAGTGTGGCTTCCGCCGTCTTCCAGGCTCTCGCTGCCTGGTAGGGCCCGCCGCCTGTGGGCCATACCGACAGGCCGTCGTGGGAACAGGGCTCCGCCTGCCAGCGGTGACGTCAGGGGCGGAGTGGCAACAGTGCCGCGCCGGGCGGAGATCTCCGCCTGTACGGAGCACTGTGGCCATGCCCGGCCCCGGATACAGGGGTGATGGGCTGCACTGTAGCCTCACCCTGTCTTGTCTTCTTAATGGAGGCGCAGACTCTGAGGGTGCTGTGGGCCGCCTGCTAGAAGCCGGCCTCTCTGGAGGCCACCTGAAGGGAGTCGGCCTGTCTTGGCGCCGCCTTCCGGAGCTTAGCCGCCTTCTGGCCAGCCGGCCTCCAGAAGGCGGCGCTTCATCTTGATGTCTTGAGGGGCGCGGCCAGCCCTGATGTCTTAAAAGGTTCATGGACTCGGGTTAGGCTACCCGTGGCCCATTACTCCGACAAGAGAATATGGACACTTAAACAAAATAAAAATTGCATAAAGTAAATAGAAAGGCCCTTCACAGAGGGAAGTAGGGATTTGTAGAGGTGCCAGAGCTCAGAGCAAAAATTAAGAGATAAAACATTTTGAGAGGCATACTTTTCCCGTCAACGAAAACGACCAAGTAATTCCCAACACTTTCCATGCTAGATATAGCATAGGCAGTTCCCAAAAAGAAAATAAAGTTTATTCCTTTTTCCACCATTCTTTCACATTCCACGGCTAGATGTATCCACGCGTGTCGTCCATACAACACTTTCCAAGGAATTTATTATTTGACAACATAAAGTAAATTTATTTTTCATTTCAGGACTTGGCATCCCTAATACCTTTGCCATACTCTCGTGCAATGACAAGTGAATAAACACTCATCTTGAGGATAACACATCTAGCATGGAAAATATTGGCCACCCCTGTCGCTTCATGAGCGGTACGAGCACACAAAAAGGTAATTTATTTTGAAATTAGAGATGGCACATACAAATTTGCTTAGAACGGCACGGAAATACCGCATATAGGTAGGTATGGTGGACTCATATGGAAAAACTGGGTTAAAGGTTTTTGGATGCACAAGTAGTATTCCTACTTAGTACAAATGGTGGCTAGCAAAAAGATTGAGAAGCAACCAACCAAGAAACGAAAAATCACATAAGTGAGCATTAAGCATAACTAACACCGAATAATGCGCCACAAGTAGGATGTAATTTCATTGCATAACTATTGACTTTCATGCTTTCATAGGGAATCACAAACTTTAACACCAATATTCTTACTAAAGCATAATTACTCATCAACATGACTCACATATCACTATCATGAACAATCAAGTTTATTTTGTCCAATGATCTTCATGAAAGGTTTTATTATATCACCCTTGAATATCTATCACTTTGGGACTAATTTCATATGTTGCAATTGCTTTAGATAAGCTCAAACAAATTTAAGTGAAGGACATGAGCATAAAATTTTCCGTCTCTCAAAATAATATAAGTGAAACATGAGAGAATTTCTTCAAAAATTTACTGACTCTCAAATAAATCTAAGTGAAGCATGAGAGCATTTCTTCAAAAATATTAAAGCACACCATGCTCAAAAAGATATAAGTGAAGCACTAGAGCAATTCCATAGCTCGAAAAGTTTAAGTGGAGCATAAAGAGCAATTCTAACAAATCATAGCATAATTTTGCCTCTCTCAAATAGGTGTGTCCAGCAAGGATACTTGTGACAAACTAAAAAGCAAAACAAGCAAAGACTCATATAATACAAGACGCTCCAAGCAAAACTCATGATATGTGACGAATAAAAATATAGCTTCAAGTAAAATACCGATGGTCGTTAGAAGAAAGAGGGGATGCGAGTCGGGGCATCCCCAAGCTTAGTTGCTTGTTCATCCTTGAATATTACCTTGGGTGCGGTAGCATCCCCAATCTTAGGCTCTTCTTACTCCTTATTCCTTCATCCATCGTGATCTCACCCAAAACTTGAAAACTTCAATCACACAAAACTTAACAAAACCTGCGTGAGATCCGTTAGTATAAGAAAGCAAATCACTACTCTAAGTACTGTTGCAAACCCATTACTATTTTATTTCTTCATTATATCTACTGTATTTCAACTTTACTATGGATTATACCCCCCAATAAAGTCCATAGATTCATCAAAATAAGCACACAGCGCAGAGAAAACAGAATCTATCAAAAACAGAACAATCTGTAGCAATCTGGAAACGTCAAATACTTCTGTAACTCCAAAAATTCTGAAAAATTAGAAAAACATGGGCAATTTGTATATCAATCTTGTGTAAAAAATTCAGAATTTTATCACGTTTCTGTGATTTTAAACAATTCTGTTACTGGCGCACAAAGTTTCTGTTTTTCAACATCAAGTCAACTATCACCCAACATGATCCCAAAGGCTTTACTTGGCACAAACACTAATTAAAACATAAAAAACACAATCATAACAGTAGAATAAGTGTGCACACACTCAAGAATAGAAAGAAAAAGGTAAAAATAAACTTATTCATTGGGTTACCTCTCAACAAGCTCTTTCTTTATAGCCATTAAGATAGGCTTAAGATTTCAACGATGCTCACACGGAAGATAATAATTGAAACACAGAGAGAGCATCATGAAACATATGACAAACACATTTAAGTCTAACATACTTCCTATGCATAGGCATTTTATAAGCAAACAAATTATCAAGACAAGAAATTTCTAGCATATGCAAGGTAGAAGAATAAAACATTGACGATCTCAACATAACGACTGGTAAATTAGTAACATGAAATTTTCTATAACCATATTTTCCTCTCTCATAATAATTACACGTAAGATCATAATAAAATTCAACAATATGGCAATCAGATAAAATTTTCTTTTCATGATCCACATGCATAAAAGTCTTATAATCTTCCAAGATAGTGGGATTATCATCAAATAAAATCATGACCTCTCCATGACCACTTTTATCAAAAAATTCGTAAGACATAACACTCTCCAAATATGTGGGATTATTTTTACCTAGAGTTGAAACTCTTTCGAACCCACTTTCAATATTATTTCTAACATATTCATCATGACACTGGTACTGTAACGTGCTATACAAACGGTTTTTAACCCCTTTCCGCGAAGGCATTCTGAACCGTCGCCAAGTGAGTGACTGCGGTAGGGGGTCCTTCCACACGACCCAGAAACCGTCGGGGATAGGCGAGCAGCTACTGATGATCGCCATAGAATAAACGTATGAGAAGTCGCCCCAATCCCACATGTTACGTCTCGACGTTACGTTTCTGATCCGAGAGACATCCCAAACGATTACGCCGCTATAGTCGTGTGAAAAAGGTGGACACCAACATTTAATCTACCGATATGTTTGTGATAGGTACGTTATCGCACACAGTTCAAGAATCTAAAATGTGTGCGGTGTCTCTACTAACGCCAACGCGTCCATTTTCATAACTGTGTGCGATAGTTATTCCTATCACACACGCACACAGGTTTGAAATGTTTGCCGTATTACCATCAATTGCACAGGCATATGAGACGAAACCATGTGTGCGTCTGTCGGGCATCGCAAACGTTTCACGTCAAAGAACCGTCAGTTCTCTATTTTTCATCGCACACACTGTTTTCTTTCTAATCGTGTGCACATTATTTTATTCACTTCTGTATAATTTTATTTTTCCCTGTAATTTATTATTCAAACTAGAAATTTTGAAATATGAAACGTGGAATTCAAATTCTCAACACAATGGTTCAACAACGAATCCATAAATAAAATTATCAGTACAATATGTTCAGTAATTAATGGATTAGACAACAATTAATTATGATGAACCACAATATTTAGAGGCGGTAAAGGTGAAGAGACAAGTGTAAATCATTTTGGTTGTCGATGGTGTTGAAGAAGCGAAATGCCCATAATGTGCCCTCTTTCATGCCATAGGCACGAACAACTTTTGTCCAACCCCTTGTGATGATCTCCCGCCCATCCTTCACCGCCTTCAGGAAGACTTCTAGAGCATTATCATGGTAGCATGAATTATATACTTTAACCTTAGTAGACTCCACTCCGGTCATGTAGTTTGCAAGGTAATCATCAGTAAATAGCTTCAGAAACCACTGAAAAGAGAAAAACTTCAGATACTGAGGTCCAATAGAGTAACTTGTTGTGGGCAGGGGAAAAGGCAACACATTACTTACCATCCTAAAGTTCACTGTTGTCTTGGACAAAGTGTAAATAAAGAGCTTAATTCCCATTACCCATTTCTTTCGCCTAACAATCCTTCTTAGTTTCCTCACTTGACGCTTGTTCATGAATATCTCATTGCCCCATACGCAAAAGGGATCGAAGCTTGGATCAGTATTGCTCATATATGTACCTACAAGCAACTAGTAAATGTTGGAAGCTAAACTGAGATTGCACAAATGATGTAAAATAAAACTACCTACGTTCCTAAGTACAAGTATTTTTAGAGATTTCAATATGAACTACATACAGATGTATATAGAATTATAGATATAGTTTAGATTATAATCTAGATTCACTCATTTTGGTCTGTATGTGATCTCTATTAGAATCTCTAAAAATACCTATATTTAGGAACAGATGGTGTATAAGACATGGGATGCAGCTAACCTCGACAGAAAACAACAGCATCGCCCATTGTAGCCCTGTGTAAGCACATGGAAAGCCAATGCTAACTACAACAGGGTTAACATCCACTAAAAATAGCAAATGGTAATAAAACGGCAGCATCTGTAGTGATATCTTCATTGCAAAGAGTAGCACGGTAGCAAATGGATGGATTAAAAAATGGATAGAATTGTTTACTGCAACAGACAACCTAGTATAGCCATTGAAACTGGTACTGATAGAAATGAAATTGTCAGAGTTAAACATCGCAAGGCAGGTACTACTAGAGTAGAGAATGGCCCTATTGTCTATTAAAAGGGAAAATAGATAAGACGGGCTAGGAATGTTTACTACAACATGCTTAATACATGAATCGTACAAAACATGGCCATTGCAACTGGTATTGGTAAGATTCAACTGGTGAGTTCATACTTGGTAAGTCCTGAGGGGTAGTGGCTAGGGCACTTCATATGGACAAGAGCCTGCCCCAAGTTGGCCGCAATGGAGGCGAGGTGTTCCTCCAGGTCGAAGAGTGGATCAGTGCCGCCGACAGGTGTACCTACAAGAAGCAAGTAAGTGTTAGAAGCCAAATTGCAATTGCACAAAAGATGTAAAATACTGTAAGACATGGGATGCAGCTAACCTCGACGCCAAACAACAACATCACTCGTTATAGCCCTGCGTAAGTACATGGAAAGGCATGTTAAGTACAACAGGGTTAGCATCCACTAAAAATAGCAAATGGGCAGCATCTCTAGTATATCTTGATTTCGGAGAGTAGAATGGTAGCAAAGG